>NC_045429.1:295085571-295709857 GCF_902635505.1 Sarcophilus harrisii | reverse complement strand
TCCCATTTTCTTCCACACTATTCTTATGGCCACTTCTTAGAAAGCACCTGTGGTGCCATACACTAGGGATATAATGTGAATAAAGTAAATGAAATTATATATATTTGTTTTAGGCGCTAAGAATGACAAGAATAAAAATCGGACTTTGGGGGATATATTCTACAATTTGAACATAATCATATGGATATGGATATTTAATATATAAATTAAAGATTCCCATTTCCAAAATGAGAGGAGGCCACATGGCAGACCTGTTCTCAATCAAGACTCCTTTTTTTCATAGCCCTCCAAGTTCCTGCCTGCTTCCCAAAAGAGAGCTATAAAGACCCAGAAACAGCAGTTGTGCTTCCTACTCCAAGGCTTCAGGTGAGCTACAACCCCACATGTCTTCACAGAGCCCCCATAGCTACTGCCTAATTATGAGCTTGTCTTCTCCCTTTATTCTAGAACTGTTCAATAAACTTCTCTGATCCTGATACAAGACCCAATCTATAATCTATAGATGACCAAATTTCTTAATCATCATCTTTCTTAAACTTTAAACCAAATGCTGCTGCCTACATAGGTACCTTTTTTTTTTTTTCTTTTAGTTTATATCTATACTAGCTTTAGGCTATTAGGTCATAGAGAGCCAGACCAGGAGTCAGAAAGAGTTATATCTTTCCAAGTTCCAGTGTGGCCTCAGATACTTACTAGCTGTGTGAACCCTTGGCAAGTCACCGAACCCTATTTTATCTCAGTTTTCACATAAAATGATCTGGAAAAGGAAATGGCAAACTACTCTAATATCTTCCCCAAGAAAACTCCAAATAGAGTCATGAAAAGTCAGATACAATTGAAAATGATTAAACGACAACAAGACTAGTCTTTAAAATATTCAGCTGATATTTATCTTTTATATATTCTTTAAATTCTGTGTTTCAGAATTTCCCTTTTGTCCGTATCTCCACCCTTATCTTTATGCTTAATCTTTTCCATCTTCCCTGGACTGTTACTAATTCTATGACATTTTGCCTGTTAAATTCTTTACTTAGATCTGTTCTGTTTTTTTAAATTTAGTTTTCTTTGTCCTACTTGATATCTCTAGTTTTTATGAGCACAGTACTTTGTTTTCTAAGTTGTTTGCAATATATTGTCTCATTGTTTAGATAGAATTGCTTGCTCTAGATATTTATGGTTTGTGTTGTGATTATATCATACTCCTTCCCTTCCTTTAAGAGCTGTTGATTTTATTTTCTTTATAGAGGTTATTATCCTGCTCTTTGATAAAATACTTGTACCATTATTTCTAAGTTCTTTTTCCTTTATAGCATTCTCAATAGATCTCAGCAATGAAATAATAGAAACTGAGGGAGGATTTCCTTATGTTTCAGGGGTTGCTGAAGATGGAGGATAAAGTTTTGTCTCTAACCTCGGATGAATGGGGGCATCTGGAACCATCTGAAATGAACCTCTACAGAAGTAACAGTCAGGAGAATTATGGGGACATGATTTCCTTGAGTAAGAATTTATGAAGAATTAGTCTTTATTTAAACTTTTGTTTCTTGGCTTGCATCGTTATTAGAAACTATGGGACATTTTATCAAATAAATTGACCATTGCAAAACCTTCTGTTCAACTTTTCTCCTCCTTCCCCCCACTCTCTCCCTCAGATGGCAGGTAGATCAATACATGTTAAATATTTTAAAGTATATGTTAAATACAATGTATGTATACATATCCATACAGTTATTTTGCTGTACAAGAAGAATCAGACTTTGAAATAATGTAAAATTAACCTGAGAAGGAAATCAAAAATGCAAGCAAACAAAAAACAGAGAGATTGGAAATGTTATATAGTGGTTCACACTCATTTCCCAGAGTTCATTCGCTGGGTGTAGCTCATTATTGAACAAATGGAACTAATTTGGTTTATCTCATTGTTGAAGAGAGCTACGTCCATCAGAATTGATCATCATATAGTATTGTTGTTGAAGTATATAATGATCTCCTGGTCCTGCTCATTTCACTCAGCATCAGTTCATGTAAGTCTTTCCAGGCCTTTCTGAAATCCTCCTGCTGGTCATTTCTTATAGAAAAATAATATTCTATAACATTCATATCCTACAATTTATTCAGCCATTCTCCCATTGATGGGCATCCACTCAATTTCCATTTTCTAGCCAGTACAAAGAGGGTTGCCACAAACATTTTTGCACATACAGGCCCCTTTTCCTTCTTTAAGATCTCTTTGGAATAAAAGTTTAGTAGTAATACTGCTGGATCAAGGGGTATGCACAGTTTGATAACTTTTTGAGCATAGTTCCAAATTGCTCTCCAGAATGGCTGGCTAGATGTATTCACAATTCCACCAACAATGTTATCAGTGTCCCAGTTTTCCCACATTCCCTCTAACATTGAGCATTATCTTTTGCTGTCATCCTAGCCAATCTGAGAGGTGTGTAGAGGTATCTCAGAGTTGTCTTAATTTGCATTTCTCTGATTAATAATGACTTGGAGCATCTTTTCATATGACTAGAAATAGTTTCAATTTCTTCATCTGAAAATAGTCTATTCATATCCTTTGACCATTTATCAATTGGAGAATGGCTTGATTTTTTATAAATTAGAGTCAATCCTCTATATATTTTGGAAATGAGGCCTTTATCAGAACCTTTGACTATAAAAATGTTTTCCCAGTTTATTGTTTCCCTTCTAATCTTGTCTGCATTAGTTTTGTTTGTACAAAAGCTTTTCAATTTGATATAATCAAAATTTTCTATTTTGTGATCAATAATGATCTCTAGTTCTTCTTTGGTCACAAATTCCTTCCTCCTCCACAGATCTGAGAGATAAACTATCCTATGTTCTTCTATTTTATGTATAATCTCATTCTTTATGACTAGATCATGAACCCATTTTGACCTTATCTTAGTGTATGGTGTTAAGTGTGGGTCAATGCCTAGTTTCTGCCATACTAATTTCCAATTTTCACAGCAGTTTTTGTCAAACAGTGAATTCTTATCCCAAAAATTGGGGTCTTTGGGTTTGTCAAACACTAGATTATTATTTTTAGATTATTATTGATTATTTTGTCCTGTGAACCTAACCTATTCCATTGATCAAGTAGTCTATTTCTTAGTCAATACCAAATGGTTTTGGTGACCGCTGTTTTATAATATAGTTTTAGATCAGGTACAATGAGGTCACTGTCACTTGATATTTTTTCATTGGTTCCCTTGAAAGTCTTGACCTTTTGTTCTTCTAGATGAATTTTGTTGTTATTTTTTCCAAGTCATTAAAATATTTTTTTGGGAGTCTGATTGACATAGCACTAAATAAATAGATTAGTTTAGGTAGTATTGTCATCTTTATTATATTCAGAATATCAGATTCCAGGCCCTTCGATCCTATAATGTGAATGCTGGTAGATCCTGAGTAATCTTTATTGTGGCTCCTCTGTATTGAATTGTTTTTTTCTAGCTACTTGTAGTATTTTCCCCTTGGTCTGATAGTTCTGGAATTTAGTCACAATATTTCTTGGAGTTTTGATTTTGGGATCTCTTTCAGTAGATGAACAACAAATTTTTTCAATGCCTATTTTACCTTGTTTCTATAACACCTTTGATGATTTCCTAAAAAATAGTGTTCAGGCTCTTTTTTTTCATCATAATTTTCAGGAAGTCCAATAATTCTCAGATTATCTCTTCTAGATCTGTTTTCCAGATCTGTTGTTTTCCCAAGTAGGTATTTAACATTTTTTCCCAATTTTTCCATTTTTTTGGTTTTGCTTGACTAATTCTTGGTGTCTCCTCGAATCTTTCATTTCCATTTGTTCCAGTCTGATTTTTAATGAATTATTTTCTTCATTTACTTTTAAAATTTTTTGGTAATTATCCAATTGAATTTTTAAATAAGTTGTTTTGTTCTATGGAATTTTTTTCTATTTCGCCAATTTTATTTTTTAGAGAACTACTTTCTTTTCCCAATTCACTAATTTTGTTTTTCAGGGAATTGATTTCTTTATCCACTGAATCTTTTAATGAATAGGATGACTTATCCAAACTTTTTTGCCAATCTTCCCTTTCCTTTCCTCATTTTTCTTCTAGCTCTCTTGTAAGAGCCTTTTTAATTTCTTCTATGAGAGCCTTGTGTGGTGGGGACCAGATCACATCCCCGCTTTGGAGTTTCCTCTAGAGACAATCTGCTTTTAGTTTCCTTAGCGTGTGAAGTCTGCTCTCTATCAGTATAGAAGCTATCTATAGTTAAAGCTCACTTTAACTTTTTACTCATTTTGACAAAAAAGAAACAAAGAAAACAAATCAACAACAAAAACAAAAAACAAAAAAACAAGTGTGGTCTGCTTTTTGGGCATTATGGTATTACCAAGCTTCCTCTACAGACAACAGGAAGTAGCAGTGAAGCAGCAGTGGGATAGCAGTGGCTGTGCTGTGTCTGCACAGCGGTTGTGCTCTGAGAGCTTGCTGAGTCATTCCAGGTACTGGGTGGGGGTCACCAGGTCCCAAAAGACTCTAGCTTTTGGGATTATAGCCTTTACCCCCTGTGTTTATAGCTTCTCTGCTGATCTACTGGTTTGCTGCCAGGGCAAAGTAGCTCACAGTGTAGTAGAGTTCTCCCCATAAATTTTCCGCCAGCTGAGACCATACCCTGCCCCGCTCCGATTTGTTCAGCATTAGCTGTCTTCATGCTCTCACTGCCTACCTGAGATCTTTGTCTAGTCTAATCATCCCTGTCTATGAGCAAAAACAGAGCTTTTTTGGTGAGTTTCAAGGATATCTTCTGTTGGTAATGTGATGTACTCCCAGTATTCATGGGTTTTTTCAGTCAAGCACTAATTCCAAGGCTGTTTCATGAAAGAAGTAGTCTGAGGGCAAGGAAGAATTTAGATAGGTGCGCATGTCCTCTCTGCCATCTTAGCTCCATCCCTATACCTAAGTTTCTTATTTAGTATTCTGTCGAATTTTCACATCATCAGCCTCAAGATGGAATGCTATAGAAAGATGTGTGTATTCTTAGTAAACATTAAAGATCTTTATTCTTCAATTTCCCACAGATTTTTTTTTAATTATTAAAGTAGATCATATTTATTTTACATCTCAGCACTGTAGCTTACACTTACAAAACAACTTTGTCACAAGGCTCTGAGGTATGAGGATTGGGTAGTATACATTTTATTGTCCTCATTTTATATGTGAAGGAGCTTGAGGCTTAGGAAGGGGAAAACAGAAATCAAGTAGCAAAGATGTTATGCAAACTAAATTTAAGATCAAGACTCTTACCACTAAAGGACATTGCCTTTGGCATATCACATTAACATTTAATGATGTATTTATTGTTTCAGATGGTGAACTAAGTATGGATATCAGAAAATCAGTTAAAAAAAAAGAACTTCTTGAAGAATTGCACCCACTTTGCCACCTTAGTGGAGAAGTTCCCAAGGGTCTAGAGGGTGGAGAGTCTGGTGAACAAGAAAGCAGGTTAGAAAAAAAGCAGAGAAACTCTACTGGAAGAAGACAGTATAAATGTGATGAATGTGGGAAGTGTTTTGCTCAAAGTTCAGGTTTGAGTAAGCACAGAAGAATTCACACTGGAGAAAAACCTTATGAGTGTGATGCATGTGGGAAAGCCTTCATTGGGAGTTCAGCCCTTGTTATACACCAGAGAATCCACACTGGAGAAAAACCTTATGAGTGTGAAGAATGTGGAAAAGCCTTCAGTCACAGCTCAGATCTAATTAAACATCAGAGAATCCACACAGGGGAGAAACCCTATGAATGTGATAACTGTGGGAAAACTTTCAGTCAGAGCTGCAGCCTTCTTGAACATCACCGAATCCATACTGGGGAGAAACCATATCAGTGTAGTAAATGTGGAAAAGCTTTCAGGCGGAGTTCACATCTTCTCAGACATCAGAGAATCCACATTGGTAATAGATTTTTTCATGGTCCTGAGCATAGGGAAGCCTGTGAAGGTAAGGAAGAGGTAGAAACACAGTGGGGAAATATTGAAGGACAAGAACTATATAAATGTGTGGCATGTGAGAAAAATTTTACTGGAACCATAAGTTTTGTGGAACATCAGAGAATCCATGCAGGGGAAAAACCTTAGTGTAATGAGCATGGAAGAGCTTTTAATCAGAATTTCTACTTATTAAATAACATCAAAGAAACCACAATAAATAAAAGTCTTTATTAGTGTAACTAGTTAATAAATACTAGAGTTAAAAGTATTTTGAAATGCCACCTCAGAGTATCCATAATTATAGAATCAGAATCAAAGGACCTCAGAGATCACATACTTGAACAAGAATCTCTTTTGTAAAATGCCTGGCCAGTGGCTATCCAGATTTTGCTTAAAGATTTCAACCAACTACCTCCTGAGTCCACTTTTGGATAGCTCTGATTATCAGAAAATTTTCCATTTCACTAAAGCTAATATCCACTTCTTTGCAACTTCGACTCATGGCTATATTTGTGGACCAAATAGAACAAGTCTTATCCCTTTTCCATGAAAAAACTTCAAATACTTATAGAGATATATCTTCTCAGGGCTAAACCCCTAATTTCTTCAAATGACCCTCATGAAATGATCTTCATCTTGGTTGTTCTCCTCTTGACACTCTAGCTTATCAGTGTCTTTCCTAAAAAATGGTGTGCATGACTGACTACAATATGTCAGATATGATATAACTAAGGCAGTAGGATCACTTACTCTCTGGACTCTATGTCTTTCTACATTTAGCCTAAGGTTATGTTAGCTTTTATTACATTGTCTCATTGAGCTTGAAACTTGTCATATCTTCCATATTATTTTATATGAACTAGCAATGCCTTCCCCATCTTATACTTGTGAAAGTGATTTTTGAACCCAAGTGTAAGACTTTACATTTACTCCAGCTGTGTTTTATCCCATTAGAATTGGCCAAATATAAAACCTATCAAGATGTGTTAGGATCCTAATTCTTTCATCAATGTCTTAGCAATGCCTCCCATCTTTGTTTTGTCTGTTAATCTGATTAAATCTAGAAGAGAAATTAGAGGTCATTTAGTTGAACCCTCTTTTTATAAATGAAAAAATTGACTCAGAGATGTTAAGGTTCTAAATCACACACTAATTAGCAAAACTACTATTTGAGCAGAACTTCTTACTAAAAATCCAGCACACTTTCTTCAAGTCACTGATACACATATTAAACAACATAGAACCAAACTCCGATTGTTGGGGCTCACCATCAGAGACTTCTTTAAGTCAATTCTTAACTTGAGGTCTTTTAAGTTAATCATTTCAGTAGAATTGATTTCTTTTGTAATCCTATATATTTTATTTATACATTAAAAAAAAATAGACTTCACCAAACTGCACAGGGATCTATGATACAAAAAACTTAAAAAGCCCTGATCTAGCTCTCTTTTCTCCATTTTGTCCCAAAGAATATTGATAATCATATGTTTTACTGTTATACAGTATTTCTCTGCTCTAGTGACCTTGTTTCCCCTTCTCCCAAAAGAAAATAAGTTCAGTCTTTTATAGTTGAGTTTTTAAAAAATAAACTTTTGTTGATAATCCTGTTTTTATATTGAATTGATTTCAACCATTCCCTCCCAGAAAGCCATACTTTTTAGACTTTTTTTTTTTTAAGTTTAGCCAATATGACATTGAAAAATCTGATATTATATGTAACGGTCGTGTGCGTGGTCCCTACTCTTGTGTTTTTCATATCTCTTCTTTGGGACCAACTTTTATCATTTTCAGTTGTTTTCTTTCTATTTTGTATTGTTGTAGTCATTATGATTGTTTTCCTGGTTTTGTTTCACTTTTCATTAGTTCTCATAAGTTTTGCCATACTTCTCAGTATCTATCATATTCGTCATTATTATAATTTAGAAATATTCAATTACACTTATGTATCTAACTCCTTTAGCTATTCCCAAAACAATAGACATCTATTATGTTACCAATTATTTATCACCATAAAAGGTGCTGCTATAAGTATTTTGGTATATGTGGGGCTTTTCTTTTTAATATTGACCTTGGCCAATATAAGACTTTACAGTAGAGTCTCTGAGTCAAAAGTTGTAAACATATTAGTAACTTTTATCACATGATTCCTAATTGCTTTCCAGAATACTTAAAAAAGTATATCTAGCTCCACCAAAAAACCTCTTTAAGGTTTTCCATATCCTCTAATCTCCATTACTAACTATTCTTATCTTTTATTATTGTCATTTTCCTGGGTATGAGAGAAAGGGACCTCAGAGTTATTTGATTTGCTTTTCTCTTAACATTAAACATTTGAGGCCATTCTTTCACATGATTGTTAATAATTTGTTGTTTTTCTCTTCTTCATATCTTTAGACCTCCAATATTTTGGAGTCCCGACTCTGTCATATATTTGCATTAATTCCATATATATTTTTGTTATTATATCCATATCCAAAATATTTGATTCAATTGTTTTCTCGGTTAACTGCTTCCCTTCTTATCCTGGTTACATTTACTTTATTTGTGAAAAAATTTCAAATGTATGCAATTTGAATCTTAAGAAAGATATATGATTTACTTCTCTTCTGATTTTTTAAAAGTAGATCTTTCATATTCAAGTCACCTAAGTATTTTTATCTTTTTGTGGTATATGATGTATTTTATTGGTGTAAACCCAGTTTCTGCCGCTACTTCTAGTTTTTCCATTAATTATTATCAAATAGGAAATTCTTTCCTAAGTAATTTATGTTTTCAAGTCTTATGAACACTAGGTTATTGAGTTCAAGTATTTCTGATTCTTCCATGTATAGTCTGTTTCATTATCTAGTTTTCTTAACAGTACAAAATACTTTTGATAAATTCTCCTTTGTGACATAGATAGATGTTTGCAAGTGCTATTCTTCCCTTATTCAAAATGTATCTCTTCATTTCCCTTAATGTTCTAGATCTTTGGTTTCTCTAAATGATTTTATTATTGTTATTATTTTGTCTAGCTCTATAAAGTATCCTGGTGCTAGGCTGATTTACTATAAGCACTGAGTCCATAAATTACTACTATAGCATTGTCTTGAGTACCTCGATGTCCTTCTAATTAATTTGAGTTCTATATTTCTTTAAGTAGCATTTTACACTTGTATCTTTGGAGATATTACATTACTTTGATAGAGTAATTTCATGATATTTTGTAGTTATTTTAAATGGTACTTTGCCTTTCTGTTATTATTACTTCCTAGTTTTTATTATTGTAATATAGAAATACCATTGGTTTTTGTAGGTTTATATTATAACCTGACTTTTAACTGAAGGGGTCCATTGTCTTTTCTTTGCTGATTCCCTATGGCATCAAAAAATAGGAATAGTTAAATCTTTTCATTGCCTGTGTTTATTTCTTTAATTTCTTTCTCTTGTATTATTACTACTAGCATTTCTGGAATTCTGTCAAATAGCAAAAAGAAAAGAGGATATCCTTCCTTTACTCCTGTATTTTTAGAAAAACTTCTAGGGTTTCTCATTGCATATAAAATGCATTTTAGGTTTTGGATAGTTTAAAAATACATTTAAAATCCTATGCATGTTCTTTGTAGGATTTTTAGCATAAATGATTGTTGAACTTTGTAAAAAACTTTTTCTGCCTCTATTGATATAAACATGGTTTGTTTTAATGAAGACATGCTGACTCTTTGTAATCACTACTTCCTTTTCTAAATGTTCATTTACAATTTAGTAATGTAGCTTATTCTTAATAAAAAGTCAGGTTCATTAATGCATAGGTTACATTCTCTTTACTTTTTTTGAAAATCAGGATATTTCCCCTTCTTTAGTTTTGTGGTACCTCTTCCATTTTGCCTGGTTTTTTATACTTCACTGACAATAATGCAGCAGTCACATCTGGTATTTTAAATATCTCAGGATATAGTTCATCTGGTCTGGTGACTGTAATACATCAATACTTCTTGCTTGCCTTGGGTAGTAATTCTCTATTAACCATTTTTGTATCATCTAGTCCAAATATTATTCTACATGATAGAGAAAATATCTCTATCATGTAGAATAATAGAGAAAAGAAATACATTCTACATGATAGAGAATTAAGTGCAGAATAAAAATTGAATAACCATGGTAACAACCTTTGGTAAGAAGACGCTTCATTCCCATGTAAACTTAATGCTTAATTTGCTAAACTTTATGCCAGCAAACATTTCAATTCTTGCAATAAAACTTTTCAAAACTTCCTCATAATTAACGTCTCATATCCCCATTTATTGTCATATATTTAATATTTGATAATTCTCATACAAATTCAATGTTCTTTTTGTTTTTAATTCCAAATTCTCTCCCTTCTTCCATACTCTACCCTAACAATTAAAAAAAAAAAACAAAGTACAATACCTCTTATTCATATGAACTCATGCAAAACATTAGCTATATTTGTAGGATAAGAGTGCCTATAAAGCCAAGAAAAAGAAAGTATTTTTTTTAATAATTATAACTTTTTATTTACAGAGCCCATGCCTGGGTAATTTTTTTACAACACTATCCCTTGCACTCACTTTTGTTCCGATTTTTCCCCTCCCTCCCTTCACCTCCTCCCCCAGATGGCAAGCAGTCCTATACAAGTTAAATATGTCACAGTGTATCCTAGATACAATATATGTGTGCAGAACTGAATAGTTCTCTTGTTGCACAGGAAGAATTGGATTCAGAAGGTAAAAATAACCTGGGAAGAAAAACAAAAATGCAAACAGTTCATTTCCCAGTGTTCTTTCTTTGCATGTAGCTGCTTCAGTCCATCCTTGATCAATTGAAACTGAGTTAGATCTCTTTGTCGAAGAAATCCACTTCCATCAGAATACATCTTCATACAGTATTGTTGTTGAGGTATAAAATGATCTCCTGGTTCTGCTCATTTCACTTAGCATCAATTCATGTAAGTCTCACCAAGCCTCTCTGTATTCATCCTGCTGGTCATTTCTTACAGAACAATAATAAAATGGAACTTCTTAGGTAGGAAACAAGTTATTAATTGCTTACAAGAGTTCAGCATTATGAATGGTGAAGTCAGTATAATTGATTACAGAGTTGAAGCATGGGAAACAATGTGATTGGTTGTAAATTGTGAATGAGTGACTAACAATAACCCTCTTCCTTACCTTCTGTGCCTAAGAAATGTTCATTCTTTGAGTTCACTTTAAACATCAGAGATGGTGGGCAGTCTTCTTTGAAGAGCAAACCAGACATCTATGAGGGTTAGAATGGGGGTATAAAGGTACCAGACCAGACTCCCTAGTGTCTACCTATATTCCTCTAGTATAGCAGATTTCCTTGAAGCAAAAATAGAACAGTGATTTCAGGCCAGCTGAATTCCTGAAGTAAGTCCAGAGATAAAGAATTATGACTTAGGCAGTTAAAGGACAACATCAATTAACTGTAAATAGCATCAATAAAAATGATATAGAATAAATTTAATTTTCTCACTTATAAGGTAGTGCAAATATTATTAATCCCATTTTACAAATGAGGATGAGACAAGTGAGTGTTGGAATCGGACTTCAAATCTAAATAATCTGATATTGATTCAATTCAATATACACTTAAAATGTACTTAATGTGTGTGATGCATTATGCCCAACACTGGTATCTTTTATTCTTCTGGGTGAAATGAACTATGTGCAATGAATAATAAATAGTCCTCCTGATTATTGTAAACAAAAGAAGCATCATAATATTATATTTTCACATCTACTGATGTGAATGGGTTTAAATTATACCTTTGGCTCCCAGTGGAGGACTTTATGAATGAATGTGTTTAAATTATACCTTTGGCTCCCAGTGGAGGACTTTTAAATGTTTTTTTAAGAATATTATCCACAGAGGCAGTATCATTTAACATCAATTCAGTTTAGAATTCCTAGCTTTGAATTTCCACTATATTGTTTATTGCCCATGTGATATTAGGCTGGACACTTTAAACCTCTCTAGTCCTCATTTTTCTTATCTGTTAAATGAAAGAGGCTAGAATAGATGCTCTCTAAAGTTTGCAAGCTATGAAGCTATAACCTTGGTTTTTTTTTTTTAATTTAATAGCCTTTTATTTACAGGATATATACATGGGTAACTTTACAGCATTAACAATTGCCAAACCTCTTGTTCCAATTTTTCACCTCTTACCCCCCCCCACCCCCTCCCCTAAATGGCAGGATGACCAGTAGATGTTAAATATATTAAAATATAACTTAGATACACAATAAGTATACATGACCAAAACATTATTTTGCTGTACAAAAAGAATCAGACTCTGAATTATTGTACAATTAGCTTGTGAAGGAAATAAAAAAATGCATGTGTGCATAAATATAGGGATTGGGAATTCAATGTAATGGTTTTTAGTCATCTCCCAGAGTTCTTTTTCTGGGTATAGCTAGTATAACCTTGTTTTGATGAAGTCAGAGTAAAGTGTTAAAAGAAGCATTCGGGAGCTTTTTTGCTGGTATTATGGCAAAGAATAGCTAACTCAGCTTTGCTTATTTGCCCCTAATTAGATTTTTTTCTATTAATTGAAGCAGGTTTTGAAAACTTGGGCCTCTGGGTATCAGTAAAAGACATACTCTCCTTCCTTCCCTCTTCCCTTCCTTCCTCTCTCCTTTCCTTCCTCCCTCCTTATCTCTCCTTCCTTTTATTCCTCTTTAATTCCTTTTTCTTCTTTCTTCCTTTTTTTAATCCTCTTCCGAAAGGATAATGCTTAGTTATAAAAATTTTCTTAAATTGAAGGTTATCTTCTGTAACCTTTTCATAAATAAACTTTTCTAAATATTTCTTGGGGGAGTTAGGTGATTCAATGAATACAGGAAGACTCATCTTCCTGAGTTCAAATCTGGCCTCAAATACTTACTAGCTGTATGATATTGGGCAAGTAATTTAATTCTCTTTTGGTTTTCTCATCTGTAAGAAGAGCTGGAGAAGCAAATGGAAAACAACTCATTTTCTTCATCAAGAAAACCCCAAGTGGGGTCACAGAGTCAGACATGCCTGAAATAACTAAACCACAATAAATATACATTGAATAAAACTTCAGGATCTTTCATGGGATAAAGGAAATAAGAAGTGTACTAGTATTATGACATATTGCTTTATAACTTTGAGTATGTTATTATTTTGAGGTGAGAATTAAAAAATACTTCAGCTATATTTTCATCCAGATAGACTGATAATTTTTACCATGCCATCTGCCACATATATTGTACCTTGCATTCATTCCTTGCATTCATTTTATTTTAATATTTCTTGTGCAAGTGCTTTGTCTCTATCATCATATAAATTCCTTGTGGTTATAAATCATGTCTTTTCTGTTCTCCATTTGTACTACCTAGAACAATGTTAAGAGATAGTAACTGCTTGATAAATTTTTGTTAAAACTCATTTGGAAAGTTCAAGCTGGATGTAATCACTCAGTAAACATTTATTAAACTCCTACCATATGCCACCTATTAGGAAAGTTGAGTCTAGTAAGTCATTTGAGCTCTAAGATCTGAAATAACATTGTGCTAAGCCAATTGGATTCTCTCTTTAAGTTTGGTATGGGAATACTCTAAAGTGGCAGATCACTACGCTGTCTAAGGAATAACAGATCAGCCCAGTCAAAAATGAGCAAGTTAAAGTTCCCATAATAATCAGTAATGGCATCAGGTCCATGAATACCCATTGTATTTCCATCCTGAGTGAGTTAGGAAGAGCCAGCTTTGAACAAAACAAAAACAAAGAACAACAAAATTCAAACTAAACCAAAATAAAAAAGTGTAAGAAAAGAAGAGTTTATTATGCAGGTAAAAACAGTAAACATTAAGATGGTTTTAAATTTCTAGATTTCTTAATATAAGGATTACACATACAGTCTCTAGACATAAGAACACAATACTCTTCTAGTAGCACTTATGAATTACTTTTTCCTAGAGAAAAAATTTGAACTGTACCTCAGGTGTATTGTCAGAAGTTATGTTTTTGATAATGGGATTCTTGACTCTTCCCCAAGAGACTCCAGGTGTAGAGGGCTCAGACTGGAGAAGACAGTGGTCTCTTAAGATCTAAGTTGTCAGAGAAAAAGACTTCATCCTTTGAACTCATTGCTCTTTGATGGACAAATGTCTACCAGCAGTCTCCCTTATAATGATACTACTTATACCCTGATTTTAAGGTTTTTGCCCAAAAGGATGGAAATGAGTGAAATGTAACTTAAAGAGAAGCCCAAAATAAAAATTATAATTGTTGAAACTTGTTGATATCTTTGACACTGACTCCTAGTTCTACTTTTCTTTGTTCTTTATGACTAAAGACCTTTTGTTTGTGCTGTTCCCTTTTCCTGGGATGTCCTTCTACTATATTCTACCTCTACTTAGGGCTTCCTGTCCAATAGTCATTCTCAAGTCACAAATTCAAGCTGCTCCCTTTTATAAAACCACCTCTGATTTCCCTAGGTGAGGATACTTCCACACTGGTATAATATTTTGAAAATATCCTTAATTGTTTCACCTTATCTTTTCCACCTTAGTCTTTAAGTCAGGATAATGTTTTACATATCCCCCGGAAAGCCTAATGCAGTAGATAATAATAGATTTTATAGATTTAATAGATATTATTGGTTGTCAGGCTTTTTTTAAAGACCTGCTGCTTTGCTGAGAGCCTTGAACATAAAGAGGCTTAATAAATATTTGTTAAATTGAAGGTAAGATCAGTGAGGATCAGATGAAGCCATTCAGAGCAAAAAGAAGCTAAAATCTGTTTTTAATAGCTTTTAGAACACCAACTCAAGCAGCTTAGAATTTAGCTCTTCAATGAGTCCTTTCTTAGTCCTAGGAAAATAGCATCTTGCCTTAGTGCAAATTTTTCTTATAAATGAATCACACTGCCAGTCAAACCCATATATGTGTAGCTATGTAATTTATCCATTCCCATTAAGTGGTAGCTATTATAAGCAGAATTTTTTTGGTGACTAGGGATTTCCCTAATAAAAAAGAGTTGAGGTTAAAGAATTCCCCATGTTATGACATGAACTGAAAACCTTCAACAAGTGATAGGAATTAGATAATGGCTGCCTCAAAAGACATTTGAAATATTGTTTTCATACAAGTGGTCCAAGTATTAATAACAAAGTATAAATGTGGCCCCTCAGATTAAAGAGAAGATGAAGTGTCAGTTCCTTCAATAAGCCACATTATACCACCAATTCCAATAACCTTTACACTTTGTGGTGTTTTACCTCTTTGTAACTTTTAATTCTATTGACCATACCCTTCTTCCAGTTATACCTTTCTCTAGTAGTTATCACTTTCCTGACTTTGCTACTTCTACCACTGCTACTCCACTAGTTTCTGATCCTCTCCAGCTTCTTTATTATTTTTGGATGGAGTGGGGGGCAATTGGGATTAAGGGACTTGCCCAAGGTCACACATAAACATTTATTACTAAATCTATGATCCCTAAATCCTTTGTTCACACTGTTCCTTTTCCCTGGGATACCCTTCTTTTGTATCTCACCTCTGCTTGGGGCTTCCTGTCCAATAATCATTCTCAAGCCACAGAGCCACAGATTCAAGCTGCTCCCTTTTATAAAACTACCTCTGATTTCCTTAGGTGAAAATACCTCCATACTTGTATAATATTTGAAAATATTCCTAATTGTTTCACCCTGTCTTTTCTATTTTAGGTAGTAGGAAGCTAGAAAGTCATCCTTTCCCTTCCTTTATTCCTTTCTTACTCCTTCCCTTCCTTCCTCTCTCCTTTCCTTCCTTCCTCCCTATTTCTCTCTCCTTTTATCCCTCTTTCATTCTTTTCCATTCCCCTTTTCTTCCTAGGAAACTAAGAAGTATTAAGTGTTTAAGGCTGAATTTGAACTCATGTCCTTCTGACAGCAGGGTCAATGTTCCAAACAGTGCCTCCCCTTCTTCCCCTCCTCCTCTCCCCCTGCCCCCCGCACCAGCTTCTTAATGTGGATGTTTCCCATAGATCTGTTCTTGGTTTTTCTCTCTCTCAATACCATTTCCATTGTCAATATCTTTCTCTTCCAATTTTAACTACCACCTCTCTGCAAATGACTACTGAATTTCTTATCATAAATCCCTTTTGAGCTCCACATGTCTTAACAATAGGATATTTTCCACTTGTATGGTCCTTCATCTCAAACTCTACATGCCCCAAACAACTCATTATCTTTCACTATAACTTTCCTTCACTATTTACACATGCTGCTGAATAAATCTAGGGAAAAAAATATCAAAACCATGCTAATTGAGATGCAATCTAACAAGATTGCAGAGTAAAGGAAGCAACTCACATAAGCTTTCCTAAATTCTCCTAAAAACTTCAACACTTCAAAATGAATTCTAGAGCATTAGAACCAACAAAAGGACAGAATGAAACAATTTTCCAACCCAAGATCACCTAGAAAGTTGATAGGAAACATCTGTTATCTGTCAAAGTACAATCCAGCACAGCCCATTATTGAGCTAGCCAGTCTATCTTATTCTTCAGGGACGTAGCAGAGATTGGGGACAAAAGAAGGTGAAGACTGAGAGAAGATAAGGTAGAATGGGAGAGGTGATGGTCAGAAGAAGAAAACTAGGATGGATGGGAAAATGCAGTTGGTAATCATAACTGTGAAAGTTAATGAGATGAACTCATCCATTAACAGAAGTGGATAGCAAAGTGGATTAAAAAATCAGAATCCTACAATATGCTTACACAAAAATAAATAAATAAACAAATGAATGAATGGATAAATAAACAAATGAATAGGTAAATAAATAAAAAACCAACACTCATTTGAAGCAAAGCAACCAACAAATTAAAGCATTAGAGAATTTAATATGCTTTAGCTAAAGCAAAAGATTGCAATCTCAGACAAAAGAAAAATTAAAAGTGAAGAAAACTACATCTTGCTAAAAAGTACCTCAGACAACTAAGTATCAATAATAAATATATATGCATCAAATAAATGGTATAGCATCCAAATTTCTAAAGAAAAAAATGAGTTGTAAAAGGAAATGGACAATAAAATTATAATAGTAGGGGACTTCGATTTTTCACTTAGAACTACACTTAGAACTAGAAATTAAGGATATCAATCTTTGCAGGTGACATGATGATTGACTTAAAGAACCCTAGAGAATCAACTAAAATTAATTAAGGTAATTGACAAGTTTAGCAAAATTTCAGGGTAGAAAATAAACCCACATAAATCATTAGCATTTTTATATATTACCAACAAAGTTCAGCAGCAAGAGATAGAAATAGAAATTTCATTTAAAATAACTCTAAACACCACAAAATACTTAGGAATCTACCTGTCAAGACAAATCCAGGAATTAAATAAACATAATTATAAAATATTTTGCACACAAATAAAATCAGATCTAAACAATTGGAAAAATATTAATTATTCCTGGATAGACCAAGCCAATATAATAAAAATGACAATTCCACCTAATTTTTCTATGCCATATAAATCAAATAATCAAAAATTATTTTATAGAACTAGAAAAATAAGAATAGATTTCATCTGGAGGAACAAAAGATCAAGAATATCAAGGAAATTAATGAAAAAATAATTTGAAGGAAGGTGCTCTAAAAAATCAAGAAGATCAAGGGAATTAATTGAAAAGTGAAGGATGAAAATCTAACATTATCAGGTGTCAAACTATACATGCAAAGTGATAATCATAATAATTCAGTACTCAATGAAAAATAGCATGGTTGTTCAGTAGAATAGATTGGGTACACAATGCACAGAAGTAAATGGCCATAGTAATCTATTGTTTGATAAGCCTGAAGAGCCAAGATTTTGGAGCAAGCAAGACTCACTGACAAAAAATCCTGGGAAAACTTGAAAGCAGTGTGGAAAAACTTGGCATTGATCTCATTTTCACACCATGTACCAAGTTTGATAAGGTCAATATAGATTCATGATTTAGACATAAAGAGTGGTACAAGCAAATTAGAGGAGTGTTGAAAAAATTACCTATCAGATTCATGGATAAGGGGAAGATATACAACCAAGTAGGAAATAGGGCGAATCATGGGAAATAAAATGGATAATTTTGATTATATTAAAAAGATTTTGTCCATATAATACCAATTCAGGTTAGGTGGAAAGAAGGGAAAAAATAGGAAAAAATTTATAGCATTTCTTTAATAAAGTTCTCATTTTTCAAATATATAGAGAACTGAGAAAAAGTTATGAAAATAGGAGTTATCTCCAATTGGTAGTCAAAGAATTTGAACAAGCAGTTTTTAAAAGAAATAAAAGCTACCCATAGTTATATGGAAAAAATACTCTAAATCAATAATTAGAAAAAAGCAAATTAAAATGCTTGCGAGGTAATATATTTGATCCACAAGATTGAATAATGTTGTAGAAAAAAGGAAATGAGAAATGTTTGAAGGGATATTGAAAAATAGGTACTTTAATGCATTGTTGGTGGAATTGTGAACTGAACTAAAAGGATCAGTTCTCTTATAGCCAAAAGGCTGCAAAACTGTTCCAAGAGCTATAAAACTATGTGATACCCTTTGACTAAACAGTACCAATACTAGATCAGGAGATCAAAGAAAAAGAAAAAAAACTATATATGCAAAAATATTTGTATCAAATCTTTTTGTGGTGGCAAAGACTTAGAATTTGAGGGAATGGTTGAACAAATTGTGGTATGAGATTGTGATGGAATATTATCATGCTATTGAAAAATAAAGAAGGGAAACCTGGAAAGACTTACGTGAATGGATGCATGATAAAGTAAAAAACAAAACAAAACAAAAAAAACACAGAACATTGTACACAGTAACAGGAAAATTGTTTTGTGAAGAATTGTAAATGACTTTGCTATTCTCAGCAATACAGGGATTGAAGATAATTGCAAAGGACTATGAAGAATGCCTCTAGAGAAAGAACTGATATTGCTTGACTTTGTTTTGAAGCATGCTGTTCTTAAAAAAAATTTTCTTTTGCTTGAGTCTTTTTGCATAAAATAACAAATATGGAAAAGTTTTACATAAATGCACATGTATAACTTATATCTGATTGCTCACCATATCATGGAGGAAAGGGAGGAATTGAACTTGGAATTCAAAATTTTAAATAACTGTGTTAAAAAAAATTGAAAAAAACAAACCATGCATGCCAAAAAGAACATTTTCATATATACAATAGAACATAAAGATTATTGTAAATTTCTATTTGATAACCACTGACTTTTTAAAAAGCATATAATAAATTTTAATACATTAAAAAATTTTGCTTTTCTATGATTCCTTCTGAAATTTTTTCTGTTCTCAACTGTGCATTAAAAAAAACCATTTTTGTATTATGATTAATAATCTTTTTTCTCCTTCTATCTTTTCCTCCCAAAATAAAAATAGAAAGAAAGGATTTTTAAGAACAAACACTATGCTAAATAAACTACATTCAAGCAAAACAAAACCACGTCAATGTCCAAAAATGTGTTTTTCTGTATTACTTTATCAGAAAGTATGTAACATGTTTCATCATAGGTTCCATGAAGACATGGCTGGCTATTCCAGTAATCAAAGTTCTTAATTCTTTCAAAATTATTTTCCTTTATAATTGTTGTCCTGGTATGATTTATTTTTCTAGTTCTGATTAAGTGAATCTATCAATCGATTAATAAACATTTATTAAATACCTTCTTTCTGCCAAAAACTATGCTAAGGACTAGGAATAAAAGAGTCAAAGTATTAATAGAGAGGAAAAAATTTTAATATCATATCTAAAGATATGCCCTTTTCAGTGATATAACCAAAATGTCAGTATCATTGATTAAAATATTTTAGTAGCATAGATTTAAATATCTTCCCTATCTTCATATTCATTGGCAGGTACAAAGAGGTTTACCCAGGTCTTAGGAACTTTGCATGCTTACATTTTCACATAATAAACCAAGTGTAATTGGATGACCTGCAGTATTAAAATCAGTAATGCTTTAAGTGTGATATTGTTAGTATTGCAATATTTTTTAATAGTTGGACTAAACTAACTTGAAAAACAGACTTCAGAAACAACTTTAATTATTCATGCATTCTTATTTGAATACCAAAGAACTGAAAGCAATTGATAGTCATAGTCTCTCAGAGCACTAGGATTTCCAGACCAATAAAACAATATGGGTTTTAATTCAAAATCCTCTTCTCTATTACTTCTCAATAAATGTATTAGGGGAGTTGTAGAGACTTTTAAATCAGTTTTTTTTTCATTAGAAGTTCTGGGGAGACTTTTTTTCCCCCAGAATAAGCTGGTTTCATCAGCATTTAATAATTATTGAAAAGTATATTCAATTATTTTCTTCAAAACACTAGCTGCCATATTCTCATCTACCTTGGCTACTTCTCTGGTGATTTTAACATTATGCATTTGATTTTTGACTTTTCAAGTAATTAAACCAACACTTATAGTAAAAGTTTCTTCATTATCCACTTCATTTGTTTTCTTTCACTATCTTAAATACACATGAAACTTTTTTCTCAATGATTGCTCTAAAAGAAATTCAATTCATATAGCTAAAAGATGTTCTATTTCTATCCCTATAATCGTCACAGTTGTTTTCAAACCACAAAAATCTGATATAACTTTGTCTTTTGTTTTTATTTCAGCTATATTTTATAGTATTTCATGGTACAGATTCAAGCATTCCAACATCTCATCTTATTCTAGAAACTTAAATTTTTATTTTAATTAGTAAAAAAATTTTATTCTAATGTAATAAAGAGCCTATTTTTGTGGAGGGTGTTGGTGTTGACAGTTTTTCCATCAGAGTTATTATCCCTTTTATTTTTCCAATTCTTCCAGAATTTAATTTTTTTGTTTGTTTTTATATTACTAGGATTTTTTTCCACTATTCCTCTGCTGCCATCCCAGAAAACCATCACATATAACAAGCAATATTTTTATATCAAAGAAGAGGCAAATAATTAGCAAAACCAATTAACTTGTCAAAAATGTCTGAAAACATGTACAGTATTCCATGTCTGTAAAGTTTCATCTTTTCAAAAGAGGTATCTTTTCACATTTCTTCATTAAAACCATGTCTGTTATTTTTAATTTTGTTAGTTTTATTACATCAACATTGATTGTTCGGTGGTTGTTGCTCTTTTTATTTATATTGTTTTAATCATTGTTTATATTTTTGGTACTTCTTGTTTTAACAAATTTCTTCATTTTCATATTCATATTCTAAGAATTTATATTTATTTTCAATGGAATTTCCGTATTATTATCTTACATTTTGTTTTTTATTATATAAAAATACTATTGATTTTTTGTAAATATTTTTATAGCTTGCATCTTTGCTAAAGCTATTAATTATCTTCATTACCATCTTTTTAACTTAATATAATCGAAATTTTCTATTTTGTGATCAATAATGATCTCTAGTTCTTCTTTGGTCACAAATTCCTTCCTCCTCCTCAGGTCTGAGAGATAAATGATCCTATGTTCTTCTAATTTATTTATAATCTCATTCTTTATGCCTAGATCATGAAACCATTCTGATCTTATCTTGGTGTATAAGTTAAGTGTGGGTCAGTGCCTAATTTCTGCCATACTAATTTCCAATTTTCCCAGCAATTTTTGTCAAATAATGAATTCTTATCCCAAAAGCTGGGGTCTTTGGGTTTGTTAAACACTAGATTGCTATAGTTATTGACTGTTTTGTCCTGTAAGATTTTTTCCCCTTCCCTCCCTCCACTCCCTCCCCTAGATGGCAAGCTGTCTTATAGATGTTAAATGTTATAATATATCCTAGATACAATATATGTGCACAGAACCAAACAGTTCTCTTGTTACACAGGAAGAATTGGATTCAGAAGGTAAAAATAACCTGGGAAGAAAAACAAAAATGCAAACATTTTACACTCATTTTCCAGTGTTGTTTCTTTGGGTGTAGCTGCTTCTGTCCATCACTGATTAATTGAAACTGAGTGAGGTCTCTTTGTCAAAGAAATCCACTTCCATCAGAATACATCTGCATACAGTATCGTTGTTGAAGTATATAATGATCTCCTGGTTCTGCTCATTTCACTTAGCATCAGTTCATGTAAGTCTCTCCAAGCCTCTCTGTATTCATCCTGCTGGTCATTTCTTACAGAACAATAATATTCCATAGCATTCATATACTACAATTTACCCAACCATTCTCCAATTGATGGGCATCCATTCATTTGCCAGTTTCTAGCCACAAAGAGTTTGGCACATACAGGTCCCTTTCTCTTCTTTAGTATTTCTTTGGGATATAAGCCCAGTAGTAGCGCTGCTGGATCAAAGGGTAAGCACAGTTTGATAACTTTAGGGGCATAATTCCAGATTGCTCTCCAGAATGGTTGGATTCATTCACAACTCCATCAGTGTCCCAGTTTTCCCACATCCCCTCCAACATTCATCATTATTTTTTCCTGTCTTCTTAGCCAATCTGACAGGTGTGTAGTGGTATCTCAGAGTTGTCTTAATTTGCATTTCTCTGATCAATAGTGACTTGGAACACTCATATGAGTGGAAATAGTTTCAATTTCATCATCTGAAAATTGTCTGTTCATATCCTTTGACCATTTATCAATTGGAGAATGGCTTGATTTCTTATAAATTAGAGTCAATTCTCTATATATTTTGGAAATGAGGCCTATATTAGAACCTTTAACCATAAAAATGTTTTCCCAGTTTGTTGTTTCCCTTCTAATTTTGTTTAGATTAGTTGTTTGTACAAAGGCTTTTTAATTTGATATAACAAAATTTTCTATTTTGTGATCAATAATGATCTCTAGTTCTTCTTTGGTCACAACTTCCTTCTTCCTCCACAAGTCTGAGAGGTAAACTATCCTATGTTCCTCTAATTTATGATCTCATTCTTTATGCCTAGATCATGAACCCATTTTGACCTTATCTTGGTGTACGGTGTTAAGTGTGGGTCAATGCCTAGTTTCTGTCATGCTAATTTCCAATTTTCCCAGCAGTTTTTGTCAAACAGTGAATTCTTATCCCAAAAGCTGGAGTCTTTGGGTTTGTCAAAGACTAGATTATTAAAGTTAGTGATTGTTTTGTCACTCCTCCCACTTTTCAATGAGGTGGGAGAAGTTTTTGTGTAAATAAAATATGTCTAATATTTTCTCTTTGAGCCAAATATCATGAGAGTAAGATTCATACTATATTCATCTCCCTCCCTTCATTCTCTCAGATATAATAGGTTTCCTTTGACTGTTCATGAGATGTAGTTTCCCTCTTTTTACCTCCACTTTTTTGGGGGGTACAATTTCCTTTCCTTGTCTAGTTTCTTTTTTATATTATAACAGTAAAATCAAATTATACATGTACTATTTATGTATAGCCATAACAAAAACACAGTTCCCAAGAGTTCTTTTTACCTTTTTATGCTTCTCGAGTCCTATATTTGGAGAGGTAAACAAACCTTTTGTTTACCTCTGGTTTTTTTGTCAGAAATAAATGGAATTCACCTATTTCAGTGAATATACATCTTCTTTCCTGGAAGAAAATGCTCAGTTTATCTGGGTAAGTTATTCTTGGATGCACACCAAGTTCTTTTGCCTTTCAGAATATCAGATTCCAGGCCTTTCAATGCTTTAATGTGTATGTTATGAGATGCTGAGTGATCCTTATTGTGGCTCCTCAGTATTTGAATTGCTTTTTCTGGCTCTTGTAGTATTTTTCCCTTGGTCTGATAGTTCTGCAATTTAGCCACAATATTTCTTGGAGTTTTGATTTTGGGATCTCTTTCAGTAGGTGATTAATGAATTCTTTCAATGTTTATTTTACTTTCTGTTTCTATAACATCTGGGCAATTCTCTTTGATGATTTCCTGAAAAATAGCATCTAGGCTCTTTTTTTCATCATAATTTTCAGGGAGTCCAATAGTCCTTAGATTATCTCTCCTAGATCTGTTTTCCCAAGTAGGCATTTAACATTTTTTTTTATATTTTTGTATTTTTTTCTTTTCTTTTTTTTTTCCACTTGACTGATTCTTGAAGGTGTCTCCTTGAGTCATTCATTTCCATTTGTTCCAGTCTGATTTTTAATGAATTATTTTCTTCATTTATTTTTTAAAATTTCTTTTTGCATTTGTCCAATTGAGTTTTTAAATGAGTTGTTTTGGTCTATGGAATTTTTTCCCATTTAGCTATTTTTTTTAAAAGAATTATTTTCTTTTTCCAGTTCACAAATTCAGTTTTCCTTGGAATTGTTTACCTTTTCCAATTCACAAATTCTGTTTTCCTGAGAGTTGTTTATCTTTTCCAGTTTGCAAATTCTGTTTTTCAGGGAGTTGATTTCTTTATCCACTCTATCTTTTAATGAGTAACATGACTTATCCTGACCCTCTTGCAAAGCTTTTCTTTCCTTTCCCTATTTTCCTTCTAGCTCTGTTTTAAGATCCTTTTTAATTTCTTCTATGAGAGCTTTGTGTGATGGGGATCAGATCATATCCACCTTTGGATCTAGAGACATACTGTTTTTAGTCTTCTAAAGGTTTGAAGTTTGCTCTCTTTCTGTATAGCAGCTATCTATAGTTAGAGCCTGCTTTGCTTTTTTGCTCATTTTTTTGGGGAAAAAAAAAACAAAAAAAACTATGGTCTGTTTATCGAGGACAGTAGGGTATTTCCAAGCTGCCTCTACAAACAACAGGAAGTAGCAGAGATGGGGCAATGGGAAAGCACCCACTGGCTGTGCTGGAATTAGCAATTGTGCTGAAATCAGCAGCAGCAGAAAGGCCGCTACTAGGGCTATGCTGCTACCAGTAATTGTGGCTGTGCTTGGATCACACTGAGTCACTCCAGGTGTTGGGTGTGTGTGGCCAGGTCCCAAGAGAGTCTAATGTTTTGGGGTTATAGTCTTTACCCTGTTTATAGCTTCTCTGCTGATCTACTGGTTTGCTGCCAGGGCAGAGTAGTGTGAGCACTGTGGTAGAGTTCTCCCTGCAGATTTTCTGCCAGTAGAGACCACATCCCATTCCCCTCCAGTCTACTCAGTGTGAGCTGTTTCCCCTGCTTTCACTGCCAACATGTCTGACTTTGCTCCTGGCCTAGCCGTCCCCACCCATGAGCAAAAACAGACCTTTTGTGATGAATTTCGAGATTATGTTTGGTTGGTAATGTGTTGTACTTCCAATATGGGTGGGTTCTGACGGTATGGCACTAATTCCAAGGCTGAATTTTGTTAGAATAGATTGAGGGAAAAAGAGAGTTATCTTGGCTTGGACCCCCCATCAATTCTCTTTCATCTTTACCTTTTGAGGTTTCTCTTGAATCTTCTATTTGAATATCAAGTTTTCTATTCATCCCTGGTCATATTTTCTTTTCTTTTTCTTTTTTTTAAACTTTGTGTCATTGTTTCTTGATGTCTCATGGACTCATTTGCTTCTATTTTGCCCAATTCTGATTTTTCAGGTATTATTTTCTTTAGAGAAATCTTGTAACTCTTTTTTTTTCAATTTAGCCAATTTTGCTTTTTAAGGAGCTCCTTTCCTCTTTTTTTTTTTTTTTTTTTTTTGCAGTTAAGTGGTATAGTGGATAGAATGCTGGACCTGTGTAGAGGGCAAGAATTTTGGAAAAGTATACTTGAAACAAAGATACTTATAGCAGAGTGTTTACTCAGTATGATTGATGAGATAATGGTTCTCTAGTTCACATATACTTAGTACATAGTTCTCTAGTTCATACATACTTAATGTGCTATAATGATGTAATCGTACGAAGTATTTAAGGGCTGAGAGGACTGAAAAGAGAGACATTCCATTTTTGACCATCCTCCTGGTGGCTCTCCTACCTCCTGCACTCCTCCACTAAGATCAAGACCAAAGTCAGACTGGCAGACTGCTGGAGGAAACTGGGACAGACTGTCATACTGGATCAGATGAAAGAGACAATTTGGATTCTTTGAATCCTTGTGTCCATCCTCGTGGTGACTATCCTGCTAAGATTAAGGCTGTTCCCAAGGTCCTCCAGAAAGGTAGCCCAAACATTGCATTTTGGTCCCCAAATGTGGACATAAAGACCTACATTCAGCAATTCGACTGATGCGATCTTAAGTTCAGTGGAGAAGTCCCTCTGACCTGGAAATGGGGGTGAGCAAATTAGTCACTTTCATTTTTTAACTAAAATGGGGCAAATACTAAGAAAAGACCTTCTCCCTACCCCAAGGGAAGTGTGTAGCAAGCATAGTTAGGTTAATGAAGGAGCAAGATTTGTTGGTAACTTGGGAACAGATCATTGGACTCTTAGAATATATGTCTCTTTGGTTCTCTAAGTAAGAAAAATTAGAGCCAGATAAGTGGAAACTAGTGGGAGACCAACTAATTGAACATTATAATGCTAATGTTCCTGATTGACTTCCTGAGGAAACATTCTATATATACGGCATAATACAATTGGCTATCATGAATTACATAAGTTCTAAAATAAGGAAAAAGGAGAAAGCGTAAGAGCAGGGTAGTATTGACAAAGCAGCTGAAAAGCATAAAGAATTGGAAAATAAAGGAGGTAAATACAATGCTGATGAAATTAAGGAGTGTATGGCGCTTCTCAATCAGCACCACCCATGTAGCAGCTTTGTCCACCCCCTATAACAAAATTACAAAAGACAATAATTAAAGCTAAAAATGAAGGGCAAGATATATCTGAGTTAAAAACAAAAGCATACCCTGTGACAAATCAATCTCTTCAGGTCAAGAAAAAAGAAAATACACTCCATTTAATCTAGAATTATTAGGAAGCAACAAAATGGGAAAACATCTTCACAGTGATATGGACAATTTTCAGATGATGAAATTGAAACTAATGCCACTCATATGAAAGAGTGTTCCAAATCACTATTGATCAGAGAAATGCAAATTAAGACAACTCTGAGATACCACTACATACCTGTCAGATTGGCTAAGATGACAGGAAAAAATAATGATGAATGTTGGAGGGGATGTGGGGAAACTGGAGCACTGATGCATTGTTGGTGGAGTTGTGAACGAATTGAACCATTATGGAAAGCAATCTGGAATGATGCCCCAAAATTATCAAACTGTGCATACCCTTTGATCCAGAAGTGCTACTAATGGGTTTATACCCCAAAGAGATACTAAAGAAGGGAAAGGGACCTGTATGTGCCAAAATGTTTGTGGCAGCCCTGTTTTTAGTGGCTAGAAACTGGCAAATGAAGGGACGCCCATCAACTGGAGAATGGTTGGGTAAATTGTGGTATATGAATGTTTCTGCCAAGGGAACGTCAGGAACTATATAAGCAAAACTACAAAACACTTTCTACAAAAATAGAGTCAGATCTAAACAATTGGAAAAATATTAAGTGCTCTTGGATAGGTCAAGTGAATATAATAAAGATTATAATACTACCTAAACTAATTTTATTTATTTAGTGCTATACCAATCAGACTCCCAAGAAACTATTTTAATGATCTAGAAAAAATAACAACAAAATTCATCTGGAAGAACAAAAGGTCAAGAATTTCAAGGGAACTAATGAAAAAAAAATCAAATGAAGGTGGCCTAGCTGTACCTGATCTAAAACTATATTGTAAAACAGTGATTACCAAAATCATTTGGTATTGGCTAAGAAATAGACTAGTTGATCAATGGAATAGGTTAGTTTCACAGGACAAAATAGTCAATAACTACAGCAATCTAGTGTTTGACAAACCCAAAGACCCCAACTTTTGGAATAAGAATGCACTATTTGACAAAAACTGCTAGGAAAATTAGAAACTACTATGGCAGAAAATAGGCATTGACTCACACTTAACACCGTACACCAAGATGAGATCAAAATGGGTTTATGATCTAGGCATAAAGAATGGGATTCTACCATGACTACTATTCTTTATGGATATGGGAAGTAATCAATGTAATTAAAATTACAAGGGAAAGTTTATTGGGAAAAAAATCTTTGTAAGAAATTTCTATGCTCAAAGAAATTTAAACTATATAGGAAATTGTTACATATATAAGAACAAGAATTATTTCACAACAGATAAAGTAGTCAAAAGATATGAAAGTGCAGTTTTCAAAAGAAAAGTTCTTGATAACCATATGAAAAATGCTCTATTTAACTGATAAAAAAAAAGCACATTACGAATGTTTGTGGCAGCCCTCTTTGTAGTAGCTAGAAACTGGAAACTGAGTGGATGCCCATCAGTTGGAGAATGGCTGAATAAATTGTGGTATATGAATATTATGGAATATTATTGTTCTGTAAGAAATGACCAACAGGATGATTTCAGAAAGGCCTGGAGAGACTTACACGAACTGATGCTGAGTGAAATGAGCAGGACCAGGAGATCATTATATACTTCAACAACAATATTATATGATGACCAGTTCTGATGGACCTGGCCATCCTCAGCAACGAGATCAACCAAATCATTTCCAATGGAGCAGTAATGAACTGAACCAGCTATGCCCAGAAAAAGAACTCTGGGTGATGACTAAAAACCATTACATTGAATTCCCAATCCCTATATTTATGCCCACCTGCATTTTTGATTTCCTTCACAAGCTAATTGTACAATATTTCAGAGTCTGATTCTTTTTGTACAGCAAAATAACGTTTTGGTCATGTATACTTATTGTGTATCTAATTTATATTTTAATATATTTAACATCTACTGGTCATCCTGCCATCTGGAGGAGGGGGTAGGGGGTAAGAGGTGAAAAATTGGAACAAGAAGTTTGGCAATTGTTAATGCTGTAAAGTTACCCATACATATAACCTGTAAATAAAAGGCTATTAAATAAAAAAAAACACATTAAAACAACTCTGAGGTTCTACCTTATATCCCTAAGATTGGTAAAAATGAAAAAAGAAAAGAAAACAGCAATTGTAAGAAGGTCTGTGGAAGGGGGAGCACATTAATGCATTCATTATTAGTGGATCTATGAATAGATCCAACTATTTGGAAAGCTATTTGTTACTACACATAAAACATCACTAAACTGTGTCTTGAGTAAATTTTAGTAAAGGTAGATTGAGGTACAGATTCTTTATCAAGATCAGTTTATTAATAATGATATATATATATATCTATATGCCCGTTTAAATAGTACGTTTTGGGGGTGAATTGTGTTTTTGATTTATTTGGGAGGAATGTTGGTGGTGTTTGATTATACTGCTGCTATGGCTATGGAGGAATACTCTGAAAGTTGGGTGGGTAATATGGTGGCTTTTAGTATGCTGTTGCTCAGTTTATTAATAGAGATTATTTGATTTATGGTATCGGGGGAGGTTGAGGTGGTTACAGCTGTTGAGTTGTTTGATTCGTTGGGTTATTATTGTGTAGGTCAGGATTGGAATAGGGTGTCTTTGTTGTATGGTTGTGGGGTTTGGGCTATAGTATTATTAGGTTGGATTTTGTTTATTACTATTTTAGTAGTTTTGGAAGTTATTCATGGTCTTTAGTTATAAGATTAGGAGAATTAATGTTATAGAGATTATGAAGGAAAGGAAGTAAGATTTAATAAGTCCTTTTTGAATAGAAGTAATAGCGGAAGATATGGAACTGTGTAAGTTAGCTTGGCCTTTTGGTCCGGTTTTTTCATATCACCCTAGATCAATTAGTATGGTAGCGATGTGTTGACCTATTTGTAGACTTGCCAGGGGGTTTAGTCGGTGGAAAATGTGTGTGAAATATCCTAGTATGTTTGAGAAGTTGTGTGTATGGATTAGAGGTGTGATTGGCATTTTGTTAGTTAGCACGTTTAGTTCGATTGAGATTAGGATGCCCGCAATAGTTACTATTAGGGCTGAGATTTTTGTTAAGGTGGGTATTGTTATGGGAATTATTGAGGTGGGAGGGATGTTCATTGTGAGGAGGAAGCCTGTGAAGATACTCCCGAGGGCTAGTCGTATAATAGGGTTGGTTATATTTGGGTTGTTTTCGGCTATTGGAGAAAGAGGTAGGAATTGTGGTTCATTTAGAAGGGCAAAGTGAATTACTGGTATGCTGTAGAAGGCTGTAAGTATAGTGGCAATGAGTGTTATGCACAGGGCTCAGGTGTTTATGTGTGATGTGTTTATGGCTTCAATTATTGCATCTTTTGAGTAGAATCCTGCTAAAAAGGGGGTTCCTATAAGGGCTAGACTACCTAGTATGATTGCAGAGGATGTGATTGGGAGAAGCATAAGTAGCCCCCCTATTTTACGAATATCTTGTTCATCATTAAGGCTATGGATGATGGAGCCGGAGCATAGGAATAACATTGCTTTAAAGAAGGCATGTGTACAAATGTGTAGGAAAGTAATGGGCCTTATAATGTAAAGAGTTGATAGTATATGGCCTTCAGAAAAATTTTGATTTTGTGAGTAGAAATTCACAATTAATGTGGTAAAGTTTTATCCTGAAACTAAAATTATAATACATTCTGGTATTCAAGCTAATGTTTAGAAGATCATGGCTCTAAACATATAAATGAAACATCCAGTCCCTATTTATCTATGTGATTTTAATTAAATAGCCTTAGCTCTGTTTATGTCAATTTGCTAATGTGTAAAGGGAATAAAAATAATGCTTACCTTCCATGGTTGTTGTGAGGATCAAAAATGATATAATTCCAAAGGGTTTAACACAAGACCTAACACATGGTAAACAATTTCTACTTCTTAATTATTGTAATTTCTTTGTTAAATTCAATTATTTCAGACTGAATAACTCTACATTAGGTTTTAAGTGTGATTGGTACAAAATGCTAAAGGTGATGATATCTGACTAGTACAGTACTAAGTTTTGCTTCATGCTTTTAAATGTATGATATTGTGAGTGTTGTTACTTTTCTAAATGTTCTTGTATTGTAAATTCTGGAAACCATCATATAAGAAATGCTGTAAAGAGGATGATAAAATTGTGCCATGAAAGAATTTAACTCCTTTTGAGTTGGATGCTGTGAAATTATTAAATTATTAGAGGTTATTATCATAATGATAAAATCTCTGAAGCACTTAATTGGGTATATTTTAAAAGGGAAAAATAATTACTTTGTGGAAAAGAAAAAAAGAGGGAAGGAGAAAAACCTTTTAAATTCTCATTATTGTTAAACTTACCAAGTTTCTTGGGACTATTTGCTTGAGCAAGGTCATAACATCTTAAAAGCTTGTGATAGAACCTGTTGAATGTTGTGAGGTTTCTAAACAGTGAAATGATTTATTGAGAAAATGAGATCCCCTTTTTCATTACATACACTCCTAGATAAGCACTGAAAATTCATAACTGTCTATAATATACAAGTGATTTATGTTATGATTTGTGATTATGAAAATTATGAAGTTATATCTGGAACAGTGTATACTGAAGTTATATTTTTAATCACCTTAGTCTTAACAAACTTAAAGATTTAATTTTACTTTAGGGTTAAATACAACACAATTTAGGATATCTGTTAGTCTGGGGATTTTCAGTAATTAGCCAATTGGTTTCTTGTGTTGTATAGTGAATTACACACAGACACACACACACACACACATACATGTGTGTGTGTGTATATATATATATATATATATATATATATATATATATATATACATACACATTTATACATAAACACACACACATATATATGTATATATATATGAAAGGCAATTATGTTATTAATTTTTGATAATTTGATGATTGCTTTTTACTCCGGGATGAATTTAACCTGGGGGGAAAAAAAGTAAAGGATATTAAATGAAATTTTTTGTATTTGTGTAAGGCCTAATACACAACTATTGGTAACTAATTTATTGCAATAACATAAGAGTAATAATAATTGTATCCAACCCTGACCTATATTATGACACTTTGCTGTTTAAGGTAAAACTTAGTGGGAAGGTGAGTTTTCTTTTGGAGCTTTATGTTTGTGCCATTAAGCCAATGTTCCATTGCTTTAAGGAAAATGCTTTAAGCAGCTCAATGGGAGTGAGATATAGTGAACTGCTACCAGTGGAAAGCTGTTCCTGGGGAATAGTTGGGAAGGTAGGACTGCCTGGTAAAAACTAAAGTAAGTCCCTCTTGACTTAGTTTCACATACAAGAAATTTTACCTTATTAAGTAATAGTTTGGGACAAAGATATAAATCTATTACTTAATAAAGTTAAAATCAGAAATATCTTTTGTTTTAAGGATAAAAATTTCAGTGCAATCAGTTATATTAGAGGAGAGAAACTTGTGGACTATCTTGTGTTACCTCAATAGGAAATCCAGTTTTACTTAGGCTTATTACTTAATTTGGAATTGATACCATTATGTAGACTCACTGCAGGGGTCTTCAAACTTTTTAAATAGGGGGCCAATTTACTCTCCCTCAGACTGTTGGAGGGCTGGACTATAGTAAAAACAAAAACTTTGTTTTGTGGGCCTTTAAATAAAGAAACTTCATAGCCCTGGGTGAGGGGGATAATCATCCTCAGCTGTCGCATCTGGCCCGTGGGCAGTAGTTTGAGGACCCCTGAATAGAGCATATCCTAAAATGCTAATATGCTTTACTATAGACAATTCATTTCATACACAGTTTTCTGTATATAATTTGGAATTTATTGTTTAATCAATTTACACGTCCCAATTCCAGATTTTTAGTTACAATTGGAGAAAAGTTAGCATATTTTAAATAAATTTATTTGTGTTACCATTGAACCTGGGCATAGGTAAGTCATCCACTAAAATGTATAGGATTAGATCATTAACAGCACCTGATCCTCCTCAAGAGGCCAATTAGCTAGAATGTATTTAATTAGATTGAAAAATTTTGACAGCAATGACTGTAGTGGAAAACTGAGGACTTCTCAGAATAATAACTGCTCCCACTCTTTTCAATTGTGAGGGATTATGTGATTTATCATAAAATTATTAACTAAGGTAGATTAAACCTATAACCTAAATTTAGTTTATGAAGGTCTGATGGGTTTGGGAAAATGAAATGGAATGCTCAAACCTTGTAAACTGACCACCATAAAATTTAGTGGGCCTGACTAGAATTTAGCAAACCTGTGCTACTTCCAAGCTCTAAGCAAGGTAGTGAGAGTTAACCAGATAAGGGGAGGGAGAGTGTCATGGATTCTTGTGGTTTATGACTATATGATTGCCTTTTTGACTTCTGTGGGGGTGGACCCCCCTCCCTAAAAAACTCCAGTGAGTGGACTATCTGTTTCTTGTGAGATCCTAATAAAACTTCTATTCTTCACTTTGAGAAATCTCTGAGTATTTTTGAACTGGGGTTTGCTATACCACACAGCAACAGTCTTTGAAAACAACAATTTTGTCTTCTGTGGTACTTTAAAATGTTTAGTTTTTATTTAGTTATTTGAATTTATTATATATAACAACATAACAATTTTCTTACATATCACAGGACAGTGAGTAATTAATAAAACTGAAGATTTTGCACTTTCCACCTTAGCTTACATGTTTACTTTGGTAAATATTAAATCGTTAACCAGAAGGACTTATTTTACAATCAAATTCTCATAGATCCTTTTTTTTTTTGAGATTATTCCTTCAGCCTGTTGACTGCATCTATGTCAGGTGCAGAATTTAGATAAAAATAGAAACAGCAAGGAATGTGGCAAAAACTCAAATTCTCTAAAGTTTCAAGTGAACTATTGGTTCCTATTTTGCTGTTCTTATAGATCTATTATTAAAAGATCAAAACCAGAAGGTTTGAGGTGAGTTTTTCCACATCAACTAGGTATTGTGGAAGGAAAGTTTAGAAGAGTGCACTAAATTGTATTGAGACCTGTTTTGTGAAAGATTTTATCAGAAACATCTAAGATTCTCTGCTAGTGAATCGGAACCAAAGAAGGAAATCTACTGAAAAGAAGCCCCATTCAGAAATGCCTTGAGAATGAGACCTATCCTAGAATGTCCAAGAGAACATGTTTACAGGAGTCAGACAACTCCATGGAACATGTAGGATCCAACATGAAATATAGTAATTAAATGGATATTGGAAAGCAATAAGGAAAATTGATGTTAGTTAATACTGATAATCATTATTATCCTACTTTGATTTTTTGTTTTACAGTATCTATTTGATGAGTTTTCTTATTTTCCTTGATGCCATTTGAATTTCTTTTCCAAAATTAGTTCATAGTTATTTTTACTATGATATGTGTTGTGATTAATCACTTAAATGGTGAATAGAAATTGTGACAAGCCTAAATAGGATCCAACAAGTTAACAAGTTAGTGCAGAAACACAACTAACTCCCTTAGGAAACTTTTGGTGGAAACCATCCTCTTGGTTCATTTGGCTCCAGGGAAATAGTCTGTTAATTACCCTTGATAAATGGGGAAAAGATTATATAAGGTAGATTATATTCTTCCTTATAATCTTTCTTAGATTTTATATTAGTTGCTATGTCAAAGCCTGTTTTAAAGTTGCACCAGAGAAACTGATAATACTACATACTGTTAATAATGATTATGTGAAAAGAAAAGCTTACAGAATTAGCCTCTATAGATAGTTAAATAAGTTATCTTTGAAAGACATGTCTCTCATTGATCAAAGTGGGGAACTGAAATAATCAGATTGATTAGATCTTTTTTTATCTGATTTAGATTCTGAAACTGCCATCATTCTTTGTCTCTGAACTTGGTTTAGAAATTCAGCTATTCTGTAATGAGTTAAGTTTAGAGATCCAGTTCTCCTGCTAATCATCATTCAATTCTTGTGTCAAGGAAATATGTTATCCTTAAAGGATGTAGATAAACACCACGGAGTCTGGTCTAATATCTTTATTTCACCAAACTAGATATCTGGTTTATTATCCAAAGATAATAACAATATGGTTTGCTACCTCTATTCTTGCAGATGCAGCTGAATTCAAACAATTAATATTTCTTATTCACAGGGGAGAAAGGGAAGGATGTTGCTAGCCCTCATTCCCAATTTCCAGCCAATCACTATTTCTACCATCTATGATGTCAGCCTTCCTATTTTCTGTACTCCTTAAAACTATAAGAGGGAGCTATCCTCCCTCATTCAGAATCTTAGCATTGCTGGGGAAACTGACATTCTATTTATTGGCAAATAAATTATCTATAAATTGATCATGCTTAAAACTTTTTACCCAGTCTACTTTAATTTTAACTATTATACTACTTTTGTTCATACTTGAAATCCAGCTCACGAACTTGTAAAGCTCAGACCAAATGTGGCAGCAAATCAGACTTTGCCTTGGATCAGATCACTTTGGGAGCATTGAAAACTTGCAGGTCTCTAAGTTAGGCCATCCTGGAATAATACAATACAAAAGACCATCTATATGAGCTATTTTGTCCAATTATATGCCCATAAAACTGACAATCTAAGTGAAATGGATGAATATTTATACAAAAGGCTACTTAAATAACCTTATCTTAGGAAAAATTAAACATGCTATTAATAAGCTCCTTAAAAAATTCCCTAGTTCAAGATGGATTTAGCAATGAATTTTACCAACATTAAAGTTGCAATCAATCCCAATATCAAATACTTTTTTTTAAAAAAATTGATACCTAAACTAGAGAGAACAATAGCAGAAAAGGAAAATTATAGATTGATGCAAAAAATTTTAAATGAAATGTTAGCAAGGAGATTATAGCACTACATCACAAAAATCACACACTATGAACAGATGGAATTTAAATTAGAAAAACATGACTGGTTCAATATTAGGAAAACTAGCAACATAATTATATCAGTAAAAACAAAAATTATACAATTATTTCAATAGACATAGATAAAGCTTTGTGACAAATTACACTACCAACCTATAAAAACACTAGAAAGCATAGGAATTTATGGAGTCTTTTTAAAAATGATAAATAGTATCTATTTAAAATCAGAAACAAAAATCATGATTTGTAATAGGACTAAATTGGAAACCTTCCAGTAAGATCAAGTAAGAACATCCTTGGTTGTTCATTATCACCATTTTTATTTCAGTTGTATTAGAATATTATCTATACAAATTAGACAAGAAAAAGAAATTTATGGAATAAGAAGACAATAAGAAAATAAAATTATTATTCTTTGTAGATGATATGATAGCATACTTAGAGAATCTTAAAACTAGTTGAAACAATTAATAAGTTTAATAAACTTACAGGATATAAAATAAGTTCCCAGAAATCATTGGATTTTTCATATGTTACCAATAAAATAGAGCATTAAATTCCATTTAAAATAAATGCAGACATTATAAAATACTTGACAATCTACCTGCCAAGATAAATCAAAAACTCTAAGAATACAATCACAGAACATTTTTTACACAAATACAGACAGATCTAAAAGAATGAAAAAATACTAATTGCTCATCAGTAGGCTAACCCAATATAATAAATTGACAATTCTATTTAAATTAATTTATTTATTCAGTACTGTACTAATCAAATTACCAAAAATAATTTTATGAATCTAGGAAAAACAATAACAAAATTCATATGGAGGAATAGGAGGTCAAGAATATTAAGGCAATTGATGAAAAAATGTGAAGAAAGGTAGCCTAGTAGATTTCAAACTAACAAAGTGGCAGTCATCAAAGTGGTGGATAAATGAAATAGTTTTGGTATACAATACATAATAGTAAATGACCATAGTAATCTAATGTTTGATAAACCCAAAGATCTAAACTTGGGAGGGAAGCATTCATCATTTGATAAAAATTTCTAGGAAAACTGGAGAGCAAATTGGCAGAAACTAGGCATTGACCAACATTTCTCATTGAATGCCCATATAAGGTCAAAATGGGTACATGTTTTAAAGGGTTATATAAGCAAATTAGGAGAGCAAGGAAAAATTCCCTATAAATAAGATTAAGACTTTATGACCAAACAAGAGACAGAGAGGGCAATGGGAAGTAAAATGGATGATTTTTATTATATAAAATTGGTTTTTGCACAAACAAAATGAAGTCAAAGTTAAAAAGAAAGCAGGAAACTAGGAAAACACTTTTACTGCAAGTTCTTCTGATAAAGACCTCTTTTCTCAAGTATATAGATAAATAAAACACATTTATAAAAATAAAAGTTATTTCCCAAATGATAAATGGCCAATGAATTTATAAACAGGTAGTTTTCAGATGAAATAATCAAAGCTATCTCTAATCATATAAAAGTGTTCCAAATAAATATTGATTAGAAAAATACAAATTAAAACAATACTGAGATATCACCTCACATCCATCATATTAGCTAACATGACAGAAAAGGAAAATGATAATGCTGGAGAGGGTATGTAAAACTAGAAACACCAATGCATTATTGATGGAATTTTGAACTAATCCAACTATCCTGGAAAGCAATTTAGAACTATGGCCAAAAGGCTGTGCATACCCTTTGACTTCTAGAGTCTGTATCCCAAAGAAATTTTTTTAAAGGAAAAAGGACTTATATATCCAAAAATATGTATAGTGCCTCTTTTTGTAATGGCAAAGAGTTGGAAAAGGAGGAGACACCCATCAATTTGCCCATCATGAGGGATGCCTGAACAAGTTGTGGTACATAATTATGATGGAAAACCATTGTGCTATAAAAATGACAAGCAGAATGCTTTCAGAAAAACCTGAAAAGACTTATATGAACTTATGAAAATGAAGTGAACAGAACCAAGAGAATGTTGTGCACAACAATAGCAATACTGGATGAGTATCAATTATGAATGACTTGGCTACTCCTTGGGGAAATAATGATCTAAGACAGTTGCGAAGGATTCGTGACAAAAAAATGTTATCTACCTCCAGAGAAAGACTGATGGAGTCTGGATGTATATCAAAGCATGTTTTTTATATTTTATTGATTTTTTTAAAGGTTTTAATTCAGAAGTGGGATTTTAAGAAATTAAACTTTTATTTTTCCCAGTTAAGTATAAAACCCAACATTTTTTTGGTTATACATGTACGTTCATTTTTTTTACATATTTCCTTATAGATCTTATTGGGAGAGAAAAATCAGATTAAAAAGGAAAATCCACAAGAAAAAAAAAACATTAGATAAAGGGAAAAAAGTGAAAATGGCATGTGTTGATTTACATTCAGTCTCTATACTTCTCTCTCTGACTGTGCAAGGCATTTTCCAGTCAAAATTTATTGGGATTGCCTTGGATCACTGAACCACTGAGAAGAACCAAGTGTTTTGTAATTGATCATCACATAATCTTGTCATCCATGTGTACAATTGTAACGACCGCGCTAGCACCCAGGACACCCCAGAATCAGCCAGAGTCAGGATAAGCAAAAGTCTGTCTTTATTCTTGGTCTTTAGGGGTAGAAGTGAAGGGGATGGAAGAGAATCTCCACAAGCGCCTTCTTCCTCATCTTCCACCCAGGGTGTGTCCCTGGCTAGCTTTTCTCCACCCCCTAGTCCCTCCTACAATCCTCTATATACCAATCATTGAGCCTATACAGATAGTGGAAAGGACCATTTTCCAAGCATATGCCAATAGTGTATCATCCAATCAGAATTTAGCCTCAAGTGCTCAGCAGTCCCAACCTCAGTGTTCCTCAGAGTTCCAGCCCTCTACATACAATGTTTTCCTGGTTCTGCTTGTTTCACTCAGTATAAGTTCATGCAAATCTTTCCAGGCCTTTCTAAAATCAGCCTGTTCATCATTTTTCATAGGATAATAATATTCCATTACTTTCATATATTATAATTTATTCATCCATTCCCCAATTTGTAGGCACCTACTCATTTTCCAATTCTTTGCCACCACAAAAAGACCTACTACAAACATTTCTGCACATTTGGGTCCTTTTCCCTCTTTTTTGATTTCTTTGGGATACAGACCCAATAGTGACATTGCTGGATCAAAGGGTATGCACATTTTATAGCCCTTTGGGCATAGTTCCAAATTGCTCTCCAGAATAATTAAATCATTTCACAACTCCACCAGCAATTCATTAGTGTCCCAGTTTCCCCACATCCCTTCCAACATTTATCATTATCTTTTTCTGCCATCTTAGTTAATCTGAAAGATGTGAGATAGTACCTGAGAGTTATCTTAATTTGCATTTCTCTAATCAATATTTAGAGCATTTTTTCATATGATTGGATATGATGGCTTTAATATCTTCATTTGAAAATTGTCTATTCATATCCTTTGACCATTTATCAGTTGGTGAATGGCTTTTATTCTTATAAATTTGACATAGTTCTTTATATTTTAGAAATGAGACCTCTATCAGAAATACTGATTGTAAAATTTTCTTCCTAGCTTTCTATTTCCCTTCTAATCTTGATTGAATTGGTTTTGGCAATTCTTTGGCAAAAACTTTTTAATTTAATGTAATCAAAGTTGACTATTTTGTATTTCATAATATTCTCTAGTTCTTCTTTGGCCATAAATCCCTTCCTTCTCCAAAATCTGATAGGTTAAACTATCCCTTACTCTCCTAATTTACTTATATTACCTTTTATGCTTAAAGCATGTACCCAGTTTGACTTTATTTTTATATGGAATGTAAAATGTAGGTCTATGCTGAGTTTCTGACATATTATTTTCCAGTTTTCCCAGCAATTTTTGTGAAATAGTGAGTTCTTATCCCATAAGCAGGAGTTTGGGGATTTATTAAACATTAGATTACTATAGCCATTGATTGTTATATCATGTGTTTCTAACCTATTCCACTGATATACCACTCTGTTTATTAGCTAATACTATATTGTTTTGATGACTGCTAAAGCATATTTTTTAAAAAAAACTTTATTTTTCTTGTTTTTTTTAATCTTTTTTCTTTCACATGATTAATATGTTCTGCCTGACAGCACATGTATAACCAACATAAATTTGCTTGCTTGTTAAAGGAGATGTGGGAAAACTGGGACATTAATACATATTTGGTGCAGTTGTGAAATGATCCAACCATTCTGGAGAGCAATTTGGAACTATGGCCAAAGAGCTATAAAACTGTGCATACTCTTTGATCTGGCAGGATCACTACAGGATCTGTATCCAAAGAAATTATAAAAGAGAGAAAAAGACCCACATGTGCAAAAATGTTTGTAGTAGCTCTTTTTGTGGTGGCAAAGAACTGGAAAGGAAAAGAAAAGGGAAGGAGAGAATTTGGAACATAAAATTTAAAAAAATGTTAAAAAAATTATTATATGTAATTAAAAAGAAAATATTTGTGGAGAAAACTGCATATTCTTTGACTTAGTAATATAACTACTAGGTCTGTATCCTAAAAAGAACAAAGAAAAAGGAAAAGAACCTATGGGTGCAAAAATATTTATAGCAACTCTTTTTTGTAGTGACAAAGAATTGAAAACTGAGGATGTGCATCAATTGAGGAATGACTAAACAAATTGTGGTATATGATTGTGATGAAATACTACTGAGCTATTAGAAATGACAAGGGAGACGGTATGAGAAAAATCTGGGAAAACCTATATGAACTGAAGAAAAGCAAAGTGTGTAAAAACTAGAACTCTGTATCCCATAACAGCAAAATTGTAATCATGATCACATATGAAAGTCTACTCCAATAAGCAATAATCCAAGATAATTCCATAAGACCCATGATGAAAAAATACTATCCTACTCCAGAGAGAGATCAGATGACCTGTAAGTGCAGACTGAAGCATATTTTTTCGCTTTCTCTTTACTTTTTTTTAATTTATTTATGGCAACATGTTTTACCTGACTTCACATGTATAACTTGCTCGACTTTTCAATAGGTGTGGTGTGGTGTTTTTGTTCTTTAAAATATAATGGTGGTTCTTTCTAGGAGAGAAGTTTCTCAGGGAGGTTTTCTGGAGGTAGCCTTAGTTTCAGTTAAAAGTAATAATTACTCCCTGCAGCCAGCTGCTAAAAGTTCAGATCTTTTATTGTATCCTTCAATATAACCTGGTTAGTTTTCTTACAGGCCTCTCTCTCTCCTTGCTTCTAAGAGTTTCCTCCGAATGTCTCCAAATCCAAAGGTTTGTCCTTCAGCCTCTAGCCAGCACCAAAGTGGAAGATGCAATGAATCTCTCTTGTCTGGGAGAGAGGGCTTGTGGGCTTTCTCCCAGAATGCTCCTCCTAGAAATAGTCCAAAAGGAATCCATTGTCCATTAGTTCATGTGCCAGGAATCCAATAATTCCGATAAACTCTTAAGTATTGCAATAGTCTCATCAACAATATTTCATCTCAAGGAAATCCAATGATTCTTGCTGGTTTTTCAAGAACTTGAAACAGTCTCATCTTGTGTTAGAAATCCAATGATTCCTGAAGATTTTAAAGTTATTTTAACGGTCTCATTGTCAGCCATTCTCCTTCAGTGTCAGATGTTTCTTAAATCTTCTCCTTTGTTTTGAAGTTTTTCTTTTTTTCTGTCTCTCTCTGATGGACAGGGCGAATACAACTCGTTGGCACCCATCTGATTCCTTCTCCTCCTGTGGAGATACAAGCAAACCCTTTTCCCCAAGCAATTAACCTAACTGGTCCCTTCCATTCACCACTTTCAGTGTCTCTCCACATCACCTGCCGATTTTCTAAAGATAGTGGAGCTGCTCTCACTGGACACTGCTCTTCTGGTGGGTTATAAAACCTATTTGCTGGAGCCAGTGCATCTTTATCAAAAATTTAAAAATTAATGGTATAGAGAACTAAATTTAGAAGTTCTCTAGGGTTACTTGTGGCAGCTTCCTCTTTTGAGGAAGATTCCAACAGTGGGGGACATGTAGTGGGGGAGGAGATGATTTGGAATTCAAAATTTTAGAAAATAAATGTTAAGGATAAATAAAAAGAAAAGAAAAGAAAAGACCATTTGCCTTTACACTGGCTACACTGATTGATTTTTTTTAGTGACAGAGGAATTCTATTTACTATGATGGGCCTGAGATCAGGACATAAGATGAATTTTCCATGCTCTATACCATCCTCAAACAGCAGCAGGCATTGTGAAACAAGGAAATGGTTGTATTAAAAAACTTTACATTCCAATGAAAACAAGCTTTTTCTGGTTGGAAAGACTGCTGGATTCAGGAAGTTTTCTCTGTGAACACATCTAGCTGCCTCATGGGCAAGTTTCCATGATCTTCATTGTTAGCTGATCCACTATTAGAGGTGGAAGGAAAGATTACACTAGATTACAATTGGTGGTGCATAATACAGTGGCTACAAATCCAGATTCACCTCTTCACCTTTTTTTTTTCTATCCAAGCTACATCAAAGAGCAAAAAGGATAATCTACTCTTCAATCTCCACCAATCAGAGGGTAACCAACCCTTGGATCGTCATGTCCTGATAGTCTGGCTAGAATACCAGGCAACCTTTTTTCCACTGATCCTGCCTAAGATCCCAATTACTTAAGCTATTGCTAATGGGGATCTAGTCAAACCAAACAACTAGCCCAAATAGTGATCACAGCAGTAATGGGGCCTACAAGGAAGGGGGGAGTGAAGAGAGCAATCTGAGGGAAAGCAAATCACTTTGCCAGGTTAATGGAGGACAGATTGGTGTTGGGAGAGACTTGAGGCAAGGAGACTAATCAGAAGGCTACTTTAATAGTTCAGGCATATACTAAAGTGTCAGAGAAGATTGGTTACTGGCTTTTAGAATACAATGAGGCATTCTTAGATCATAACATGCAATAAAAAAACTTTTTTCCCATGAGTTTAAAAAGATTTTAAAAGTTTAAAAAGAATGCAATGTCTTATAACTTCTGTAACATCCAATTAATGGGGAATCAGAGGAGGGACTTGTGTATGATCTCCTTCCGCAAGTATTTAGATATCTCATGGGTCTTTTCAGTTCTGGAAGGAAAAGCTTCTACCCAGTTTGTGAATGTGTCAACAAACACCAGAAGCAACTTGAAACCCCTATAGGGGGGCATATGCGTGAAGTCTAGTTGTCAATTAAGTGCCTCTCCTCTGAACTGGCTTCAGGAGAGCTGGGGGCTTAACAGCTCCCTCAGGATTCCCCTGGGCACAGGCCTGGCAGACCTCCCTGATTGTGTCTCCCAGCTTGTGGCCAGTGAAAATGTGTGTTACTAAAGATTGGAGAGCATTTCTCCCCAGGTGCGTGGCCTGGTGCAGACCAGAGTTCAGTTTCCACTGACTTGCCTCTGGGATTAAGAGATGATCTGAGGGCGGTTGAAACCAACCAGAGGGAGAAAGGGAGTTTCAAAGGTGTGTCTACTTACATAGGCAACCCATTCTTGCAAGAATGTAAATTTTTCCTGCATCCAAAATAAATAAATGAAAACAATACAATTCCTAAGTTAAAAATAAAATGTGATACTCCTCTCCTCCTCAATTCACCACAAAAAAATGGCAACACTCAGGTATGAAGTCATTCCCACAAAGCAATGGGAATTCTGCGCCAGAATTCCTTTTATGCTTCAGGGTTCAAAGAAACAATATGAAAATTCAACCCCTTTCCCCTTATCCTCAATTCCAAGGATGCCTCAAGGCCCCTTTTAAAAGAAAACAGTTTGTATGTAATGATAATGGGTACTATTCGAACCCTGTCCATCATTTAGTACCAAGATCCCACGATAGAGGATATGTTTTGGGGTATAATCACACAAAGATTTGAAGTAGCCTCAGGGGAGAAATGTGAACAAGCTGTGAAGGCTAAAATTCTAATTTTCCTCTTCTGATTCCTCCCCACCCCCGCGCCCGCCCCCACCTTGCTCCCAGTTTAATTTGCGTGCCAATCAAAGAGGATCTCAGAAGTGACGCTTACCTTGAAACCTCTTTCCCTTCCCAGCTTCTCCTACTACCAGCTCCCCCACCCCTCACCCCCAAGCTGGCAGATCCACTGAGAGTCTTAGAGAGGAAGGGGAAGTGACGGGTTTTCCCTTGACATCTCACTGGAGAAGTCAAAACAGTAAAACATTTTCCTACTAGGATAGTTTTCTCAGGAACTTGAGTGTCGTGGATGCCCTAGGGCTTGTGTCATTCCAGCCAGTTCCCACCGCGCTTCCAGCTCGCCGCGGTGAGTGACGGTGGTTCTGGGGTGTCTGTTGCGAGGCAGGGTTGCAGGCCTGCTAGGGGTGGGGTGTGAAACCCGGCCCCTCCCAGCCTCAGGATAGGGGTTTGGAGATTGCCTGGGCTCTGGCCAGACTGGAGATGGAAGAGGCTGTGGCGCAGCTTTCCGAGTTCTCCGGTGACACTGTGACGCGCGCTGCCGCAGACCTTGCAGAGCCCCCAGGCGTCCTCCGGAGTCCAGCACAGGCGCGAGTATTTTTCACTGTGTTCCAGTCCTGGGGGGTGCAATTAATCGGGTAAATCAGCCATGGATATGCTGGAGAAAAGCTCATAGGGTGCCGGGCCGGATAGTATCATCCTCCTCTGGAAAAGGAAGACAGAAGGTTAATTTAGGCGTAATTGTGCTTTCGAAGCTAGTAAGAAATACTGGGGGAGGGGGGGTCCCCCAACTCAGAAAGAGTCTTGATCTTCTGGTTCTAGCCTAACCCCATATCCACTTTAAATAAAACTTATTATCCTAATAAAATGCAAATTTTTGACACTAACTTGCTTTCTTATTTTAGGCAATTCTGAACCTCAAATAATTAGATGAGGATCTCTAAAGGTCTTTATATCTCTAAAGCTCTGTGTGTATGTTGCCCTGTCCGCTGGCCTTACAAGAATATAAGATCAGGATTGCATTTGTCATTTCATCATGACACCACAATTTCTTTTTCAGTGAGGAGAGATCTTGGAGAGAATAGAATGGCTGCAGTGTGGAATTGATTGAAAAAAGTAGGCAAAAAGGGAAATTTTGTGGGAATTCTTGATTCTCTAGACAAAAGAAAAGGATTTTCAGGAGAGGTTTAAAAGCTGTCTGTTGAACTAAATAGAATTGACTGTTCTCAGATATCCTTTGGCAAGCTTGAAGATATTTTTATTTACCTGGTGATAAAGCATCTCAGAACTTTTAGATACATTCTTTTTGTAATTCCTTTTTTATAATTCCCTCAGTGGTACCTAAAATCTCCAGGCCTTACACCCTCCATATGAATAGGATGTGATTTCAGAGATGGTGACTCCTGAACTGCTCCATGATGTGTCAGGTGTCCAGTTTAAACCCATCAAGATCCAGCCAAAGTATGACTCTCAGAAATTCTACCCCCAACAAGGTAAGAAACCTCTATACAGTCTGCATGAAAGCTCTAATAGGCAGGACCATGGACAATGGCTATATTATTTTTATTAGTAATGTTTATATAATATTTGTTTTCTGTCACTAAGAAAGGAGCCTGATCCTTGGATATAGTCCTTAGAACTTATTGTGCCTTTATTAACTTCTTACATTAAAATTCACATGAAATCCTGTGACTTTTTTATTCTCATCAGTCATCTCATCAGCCAGTTTCTCCATTGTAACTCCTCATTAATCTTTCTTCTTTGAAATCTATCTTGAGTACTAGAGAGATTTATAATTTCCTTGATTTGAGTTACTCCTACCAATTTTGGTGCAACTCTTTAATTTCTTGGATTGTGAAGTATATGAGTTACTGTAGCCAAAAAAATTAATAAGCCCAGGAGGTCTCCTAGTAATTAGACACTTTGGTTAATTTGGCTTGTAGATGACCGCCATAATAAGCCTGTTGTTGCAGGACCTGTATTGGAGCCTTTTGAATTGGAAAATTGAATTGAATTTGATAGGACCTACCTACCAAATCTTGTGCTGTTATATGCATAATATTCAGAAATACAGCTCCACCTTTTTGATGTGTTGGGGCATTAAAGTAGAACCAAAATCTCTCTTAAATATTAAAGTTAGAATTCTTTCTCATTTATGTTCCTTGCTTTCTTTAGACAACCCAAAGGTGATTGTCACCTCTCACATCAGATCTTAATCCTTTTTGATTTTGGTTCCATCTCTCTCATCATTCCTTAGTACTCTTCCAGGTTATCAATGGGTATCTATTTACTTTTACTTTCCTTTTTTGTTAATTTTGTCTCTATATTTAGCCAATTTAATATTGCACTGTCCACAAATCCCATATCACTATATCTGTTTAGACTTTAAAAATACTAATTCTTGAATACTCTGTTTCTTGAATAACCTACTTCTTCCATTCTACTCACATGCTACTGAACAGAGCTGGATAAAGTTATGCAGCCATGCTGATTAGATCCACTATAAATTTATGTTATCTAATTTCAACTAGGTCTTCATGGCAGCAAGGCAGTCTTTTTATTACTCCATAATTGGTTCTCTGTCTCACTTTTCTTTACTGGTGTTTCAAACTTTACCTACTTTCAAGTATCACCAGCCAGATCTTCTCACTACCCAAAGTTGGACCTCCAATTCTCCATGAGATACTTCTTCTCCCTTTCTTTACCTCCCCTTTGACATCCTTCTCTTTTCTTTCTTCCTTTACTCCAGCCTTTGGTGAAGTGGTCCTTCTCCTTGCCAAAGCCAACCTTTTTTCATGTAGCCTTACTTCTTTCCCCTCTTATCTGTACTTACAGATTGACTCTATAAAAATATTCTCTCTCCTTAATCACCATATCTACTTGTTCCTTTCCAGCAGCCAGGAAACATTTCCAAGACTCTCCTATCCTTAAAACAAAACCTCTCACTTAGTCCTTCCTTACTTTCACAAACAAAATTAGGGGAAAAACTATTAGCATTTCTTTCGCTTATTCTCCTTCCATTGCTTCGCAGTATTTTATAGTCTCCTTTTTTTAACCTAAGTGATGAAGATATTTCCATTGCATCTTGGATCAACATATTGCTGGGAAGAACTGTCTGTCAAAATTGATCATCACATAATCTTTCTATTACTCTCTACAAGGTTCTGCTGGTTCTGCTCCCTTTACTTAGCATCACTTTACATAAGTCTTTCCAGACTTTTCTGAAATCAGCCTACTCATCGTTTCTTATAGAACAACAATATTCTATTATATTCATATACCATAACTTATTCAGCCATTCAGCAGTTCAGCCAATTAGTGAATTGATGGACATCTACTCAATTTCCAATTCCCTATCATCACAAAAAGAGCTGCTACAAATGTTTTTCTACATGTGTGTCTTTTCCCTTCTTTTATAATCTATTTGGGATACAAACCCAGTAGTGAGACTGCTGGATCAAAGGAAATGCACAGATTGATAGTCTTATAGCTATAGTTCCAAATTACTCTCCTGAATAATTGGGTCATTAAACCACACTGTCAACAAATGAATTAGTGTCCCAATGTTCCCACATCCTCTCCAACATTTATCATTATCTTTTCTTGTCATCTTAGCCAATCTGAGAGGTGTGAGAAGATACCACGGATTTGTCTTAATTTGTATTTCTCTTATCAATAATTATTTAGAGCATTTTTCATATGATTTTAGATAGCTTTAATATCTTCATTTGAAAATTGACTGTTCATATCCTTTGACCATTTATCAATTGGGGAATGATTTGTATTCTTATAAATTTGACTCAGTTCTTTGTATTTAGAAATGAGACTGTTATCATTAAACACTGGATGCAAAAATTGTTTCCAAGCTTTGTTTCCCTTCTAATCTTGGCTGTGTTGGTTTTATTTGTGCAAAAACTTTTAAATTTAATATAATCAAAATTATCCATTTTGCATTTTATGTTTTTAGTTCTTCTGAGGCAATAAATTTTTCCCTTCTCCAAAGATCTGACAGGTAGATTATCCCTTACTTTCCTGATTTGTTTATAGTATCACCCTTTATGTTTAAACCATGAACCTATTTTGACTTTATCTTGGTATAGGGTGTGAGATGTTAGTCTATATCTAGTTTCTGCCATACTATTTTCCAATTTTCCCAGTAATTTTTGTGAAATAGTAAGTTCTTATCCCAAAAGCTGGGGGCCTTTACTTTACTATTATTATAGTCAGTGATTATTATGTCTTATGTCCCTAATCTATTCCACTGATTCATCACTCTTTTTCTTTACCAGTATCAAATGCTTTTGATGATTGCCACTTTATAATATAGTTTTAGGTCTGGTATGATTAGGCTATCTTTCTTTGCAATTTTTTTCATTAATTCCCTTGGTTCTTTTTGACCTTTTGTTCTTCCAGATGAATTTTATTAATTATTTTTCTAGCTCTATGAAGTAATTTTTAGCAGTTTGATTAGTATGATACTGAATAAATAGATAAATTTAGGTAAAATTGTCATTTTTATTATATTAGCTCGGTCTACTCTTGAGTAATTGATATTTTTCCAATTTAGATCTTATTTGAGTGAAAAAAAATGTTTTATAATGTTCTTCATATAGTTCCTGGGTTTGTCTTTGCAGATAGATTTCCAAATATTTTATATTGTCTACAGTTATTTTAAATGTATTTTCTCTTTCTACCTCTTGCTTCTGGGCTTTGTTGTTAACATATAGAAGTGCTGATTATTTATATGGGTTTATTTTATATTCTGCAATTTTGCTAAAGTTGTTTATTGTTTCAAGTAGTTTTTTAATTGATTCTTTAGGATTCTTTGAATATATCATCATATTATCTGCAAAGAGTGATAGTTTTGTTTCCTCATTGCTTAATCTATATCCTTCAATTTCTTTTTTTTTCTTATTGATAAAGTTAATATTTCTAAAACAATATTGGATAATAGTGGTGATAATGGGCATCCTTGTTTCATTCCTGATCTTACTGGGAATGCTTCTAGCTTATCCCCTTTACATATAATTCTTGCTAATGATTTTAGATAAATGCTACTTATCATTTTAAAATATTAATAGCTTTAAATTTTTTTCAAAATACATGCAAAGATAGTTTTCAATATTCACCTTTATAAAACTTCTTGTTCCAAATTTTTCTCCCTCTCTTCACTTTTTCTCCCTCCCCAAGATAGCAAGTAATTTAATATAGGTTAAACATGTGCAATTCCTCCAAATATATTTTTACATTTGTCATGCTGTGTAAAAATAACCAGATCAAAAGGGAAAAAAATCAAGGGAGCACATAACAACAAAGGTGAAAATGCTATCCTGTGATACACATTCAGTTCCCATAATCTTCTCTCTGGCCAAGGATGGTTCTTTCCATCACATGTCTATTAGAATTGCCTCGAATCACCTCATTGGTGAAAAAAGCCAAGTCCATCACAGTTGATCATCACATAATCTTGTTGTTACTATGTACAGTGTTTCTTGTTTCTACTCAATTCACTTAGTATCAGTTCATATAAGTCTCTCCAGATTTTTCTGAAATCATCCTGCTGATCGGTTCTTATGGAACAATAATATTCCATTATATTCATATAACATAAGTTATTCAGCCATTCCCCAACTAATGAGCATCCACTCAGTTTCCAGTTCCTTGACACTATGAAAAGCACTTATTGTTGTAAAATCTGGGCTAGCTTTCTGGAGGTCTCAGGAACAGTCTTGGTTTTCAGCAGAATAATCACCACAAGAGGGATAAAGTCCAAAGTCTTTATTGTCTCCTTCAGTCTTCCAGTCTGTGTCAGCAATCTCAGTCAGCCAGCCAGTCAGCAGTCTGCACATCCTAATGTAATGTCCTGCTTTCTAGAGCCCCTTAGTTGGGGTGACAAAATGTACCATTGCTTTCTAGAGCCCCCACATGGGGATGGATTAAAATAATAGTGTCCAGACTAGCTTTCTAGAAGATCTCAGGACAGTCCCAGTCCTTGGTCTTAGTGGAGAAGTGATGAAGGCAGGAGAGCCACCATGAGGTTGGTCAAGTCTTCCCTTCCATAGCTGAGTTTGTCCCCAATTTATATCTTTTATTACAATTAAATCAATTCATCATGCTGAGTATAAATCAATCATTATCTCACTAGGGAACCATTATTTGTTGTAAGATTAAATCAATCATACTGAACTAGAGAACTATTAATCACCATGCTAAACTAGATAATCATTGTCTTATCAATTCCACTGAGTTAACATCTTGTTGTAAGAATCCTTGCCTCAAGTATATTTTTCCAGAGTTCTGGCCCATTACATATCATTTTAAGGAAAACTCCATTTATGATAATCATAGTAACAATTCATATATTGCTCATTAAAGTATACTAAGTGTTTTAAATTCATTATTTTATTTGAAGCTCATAGCAGTCCTATATTAATAACATTAGGTATTATTATCCCCATTTTACTGATTAGAAGATTGAGGCTAATAAATTAAATATTTTACTATGGCTATTTAACTAGTAATTATCAGGGGCTGAATTTTATTCCAGGTCTTTTTGACCTTGATTACATCAAATATTACAACTACCTCTCATTAATTTGATTAATTTTTTTTACATCGTTATTATATAAATTGTTCTCTTAGTTCTGCTTACTTTACTTTGTATCACTTCATAGAAGCCTTCCGAGTTTTCTCCAAAACTGTCTCTTTCATGATTACCATTATATGATTATAGTATTCCATTATATTCGTATGCTATAATTTGTTCAATTATTATTCAAATGATGGGTACCCTCACCTTAGTTTTAAGTTTTTTGCCACTTGTATTAATAGGTTTTGTACATGAGTCCTTTTTCTTATTCTTTGATCTCGTTGGTATATGGTTTCACTAGTATCATTGATTCTGAGAGTATACTAACTTTTAGAGCATAATTCCCAATTGCTTTCCAGAATACTTAGACCTATTAGTTGTGATGACCGTGTATTTTAAAATCAGCTGGAGTCAGGAATTTGGGTTAAGGGAAAATCTCTGATCTTTATTCTTTGTGGAGGTAAAGGGGGATGACGATAGGATTGTGTGTGGCTGCAACGTGAACCTGGCCAGCAGTCTCTCTGACTCTCTCTCCCCGCCCTTCTCTCTCTACCCACCAAAGTCATCTCTGTATCATTTCCTATACAATACATCAGAACTTGCACAAAGAGTGGATGGGGCCATTCTTTCTCCAAGCATATATTAATAGAGTATGGTCCAATTACTATTTAGCCTCATGTGCTTGGGACCTCAGTGCATCAACTTGAGCCCATTACAATTAGTTCCATCAAAAATAGTCTTCCTGTTTTCCTTTAGCCCTTCCACACTGGTATTTCTTTTTTTCTTTTTTTTTTTGTTACCTTTGTCAATTTGTTAAGTGTGAGATAGAATTTCAATTATATTTCTCTAATTATTAGTTATTTGGAACTTTTTTTTCATAAAACAATTGATAACTTGGATTTCTTCCTTAAAAAATTATCTGTTCATATCCTTTTATTACCAGGAGAATATATTCTTGAAAATAAGATTTTTTTCAGAGAAACTTGTTCCATAGATTTTTATTCCAACCAAATTAACTATTTTTCTTCTACTTTTAATTGCATTAACAAATGCAGAAACATTTTAATTGTATATTATAATCTCACATTTTAATGTTAGTAATTACTAATGTTTTAATATTACTTCTTTTTAGGGAGTATGGAAACATTCCTTAACATTAAGAAAATCTTACAGAAATTTTTTCTTTGGTATTTTAATTTTTAACTAAAATGTGAAAGCTTTATTTTTGACAGAAGGAAAGCCTTTTACTTTCTGTTACAAAAATAAAATAGTCATCTCATTTTACAAAGGAATAGGTTCTTAATATTTACCCTACATAAGGATGAAAAGATGCTAAGAAAGGTTTACACCTCTGCTTTATTTTTTAATTAAAATGTTATTTTTTTATCCTGAATTTAACAAGCATGAAATAAATGAGTTATTATGGAACCCATGGAGAAGATTATACCTGAAATTTCTAGTCTCCATTATATAGAGGTGGCTTTTATAAATATATATAGTTCATTATGTCACTTTCATAACTATCATTTTTATCTATGATATATTCTGGCCATTTTTCTGTTTTCATTTTGTAAAGAAAGAAGAGAAACTCAATTCCTAACTTTCCTTTTCCTCCCTCCTCAAATGAAATATATATATATATATACATATATATATATGTATATATATATATATATATATGTATTTATGTATAAGCTTTACAACAAATGCACACAGTCAAGCAAAACAAATCCCCGCATTAGCCATGTCCAAAAGTCCTTCATCAATGGTTTTTTGGAATAATGGTTCATCATTTCCTTAGTTAGAATTCTTAAGTCCTATATCTACTTTGAAATACAAGTTCTGGGAAGATAGTGATCATGTATCATGAACTTTCCAGTTTCTCAGTCTATTCAATGTAGTCATATACTTTATCTTGACATCACTCTTAAGTATTCCATTTCCATGATCAAGAAATCAAGTATTCCTTTGTTTGACAATATTCTCCTATCATTTTATCTCTCCTTATGCCTGTCTTTTCCTAAATTTATTCTTTGTTTTCACTGTGACCTCTACTCACTGGTACTTTCTATCTTTCTAGAAAGATGACCAGAATAAATCATAGATAAATCATAGATAAATCATAGCCTGTTCTAGCTACACATTCCTCTCTTCCCAATCTCAGCTCCTGTAGATAAGTCCAATTCAGTTCTGTGCTATCTTTTGCCTTTGAATATCTTGTTCTGTCATCATTCACTCATTATCAATGTGGCTTAGTCCCACAATCCAATTCCTTCACTCCTTCCCATTCAAACTACTTAAATGAGCTAGAAGAAAGCATGTAACTTTGCTAAATGGACCCAATATAAATTTACGTTATTGATGTAAATCAGTCTGTTTTATTCTACTCTTAACTGATTTGTTATCCCACTTATCACAATGGCTGTTTCAAAACTCTTGTCTCCTTCATTATCCCATATCACTCCCGTTCCCACTTTCTCTTCTGAGGACTATCTCATAAAAAGGGTTCCAAAAGTCTTAGTGACATTTTAAAAATTATAGCAGCACTAAGACTTTTGAGGTGTCCTGTACTTTACTAAGACAATCCATGCCATTCACTAGTTCTCACTTCTCCTTTCCTCCTCATCTCATAATCTCTTCACATAATCTCCCCCCATTTTTTTTGCACTGGTTTCTGATATCAGTTCTTTTCTAGGCTTACCCCTCTACAGGCATTTTGATTTTCTCCCCTCACATTTTCTCCAGTAGACTGCCACTGTTCTTTATCTCTCTAATCTTCAACCATTCCCAGTGTACTTGTACCTTCACTTGTCATGAATGACAATATGTGCAAATAGATGTAAAAAAGAAAGAAAGAAAGAAAGAAGCATTTATCAAACACCTACTATGTGCCAGACCATGAAAAGCACTTTTCAAATATTATCTCATTTTGATTCTCACAACAACCTTGTGAGATAAGTGCCATTATTTTCCCATTTTACAATTGAGGAAATTGAGGTAGAGAGCAATTAAATGACTTGCCACATCTAAGAAGTGTCTGAGGCTGGATTTGAACCAGGTCTTCCTAATTTCAGACCCAGCTCATTCTATTCACTGTTCCATCTACTGCTCAAATCTCCCAGTCCTGAAAAAAAAAAAAAAAAACTTTTCTAGATCCTGCTATTACTGCCAGATATAGTCCTCTGTGTCTCTACTTTCTCGAAACCCTTGAAAACATTGTCTATATGTAGTTCCTCCACTTCCTCACTGCTCTTCAAAGTTACTAATGATCTTTCAATTGCGTTATCTAATGGCCTCTTTATTAAAACTCATGCTTCTTGACCTCTGAGTAACATTTGATACTATTGACCATCTTCTTCTCAGGGTTTTCATGACACTACTTTTTCCTGATTACCCTCCTATCTATTTGGTAACTTTTTTTTAAATCCCCTTTGTTGAAGCATTATCTTTATAATGCCCACTTAGTTTAGATGTATCCCACAGCTCGGTTGTGGGCCTTCTTTTTTCTGTATTTATTTTCTCAGTCGGTAACTTCCTTAATTCCCATAGGTTCAATTAGTATTTGTTTGCATATGATTCTCAGGTTATAGTAACCTTTTATGGTTATTTTTTGCTGTTGTTGTTTAGTTGTTTTAATCATGTCTGACTCTTCATGATCCCATTTAGAGTTTTCTTGGAAAAAATATTGTAGTGGTTTAACATTTCCTTCTCCAGTTCATTTAACATATGAGGAACTGAGCCAGACACAGTGAAATGACTTGCTCATGGTAATACTGCTGTCTGAGATCACATTTGAACTCAGGAATATGTCTCCCTGACTTCAGGTCTGCTACTCTATGTGCTATGCCACCTACTTGTCCTCTATTACAGTTAAGACATCATTCTTCTAGTAACCATCATATTATCCTTTAATCTTCCTTCTATCTCATTCCACATATATAGTCAGTTACTTCATTTTCTGATTCTATAACCTCTTTAGCATGTGTCCCTTTTTCTCCACTTATACTCTTTGTTTTTTTTTTTACTTTTCATTATTTTTATTTCATTTTCCCACTACTCACCTACCCACTGAACATTTTTTCTTTTTCTGATTATACATATATATTAATTTTCATATACACATTTCTTTATGAATTATGTTGGGAGAAAAAATCAAAACAAAAGGGAAAAACCATAAGAGAAAAATAAATAGAAAAAGGGGGAAAAGTGAATATGACACGTGTTGATTTACATTCATTCCCCATAATTCTTTCTCGGATGGCGATCTCTATCCAAAGTTTATTGGAATTGCCTTGGATCACTGAACTGCTGAAAAGAACCGAGTCTTTCATGGTTGATCATCACACAGTCTTGCTGTTACTATGTATACTGTATTCCTAGTTCTACTTATTTCGCTAAACATCAGTTCATGCAAATCTTTGTAGACCTTTCTAAAAATCAATAGTTATTATCTTAGGGTGAGTTTTCATCTTCTTTTACCTGGTGTATCACAATAACCTTTTTTTTGGTCTCATTGATATATATATATATATATATATATATATATATATATATATATATATTATATATATATATATATATTTTTTTTTTTTTCTTTTCCTACCGAACTGATTTTCCTATAGCATATATTTATTTGGCTGTGTAACTCCCCTTCAATATAAGGACCTCCAGTGGTTCCCTGTTATCCTTATGATTAAATATGATTCTTTTAAATGTTTTTCTTTCTCTCTTACTTTCTTTTGGAAACTTTGATTTCCTTTAAGATTCAGTTCAATCTTCTATGGAAGCCTTTCTTCTTCTTCCACATGTTTGGTACGTTCCCTTATCAAACTATCTTGTATTCTTTTTGTAGATCTGTATATACTTATAAATGTATATGATGTCCCTTCCATTAGAATGTAAGTTCTTAATATACTAAATATGTATAGTAGATCTTTTTGTGCTGTGAAAGAGTTAGAAAAACCAAGGGGATGCCCAGCAATTGAAAAATGACTGAACAAATTATGGTTTATGAATGTAAAGCAATACTATTTTGCTATAAGAAATGATGAAAGAGATAGTTTCAGAGAAATCTGTTAAGACTTTTATGTACTGAAGTAGACTGAAGGGAGCAAAGAACCAAGAGAACAATTTATGCTATAATATCAACATTGTAAAACCTAACAATTTCAAAAAGATTTTAAAACTTTGGTCAATGAATTATTCAATTATTATTTCAAAGAACTGATAATGAAAGATATTGTCCACCACTTGACAGAGAAGTGAGGCACATATTTTTGGATATTGCCAATATAGGAATTTGTTTTGTTTGACTATACTTATTTGTTATATGGGTTTTATTTTTCATTTATCTCTTCCATGGGGGAGGAGGAGTAGAGGAGGTTGGAAGAAGAAAAATAGTTGATTAAAGTAAAAAAAAAATGTAATTAAAAATAAAACCTATAAACTCTTTGAACACAAGTATTGTTTCACTTTTATCTTTGTGCCCTTAGTCCTATGCATAGTGATTTAGGTATTTTAAAATATGTATTGTTTGAATTAATTGTCATATCTCTTCAATTGTTTGTTATTTAAAATGATAATTGCACAGACACTGATTCTTTAACAGTTTTTCTAGAAATTTTTATCTCTTGGCCATTTATTTATTTTTTAATGATTATAGCTTTTTATTTACAAGTTATATGCATGGGTGATTTTACAGCATTGACAATTGCCAAACTTTTTGTTCCAATTTTTCCCCTCCTTCCCCCATCCCCTCTCCCAGATGGCAGGTTGACCAATACATGCCAAATATGTTAAAGTATAAATTAAATATAGTATGTCCAAACAGTTATTTTACTGTACAAAAAGAATCAGACTTTGAAATAGTGTACTATTAGCCTGTGAAGGAAATAAAAAATGCAGGTGGATAAAAATAGAGGGATTGGGAATTCAATGTAATGGTACATAGTCATCTCCCAGAGTTCTTTCACTGGGTGTAGCTGGTTCAATTCATTACTGCTCTACTGGAGCTGATTTAGTTCATCTCATTGCTGGAGATGGCCATCAGAATTGATCATCATATAGTAATGTTGTTGAAGTATATAATGATCTCCTGGTCCTGCTCATTTCACTCAGCATCAGTTCATGTAAGTCTCTCCAGGCCTTTCTGAAATCATCCTGCTGGTCATTTCTTATCGAACAATAATATTCCATAATATTCATATACCACAGTTTATTCAGCCATTTTCCAATTGATGGGCATCCACTCAGTTTCCAGTTTCTGGCCACTACAAAGAAACCTGCCACAAACATTCTTGCACATACAGGTCCCTTTCTCTTCTTTAAGATTTCTTTGGGATATAATTGGCCATTTACTTTTGAAAAAGAGTACTGGAGTTGGAGTTAGAGGACCTGAATTCAAATCCTTACTGACTTTGGGTAAATCACTTAACTTTGTGAGTCTCAACCTATTCATTTGTAAAACAAAGATAATAATATTTGCAAAATCTACCTCATGGGCTTATGGGAAAGAAAGAATTTTGTAGACTTTAAAGCACTTCATAAATGAATTATCTATCCATATCCCCCTATTATTAAAGTATACTTGCTTCCTGGTTATCTGTCCAACTTTTCTTCCTTTCTAAATCTCATTCCCCTTATACAAATCTCCAAATTCTTAATTATTTTTACTTATACCTCTCTTCCTTCCCTCTCCTAATTCTTAATTATTCATCATTTTTATTAATGTCTAAATTGTACAGTGAGTAGAGCACTGGACTTGAAGTTAGGAAGAACTGAGTTTAAATCTGCTCCCTCGATTACTAGCTCTGTGTCTCTGGGAAAGTCCACAGAGTATATGAAAGGAGACATTTTCTGAAGACTCATCTTTCTGTCTCCAGAGGATGTGAGACCATTTGAGTTTGTATAGCTTTTTGTTGGTAATTTTACATAAATTTACAGGGCTGTCTCAGGTAGTTTTACTCTCATCACTGTAATGATTGAAAAATGCTTTACAAACCATAAAGCTCTAATAGCTATAAAATTGTATAACTATAAATGATCATTGTTATTATTGGCTGCCGTGATGATATTTTTTATCTTATTTTTTAATAATAGCTTTTTTATTTTTCAAAATAGATGCAAAGATAGTTTTCAGCATTCACTTTTAGTAAAACTGTTTTTTTTATTATAACTTTTTATTTACAAAACATATGCTTGGGTAATTTTTCAACATTGACCCTTGCAAAACCTTTTGTTCCAACTTTTCTCCTCCTTCCCTCCACCTCATCCCTTAGATGGCAGATAGTTTAATACATGTTAAATATGTTAACATATATGTTCAATACAATATATGTATACATATTTATAGTTATCTTGCTGCACAAGAAAAAATTGGATCTAGAAAAAAAGTAAAAAAAAAACCTGAGAGGGAAAACAAAAATGCAAGCAAACAACAACAAAAAGAGTGGAAATGCTATGCTGTGGTCCACACTCATTTCCCATAGTTCTCTCTCTGGGCATAGCTGATTCTCTTCATTACTTCATTACAACATCATTTTCCAATTGATGGATATCCATCCAGTTTCCAGTTTCTAGCCACTTTTTGTAAAAAGGGCTGCCATGCCTTGTTTGTTGTGGCTAGAAACTGGAAAATGAATGGATGCCCATCAATTGGAGAATGGTTGGGTAAATTGTGATATATGAATGTTATGGAATATTATTGTTCTGTAAGAAATGACCAGCAGGATGAATACAGAGAGGATTGGAGAGATTTACATGAACTGATGCTAAGTGAAATGAGCAGAACCAGGAGATCATTATATACTTCAACAACGATACCATATGAAGATGTATTCTGATGGAAGTGGATTTCTTTGACAAAGAGACCTAACTCAGTTTCAATTGATCAATGATGGACAGAAGCAGCTACCCACACTGGGAAATGAATGTAAACTGTTTGCATTTTTTTTCTTCCCAGGTAAAAACCTTCTGAATCCAATTCACCCTGTGCAACAAGAAAACTGTTCAGTTCTGCACACATATATTGTATCTAGGATATACTGCGACATATTCAACATATATAGGACTGCTTGCCATCTAGGGGAGGGGGTGGAGGGAGAGAGGGGAAAAATTGGAACAGAAGTGAGTACAAGGGATAATGTTGTAAAAAGTTACCCTGGCATGGGTTCTGTCAATAAAAAGTTTTTATAATTCTTTTAAAAAAGGGCTGCCACGAACATTTTTGCACATGTGGGTCCCCCTTTCCCTTCTTTGAGATGTCTTTGGGATATAAGCCCAATAGTAAAAGGGCTGGACACGGTATGGACAGTTTGATAACTTTTTGAGCATAGTTTCAAATTTCAGCATTCACTCTTACAAAACCTTGTGTTCCATATTTTTCTCCCTCCCTTCCCTAAGTGCAAGTAATCCAATATAAGTTAAACATGTGCAATTCTTCTGAACATATTTCCACATATATCATTCTGCACAAGAAAGATCAGATCAAAAAGGAAAAAAAAATGAGAAAGAATACAAAAAGCAAGTAAGCAAACAGCAATAAAAAAGTGAAAATGCTATGTTGCGGCCCATACTCAGTTTCATAGTCTTCTCTTTAAGTGTAGATGATTTTCTTCATCACAAGATCATTGGAACTGGCCTGAATCATCTCCTTGTTGAACAGAGCCACGTCCATCAGAATTGATTATTGTATAATCTTGTTGTTGTTGTGTATAATGTTCTCTGGGTTCTGCTCACTTCACTCAGTATCAGTTTATAAGTCTCTCCAAGGCCTCTCTGAAATCATCCAGCTCATCATTTCTTATACAACAATAATATTCCATTATGTTCATATACCATAACTTATTCAGCCATTCCCTACCTGATGAGCACTGACCCAGTTTCTAGTTCCTTGACACTATAAAAAAAAATTGTTGCAAACATTTTTGCACATATGGCTCCTTTTCCTCTTTTTTATGATTTCTTTGGATACAGACCCAGAAGAGACACTGGTAGATCAGAGTCTGCAGTTTGATAGCCCTTTGGGCATAATAGTAATGATACTTCTTTTAATCTTCTGAAGCCTCACTTATTCTATACTGTCTGTTCTCAACCTGATTTGCTCTTATACCAGCTCCTATTGAATTCCCTTCCTTCCTATTAATCCCTGACTTGTCTTTGAACTACAAAACACCATTGCTTATCTCTACATTCTTATGCTGTTTTGTAAGTAGTTAATGATTTTCTAAGTTTGAACAAACAGCTTTCCTCTCCAGAAGTCACCCTTTTTTTCAATTTTGAGAGTAACTGCCATTTATATTTTTTTTATGTTTTGTTTCAGATGGTGATTCCAAGATTGAAAATGGGAAGGTGATTACAAAGAAATATATTTCTGAAGAAACAGAAACATTGACAAAGGTGTGTGGCACACCAAATAGGGACATTTTTCAGGGTTCTGATTGTGGAGGAGCCTGTGAATTTGAGGAGAAAAAGAACTCCTTAAGAAAAAGACTACATAATTGTAATCACTGTGGGCTGAGTTTTGCTTGGAATTCAGTTCTTATTAGGCATCAAAGAATTCACAGTTTGGAAAAACCTTATGAATGTGATGAGTGTGGAAAAACCTTCAGTGTGTGTTCAGCCCTTTTTCTACATCAGAGAATTCATACTGGGGATAAATTCTATCCATGTAATTGTTGTAGTAAAAGTTTTAGTCGGAGCTCTGACCTTATTAAACATCAAAGAATTCATACTGGGGAGAAACCTTATAGATGTGAAGAGTGTGGGAAAGCCTTTCGCCAGAGCTCAGATCTTATTCTTCACCAGAGAATTCACACTGGAGAAAAACCTTATCATTGTGACCAGTGCAGTAAAAGTTTTAGTCGGCGTTCAGATCTTGTTAAGCATCAGAGAATTCACACTGGGGAGAAACCCTATCCATGTAACCAGTGTGGCAAAGGTTTTAGCCAGAGTTCAGATGTTATAAAACATCAAAGGATTCACACTGGGGAAAAACCATATAAATGTGATGTGTGTGTAAAAGCCTTTAGTCAGAGTTCAGATCTTATTCTACATCAGAGAACTCACACTGGGGAAAAACCGTATCGATGTAAGCAGTGTAATAAAAGTTTTAGTCAGAATTCAGATCTTATTAAACATATAAGGATTCACACTGGAGAAAAACCTTATAAATGCAATGAATGTGGGAAAGCCTTTAATCAGAGCTCTGTTCTTATTTTACATCAAAGAATTCACACTGGGGAGAAACCTTATCCATGTAGTCAGTGTAGCAAAACCTTTCGTCGACTCTCAGACCTTATGAATCATCAACGAATTCATACTGGGGAAAGACCTTATCCATGTAATCAGTGTAATAAAAATTTTAGTAGGCAGTCAGACCTTATTAAACATTATAGAACCCACACTGGGGAGAAACCTTATGAATGTGATGAATGTGGGAAAACTTTCAGTCAAAGTTCTAATCTTATTCTGCATCAGAGAATCCATACTGGAGAAAAACCCTATTTGTGTAATCAGTGTAGTAAAAAATTTAGTCGTCACTCAGACCTTATTAAACATCAGAGAATTCACACTGGGGAAAAACCTTATGTGTGTAATCACTGTGATAAAAGTTTTAGTCAGAGCTCAGATCTCACAAAACATCAGCAAATCCATACTGGAAAAATATCTTATAAATGTAAAGAATATAAAGTCTTAAGTCAGAACTCAAACCTCATTCTTCATCAGAAGATCCACAGTGAAGAGAAACATTATCAAGGCAATCAGTGCAACAAAAGTTTTACTCAGAACTCAGATTTTATTAAACATCAAAGAATACACCCTGGAAAGAATTCCTCCAGATGCATTGAATGTGGGAAAACCTTTATTCAATGATCACCTCAATGTAGTGAAAGTTTTAGTCTGTACTCCAGTCTTATTCATCACCAGAAAATCCAGGGGGAGAACCATTTAAATGTGAGAAATGAGGAAAAACCTTTAGTGTATGTGTAAAACTTACTGACCATCAGAAAATGCACATTGGAGTAAAATCCCATGAATGTAATAAGAGTAGTAAACGTTTTAATAAATGCTCTGATTTTACTAATCATAAAAAAAGCCACAATGGAAAGAAATCCTCTTAATGTAGCCAGTATACAAGCCTTCAATGTATATGCACATGTTTTTCAACACCAGAGAATTCACACTGAAGAACTCTTACTAATGGCATGAGTGGGATACTCTTTAACCTGAATTCAGCTCCCATTCTCTATCAGTGAATTTACAGTAGGGAGCAATTTTATTCATGTAACAAATATACAAAAATTTTAGTCAGGGCTCAGATGTCTTATAAACATCAAAAACCACATAACAGAAAGTGATGAAAAGGAAGGCCCTTAACCTAAAACCTATTTAATGTTACAAAATTTGAAATGGGGAGAAACTCCCAAGTATGATGTCATTATAATAAGAGTTTTAATCATACAATTGAATACTGTGATATCCACAAAATAAAAGAACCCGTGTAAGGAATGTAGAAAAGCTCTTTAATGATATTTTGCTATTTAAAAAATATCCCACAAATTACAATAAAAAAAAATCTTGGTAAACATTCATATATACCTCTCATCTGAGAAGGCTCAAAAAAGAAAAATCCTAATAATTTAATTGATTAAATAGGATTTAGTGAACACATACATTCCATTTAATATTGAGAAGCCATACCGGGATCTTGGAAAAAACTTTAATCAATATTGTATTGTGCTTGACTTTTAGTATAGTGCTTTTCTTGCTCCAAGAAATTTTGAGAGTCCTAGCCATATATGGGGAAGCCATTCCTATATTCTCTTACATGTGGACATACTATACTTAGTTTTCATTATTGTGAGAGCTATGGGATTCAGTTTTCTCTCAGAAGTTCCTCTTTAACCATCTTCACATATATATACCCATGATAGTGATATATGAGCATATGAATCCCTATATGAGAGCAAAAAATTGGAGCCACTATTTAGTGGTCAGGAAGATGAGTTCAAATACAGCCGCAGACAAATTGTATAACTTTGAGCAACTCAATTAACCTATATTTTGCTTCATTTTCCTCGTCTGTGAAATGAGGGTAATATTAGCACCTACCTCACAGGATTGTTGTGAGGAATAAATAAAATAATATTTGTAAAATTCTTAGCACAGTGCCTGGCACGTTGTAGGCATTATATAATGCTAGCTATTATTATTAAAGATAGATATTTTAAAATCATCTGCAGTGTAGCACAGGCACTTTATTTTTTTAAATAAAGTTTATTTTTCTCTCCATCTCTTCTCTTTCACCATTGGAAAAAACCCAAATTTAATAGATGTGCATAATCACATAGAATCAATTCTCACATTGACCATAACTAGAAATCTATCTCATTCTGAGTCTTGTGTTCATCATTTTTTATGACAGGAGGTGAGTAGCATGTTTCATCCTCAATAATTTGGAATCATGATTGATTACGGTATTGTTTAGACTTCTTAGATTTTTTCAGAAGTATTATTCTTTTCAGAGTTGTTCTGATTTTGAACATTTAATTTAATTTATCATTTAATTTTATATAACTTCCAGCCTTCTTAGACTTATTTTTATGTAGCATAATAGAATTCTATTACATTTATGTACCATAATTTGTTCAATCATTCTCATGATGGGCATCCCTTTTAGTTTTCAATTCTTTATCACTACAAAAAGAACTGCTACAAATAGTTTTTGCACATGAGTCCTTTTCTTTATTCTTTCATCTCTTTGGAGCCTAGTATTGGTATCCCTGGGTCAAAGAGTAGTTTACTAACTTTTGTGGCATAGTTCCAAATTGCTTTCTGAAATAACTGGACCAGTGTATTCACCAAAAGTGTATTGGCGTTTCTGTTTTCAGTCCCTCCAACATTGGTCATTTTCTTTTACTGTTAATATTTGTCAATCTGATAAGTAAGTATAAAATGTCAAAGTTGTTTTAATTTGTATTTCTCTAATTATTAGTAATTTGAAACATTTTTTCATATGATTTGATTGCTTGGATTTCTTTCCTGGAAAACTTATTTATGTTCTTTAACTATTTGTCAATTGGGGAATGACTCATAAATCTAAATTCAGTCTTTATATATTTTTTAAATGAAACCTTTATCAGAGAAACTTATTTCAAATATTTTTCCTTAGTTAATTGTCCCTGTCTTAATTTTAGCTATATTATCTTTGTATTAAAACATTTTTAATTTCACATAATTGAAACTGTTCTTCTCATCCATAAATCCAAAAGGAAATTATTTTTACTTCTCTATTTTTTTTAAAAACTAGTGACCTGTTATATCTAAGTCATTTATACTTTTGGAGCTTATTTCAATATTATGGTGGAAGGTTTTCTTCTAAATCTAATCTCTACTTTTCTGTTTTCCTAATAGGTTTTATCAAACAGTGTGCACTCAATTACAGTAGCTGGGTATTTGGGGTTTTTGAGCACTAAGCTTCTAGATTTATTTACTTTTGTATTTTGTGTACCTAATATGTTCCTCTGATCAACCTATTTTTTTTAAACTAGTACCAGTTAGTTTCAGTTATTTTATAGTATAGTTCAAGCTCTGATCCTGTTAGAGCCCTATATTTTTCATTATTTCTTTTGAGAGTCTTTACCTTTTGTTCCTCCCAATGAATAGCCCAGGTATTCTAAATACTAAAGCGTAAAACCACTTTTTTTAATCCTACTATTTTTCAGTGTTTACCATATTATTGATTGCAAATCAAAATCTCCCTAAGGAATGAATAAAAGTTCCATTTTAGAGGGTGAGATCTTGTCCATTGCATTTTGGAGAATTTTTAAGGTTTTTAACAAATAAGGTTCACTAAATAACTCTAGGTCTATATTCTAAGAATTGATATATTTAAGTTCAGAGATACTGGCTACCAGGTTAGCTACAGGATAATAAACTTCTACCATTCATTAAGGCCATCTATTAAGACAAAGAGAAATTGCAAACAGAATTAACAAAGGGATGACAGGAACACGTTAATTGAATCACAGATCACTGAAGCATAATCTTATCCATGGGTCTTATAAAAATAATTAAAGTTTTACTTTTCTGTTTATATCAAATGCTCTGTTTAAAATAAATATTTAAGGTTTTTTTCCACCATATTAATTTACCTTGTTTTTGGAATCCATAAAGCATTTTATGCTCTGGTGAACAGTTAACACTAAGTAATAAAACAAAAGTTTATAGAGGAAAAAAAATTGTATTTTATTCAACTTGTGTTTTAACAATTCTTTAAGTTAGAAATTAATAAACAAGACAGCCACCATACTTTATTAAGGTTATACAATGATCATTAAGATTATACAAATTGTCCAGTTCTATGTTTACCTTCTACTATTAATTTGTTTATTTCCAGAAGTATAAACATTGAACAGATATTTGCTTACTATCTATTATTGGGAATTTTTAACAGAGACTGGCACATGTACAGAGTGCCACTAATACAACTCCCTATGTAGAAAATGAAATGAAATGGAAGTACTTTGGAGAGATTTTGTACATACATAAATATTATAAAACTGGTTCTGGTCAGCTAATAACCATATGGTGAATAGAAGGCTCATTAATTAGCTATGGAGACATTCAAAAGGGCCTTAGTCTCCACTCAGATCTCTCTTAGATGTATTTCTGTCTTTCATTTATTTGCATCAGTAGTGACAAAAGATGCTATGTGGGGAGAGGCTTTAGACTTTCTTATAAAGGGCGTTGGTTGTTTGATTGCCTCAGCATTTGTGCTTTCATTTTAGGTAGATGAAATTATTCTGGATGTTATAATCTTATGAATTTAAACAGGTGAGCAAACCTCTGAAAGCTCCAGGAGTCCAGGAGCCACTTGGAAATCTGGGGCTCAGATACTTATTAGGTTTTTCAGCCAGCTCAACACCAATGTCCCGAGGGAAAAAAAATTTTGTTCAGTACCAAACCCAGGTAGAGCTAAGATAAGAAGTTGATGTGTCTGAGGTTCAGCATCAAATAATATTGATGTTTAGGCATCAAATGGTGGGGTTCCACCATTGATGAATTTACAAAGGCCATTCTCTTTGGCAAAAGGTAGATTTATTTGTGAGAAGAGGGTACAAACAAAATGAAGAGATAAAATAGGCACCAGGAATGGTAAATATGAAATAGATTTGGGAAAGCATATAGCTAAATAGGAAAATGTTTTAACAATTAATAAAAAAAAATTCCCTAGTGGAACTCACAATTAACCAGGAGAAAGGAAATACATCTTGAGGTGGGAGTACTCCATTGCCTGGTAGAGGAATTTAGAGCCCTAAAAGAGTTGGTTAGTTAGGAGAAAGACACCATGAGGCATGGGATGGGAAGGAGGGCGGGGAGGAGATAGGTATCATGAGACAGAACACCATGGACGGGTAACTCAAAAAGATTCAGCAAAGATGGCATGGGCTATGGATAGATTTATAGGGGAAATTTAATTTCAGGGGTTTGACATAACTTGGCTTTTCGAGTAGATAGAGTAAGGTGAGGTTACACAAGACTTAAGGCTAAGCTGATCCTTATTGGTGTCCTTCCATAATTGCCTCAGGGAGGATTTTATCAATACTTCAAGCTTTCTCTGCGACACCAGTGACCCAGGATCACATTATTTCCTGACTCTTTTAATTTGTTAAAGAAATATTTTGAAAATGGTTTGGGAGGGATGAGAGGGAATCTAAGAGACCAATGTTGAAATTTTAGAGAACAAATCTAGAGACACTTGTTAAGTAGTGTCCAGAAGCTAGGAGTGAAATATAGTGATCTGGGGGAGGAGAGGAGGGGAGGAAGTGTTACAGAAATGAATTGAAGCCAACATTTGATGATACCACAAGGGTATAAAATTGGTTACCAGGACCCAATAGCAAAGATTAGCATAGGGTCAGTTTGCTCCAATAGGGTCTGCTCAACTCAGGGCAGTATTTTATTGGAGACTATTCATTCCACCAAAAAGTCCTCCCATACAAATGTGGCCTAAAGTCCTTTGGAATACAGAGTGATAATCCTGTTGGGAACAGGTATAGAGCTGAGTCAACTGCAGGGTCCCAATTTGGAGGAGTGCTGCCCCTGAGGGGTGTGTCAAGAGCTGATTGCAGCAGCATATAGTGAATTCTGAGTCAGATTCTTGAAGATAGTTAATACTGTTGTCTTGTACTGATCATTTGAAGGTGAATTGACCAAAACTTAGAAGAAAACAAACCTAACAAGCAGAAGTTAGGGACAGAAAATGACTGGTTGAGGAGGTCTCCAATTGGAGACATTCTCGTTAGGACCTTCAGAAATGTTTAGAAAAGGTTCATTTTACATCCTATAGTTGGGCACAGAGAGCTAGAGAGAGAACTCACACTTAGAGGCAGAGCCCTCATTCTTGGGAGGTGTAGTTAAAGGAATATGATCAAGGTTCTCCACCTGAGCATCTCTTTTAAAAGAAACTATGTTTTCTGCAAGGAGAGACCTTGCACTCAAGTGATAAAAACTCAGAAGTAACAATTAAAAGGAGAGGTGCAGTCTCCAGATTACTGGAGACTTCCAATACTTTTGGATACTTCCTCCAAAAGTCTAATTAATAACAAAAGATCCATTTAAGGCTGCGATGAAAAGAAGTAGGGTGACAAGCAAAAAAAGTATCCAAGATTCCCATGATGGAAATTGCCTTGGGGACTGAAGTTATATTTAATCCAAAAACAATTTTCAGAAAGGGGGATCCCACCAGATTAACAGAAGTTTTCACAAAACCTTTCCTTAATAGATCTTATTTTATTCAGTGGTTATGGAGATTGATTTGACAATGACTTGTCAAGAAGAAGGGGTTTGAGATAGAAAGACCTGTCTAGGGGACTTCTGGGGACAGAGTCAAGATAGTGGAGTGGAACAAGGAAACTTCTTGAGCTTTTCCAGTTTCCCTCAAAAACTGTATGAAACTAAGCTTTTGAGCAGAATCTGGAATGACAGAGCTTCAAGGAGGTGGAATGAAACTATTCTCCAGATCAAGACAAATTGGAAGAACTTCAAGAAAAGTCAGTCTCATTGGGTAAAAAGGATAATCAACCCAGCTCACACAGTTTAGGGGAAAGCCAGGGATAAAGTCTTAATCACAAAAATATCATCAACCAAAGATCCTTGGTTCTGGCTTGGTAGCAAAGCAGACCAGTGGGGCAGCCTCCAGCCCCAACAGAGAAGCCAGCCTAGGAAACCAGGCAATAATAGGCAAAACTAGGTGAGGACCCCTGAGTCAAGGCTCAGAGCTGCATGGTAAACTTGAGACAGCGCTCCCTATATCTGCAGAGCAGAAACTGGCCATAAAAAGCATGAAGAAGGAAATAAAAAAAGAGAAGGAAAAAAATGAGCAAGAAACAGAAAGTAACTTTAGTCAAAGAAGGCTACTAAGATGAGAGGGAAAACCAAAACACCAACTCAGAGAAAGATAAAATAAGTTAAAAACAAAACACTACTAAGGAGGGAAAAGGTAGAAAGAGAGAACAAAAGTATATACAGAGAAGAAAATAAGATGGAAGGAAATACAGTGCTGATAATTGTAATGTTTTTTGGTTTGGTTTTCCTGGGAATCTCTGGGGCAGTCTTCCTTTCAGCAGAGCAATCACCACAAGAGTAGCCTTGTTTTTCTCAAAATTTGGTCAGTGGTTATGAAATGTTTACTCCCTTAAGAGGGTCTAGTCAATAGGCAAAGAGCAAACATCTCTTCCCTCTACCTTTACCTTTCTCTATAAAATACTCATCCTGAAGTATCCCCTTAAACCAACCAGGCCCTGATGCTGGTTGGTTCCACCCTGCTTTATAGGACAATAAAGCCTTTTCCTTTGAGAAACCAGTAAGATGTCCAGGTAATTCTTTACCTATTGAACTTGCTTTCCCACTCTATATTCCACTCATTCATTCATCCTTTCTATAGTTAGGGATGAAGGGAAGGGAGAAAGAATAAATGTTCTTAAAATGGCAGCTGCTGCTTAGTAAGTCACCTAGATCTTTCCAAGGCACACACACACTCCCTTTCTACATACATGAAGTCCTTTGGGGAGGATTTTAGGACCCTGAAGGTCAAGAACACAAGAAGTTCCCCTTTAGAGAGAAGTTATGAGTTGATGTACAGGGACACAGAACTAGGGACTTTAGAAAAATAGCAGACATTAGGACTCTGACGTTTCCAGGATGGTAGAATCTGAAGATTTTAGACTGAGACCTCCAACTATCCACATTGTCCTAGAGGTAAACATTTCTATGGTTTAGGCTGAGGTTACCTAGGAACCCAGATAGTCCCAAGGCTCCCTGCTTGCTGTTTTTGCAGCTAGCCTGAAAGTGTTCTGCCCAGTCTTATTTGTTTTTCGCTGATATATATTCATCCTGAGATGTAGAGGACAGGAACTCTGAAAAGGTGTACTTAAATCTAGGACTGCAGGATATTTATAGTTAAGTATCTACTCAATGTGAGATAATAGTTCTCTAAGAACATACTTAATGTAATGTAATGATGTAATCAATCTAATTGGTATATACTTAGGATAATATGGTGATATGATGTTCTACAAATGTGCATGCTCAGTGTGGTAGCACATGCTCAGTGTGAGGTAGTGATGTAATCATACTGGAGTATTTAAAGGGAGTCTCAGACTCAGAATACTCTCTCAGCTGAAGCTCTCAGCCCTAGCTCTCAGAGAAAAATTCAGGTTCCAGGTTCCAGAGTCCAGATTCCAGATTCCAGACTCCATCTTTGACCAGCCATGTGGCAGCTCTCCTGCTCTGAGAAGCTCTCACTTCTCCACTGAGACCAAAGCCTTGGGCTGATCCCAAGGCCCACCAGAGAGCTAGCCTGGACATTACAATCAGACAAAGCAAAAAAAATGCCATGTAGAGATTAAAAAAATTATATTATTCCAAAAGAAACTATAGAAATAAACCAATATTAATACTAAACATATTCTCAAAATAAGTTGGTATTCAAATAATTTTTTCCCCTAAGACAATTGGAGTTAAGTGACACACCTAAATAAGGATATGGAAATGAAATTTTAAATAATATATAAAAGAATAAATTTCAGAAACTATTAATAATTATGTGAGAATTTGACAATGATGAAATTAAATTTCTGGATTAAAGCTAAAATAGTCCTCAGGAAAAATCATCCACACAACATATATTAACAAAATAGGAAAAGAGAAACTTGGTGAAATGAGTATACATTTAAAAAATTAAAAGCCCAACAAATAAGTAATGTTAAAAGCACAAAAGAAGAAATATTGAAAATTTAAAATGAAATAAATTAGAAAAAAATCTGTAAAAATTGTCAATGAAAGCAAATTTTTCAATTTGAAAAGACTAATAAAATTGATAAGCCTTAAGACACACTTATTTTTTTAAAAGAGGAGAAAACCAAATAAACAAAATGTCAAATGAACAATGTGAAATCATAACAAAACCAGATAAAATAAAAAGAATTATTATAGTTACTATACACAATTATATGCCAACAAAACTGAGATTAAAAAAAATAGAGTAATACCTTCAAAAAAAAAACTAAAAGGATATCAAAGAGAAATCTTAAATAAATCACTGTGAGAAAAAGAAATAGAACTAGGTGAAAAGGAAATGCCTAAGCAAGGGAGGGGGCAATAAATCCTGGCCCTAATGGATTCATAGGAAAATTCTTTCAGATTTTTAAAGAATGATTAGTACTAGAAGCATCTTTATGCAATAAGATGAAATAATGGTGAAAGAGATTCAGCAATTCACTGAAGAAAAGAACTCCTTTAAAAACAAAATAGGTCAAGTAAAAAAAGTTCATTGAAGAAAATAATGCATTAAAAATGAAAATTGGTTAAGTGAAAGCTAACAACTCCATGAGACTTCAAGAAATATTAAAGTAAAAAATGAAAAAATATAAGAAATGTGAAATGTCTCATTTTTTCCTGGAAAATAGATTCAAGAGAGAAAATTTAAGAATTATTGAATTACCTAAAAGCCATGATTCAAAAAAAGTCTAGCCATCATATGTCAAGAAATCATCAGGGAAACTGTCCTGATATCTTAAATCCAGAAAATAAAATAAAAACTTCCAAGTTTTTGAGAGCTCCCAAGTCAAGGAGAAAACATTACAGGAAGCCAGAAGAAACAATTCAAATAATATGAAGCCACAGTCATATAATACATAACAAGTTGTACACTATAGGAACAGAGGGATTAGAATGTGATATTCCAAAAGGCCAAGGAGGTAGCAGTACAACTAGGAATAGCCTACTCAGCAAAAAATTAGAATAATCCTTCAGTGGAAAATGGATGTTCAATTTAATAGAGGATTGTCAAGCATTCCTGATGAAAAGACCAGAGATGAATAGAAAACTTGACATTTACACAGAAAACTCAAGAAAAACATAAAAAGGTAAATATAAAAGAGTAATCTTAAGGGACTCAATAGATTTAAACTGCTTATATTCCTATATGGGAATAAGATTAGTATAAGTCCTAACAACTTTATCATTCTTAGGGCAGTTTGAAGGAGTCTGCATACATAGAGGGCATGTGTGAGTTAATTAGATTGGATGATCTCTGAAGAAAAAATGTGAAATTGAGGAAAAGGAATACACTGGGAGAAAGGGGAAGAGACTGGTAAAATGAGTCAGTTTCTCACACAAAGGACTTTGATGCACAAGGAAGAGCTTTTATAGTGGAGGGGGAAAAGGAAATGATAGTGGCAGGCAATGCTTGAATCTCACAATGGAATTGATTTAAAGAGGGAATAATATATATACATATGCACTCAGTGGGTATAAAAATCTATCTTACACAATAGGGAAATAGGGGAAGAAGGGATAAGAGATATAGGGAAGATGGCAAAGGAGAAAGAGGATTGAAGGAAGTAGGGGTCAAAGCAAAACAAACCCTTAAGGAGGGACAGAGTAAAAAGAGAGAAAGATAAACAGAGGAAAATGGAATGGAAAGAAATGCACAGTTTGTGACCATAAATGTGAATGGGATGGACTAACTCAAAGAATGGAAGTATATAGTAAAATGGACTGGAAACTAAAATCCAACAAAAATTGTTTCACATTTGGGACATAGATACATCCAGGTTTGAAATGAAATGCTAGAGTGGAGTCTTTTATACTTTAATTGAAGTGAAAAAGGTAGGGATGGCAATCATGATCTCAGACAAAACAATAATAAAATTAGACTATTGAAAGAAATAATCAGGAAACTATATTTTGCTAAAAAGTTCTATAGACAATGAAGTAATATGTTAAAACTTTATAGCAATTTTCTCTAATAAAGGCCTCATTTCTCAACTATATAGAAAACAGTCAAATTTATAGAAGAGACATTCCTCATTTGATAAATAGTCAAAGGATATGAACAGGTAGTTTTCTGAAGTCAAAGTTATCTATAATCATATAAAAATGCTCTAAATCATGATTGATTAAAGAAAAACAAATTAAAACAACTCTGAAGTACCACTTCCCACCTATCAGACATGAAAAATGCTGGGGGAGATGAGGGAGAATAAATACTTTAATGTATTGTAAATGGAGTAGTGAACTGATTCAACTATTCTGAAGAACAATCTGGAACTACATCTAAAGGGCTATCAAACTGTGCATACCCTTTGATCCAGCAATAGCACTAGTACATCTGTAGCCCAAAAAGAGCTAAGAAAAGTGAAAAGGATCCATATGTACAAAAATATTTATAGTAGCTCTTTTGTGGAAGCAAAGGATTAGAAATTGAGGGAATACTTATGAACTGGGAAATGGCAGAATAAGTTGTGACATTTGATTTTGATGGAGTATTATTGTGCTAAAAGAAATGACAAAAGAGATGGTTTCACTATTTGTAGTCATATGAAAGAGTGTTCCAAATCATTATTGATTAGAGAAATGCAAATTAAGACAACTCTGAGATACAACTACACACCTCTTAGATTGGCTGAGATTATAGGAAAAGATAGTGACAAATATTGAAGGGGATGTGGGAAAACTGGGACACTGATGCATTGATGGTGGAATTGTGAACGGATACTGTTGGAATCTTTACAAAGTGTTAAGCCATTGGAGTTGATTTAATCTTAGAAAGAGTTATTTTGGCCCAGAACTTGAACTAGGTACTAAGTACAACTGATGGAAATAATGCTTGTGTTCACACCTTTAGAGAGCTCATAAGTATCTAAGCACTCAATGGAGTTTACACGTGTAGAGCTTAGTCCGAATTCACACCTCCCTTAAATGTGAAGGTTTTCCTGGAGGCAGCCTTAGTCTCAGTTGAAATAAATTACTCCAAAATCGCAGTCAGCTGGTAAAAATGCAAGACGTTTATTTCTCCTTCCAAATTAGCCCGGTGAGTTGAGGTCTATCTCTCTGCCTGGCTCCAAGACATCTTGCAGATTTGTTCTTGGCTTCTGCCTCTGCTTTCTTCAGCCTCCAGCCAGCACCAAATTGGAAGATGCAATGAATCTCTCTGTGCCTCCAGTCAGTTCCACCTGAAAAAGTAACTTCAAGCTTCAAAAGCTCCCTATATTTATGTGATCTTCCAAAGGTTAACTCCACCTTCTGGAGGGAGAGGGATTCTGGGTTATCTCCCAGAGTGCTCTCTGACCCTAAGAACTTTAAGGGAGGTGTGAATTCGGACTAAGCCCTACACATGTGAACTCCATTGAGTACTTAGATACTTATGAGCTCTCTAAAGGTGTGAACAGAAGCATTGTTTCCATCAGTTGTACTTAGTACCTAGTTCAAGTTCTGGCCCAAAATAACTCTTTCTAAGATTAAATCAACTCCAATAGCTTAACACTTTGTAAAGATTCCAACAAGATACAACCATTCTGGAGAGCAATTTGGGATTATGCTCAAAAAGTTATCAAACTGTGCATACCCTTTGATCCAGCAGTTTTTCTACTGGGCTTATATCCCAAAGAGGTCTTAAAGGACGGAAAGGGACCTACATGTGCAAAAATGTTTGTGGCAGCCCTTTTTGTAGTGGCTAGAAACTGGAAACTGAGTGGATGCCCATCAACTGGAGAACGGCTGAATAAATTATGGTATATGAATGTTATGGAATATTATTGTTCTGTAAGAAATGACCAGTAGGATGATTTCTGAGAGGCCTAGAGAGACTTATATGAACTGATGCTAAATGAAATGAGGAGAAATAGCAACAATAGGGCTATACAATGACGTGGCTCTCTTCAATAATGAGATGATTCAAACCAGCTTCACTTGTTCAATGATGAAGAGAGCCATCTACACCTAGAGAGAAGACCATGGGAATTGAGTGTGGATAACAACATAATATTCTCACTCTGTTGTTATTTGCTTGCATTTTGTTTTCTTTCTCAGTTTTTCTTTTTCTTCCTTCTTGATCTGATTTTTCTTGTACAGCAAGATAATTGGATTTAACATAAATGTTTAACATATTTAATGTATTGGATTACCTGCCATCTAGGAGAAAGGGTGGGAAGAAAGAGGGGGAAAATTGAACAGAAGGTTTTGCAAGGGTCAATGTTGAAAAATGACCCATGCATTTATTTTGTAAATAAAAAGCTTTAATAATAAAGGAAAGAAGGAAGGAAGGAAGGAAGGAAGGAAGGAAGGAAGGAAGGAAGGAAGGAAGGAAGGAAGGAAGGAAGGAAGGAAGGAAGGAAGGAAGGAAGGAGGGAAGGAAGGAAGGAGGGAAGAAAGGAGGGAAGGAAGGAAGGAGGGAAGGAAGGAAGGAGGGAAGGAAAGAAGGAGGGAAGGAAGGAAGGAGGAAAGGAGGGAAAGAAGGAAGGAGGGAAGGAGGGAAAGAAGGAAGAAGGTAAGGAGGGAAGGAAGGAGGGAAGGAGAGAAGGAAGGAGGGAAGGAGAGAAGGAAGGAGGGAAGGAGAGAAGGAAGGAAGGAGGGAAGGAGGGAAGGAAGGAAGGAGAGAAGGAGGGAAGGAAGAAAGGAAGGAAAGCTGGAGAGAAGAAAGATCTGACAGAAATGATATGTCATTACAGGTTCTCAACTTTAAAGGAAACCAATATGGAAAGGAATTGGAACTTCAATCATGTCCCTATTCTTAGCTTGTTATACTGGAGATTTTGAGTAATTTTCTCTTGTGTGAGATCACACAAATAATTGTGTGAGATAACTCTCTTGGCTGAGTTATCCTTCTTCTAAAGGGAGAGCTCATCCACTATATTGTCTAGTATATGTATATTTGGATATTATGCTTTCTTTGATTTGTTTTGCTATTGACTTGAATAAAAAGGTTCATTTGCTATATGCTATGTGTTTTCATTGTGGAACCAGTATTTGATTGGAAGGAAGTCAAGTCTTAGATATAGAACTTTAGATCTTCCTATCCTCATTAAGGAACAGTTATCAGGAGCTTTGCTTGAACCTTAAAATTACACACTCCCAGACCAGTGAAAATGTTATGAGACAGGGAAAGAATCAAACCATAGACATATAGCTTGGGGATAGTGATCAAGAGTGTAGCTTGAAGCTAAATATTGCTTCCCCTAGGCAATTTAAATACAATTCTAGCCCAGGGCTCCCTATGTCAGATTAACCAAGCATCTGGCTACATCTTTCTGCTTCCCTTCCTTGGGGTGGGAGAAGCCACTCTGGGAGAAGGGTGGGAGTCGATTATAGAACTATCTGTTCTTGCCTTCCTTGCCAAAGTAACATTTGGACAGACTCATGTAGGCACACATAACCTAATTAAAACAAAGTAATACCCCATCCCACCAGCTTTCAGTAAAGTCCAAAATCGGCTTCTATAAGAATGGGGAAATAAATTTCTAATATATAAAGATCTTAACAAGGAGTTAGAAATTTTACTTTTTGATACAGCCAGAGAGAGATGTACCACTATAGTCTTGATTTGTAGCCTTTTCATGTTAAATAATTTACTTTTATTGCGGTAGCTGACCTTGATGTTGTTTCATCTTTGTTGAAGGTATCCAATACCACTACTGAAGATATCCAGCTAAAAAACATGTTACCTTTTGAGTCATATGAAAAAATGTTCTAAATCACTATTGATCAGATAAATACAAACTAAGACAACTCTTAGGTACACTTCATACCTCTCAGATTGGCAAAGTGACAGGAAAAGATAAATGTTGGGAGAGATGTGGGAAAATTGGGACACTAATACATTGTTGGTGGAATTGTGAACTGATTCAACCATTCTGGAGACCAATAATAGAACTATGTTCAAAGAGTTATCAAACTGTGCATATCCTTTGAGCCATCAATGATTCTACTGGGCCTGTATTTCAAAGAAATCATAAAAAGGGGAAAAGGAACCAGATGTGCAAAAATATTTGTAGCAGCTCTTTTTCTAGTGGCAAGAAACTGGACAATGAGTGGATGTCCTTCAGTTTGAGAATGGCTAAATAAGTTATGTTATGTGATGTACGTTATGTTATAGTAAGTTGTGGAATATTATTGTTCTATAAGAAATGATGAGCAGGATAATTTCAGAGAGGCTTGGAGAGACTTACATGAACTGATCTAAGGGAAGCAAGATGAACCAGGAGAACATTGTACATAGCAACAGCAAAATTATATAATGATCAGTTCCAATAGATATGGCTCTTTTCAACAGTGAGATGATTCAGGCCAGTTCCAATGGTCTTGTGATAAAGAGAGCCATTTGTGCCCAGAGAGAGGACTGTGGGGACTGAGTGTGGATCACAACATGATATTTTCACTTTTGTTGTTGTCTGCTTACAGTTTTTTCTTCCTCTTTTTTTCCTTTTTGATCTGATTATTCTTGTGCAGCATGTTAATTGTGGAAGTATGTATAGAAGAGTTGCACATGTTTAACATATTTTGGATTATTTGCTGTCTAGGAGAGGAGAGGGAGAAAGGGAGAGAAAAAGAATTTGGAACACAAGATTTTGCAAGGATGAATATTGAAAATTATGCATGTTTTAAAAATAAAAAAACTTTATTAAAAATGTTTAAAAAAAGGAAGAGATTGTTTCATTTACAATCATCTTTTTTAAAAAATTCTACTAGTTATGGAAATGTTTCTTGTTTGCATAAATTAAAAATAAAACAAATAAAATGTGTTAAAAAAGGAAAAAATAAAATAAAAAGCATGGGAGCAAGCACCGAGTCCTGTTTTGCTTCCCTGGTGACTAAGAAAGCTGGGAATTTCATTTCTTATCCATATTGTCATGAAACTGACATATATATAATACTGATGAACTTCTCCAAGCAACCAAACTTTGCCATCATCTTTCACAAAACCTTATGAAAAGGATCATAAGGCCTTGGTTAAATTGACAAACATCATGTACAAATCTCTTGTTACTGGCATTTCTCCTGGAGTTGTTGGGCATCAAATACCATACTGACCATCTGAAACCACACTGGCCCTCAGGTAGATAACCATCTTGAAGGTGAAGGATCAGCTTATTAAGGAGAACTCTGGCAAGAATCTTGCCAGCAATAAAGATAAACAGTGTTGGCATCCTTGAACTCCTTGGGGATAACCTCCTCTTGCCATATAACTCAGAAAATTTAGTCAGCTTTTGTATGATTAGTGTACCCCCTTGCTTTACAGATCTGTTTGGATGGAATCAGCATCTGGAAATTTGCCATATTAGAGGAGACTAATGGCTTTCAAAACCTCTTTTTCAATTGGAAGTTCAGTTAGAGAGGGACTGACTTCAACTGAGGCCAATGCCTACTTCAGTATTACTTGATGATGGTTTGCTGAGCACAGTATGGAAGCATTCAGTCCATTACTTCAGGATCATGTCCTTATCACTAATGTAAGCTCTATCAGTGCTAAGTAGCTGACATGCACCATATTTATTTTGGCCCATAAATAGCCTTCATGGCTAAAACACTTTGGAATGTTACTTTCAGCTTAAAACTGATTTATCATCAGCCTTCTTAATGAGTTCCAAATCCTGCATCTCACCAAGTTTCATTTTTTATGTTATTAAATGATGCAATTTTAAAGATAAATGAACTAACCTGCTACTACACCCTGTGGAATTCTCACTTTTTGTTTAGAGTTTCTGAATTTCTCCATTATTTTTGCCAAACCAGTCTTGATGTTTGAGTATGTGGTGATGAGTAATGTGGCACTTCACACCAAATCTCTGAAAGCTGCCCACTCACTTTCTGCTCTGCTGTTGCCAACTGTTGTTGGCTCAGCTTTCCTTCCAAGTTAACATCAGACTGTTTACAATCAGGGAAACTCTCTCACATTTCTGGTAGTCATCTTGCCTTGGAATCACCATGTTATTGAATGTGAATGTTTAACTTGGAGAAAATAAGTCTATGATCAGTCCAACACTCTGCACCACACATATTATTATTCTCACACCTTGTCTTTTCCTTAATATGACATAGTCTATTAAATTTCAATTTTTCCTTGCATATTGATGATGAGGATTTCCAAGTCTTTATAAAATTTTTCTTTGACCTCAGCAGGATTTGTCATGGTGAGAGCATGTACACTGATGATGATGGCTTGAAGCTGTTCTGTGAGTGGCCATTGCATTGTCCAAACCTGTCATTCACTCCTTTTGAGAGGCATATTATTGACTAGATTAATTTTGACTGTGAAACCTATACCAGTTTCATAGCACTCCCTATCATTACAACCACTCTAAAAATGTAAATTCAGCTCCAACATCAATAAGCTGATTTTCATTTGTCAATCTTGTTTCACTCAGAGATTCTATTTTGGATGCAATACCTGCTGAGATCTCTTACAACAAAAGCTGTTTATCTTTCAGGTCTATTGGATTTTTTATTGTCCATAAGCATGCACACATTCTATGTATCAAGGGTGAATAGAATCCTCTTCACAAAAGTTTTTGGGCATTTGTGTGTGGGGGTGTTTCTGTGTATATTACAAACATAAGATAGGATGGGATCCCCACCTGCTGCAATAAATAGATCAGGGTTAGGTAAGGTGAAGCACACAATTTTAGCCCCTTCCTCATACCAGGAGGTGAGAAATGTAGTGATGACTTATATGCACTGGATGGTTTTGGCATTTTTTATTGTCTACCCAAGCTCTAAGTACTCCACAGTACCTGCTTCTGCCACCATTCTAGCTATTGGAACAAACTGTTCACATCAACATATTCCTCCAGGGAAGTCTTCACATGTCTACTAAATCATCAGTGGGTTTGATGTCCTTTGGTTATCCTCAAACCTGCTTTATCATGTCTCGTTGGAATCCTAGTGTTAACAGAACTTGAAACAAGGTACTAAGTACAACTGATAGAAACAATGCTTGTGTTCACACTTTTAGAGAGCTCATACAAGCAAGAAGTATTTAAGTACTCATTGGAGTTCACATGTTTGGGAGATTTCAGGGTTTAGTATGAGATATCTGAATTCACACCTCCCTTGAAGCTCTCAGGGCCAGAGAGCCCTCTGGGAGAAACCCATAATCCCATTCTCTCAGACGAGATCATATATAAGAAACAGAGGCTCTCTTGGAGAGTTGAGCTGAATTAGATTGAAGAAGGGAGCGTCAAGTCAGTTCAGGAGAAGCCTACTCTCAGAGACACAACCAGATTCACTTCATCTCACACAGCTGTGGTGGCTGGGTTCTTGCACTTCCCCCACTGAGACCAAGGCTAGTCTGAGAGGTTCTCCAGAAAGCTGCCCAGCCCCAAGCAAGGAGGTGCTGGCTGGAGGCTGAAGAAAGCAGAGGCAGAAGCAAGGGACAATCTGCAAGAGCTCTTGGAACCAAGCAGAGAGATAAGTCTCTAAGAAAGCTAACCAGGCTATATTGAAGGACACAATAAAAGATCTGAACTTTTAGCACCTGGCTGCAATTTGGGTGATTATTACTTTTGACTGAAACTAAGGCCGTCTCCAGAAAACCTCCCCGAGAAAACCTCCTCCCAGAGAGAACCATTATTATATTTTAAAGAAAAAGAACACCACAATGTCTGCCAAAATGGTTCACCAGGATGTGGCTGCTGCACATGCTACAGATTTTTGGAACCACAGTTGGGTATCAGATGGGCACCAAAGGTGGGAAAAGCCTTGAAAACAGTTTGACAGCCTTCATACCAGAAGTACTAATATTTCCTGAATACTTGTACAGCCTAGATATAAAAATAAGTGTATATTCTTATCTTGTTTGTAGCACTGTAGCAGTTTTGTTGCCTCTGGAAGCAACCTGGTGCACCTGGTTGAGGATTACCCCTTTAGAGACTAAAAAAAAATATCAGAGCTGATGTCAAGGGGTTTTAGGGAATGTAGATTAAAGTGTAGAGATTTGTTCTCATGCCAAATGACTTCTTAGTAAATGTTGAGACTGAAGTGGAATGAGGGAAAGAATCAAAGATTTGGAACATCCTCTTCAGGAAATGTGATGATAATCAACAATGATTGATTTGCATTGTGCTTGTTCAGTACAGTTAATTTTCCTTTGTAGTGATTCATAAGCATAAGAGTGGGACAGTGGCAGCAATCTTAGATTGGGGTTTGGCATGGCATGAACAACAAGACAGAGGGCAAGATCTTTGGGAAGACAATATTGATTCCAAAACATTTGGAATTATACATGAAAAATTACTAAACTGTTTGTATTCTCTGACTTAATGATGCCATTAGGTCATGTATTCCCAAGGAGGTCAAAATAATATTCATAACAACACTTCCCATGGTAGCAACAGATGGGGAACAAAGTAGGAATTATCGGAATAAATTATTGCATGAGGAAAATGGCATCCTACACAGAACTGGGGTTTCATATCACCTAACCATTCTGATCACCATCTCCATTTCCCTACCAACCATGGACTCTATCCCTGGTTTCATCTCTCCCTACTCCCTAAAGAAATGAACTCTCATCTTGCTGCAAACAGGACCACTACACCACTTCCCTTCCTATTTTCATACATGTCATATCTTGCCTTACCTTCTTCCCCCCCCCCCCCCCCGCCCCCTTTCTAATCCTCTTATATATGGTCATCGTTTTGAAATAGAATAGAATTATCTTAAGGCCAGGAATTGTCTTGGTTACTTGTATTTTATCTCCAGCACTTTATGCAGTGCCTGGCACATAGTAATCACTTAAATTCTTCTAATTATCTAATCTATATATCTTTTTTTATCCCCTCTTTCTTTTTTCTTCCTTCTTTCCTTCCTTTCTCCCTTTTCTGCATCAGAGATAAAGCAATTTCAGCTCTCTCCACTGTCTAGGACACCAAGAATCTTCCCAAAAGTAAAAACTTCATAACTAGCAGAGTTGGTCAATACTTCTTAATCCCTGATGAGCATTCATTCAGTATGTTTCCTCTTCTTCCATTGTCAACCAGCTCCTGGCAGCAAGGCTGCAAAAGCCAATCCATGGGCTTGCAGTATTATTCATCTCTTCACCCTAATCCTTTTATACCCTTCTACCAGTGCCACAGAGAGGAATTGAAAATGGCAAAAATTTACTCAGGCTGCAGGAATGGCACAGTAGCATTTTGTTTCAGAATGGAGCTCTGCAACAGAGCAGATAAAGGTCACATATCTGAACTTGCAATAAGGCTCATTACAAGTCACCTTGACATAACTTCCCCATGTTTCCCCACCTCCCTGCCCTCTTCCCCACAGCACTATGGACATCTAGACTCCAAATGGCAGAAATTGGCTCAAGTTTTGATAGCAGCAATGCAACAATGCTCTGTACTTCAGGGCCAGAAAATTGAGGAACTGAGAGAAATAGGGATAGCACTTGTGAGGGTGAGAGTGGAAGTATTTTGTGGCACTCTGGGGGAAAAGCTCAACATCCAGCTGGGGTCAGAAGTCACATGGGGTAGAGACTAGGCTGGTGTGAATTGCTCAGCATAGGAGGAAGCAGATCCAGATATTGAAGATACCATCACCAGAGGGGAGGGAATGAGAAAGTAGTCAACAGGAGAAATAAGGAGAGAAAAAATGAAATTATTGGAGAAAGAAGAAAATTCAAATATTTTTAACATAAGTAGATAAGCCAATTGAAAAAACATTAATTGAAAAAAGGAACATGGCTTTCAGATGTAGTAACAGATGAATACAAAGATTACTATAGCTACCTATGTAGAAATGGGGCTAAAAAAGGAAAATGATTCAAAACTGATTTGGCAGAGGACCCTGTAAATTCTAAGCAGAGCATGGAATGCCAGCACTCTGTTCCTGAATAATTTAAAGAGCAAACAGAAAAAGAGCAGAATTTATGGCCTGCGTAGCAGAAATAAATAAAATAAATAAATAGAAAAACTTAAATTAATGGAGGCATATTACCAAAGAAGTAAAAGAGATGAATACAAAGATGAAGAAATAAATACATGGAAATTAAAGACAAACTGGGAGAAGAAATAATGACATTAAAAGAAAACACACTTTATGTGAGCAAAACATATTTAACAGATAGCTTTTAAGAATCAACCCCCCCCCAAAAAAAAAACCCTATAACTCTATAATGCAAGAAATAATACAAGAAAACTGTCTAGAACTTTTGAAACCAAAAAACAAAGTGCCCATCAAAAGAATTCATAGATTGCTTCCAGGAAAAAATAAAACAAAAAGTCCCAGAAAACCTCAAACTCCACAGAATATGGTAGTTAAATTGAATAATTGCATTAAGAGCAACAAATTCTGCAAGAGACTAGAAGATTTTCAAAAGTAGAGGAATAAGACTATTTTGCATTCACCAGAAAATGCAGAAAGATTGGTGTAATGTATTTCATAAAGAAGAACTAAACATGTAGACTAAAATGACCTACCCTTAAAATCTGAACCTAACCATAAATGACAAAAGATGGATGTTTAATAGTAAAAAGGATTTTGAAACATTAGAAAGAAAATTACTTGAGAAATTACTTTCATCTCAAACAACAGAAACATAAGGATAAACAAATAAAACAATAAAGGACAACAAATAAACAAGGGAAATCATTCCGAGACTTCTTTCTAAATGTATAGGAAATAAGAATGAAAGCAAAAGTGATGGTGAAGGTTTGAAACACAATGGAATAAAACTCACAACCACCTATAGGTGAATCAGTTTTTTGGGGTCTAAATTGTAATGTCTAGGCTAGGTTTCTGGAGGTCCTCTAGACGGGCTTTGGTCTCAGCAGGATAGTCACCATGAGGATAGTCAGGAATAGAGTCTAAAGTCTTTATAATCTCCTTCACAGTCTGTTCGCTCTGACTGACTCACTGTGTCCCCAGTTCTCTCAGCCCTTAAATACCCTATTACAATTACATCATTACAGCATACTGAGTATGTGTGAACTAGAGAACCATTACATCACCATACTAAGTACTAAATATATGTAAACTAGAGAACCATCATATCATCAGACACACTGAATTAACACCTTGTTGTAGTATCCTTGTTTCAAGTATACTTCTCCAGAGTTCTGATCCTCTACATCTTCCTCTTTCTTTTGTTTTAGAACACAGATGGTCACACCCTCCCTGACTTCTCAGAAAGAGAGGTAAAAACACCAAAAAAGAGGTGATCATGTCCTCCCTGACTTCTCAGGGAGGTGAGAACACCAAACCAGATATTGTTAGCAGGTTTCCTCTGGACTGAAGGGTCTTATTTGAAACAGGTATATATAAATCCATCAGCATGGAAGATATTACACAAGCACATAGTTATATAACTCAGGCCAGTAGTGATATAACAAACAACATGAATCAACATGAGGAATTATATATGTCTTTAAGTCCAAGAAGGAGGGTATATAAATAACAATCACATATACACTTCTTTCAGCAGCCAAGAGATAGTCCAAAACCAATTGTCCTTTACTTCATGTGTCAGGGAATCCAATGATTCCTGAAAGTTTTGAAGTCCTGCAACAGTCTTGTTATGTATTAGGGAATCCAATGATTCCTGCTGGTTTTAAAGTTCTGCAGCAGTCTTATCAACAATTTTTGATGTCCATGAGTCAATTGCCATAACTGCCATGCTCTTTCAGTGGTGGGCACAGTCAGCGATGGAACCACCCGATATTTCTTGGGTCTTCTCCTTTGTTTCAAGGGACTTCTCTTTTGTTGTCTCTCTCTGATAAGACAAGGTAAATATGGCTCATTGGCACTTATCTGATTCCTTCTCCATCTGTAGAGATACAAGCAAACCCTCTCCCTCAAGCAGTTAACCTATCTGGTCCCTTCCATTAATCACGTTCTAGATCTCTCCACATCACCTGGCAATTTTCTAATGATAGTGGAGCTGCTCGCACTGGACATTGCCCTTCTGGTGGGTTATAAAACCTGTCTGCTGGAGCCAGTGCATCTTTATTAAAAATTAAAAAATTAATTGTGTAAAGATCTAAATTTAAAAGTTCTCTAGAGTTATCCGTGGCTCCCCTTTTCTTTTGTTTTGGGAGGAGCATCTTGATGTCTCTGTTTCTCTTCTCTACTATTGCCTGTCCTTGAGGATTAAAAGGTATGCCAGTGATGTGTAAAATCTGATACTGTGCACAAAAGTGTGCAAAATGTTTAGAAGTATATGCAGGTCCCTTATCTGTTTTTATTGCTTATGGCACAACCATAATTGTAAAAGCTTGTATATGGAATTCAGTGACCACTCAGGCTGCCTTTTTTGCTGCTGGTATTGCAAAAGTAAATCCTGAAAAAGTGTCTACTACAACATGAATAAAAGAAAGACAACCAAAAGATTGGGTCACATCCATTTGCTAAATTTCACTGGGTCTCAAACCACAAGGATTCTTCCCTAGAGGGAGCGTAAGAGCATGGAAAGGAAGGCAAGCTGTACAGCCTTTCACTATGCTTCTAGCTTCCTCTTTTGTTATTCCAAATTGCAAACATAAAGCTTGAGCAGCCTGATGATATTTAAAATGAGATTCTTGGGCTACCTGAAATAAAGGAGTATTGGCTCCTGCCAATCTGCCTTTGAATTTCCATAAAAAATAGGACCTGGAAATCCACTATGTAAGTGGATATGCAAGATATAAATCTTACCTGGATGCTTTCTCATTTGCTCTTGAAGTTCCTTAAAGAGCTGATATATATTAGAAGCTATAAATTTTATTTGGGCTGTGGCAATTCTTTGTACCATACCTAATAAATAGGCCAAATCAGGTATTATATTATATCTCCTGGATAATAAGTAAGAGCTAGAATGACTGCATATAATTCATTCTGCTGAGTGGACTGAAAAGGAGTTCTGACTACTCTCTTTATAGTTAAGTCACGAGAGTATACAACACAAACAGAGTATGGATGCATCTGTAAAGATAGTTGGTCTTTAAAGAGGAACCTTAGAAACCTTTTCTTCAAAAATCCATTACCAATTATGTAATAGCCGGGATATCTTTAATGGAGACCCATGTGTAAAATTTGGAGCTGCAGCCAATAAAATTTGCCACTCTGGGATGATTTCACAGAATACATTAATTTCTGCATTGGTATAAAAAGTGTATATCTTGTCAGGTCTTATCCCAGATAATTGTACTACTTGCTTAATGGACTTTAATAAAATTCTAGCCACAAGCACTGGGTAAGGAGTAAGGCTTTGTTCTGGTTGTGCTGAGAGGTTCACCCACTCTATCACACTGTCTCCTCGATGAAGGACTGCTGTGGGTGCCTCTTTTGTAGCAAAAACTGAGGGCTTTTGAGTAATTCTTTCAACACATTGAATAAAGCCAGTTCAACCTCTCTCAAAGCCTCTTCAGCTTCTTTTGTAAGCTGGCATGGTGAGTTTAAAACAGTGTCTACCCTTAAAATGTCATATAATAGTTGTAATTGATTTAAGCCTAACACTGGACACATCATCTCCTATCAATTTCTGAGTCATTTAAGGTATTCAAATTCTCTGTTCTTAAAGAAAGTTTCTGTACTGTAAGCAACTTAGGATATACTTCATATCCTAAATATTGAAAAGGAGCATGCTTTTGAATTTTTTCTGGAGCTATATGCAATTTGTAGTTCCTTAGTTTTTCTATGGAATTTTGTAGACATGCTTCTAACATTTATTTGCTCCTCAGGTGAACAGCACAAGATATCATCCACGTAATATAATAATGTAACTTTTGGAAATGCTTTTCTTACTGAAGAGCAGCAACATACATTTGACACATAGTAGGGCTATTTTTCATTCCCTGTGGCAAAACTGTCCATTCATATCTTTTATAAGGCTCAGCTAAATTAACGCTGGGTACTGAAAAAATCTTTTCATAACCTCCTTATCCAGAGGGATAGAATAGAAACAATCCTTAATGTCTATAGCCCCAAAAGGCTGTGCTCTAGACAATTGAATAGAAGATGGAAGTCCATTTGTTCATTTACTTTTCTTAAATCAGTCAACATCCTCCATTTTCCAGATTTCTTTTTTACAACAAATACAGGGGAATTCCAAAGTTGTAAGTGTCCTTGATCAAGTTGCTCTTGTACTATATCTAATAAGGCCTGAATTTTTTCACTTGTTAAAGACCACTGTTCTATCCACATGGGTGTATCAGTTTTCCATTGAATGGGAACAAGTGAGAGTGGAGGCAGGCCTTCAACAGCAGCCTTGGCTAAAAAGCCGAATTACTCAATTATAATCCTAACTGTTTTAAGATATCTCTTCCTCATAGATTGGTGGCGATTTTTTTCTACTACAAAAGGAGTAAAAATGTCTGTTTCACCTTCAAATAATCCATCTCAAAGGGGTAGCACTAATTTCAGCTGCTATTAATCCTCCTAAGCCAGACACGTAGGTGTCTGCCTTAATCTTTGGCCAATGACTGAGCCAATTTGCACCTCTAATGACTGTACGATCTGCACCTGTCTACCAACCCTTTCAAATGGTATGCCATTTACACAGATAGTGAGCATAGGAAGGTCAGTTGTAACAGCTGCAGTTCAGAATATTCTTGGATTCTGTTGTTGGAAGTGAAAATCTGGGCAAATATCACCAAATTGCCTATTAGGAGTCTGTATCAGTAAATTTGATGCTACTACTTCTCCTGGCTGATAAGTCACACATTGTCTACCTGTATTAGTGACTGGGATATTAGCCACACATTCCCCAGTTTCCCACATCAGTATATGGATGAACACAGCTTTATAAGTATTCTCAGGAGGTAAAATGATCAAGCCTACTGTGCCTGGAGGCAAGGGACCCATAGACTGGAGAGGAACAGATTTCACCTCTCCAGGGGATATTTCAGTAGTCCCAGCTGCATATAACTCTATTCTCCCCAATTATAATTTCTTTCCCCCATCAGGTTACTTCTCAGCTGATTGATCATGTCAGAGTATTAAACTTCTAAAGACTCCCTGGTTGTAATATCGACTGCCATCGTGGCCCAGGTGTTTTTTGCCTAGGGCCCTGGGATTGAGCCCCGCTTCCCATTTCCCAAAATTAATCTACATTCTTATGCCCAATGGAAGCCTTTGTTGCATTTTGGACATAGGGTTTTGGGTCTTGTTCTCCTACCCATAAGCCTTTTTCAGATCTTTGATAATTTTCAGATTAAAAGGAATGTATCTTTCTTTTTTTCTTGACCTGAAGAGTCAAACTCTTCAATCATAGGGTATGCTTCTATTCTCAAATCTGATATATCCTGTCCTTATTCTTTAGCTTTAATTATTGTCTTTTGTAATCATGTCATAGGGGGTGGACAAAGCTGCTGCATGGGTGGTGTCAATGATGTCATCACCCCTCTCACTCCTTCTCTGCCCTCTACCCACGAAGGCAAAATTGAGGGGGGAAGGTCATGAGATGGGGAATGCTGTAAGGGCTCCTGGTGAGAAGCACCACACTCCTTAATTTCATCAGCACTGTACTTAACTCCTTTCTTGTCCAATTCTTCATGTTTTTAAGCTGCTTTGTCAATACCATCCCCTTCCTGCTCTTTCTCCTTTTTCCTTATTTTAAAACTTGTGGGATTCCTTAAAGCTAAGTGTATTATGTTGTACATATAGAATGTTTCCTCAGGAATTGAATCAGTTCCATTATCTTCGTAATATTCAAATAGTTGCTTTCCCACTAATTTCCACTTACCTAGCTCTAATTTTTCTTCCTTAGAGAACCAAGGAGATGTGCACTCTAATATTTCTAAGAGTCCAATAATCTGCTCCCAAGTTACCAACAAACCTTGCTTCTTTATTAACCTAACTATGATTGCTACACACTTCCCTTGGGTGGGGAAGGTTCTTTTCTTAGCATGTGCCCCATTTCAGCTGAAAAAATCAAAGTGACTAGTTTACTCACCCTATTTCCGGGTCACAAGGACTTCTCCACTGAACTTACGATGCCATCAGTCGAACTGCAGAGTGTAGGTCCAGAGCCTCAAAATGGAGTGTGCTTCTTTCAGTGCCTCACACTGGGCGCCAAAATGTAATGTCTGGGTTAGCGTTCTGGAGAATCTTGGAACCAACCTTGATCTTAGTGGAAGAGTGCAGGAGGCAGGAGAGGCACCAGGAGGATGGTCAAAGATGGAATGTTTCTATTTCCAGTCCTCTCAGGCTTTAAATACCTCAGTATGATTACATTATTACAGCACACTAAGTATGTGTGAACTAAAGAACCATTACATCACCATATTAAGTACTAAGTATAATAAGATCATTAATCACACTGAATTAACACCTTGTTGTATCTTTGTTTCAAGTATACTTTTCTCAGAATTCCCCAATATCTTTGGTCCTCTACACTAAATTACAAAATGGAAGGGTACATAAAGAGGGGGATGAGAAGAGGGTGATAGAGAATATGTGGTATAACTTAATCGATTAAGTCAAAGGTTAACACTGAAGAGAAAATAACTCTTGTAGTATCTCAGGAAGAAGAGAGACTACAAGATGGATGAAGGGTCAAAGAGAAGGATGGGGGAAAAAAAGAAGGTAAAAACCTTGTCTCAGTGGTGAGGAGTACTATTGATGAATGTTCCTGACAAGGGAAAAAAGTCAGTCTACATCAGTACCACGGGACAATACTGTCTTTATCTTCTACAGGAGATGGTATTTTTCCTAATAGTAAGACAAGGCAATAATAGAAACTATTTAAAAGAATGAAAACAAAATAGATCCCTTGAGTATTAAGATTGAAGAACTAAAGTAGTATCAAGACCTTTACCCTTCTCTGTCTCTGTGGTATATTAATATAATATTGCATTTAAGAAACTATTCACATGTGGAAACTTGCATGAACTCATGAATAATAAACAGAACTAAGAAAATAATATACAATGATTACAATAATAAAAAGAAAAAATACCACTAAAAAGCAATTGGAGTCTGGTTAAATGAAAAGACCAATCCCTATCCAAGTTTACAGTTATCAAATACATCTCCTACTCTCAATAGAGTGGGGGAGATTTAGAGAATATTGCATATGGTGGCAGTTTCTCATTTCTCAAAGGGTTCAAATTGGGCTTTATAAATTATCAATATGTACATTATTAATATGTATAAATTATGAGTATATTTTCGTGTATTTGCTGTGTATCAGAAAAAAAGGTGTAAAAACAAAAGTTTATCATAGGAACGTTTAAAAAAAATGGTAGATCTGAAATAAAAGAGTCTTACATATATAGAACCTACTACTTACTTATCTGACCTTGGGCAAATCACTTAAATCTCTAGGTCTGTTTTTTCATTTGTAAAATGAGAACACTGGACCTTTCCTATTTCTAAATCTATGATCCTCTCATTGGAAGTTGTGGTCAAACAGTTTTGGAGTTGGTACAATTCTAAGTGATGGTGCTCATGCTGTTATGCAGTTTCTTATAGATTGCAAGAGCAATACCAAAGGATTATGAATCCAGGAAGGAGTCTTTGTATTCTAAGTTAAGGGAGGATTAATTAATTCCTTTCAGACATTCAGGACTGATTTGTGCTTAGATACTTAGATTTAATTGCTTGCCTGGGTTTCTCTGAAAGCATGGTCCCTAAATGGGACTATTTTCTTAAATAGAAAATCTCTGCAAGTCCTTATACACGTTGCAATTTAAGGTGTGGGTGACAGTTCATTTCCTTTACAATCTTTCTTAAATCTGCAATCTTACCTACTAGTTCCAACCCTGTTCTTTCATGCCAATAGTAAGGAAAAATGCAAGATTTATTTATTTCAGGGAGAGTTCATTGCTTTATTAGACATCACTTGGTCTCTTTCAGCAACTATAAGAATGAGTCCCAAGCAAAAGACCCCTTTATAGCTTCAAATACATAGTATCAATACATATTTGTACAGTTAAATCTATAAAGTACATTTCTTAGAATTAATCACTACCAGTATATCTATCATTAACAAGCTCCTTTTTTGCATCCACTTCTTCACCTGCTGGCCTTTATTTACCATTGTTTTAAACTGGCCTATGACAATCCCATTTTTCTTTGAAGGCACTCCAAACATTATATATAGAAATTATTTTTAGACTAAATGATTAAAAATCATAAGGTCAATATTAAAGGGTCACTATAAACATGTCTTTTTCCTCTTCTTTTTCTCACAGCCTTATTTTGCTATGAGGTTTTACACCAAGCAATGAATCTGGGATACAGAGCCATGAAGTACAGTCCACTGATTAACAACATGTATATATTACAATGACCCTATAGACATGTTAAGAAACCTGAAAACACTGAAAATTAGTTTTGTAAAATTTCACAAATATTTTGGACATGAACAAATGAGGCATTTTATTTCAAAACAGAACATGTGATCAATTAAACATAAAGGTGTAACTTTTAAGTGTACCTGTTATTTGAACAGTAGGTATTAAAACAATATCTTTGGAAAATGTTAAAACTTGCAATGGAGAGCACCTTCAACTTGGAAAGGAAGAATGCTATAATAAGGAATGCTGTCAAGCTCTTTAACCAAAATCCCTAGACTTTTGGTGGTGACATTAGCTCTAAGGGATCAGCTTACTCAGTAATAATTACATTCTGGGGAAAAAATAGTGAATAACTCCCCTACTTTCTCAAGACACTGATTTACAGTAAAAACAAAACAAAACAAAACAAAAAAACCTTTATAATTCATAGTGTTGGTACCAAGATATGATAACAAAGAGGAATTTGCACAGTGCTTTATACATAATTATTATTCACTACTTCTTTTTTAGTTTCAGTGGTTCTCATCCATTGTGATATATTGGATATATTGACAGCTGGAACTGTTCAGTGAACTTCTTGGCTTCCACATTAGAACATAAACTTCTTGAAAGTAGGAATTAGTTATCTGTATACCCAGTGATTAGCACAAGGCTAGGCACATAGTAGGTAGTTAATAATTATCAACTAGACAGTGCTAGAGACATGCCAATAAGTCTACTTCTCCAACTATCTTTTTTCTAGATTCCAAGATGACATGGGTGATACCATCATCCTGTTTGCATGTGCTCTTATAACATATTGTCATAATATTCTAAAATTTCCCATTTTACACATATATTTTGACTATTTCCAGACATCTGTAAACTGTCTATAAATTAGACAGCTTTGGATTTTTTTTTTTAAGTTAGATAATTGTATCCATGGATACATGGAGTTTTATTTACCATCATTCAATCCTTATTCAGTACAAGAGTTTATTCCTTTCTTGACTTAAGTGCCATATCTGCTTTTCAATGTTTGACTCTGATCCACATCATGTTCCTACTCAGTAAATTCTAGTGGCTCTTTATTACCTCCAGGATCAAATATATAATCCTATGTTTGGCACATCAAAGGGCAACCCACCCTCATTTCCCTCACATTTTCATTCTTCCTACACCTTATTCACTGCTAGAGCCTTGTCAATCCTGTGACACTGGACTTGTCCCCCATGCCTGGAATGCTTTCTCCCTCATCTTTTTTTACTGGCTTCCTTTAAGTACCACTAAAAGTCCATTTTGTCCAGGAAACCTTTCTCAATCCTTCCAAATACAAGTGCCTCCCACCTTTTAATTATTTCTTTTACCCTGTATATAACTTATCTATTTAAGTTATATACATAACTGTTTGCTTGTTGTCTCCCTCATTAGATTATGAACTCCTTGACAGCAGATATAGTCTTTTGATTCTTTTTCTATACCCAGTCTTTAGCAAAGTGCCTAGTACATAGCACTTCATATTAACTTTTTTTGTTCCAGATTTTAAGGTCTTTCTCTTTCTTTTAAGCTACCCATCAAATTCCTAGAGTCTGATTGCAAATGAGATTTTAATAAAAGAAGACATAATTTAAGAGTCAGAAATGGTACGTTTGGGATTTGGTCTTTACAGTTTTGGTGTTGCATTTTTGCTAGGACACAAAATCTGTCTTTGAAGGTATCCATATTCTCAATACATAAGCAATTTACTTGTCTAACATGGAAGCTTTGAAATGGGACAGGCAATGGAGATATGTTTACAAACAGGAAATTGAGGAATAAATATCAAAAATAAGGTTAAGATTCTGAAAGTCTATAGAAAGGTGTGACAACATAGAGATAGGTAAAGTACAAACAGTGACTAAAGATCTCCCTCTTTTTCCACAGGGGCTATTCTGATGTTAAAAGGGAACTATTTAGTCTACTAAAACTAAACTGATTTCCTCCCTCCCCCCATTACACTATCTTTTCTGATGAAAAAGATCCAAGCTCTCAAAGAAAACTTTTACATTCATGACATTGATAGGATTTTTTCTTCACTATGTCTTCGCTGATGCCTAAAAAGATTTGAGCTTTGACTATAAGCTTTCCCACACTCACTACATTCATAAGGTTTTTCCCCAGTATGGATTCTCTGATGATTAATAAGCCCAGAATTCTGACTGAAAGCTTTCCCACATTCATGACATTTATATGGTTTTTCTCCAGTGTGGATTCTCTGATGTTGAATAAGGATTGAACTCCGGCTGAAGGCTTTCCCACACTCATCACATTCATAGGGTTTCTCCCCACTGTGGATTCTCTGGTGTAGAATAAGTGCTGAGCTCTGGCTAAAGAGTTTACCACATTCATCACATTTATGCTGTTTTTTACGAGAGGGATTTCCCTGCTTTCTTTCAAATCTGCCTTCACGCTGACAGATTTCTCCATATTTGAAAATCTGAGCAACGTCTATATTAAGTGTGCCAGAAATATCATCCTGTGGTTCTATACCTGAAGAAATCTCCTGATCTGGAAGGGACTCCCCATTCTCAGTCTGAGTATCACCATCTGAAACAACAAAAAATACAAATGTTACTTATTCCCTGTGTTTCAAGAAAGGAACCTATTGGAAACAGAAGAGTATAAAATAAAATAAAAACATGTTAATGTTAAGATTCATATAGTCCTGTAAAATGTTATAATGATAAGAGTGTGAAAGAAGAGGTAAAACAAAATTGCCATTAATCAGAAGTGAGAAAATATTAAGAGAATAATGAGGTAATCAAAAAAGCAACTTGATGGGCAGTAAAAAAAAAAAAAAAGTTTGTCATAGTGACTAGAAAAGCAGTCAAGGGCCTTATTAAATGAAGAGATCAAGTTAGGAAAAAACAATCAGTAAAGAGAGGGTGAGAAGATCAAGGGGGATGAAAGACTTTGGGAAATATGGATAAAAGAATATGGTTAAAGAAGTAACAATCCAGGAATAATGAAATTTTCATTTTTTATTTGAATTCTGATCTACACTAGTTGTCAGAAATTGAAAGTAACTGCTGGAGAGGAAAATAAAAATGTAACTAGCCTATTTAAGAAAGTAAAAATATAGTGAGAGTTCAATGTTACTTGACGTGTTTAAACATGAAATCATGTTTTAGGTTATTTGGATGAAATGTGTCTTCGGAGGCCTTTTCTTATACTGTTTTGATAATTCTGAGTTGTTATAATATTCCTTCATTTTAAGGGAGTAAGAATTCAAGCATGAGATGAATGGTGATCAATTAGAGCTTATTTCTGAAATGTATAGGCTAAGGAGTTACAAGGCAGGGAGGCAGGTAAAGGGAAGAGGGACATAGTAATCGCATGTAAACAAAACTATCACTAAGATTTAAAATAAAATACAGAATGTGACTGAATATTAGAGTGAAGGGCAGTACACAGGAAAATAGCATAATAATGACAACCATAAAGAGACAAACTTGTGATATACGTTAAAAATAAATCAAATTAATTACTTCAACACTTGGAATAGATCTTGGTAATTTGAAAAATTGCTCTTCCTGGATAAACAAATTATCAAGGAAGAGATTACAAGGGAAAAAATAATCAATGCACTTTACATGGAGGAATAAAAATTCCTAGAAGCTCATCATAATCTGATAACAAGAAGTTATCCTAAAAGTTTATACCAGGAGGCACACCATATATCCCTGGAGACAGTTTTCTTGCCTAAAAAGAGGCATTTTCTAATGAAAGGTAAACAAGCAAGAAAAGTTTTTAGGACACTAGTGACAAAGATACCAATATTTTGTGCTATATATTCTAAACCAGGTAGAAGCCAATTCCTTACCACTGTGTCTTAGAGAGTGGAATTCCCAGGCTTCCCACTTAAGTTCATTCTCCACAGGCAGGGGCTGTACATTTGATGATTCCTCAGCCGTTTCGTGAGGTTCCATCTCCTCTATAAGGTCTTCCTGTGCTCGGCCACTGAATGAGACCTAGAATCAATGTAGTTTTTGGGGGAAGAAAGTGAGGTGAAAGAGAATCACAGGTGGAATTGGAAATAAAGCAGAAAAAAAAGAACATACATACCAGGAAAAATCAACAGGGCAAAGAGTCTTATTCTATCACCTAGAAATGGTTCAGATAATAGGGAAAAAACTGATACACATTGGGACCTCTAATTACAAACTGGTTAAATGGAGACTGAAACTCAGTTATCTTATATAACAATTTCATATATGCCCCCAAACAAGTCCAAAGATTTACACCCATACTCTCAATCAATAAACATTTAATAAGCTAATAGTAGCTTATTATATTCCAGGGACTGTGCTAAATACTGGGGAGACAAAAAGAGCTAAAAGACCATTCCTGTCCTCAAGGACCTTACAATTTAATGGGAAAGACAGCATGTGAACAAATATTTCTATTTATATAGAATAAACAGGAAATAATTAACAGGGGGGAGGCATTAAGAAGGGTTAGGGAAGTTAGAAGGTAGGATTTTAATTAAGATGTTAAAAAGTCCAGGGAGGTCTGTAGCCATAGAGGTGAACAGATAGCATTCCAGGAATGGGGGACAATCAGAGAAAATGCCCAGACATACTGTCTTGTGTGGAATAGCCAGGAGGCCAGTGTTACTTGGACTGAAAACTATATGTAGGGGAGTAAGATAAAAGAAAAATGGAAATATTGGGGGGAGGTGAGCCAGTACTAGATTATAAAGGTCTGAATACCAAATAGTATTTTTGCATTTGCTCCTGAAATCAATAGAAAGAAAGCCCCTGCAATTTACTGAGTAGGGGGGTGTTTTGGGGTATGACATGACAGCACTTCAAGTATTTCAAAAAAATCACTTTAGGGATTAAAAGGAGAATGTATTGGAGTGGGGAGATAGATACTTGAAGCAATATGTAAAAATAATCTAGGCATGAGACAATGAAAGCTTGCACTGGGATGATGACAATGTAAGAGGAGAAAAGGGGGCATATAGAAGAAATGTTGCAAAGGTGAAATCAACAGGCCTCGGCAACAAATTGGACATGGTAAGAGATAGGGAAGAATCCAAGATGACTCCCAGGCTGTGAGCCTTAGGGACAGGAAGATGATGTTGTCCTGCACAGTAATGAAGAAGGTGGGGGGGGCAAGAGGCCAGGGGCCAGGGTGATGACTACTATGACTTCTATTTTGGATATATTAAGTTTGAGATTTCTACCGTACATGCAATTAAAGATGTCTTTAGGGCAGCTGGAAATGCAGAGAAATTAGGTTAGGATAAGTAGATTTTAAAACCATCAACAGAGATAATTGAACCCGTGAAAATTGATGAGATTACCAAGTAAAGCAATATAGAAGAGAAGAGGGCCAAGGATAGAACTCTGAGGGACAACTATGGTTGGAGGGTGTGATCTGGAAGAAGATCTGGCAAACAAGGGAAAAGAAAGAATAGTTGGGTAAACGGAAAACCAGGAAAGAATGGTGTTCTGAAAACTCAGAAAGAAAAGAGTATTAACCTCTCCCCTTCCTACCTGATGTCCTGGCTCATCAAGCTCTCTCTCCAAATCTTCTAGAATGGTCACTGCCTCTTCTCCATTTTCTGGATGATGCTCTCGAACCCAGGTCTGGAGTTCCTTGGGCAAGATGGTCAAGAACTGCTCCAGGACCAGTAGCTCCAGGATCTGCTCCTTTGTGTGCCTCTCTGGTCTAAGCCAGAGACGACAAAGCTGACGGAGCTGGCTCAGGGCTTCACGGGGCCCTGGTGAATCCTGGTACCCAAATTGCCTGAATTGCTGGCGAAAGATTTCTAGACCATGGCAGCTGTTCCAGTGGACACCTGATCCTTGTCCATAGATGCGGTCCTCTTCTATCTTCACTCTCAAAATACTCTCTTTTTCAGTTAGAGTGGGAGAAATCAATATGGAATCTTCACTCAATTCTGCAGACATTCTGAATTAGAATATCTTGAAGGAAATTTACTTCAGCTATGAGTCCAATCTTAGTTACCTTTAGCTTTTCTTCAAAGCCACTCCTGGAGTATTGGACCAAAAAAAAAAAAATCAACAATAACAAATGACTAACCCTAAAAGCTTAGACATGCATATGATAAAGGCTAGTCAGAACTTAGTCATTCAGCAAGGATATCTGCTTTTCTATGAGATGGAAAAATAAGATTGAACAAAGTAATATTGGTATTTATTCTTTATAAAAACCACCAAAACATTCTAAAATAAGTTTTTGGTTTTGATTTTTTTTTTTTTTAAGTATATAGGGGCTTAGTAACTTTAAGCCATTAAATTGCTTCAGTTTCTTCATCTGTAACAGAAAAGGGAAAAGGTATTTGTACTTATTTCCTCACAGATGTGTTGTGACAAATTAAAATGGAATGAGCATTCCTATGGTAACTATGTACCTGGCACAATGCGTGGTTTCTTACAATTTTAACTGATTTATTTGGTTATTTTTATTTTTACAGTTGAAGAAACTTAGAATGAGAGAGTTTAAAAGAGTTGTCCAGGCAACTTTTGAGACACCACTACACACTTCTCAGATTGGCTAGGATGACAGGAAAAGATAATGCTGAATGTTGGAGGGGATGTGGGAAAACTGGGACACTGGTACATTGTTGATGGAATTGTGAACACATCCAGCCATTCTGGAGAGCGATTTGGAACTATCCTCAAAAAGTTATCAAACTGTGCATACCCTTTGATCCAACAGTGTTACTACTGGGCTTATATCCCAAAGAGATCTTAAAGAAGGCAAAGGGACCTGTATGTGGCAGCCCTCTTTGTAGTGGCCAGAAACTGGAAAATGAGTGGATTCCCATCAATTGGAGAATGGCTGAATAAATTGTGGTATATGTATGTTATGGAATATTATTATTTTGTAAGAAATGACCAACAAGAAGATTTCAGAAAGGCCTGGAGAGACTTACATGAACTGATGCTGAATGAAATAAGCAGGACCAGGAGATCATTATATATTTCAACAACAATACTATATGATGATCTATTCTGATGGATGTGGTTCTCTTCAACAATGAGATGAACCAAATCAGTTCCATTTTTTCAATACTGAATAGAACCAGCTACACCCAGCCCTGGGAAATGAGTGTGAACCACTACATAGCATTTCCAATCCGTGTTTTTGTCTGCTTACATTTTCGATTTCTTTCACAGGTTAATTGTACATTATCTCAAAGTCCGATTCTTCTTGTGCAGCAAAATAACTGTATGGATATGTATACATATATTGCATTTAACATATATACTTTAACATATTTAACATGTTATTAGTCTACCTGCCATCTGGGGAAGGGAGTGGGAGGAAAGAGGGGAAAAATTGGAACAAAAGGTTTTGCAATTGTCAATGCTGAAAAATTACCCATGCATATATCTTGTAAATAAAAAGCTATTAAAAAAAAAGAAAAGAGTTGTCCAGGGTCACAAAGTTAATAAGTGTCTGAGGCTGCATTTGAACTCAGGTCTTACTAATTCCAGGCCCAGTGCTCTATCCACTGTGCCACTGCCTCTAAAATTATAAAGAGTCTCTGTAACTTATAAAGAGCAACAACGCAATATGAGAAATTACCACAAATTCATAGTCATGGAAATGACTGTAAAAACAGCAAGTAAAATATCAGCTAATATGAAAAAGTATGAAACAAAAATATGAAGGAAATCTCCAGTGTATGGATCAGATATGGGAAATAGCTATATATGATCTAAATTGTGGATAATGTATTCATTGATCTCCAGAAAGCAGTTTTTAAGAATCTAAAGCAGTTCCCCTAATTCTGTCTTCAAATAATTTTCAATATATATATATAGTCTAAAATCATTAAGCATGATGAAATAGATGGTAGAATAAAATCTGTAATGCTGTGGCAGCATCTGCTTAAAACTTATATGGATCTTTATTAGGTTTTTTGGTTGTGGGTAGTCAGCACAGTAATTTTTTTTCCTCCAGTGACGGAAAAATTTTACTAACTTTATTTTCTTTCTATCTTTAGCTTATACCTTCTGCATTTATAAATAAACTGAACATGACTCAAGTCTACTCATTAACTATCATCAAGATTTCATTATTCCTTTTCAAAAAGCTCATAATGCACTAAACAGGAGAAAGAAACTCCAATCAACCATAGTAGTCAGAGATAAGCCCTTATTAGCAAAAAAAATCTAGTAGTCTTTCATTCCTGATCTTGAGTGGGCCCAAGGTTTTTGGTTTTAGAAACTTCTCTTCCTTACTCCACATATTTATTCAGTTGCCAAGTATTTATTTTTCTACCTAACATCTCAACCTGTCACCCCCATCTTGTACTCACACATGACCACATCACCTACAGCATTAACTATTGAAATAATCTCTCACTTTCTCTGCTGGTCTTAATCCTCTCCACTCTAATCGATTCACCCCAAAGCTATTTTTTGTTTTTGTTTTTTTAAAGCACAAGTGTGACTAACTAACTCTCTTACTCAACAAACTACTGGTTCTTTAAAAAGTTAGGATTAAATTCAAACAAATATCATCTACAAAAGGGTTTAGCCTTTCCAAATTCATTTTCCCTCACATTCTTGCAATCCAGCCAGACTGGCCTTGCTGGTCTTCACATAGGCCACTCCAACTCCCCATCTTCTTCTTGACTTTGCACTGGCTGCATCCTATGCCTGGAATGCACTCCCTCTTCATCTGTCTCTAAATCTCCTCGTTTCCTTGAAAGCAACTCAAGTAACACTTTCTGCACAGAACTTCTCCTGAGATGCTAGCACTCTCTTCAAAATTACCTTCTCTTAATTTTGTATATCCTTAATTAACTTCCTCTCTCTCTCTGTCTCTCTCTCCTCTCTGTCTCAGTCTCTGTCTCTCCCTCCCCCCCCTTCTCTTTCCTCCCTCCCCCCCCTTCTTTTTTGCTCATCTGCTGAGAAATTTTCCGCCTCCGCTTCCCTAAGTAGGGAGTGAGGACAGTGAGAAGTACAGGACACGGACTGAGCAGGCCTATGCTCTAGCCACAACTTTTCTGTTTGGGCTGCGGGGTCCAGAGCCTCAGAGCAACCCCAGGCCCGTGCAACAGAGCCGCCGAGCGACGGGCGGGGGACTCTGGAGCTTTTTCACTCCCGCAACCCAGCACTCACCTACTTCCAAGAAGACCCTTCACAGACTTCCGCACACACCCAGCCCGGACTACTCTTCCCAGAAGCCCCCGCACAAGTCCCCTACTTTCTACAGACAGGAACCTCCCTCAGAACACTCAACTCTCAATGGCTCCACGGCCGGGAGAGAAGACGGGAGTAAAACGTCAGCATAGAGTTGCCATGGAGAAAGACAAGTTCTTGCTCACTCCTCTCTCCCCTCCCCGGCCCTTTCTCGCAAATCTCTGGCTGTGGGTGCAGCAGTTTCTCCCCCGGCCACCCTCTGGACACAGGGCGGAAGCTTCCCGGCCCCTCGTCTCCGTAACTCTACTTTGAGTTGCTTGACTCCCAGCTTCCCCACAAAACTCCTTGTTCTCACCTCCAGTCTTGGAAGGCGGTTGCTCGCCTCTTCGTGGATGTCGTAAAAGGATGTTAGAAAAACGTTCTCCCAGAAGCCTCCTGTCGGAGCTGCTTCCGGTTCTCGGATCCTGCTCGGACTAGGAGGGAAATGAATGACTCAAGCAGTTGCCATAGAGATGAGGGAGTGGGGAATCTTAGAAGTATGTGGCCATAGATTTAGAATTGAAAAGGGCAATAGGCAGTGTCTCACCATCCTTCTGCAATCAGTTGTCAAATGCTGCTTTTCTACCTTCACAGCCTCTCTAGCATCTGACACCTTTTCACTACGCAGAAAGCCTCTAAGGTCACCACTCTAGTCCAATTCCTCATTAACTCTTGCCTGAACTTTTCCCATAGTCTCCCTGTCCCAAGTCTTTTCCTTTCTCAATAAAGGGAGTTTTCCTTAAAATAGTAAGCAGTATCTATCTCAGCAAGTATTATTTGTAATGGAGAGAAGCTGGATGCATGCCCAGTAAGATCAGAGGTGAAACAAAGATAGATGTCCATTATCGCCACTATTATTCAATATTATACTAGAAATGTTGGCGTTAGCAATAAGAAAATTAAAAAAAAAAAAGAATAAAAGGCATTAGAATAGGCATTGAAGAGATAAAACTATCACTCTTTGCAGATGATATGATGACATACTTAGAGAATCCTAGAAAATCCTCCACAAACCTACTGGAAACAATTCACAGCTTTAGCAAAGTTATAGGATATAAAATAAATCCACACAAATCATCAGCATTTCTAGATATTATTGACAAAGCCCAGTAGCAAGAAATAGAAAAATAAATTCCATTTAAAATAACTGTAGACAAAAGGGTGTCTGCCTTCCAAGACAAATCTAGGAACTATATGAACACAATTACAATATACTTTTCACACAAATAAAGTCATATCTAAACAACTGGAAAAATATAAATTGCTCATGGGTAGGCTAAGCTAATTATAATATAATGACAATTCTACCTGACTGGTCTATTTGTTCAGTGCCATTATCAAACTGCCAAAAAATTATTTTATAGAGGTAAAAAAAAATTAACAAAATTCATCTGGAAGAAAAAAAGGGCAAGAATATCAAGGGAATTAATGGAAAAAAAATTATAAAAGATGGTAGCCTAGCAGTATCAGAACTAAAATTCTATTACAAAGCAGCAGTCATCAAAACCATTTGGTACTGGCTAAGAAATGGAGTAGTGGATCAGTGGAATAGGTTAGCTATACATGATACAATGATCAATGACTATAGTAACCTAATATTTGATAAACCCTCAAACTCCAGCTTCTAGGAATAAGAATTCATTTTTTCATAAAAATTGCTGGGAAAACTGGAAAATAATGTCAGAAATTTGACATAGACCTACATCTCACACCACATATCAAAATAAGGTCAAAATGGGTACATTATTTGGGTGTAAAGGGCAATACCATAAACAAATTAGGAGAGCAAAGGATAATTTACCTAATAGATCTTTGGAGAAGATTGGAATTTGATCAAACAAGAATTAGAGAACATTATGAAATGCAAAATAGACAACTTTGATTACATTAAATTAAAAAGGTTTTAAACAAACAAAATCAACATAAACAAAATTAAAAAGGGAAGTATGGAGCTGAGGGGAAAAAAACTTTTACACCCAGTGTTTCTGATAAAGGTCTCATTCTAAAATATACGTATGTCAAATTTATAAGAATACAAGTCATTCCCCAACTGATAAATAATCAAGGGATATAGTTTTCAGATGATGAAATTAGCCATTTATAGTCATTTGAAAATGCTCTAAATCACTATTGATTAGAGAAATGCAAATTAAAACAATTCCGAGGTACCACCTCACACCTATCAGATTGGCTAAAATGACAGGAAAAGATGATAAATGTTGGAAAGGATGTGGAAAAACTGGAACACTAATGCATTATTGGTGGAGTTGTGAAATGATACTACCATTCTGGAAAGCAATTTGAAACTATGCCTAAGGGGCTATCAAATTGTACAAACCCTTTGATCCAGGAGTGATGTCACTGGGTCTGTATCCCAAGGAAATCATAAAGGAGGGGAAAGGACCCACATGTGCAAAAATGGTTGTAGCAGCTCTTTTTGTGATAGCAAAGAATTGGAAAATGAGATATCCATTAATTGGGGAATCACTGAATAACTCAAAAGTTATTATTTGATATTATATATCAAAGTAATGGAATATTATTGTTCTACAAAAAATGATGAACAAGCCAATTTTCGAAAGACCTGGAAAGATTTACATGAAATGCTGAGTGAAACAAGCAGAATCAGAAACATATTGAACACAGTAAAAGCAAGATTGTGCAGTGATCGACTATGAAAGACTTGGTTCTTCTCAGCAGGTCAGTGATCCAAGGAAATTCCAGTAAACTTTGGATAGAAAACACTATCTGCATCCAGAGAGAGAACTATGGAGATTGAATGTAAATCAACATATGCTATGTGCATTTTTTTGTTTTTTGTTTTTCTCTTAGTTTTTCCCTTTTGATTTTTCTCTCCCAACATGATTCATAAAGAGATGTGTATTTTAAAAAATTAATATATATGTATAACCAGAAAAAAAAATGTAGATTGTAGAAGGCTGAAACTCTTGAGGCGATACACTGAGGTCAGGACAGCCAAGCGCTTGAGGCTAACTACTGACTGGACAATACTCTATGAGCATATGCTTGCAAAATGGCCCTTCCCACTATCCTGTGCTGGCTTGATGATTGGTGTATACAGAGAATGGTAGGAGGGACTAGGAGTAGAGTAAGACTAGCCAGGATCATTTTGGCAGTAGACTAGGAAGAAGGAGGTTACAGAGATCCTGCTTCCATCCCCTTCACTTCTACTCCTAAAGACCAAAAATAAAGACTAAGGACTTTTGCTTATCCTGACTCCCACTGATTCTAAGGTATCCTTAGTGCTAGCACAGTCATCACATTTGGCACCCAAGCATGGGGCCCGAGGACCCTAACTTCACTTGAAGAAGTCTCTGGTGATCAGAAAATAGGGTGAGTATTTTAATAAACAAACAGGGAACTTACTTTGTTAAGGGCTAAACTAGTAACTTTTTCTAGCTGCAATGGGGCAGATATTGGGAAAAGATTCTCCCCCAGCCCCAGCCCCAGCCCCAACACCATCCCAAAGGAGATCTGCAGGAAGCATACTCAGACTGATAGACAGGGCTTATTTATGACTTGGGAGCAGATTGATGGATTCCTGGATACATTAGAATGCACATCCCCTTGGTTCTTAGGAGAAGAAGAGATAAGCCTAAATAATTGGAAATTTGTAGATCAACTATGTGAATATTATAATGATAATGGTTCTGAATCAATTTCCAAAGAAACACTATATATATATATATATATATATATATATATATATATTACATATATATATGTATATATATATATATTACATATATACAACATAATACAATTGGCCTTAAAAAATTCTGCAAGTTATAGAAAAAAGAAAAGTTTTCAGAATGGCCAGATGAGGAAGTATGAGGAAAATGAGGAAGACAAAGCGGGGATTAAAAGCGATATCACTGGAAGGCATGGAAAGTTAAGTGAGGATGAAGGGCGTGGTGATTCTCACTCTCACAAAGCAACTTCAACCCCCTAAACCTGAACTGGTTCTTGACATGCCCCCATCAATTTCACCTTCTGGGATGGAGGGGGCAGGAGTAGTGGGAGGGGCAGTGACACCACCAGCACCCCCCCCCCCCCCAATCAGCCCCTCCTATGACTAGATTGCAAAAGGCAGTTTTTAAAGCTACCAAAGACAGGTCAAAATTAGATGATTTGCAACTGGAAATGTATCCTGTTATTCAACAGTTTAACTCTTCAGGTCAAGAAAGTAGAAGATATACTCCTTTTGATATAGAAATCCTTCAAGACCTGAAAAAGGCTTGCATTCTTTATGGGGCTACATCAGCTTATGTTAAAATGTTATTACAGATTTGGCTTATGAAGTCTTAATCCCTAGGGACTGGAAATCTATATAGCAAGGACATGATTATAACCTAGAAAAAACTTGTTCTGGCTTTCTGAATATAGTGAGCTCTGTAGGATACAAGCTCAACAAAATAGTCATAGTGGAGTTAATCCTCCAATCACCTGTGACCAACCAACAGGTGTAGGTTTTTATGCAGAAATTTCAGTAAAGATTAATTACCCCTTAGCAGCATATGAGCAAATTGCTGCTACTGCTATCAAAGCATGGATTTCTCTCCCCACTAAAAACGATAAGGGTGAAGCCTTCACAAAAATAACACAAGGGCCAAATGAACCATTTACTGATTTTGTGGGACATCTGCAGATAACCATTGTACGAACTAATGGCGAAAATGCAGTAACAGACATTATGATAAGACAACTTGCTAAAGAAAATGCTAATGAGGTTTGTAGAAGAATTATAATAGGACTGTGCAAGGATGCTCCTTTAGCGGAGATCATAAGATGCTGTGCCTCACTGGTCATGAATGCCTTTTATAGCCAGGCTATGATGCAGACGTCCCAAGATCCAAACATGGGAAGATAGGGTCCCTTTTGGGAAGGGACTTCCAGAGAGACTCGTCGATGTGTTCATTGTGGTAAAGTAGGGCATGTGAAAGTTCAATGTTGGCATAGAGACAAAGTGAGAAAACAGGGTGGGAGAACAAGACCCAAAACCTCATATCCAAAATGCAACAGAGGCCTCCATTGGGCATCAAAATGTAGACTGATTCAGGGAAACGGGATGAGGGGTCCAGCCCCAGGGCCCAAGACAAAAAATACTTGGGGCATGATGGCAGCCGATGCTACGCCCAGAGAGTGCCTAGAAGTCCAGTACCCAGACATGACCAATCAGCCAGGAAGCCATATGATGGGAGAAGGGGATTACACAATCAACCAGTCAGGAAGCAACCTGATGGGAGAAAGGGATTACAATTGGGGAGAATAGAGTTGTATGGAGCTGGGACAATTGAGATACCCTCTGGAGAGGTAAAATCTGTTCCTCTCCAGCCTATGGATCCCTTGCCTCCAGGCACAGGAAACTTGACCATTTTACCTCCTGAGTGTACTTACAAAACAGTGTCCATCCATACACTAATGTGGGAAAGTGGGGAGTGTGTAGATAATATCCTAGTCACTAATACAGGTAGACAATGTGTGACTTATCACCCAGAAGTAGTAGCATCAAGTTTACTGATACAGACTCCTAGTAAGCAATTTGGTGATAGTCGCCCAGATTCTGACTCCAAGCAACAAAATCCAGGAATATACTGGACAGCAGCTGTGACAGCTGACCGACCTATAATCACTACTTATATAAATGGCATACCATTAGAAGGATTGGTAGACACAGGTGCAGATCGTACAGTCAGTAGAGGTGCCAGCTGGCCTAGTCACTGGTCAAAGATTAAGGCGGACACCTACATATCTGGCGTAGGGGGATAAATAGCATCTGAAGTTAGTGCTACCCCTTTGAGATGGACTTTTGAAGGTGAAACAGGAGATTTTACTCCTTTTATAGTTGAAAAGTCCCCATCAATCTGTGGGGAAGACACATTTTACAACAATTAGGATTAAAAATGAGTACTTCAGTTTTAATGTACTGAAGTACATTAGGCAGGGCTGCTGTTGAAGGCCTGCCTACACTTTCACCTGATCCTATCCAATGGAAAACTGACACACCAGCGTGGATAGAACAGTGGCCCTTGGGTAGCAATAAAATTCAGGCCTAATTATTAGATACAGTACAGGAGCAACTTGACCAAGAATACTTACAACCTTCTCTAAGTCCTTGGAATTCCCCAGTATTTGTTTTAAGAAAGAAATCTGGAAAATGGAGGATGTTGACTGATTTAAGAAAGGTAAATGAACAGATGGAAACTATGGGAACTCTTAAGTCTGGGTTTCCAACTCTTACTCAGTTACCTAGAGAATGGTTATAGACAAAAACTGTTTGTATTTTATCCCTCTAGATAAGGAGGATATGAAAAGATTTGCCTTTTCAGTTCCCAGCGTTAGCTGAGCTGAGCCTAATAAAAGATATGAATGGACAGTTTTGCCACAGGGGATGAAAAACAGCTCTACTATGTGTCAAATGTATGTTGCTGCTGCTCTTACTCCAGTATGAAAAGCATTTCCAAAAGTAATGTTATTACATTACATGGATAATATATTGGGATGTGCACCTGAGGAACAAATGTTAGAAGCATGTCTACAAAAGACCATGGAAACACTAAGGTACTACAAATTGCACATAGCTCCAGAAAAAAGTCAAAGACATGCTCCTTTTCAATATTTAGGATATGAAGTATATCCTAGGGAGCTCTCAGTTCAAAAACTTTCCTTAAGAACAGAGAAGCTAAACACCTTAAATGACTTTCAGAAATTGATAGGAGATATCCAATGGATACGTCCAGTGTTAGGCTTGACTACCTAGCAATTACAACCATTATATGACATTTTAAGGGAAGACAGTGCTTTAAACTCAGTACACCACCTTACAAAAGAAGCTGAAGAGGCTTTGAGAGAGGTTGAACTGGCTTTATCCAATGTAGTTGAAAGAGTCACTCAAAAATCCTTGGAAATATCAGTTTTTGCTACACAAGAGACACCCACAGCAGTCCTTCACCAAGAAGACAGTGTGATTGAGTGAGTGAACCTCCCAGCACAACTAGAACAAAGCCTTACCCAGTGCTTGTGGCTAGAATTTTATTAAAGCCCATTAAGCAAGCAGTGAAATTATCTGGGATGAGACCTGACAAGATATACACCTTTTATACTAATGCACAAATTAATGGATGCTGTAAAAACATCCCAGAGTGGCTAATTTTATTAGCCATGGCTCCAAATTTTACACATGGGTCTCCATTAAAAATAACCAAACTATTACATAATTGGCAATGTAGTCTTGAAGAGAAGGTTTCTAAAGTTCCTCTTAAAGGACCATCTTTACAGATGCATCCAAACATAATATTTGTGCTGTATACTCTCGTGACTTAACTATAAAGAACTCTCAGTCTCTTTCAGTCCACTCAGCAGAATGAATTGTATATAATCATTCTAGCTCTTACTTATTATCCAGGATATAATATCTGATTTGGCCTATTCAGTAGGTGTGGTACAAAGAATTGCCACAGCCCAAATAAAATGTGTAGCCTCTAATAACAGATCTTTAAGGAACTTCAAGAGCAAGTGAGAAAGCATCCAGGTAAGATTTATATTTTGCATGTCCACTCTCATAGTGGACTTCTAGGTCCTATTTTTGATGGAAATTCAAAGGCAGATAGCCTTCTAATTATGCTGGCCAATACTTCTTTATTTCAAGAAGCCCAAGAATCTCATTTTAAATATCATCAGGCTGCTCGAGCTTTACGTTTGCAATTTGGAATAACAAGACAGGAAGCAAGGAGCATAGTAAAAGCCTGTACAGCTTGCCTTTCTTTCCATGCTCCTACACTGCCTCCAGGGAAGAACCCTCGTGGTTTGAGACCCAGTGAAATTTGGCAAATGGATGTGACACATTATAAGTCTTTTGGTCATCTGTCTTTTATCCACGTTTTTGGTAGACACTTTTTCAGGATTCACTTTTGCAATACCAGCAGCAAAAGAAACAGCCTGAGTGATCACTGAATTCCTTATACAAGCATTTGCAATTATGGGTGTGCTACAAGCCATAAAACCAGACAATGGACCTGGATATACTTCTAAATATTTTGCACACTTTTGTGCAGAGCATAAGATTTTACATATCACTGGCATACCCTTTAATCCTCAAGGACAGGCAATAGTAGAAAGGAGAAACAGAGACATTAAGATGCTCCTCCAAAAACAAAAGAAAGGGGGAGTCACAGGTAACCCTAGAGAACTTCTAAATCTAGCTCTTTATACTATTAATTTCTTGATTTTTGACAAATATGCACTGTTTCTAGCAGACAGGTTTTATAATCCACCAGAAGGGAAGTGTCCAGTGTGAGCAGCTCCACTATCTTTAACCACCAGGTGATATGGCAAGACCCAGAAAATGGTGAATGGAAGGGACCAGATAGGTTAACTGCTTGGGGGAGAGGGTTTGCTTATATCTCCACAGATGGAGAAGGAATAAGATGGGTGCCAACAAGCCATATTTGCCTTACGGAGAGGATTGGAGAGAGATGGAGCAGACCCTTGAAACGAAGGAGAAGATCCAAGAAACATCGGGTGGTTCCATTGCTGACTGTGCCCACCACTGAATGAGCATGGCAGTTATGGCATTTGACTCATGGACATCAAAAATTGTAGGACTTCAAAACCCTCAGGAATCATTGGATTCTCTGAGACATGATAAGATTCTTGTAGGACTTCAAAACCCTCAGGAATCATTGGATTCTCTGAGACATGATAAGATTGTTGTAGGACTTCAAAACCCTCAGGAATCACTGGATTCTCTGAGACATGATAAGACTGTTGCAGGACTTCAAAATCTGCTGGAATCATTGGATTCCCTAACACATAAAAAGACTGTTGTGGGACTTCAAAAACTTGTGGGGATCATTGGATTCACTTCTACCCCTAAAGACCAAGAATAAAGACTAAGGACTTTTGCTTATCCTGACTCCCGCTAATTCTAAGGTAACCTGGGTGCTAGAATGGTCATCACAGAAGATGTCTCCTCCTTTCTTCAATTCTGTATACAGCTGAGAGGATGATTTTCTTAAATTATAGGAGTGACCATGTGATCTCCTTGTCCCATAAACTCCACTGGCTTCTTAATGACTCTTTGGATAAAATACAAGGTATTGTAAAAGTCAGTGCAGTTTTGACAGTGAAATCTAAACCTGCACTAAGACTTGCAGAACTTAAAAACAATTTTAGCTTTTAAAATCCTTTACAATTTGAAGATAACCTCCCTTTCCATAAATAACGATTGTTAAACCAGATGTCTGAAACAATTTATCTGATATCTTTCCAGTAATATATTCATTAGAAAGTTAGGTAATATCAGGATGCTACCTTGTATCTGCTAGGATGGCAAACATTTTAAAATGATAGTCATTTAAAATATCAGACTAATGCAAATAGCACACATATACACACTACAGACACACAGCATAAACACATATGTGCATACATACACATACCTATGTGGTATGGAAGGAGGGAGATTTGGAAAAACAAAAAGTTGAAAACCATTCATATAATTTAATATATAACACAAACATCATCTTCTACATAAAAAGCCTTTCCTAGGGTCTTTCAGCCCCTCTCCCAAACCCCCACATCCCTCCAAATTTAAGTTCTTTAAGGGTAGGGAGTATTTTATCACCTACCACAAAGCTTTGGTACATGGTAGGCACTTAATAAATACTTGTTTATATGAAGAATGCATAATTATGGCATATCAATATCATGGAATAGTATGATGCCATAAATAATGTAAATTATGAAATATACAAGGAAAAGAAATAAAAATCAGAACTATATATATATATATATATATATATATTGATTACAATAATTTCTTCTTAGAAGGAAGGAGAAAGGAAAACAGGGTCAGAAGAAGTGGAATATCATAGATGCTCGAAAAGAAAAGAGAGTCAAATTTCTTTTGATTAAATGATTGGGGAAATGGAGAGTTGGGTTCCTGTTTTGAGTGTTCTAAAATTTTGATCTCTGCATTATTATAGTTCTAACAAAAAGCTTCAGCCAAGTCAGAAAAGACAACTCACTGGGCAAATTTTTCATAAGTCAGTAAGGCATATTGATAGAAAATTTTCTACTTCAACTAATTTGAATCCTTAGTTAGTTGCTATCTAAAATATAAAAGATTTATAAACCCACAGAATCTGGATCTGGACCTGAGGTCTTTTAGTTCAATTCCCACCTGAAGAGGAATTTACTTTTATATGACTCCAGTTTCTGCTTAATGACCTCCAGTTAGGGGAAACCCACTATCTTTCTACAGTAAAGTATATGTTCTTTTTTTAAATATATTTTGAAAGTTTTTATTTTTATTTTTTTAAAATAACTTTTTATTGACAGAACCCATGCCAGGGTAATTTTTTACAACATTATCCCTTGCACTCACTTCTGTTCCGATTTTTCCCCTCCCTCCCTCCACGCCCTCCCCCAGATGGCAAGCAGTCCTATACATGTTAAAGAGGTTACAGCAGATCTTGGATACAATATATGTGTGCAGAACCTAACAGTTCTCTTGTTGCTTGGGGAGAATTGGATTTAGAAGGTATAAATAACCCGGGAAGAACAACAAAAATGCAAGCAGTTTACATTCATTTCCTAGTGTTCTTTCTTTGGGTGTAGCTGCTTCTGTCCATCCTTGATCAATTGAAACTGAGTTAGATCTTCTTTGTCGAAGAAATCCACTTCCATCAGAATACATCCTCATACAGTATCGTTATTGAGGTATAAAATGATCTCCTGGTTCTGCTCATTTCACTCAGCATCAGTTCATGTAAGTCTTGCCAATCCTCTCTGTATTCATCCTGCTGGCCGTTTCTTACAGAACAATAATATTCCATAACATTCATATACCACAATTTACTCAACCATTGTCCAATTGATGGGCATCCATTCATTTTCCAGCTTCTAGCCACTACAAACAGGGCTGTCACAAACATTTTGGCACAGAGTATATGTTCTTTGAAAGAAGAAACTTTTTAAGGTTTTGGCAGTTCCAGCTCTCATCAGGTTCAGTGTCTTTCACATCATAGTTGATTAATGTCTATTGCTCTGAAACAGCCCATTCTAATTTTTTAGACAGTTGTAAAAAATTTTCATTTGAAGCACAAGTTTGTTTTTCTGCAAAATATATCCCAATGCTCCTAGGTCTATCCTCTGGGTCTAAGCAGAACAAGTCTAATATATCTTCCATGATGAAACTTAAAATATTTGAAGATAACTATCACAACCTCCTTAAATCTCCTCTTATGTTTGGAGATTATTTCCTTTACTTAATAGCAAGTACTAAATACCTAAATATCTAGCTTGCCGTGCCTGGAAATTATTTATATTTGCCATTTAGAGACCTCCATGTTTTCTGAAACTTACTTAAAAGTGACTATTCAACTGTTAAAAGGGAAGAATACTGTGACCAAATTTCTTACTTATGCTCCCTAGAGCAAGTTTTGATTATGTCATACTGAATTACTAGAATACAAACTCCTTTATTGGATGTTTATAGTTCTTCATAATTGGGGTATGGCCTATCTCTTGAGGCTTATCATGTTGTGTCCTTTATACATACTGTAACCAAACTAGTTGAACTTGCTGTAAATGACACTTCATCTTCCATCTTTGAGCCTTTTTTGCAAGTCATCTCCTATACCTAGAATATACTTCCTCTTCACCTTTTTTAGAATTTCTATTTTCTAAGCAGGCTTAAAACAAGTGTCATCTTCTACACAAAACCCTTCTTGGTTCTTCCAATTGTTCAGAACATTTCTCCTGCCCCAAATTACTATGAGTATTTTTTTGTATTTACTTGCAATATAATCATTGTTTCCTCCAGTAGAACATACGGGTTTGAGATGTCTTTGTTTTGTATTCCCAGAGCCTGGTATGTTTTAAGCACTTAATAAATGCTCAATGAATGAACCTCTTAGTTCTTAAAAAATCTATCGTGCTTAACCAAAAAAGGGTAGTTGTACTTCTCAGTTTATCTGATTCAGACTGTTCAGTCATCTGAAAGTATCTAAGTTTTAATGCAATGATTATCATTCTCTTACTGGGAAATAACACACAACAATGTCCATTTATGGGGAGTTCATTGCTTTATTGGTCATTGGTTTGTTCCCTTCAGCCACAAGGAGAATGAGTCCCCTTACATTTTCTATAATATAAAATAATACATTATATCAGTACATAGTCATACATAGTCATACATACATACTTAACTCTACAATCCACATGACATAATCACTATCAGCATATTTATACAGAAGCTCCATTTTGCATTTACTTCTCCACACTGGTATTTTTTTTTTTTTTTTGATGATTTTTTACTATGTATTTTTCACATGTATTGTTAACTGGCCCACACTAATTCCAAACTTTTGGAATCATCCAAAGCACTAGATATATAATCTTGGGAGAAGTGTGAAATGATTATATTTTGTAACAGTTATAGAGAGACCAAAGGACCAATTACAGATATCTTCTTTTCCTTCTTCCTTCCCATGTCTCATTTTTATATCTGATGCTTTTCTACCCAGTGGTGTAATTGAAGCATAAAAGGAGAATACAGTTAATGGAGTACGTTACATAAGCATTATCACTAACAAAATTTGTATTATTATAATACGCATAATGAATCCCTCAAAAGGGAAAATTAGTTTATTAGTTTCTGTCCAAGTCATTTAAATAAATAAACCAGTTATTTTATTTTCAAATAGAACACTTGTTTCCATTAAACATGTAGTTATAATTTCAGTGCTACTATATTTGCCCAATATATATAGATGAGCTGCTGAAAAATATAAAATCTTTAAAAGTTATAAACTATAGTAGAGATGCTTTTTAACTTTAATTTTGAAGAATGTTTACAAAAGATTTTGTCAAGTTCTTTAAATCAGGTAGTACCAATTTCTAAATTTTCATGATATCATCATGAGTCCAGACTCAGATCTCAATTCTATTTGGAAATAGCAGCTAAACTTACCCAAGTTTGACATGCTACCCCAAATCCCAGAATTTATTTGTATTAGCAAATAATTTTAATTTCACTTTTATTTTTAATATTTTTAAGTTTTAAATTTTCAATTTATGTTGGGAAAAATATCTATTAAGCACAATTACATAGTTGTGTTCGTTACCTTTTTCTGATATTGAGCTATATGGTGAATACTATTAAGTTATGGATTCATTGTCAGTTATGGTTTAGACTAGGTAGGTCTCTCAGGTACTGAGACTTCTGAAATTCTGTGACAAAATTATCTGAAATTCTCCTTATCATAATTTTAAATGACACTTAAATGACAATAAGATGCAATAGCCCAATCAATCATACTTCTTTGTGAAGATATTCTTGCCAGTATAATATAGATACAAAAGTCAGCTAATAAAAGGATTCTCTTAAGACAATGCTGCAGATACAGTGAAAAAGTCTTACTCTACAACCTTCCCTTTCCTAGATGATGATGATGATGATGATGATGCTATGACCACTTAGCATAAGATCAGTTTGCTAAAATTTACTTTCATATCATGTGATAATCTGATTTGGTAGCTTAATTTACACATAATTTTTTTTTTAAACTTAGAGGATTCCTACTAACACCAGAAAGCATCTTATTCTTGTCAATGAGCGGTCTCTAAACTACATACTATTTACATTCTTAATAGCTTCAATCATAGTATGTCTATTTTCTAACCTGGAAGTCTTGTCCATTTCTTGACTCAATTATTTGTCATCCTAGATAATGGTGACCATCTATTCTTGGTACTCTCTGACTACTCTTCCTAGAAGCCTGAATTTTAATATCAAAGTGTGATAATAAGAGAGTCTGCTTGGTATTGTAAATAAGAGTGTTGACTTTGAAATCTGATGAATCTGAGTTCAAGTCCTATCTCTCACATTTGCAAATGTCATGACCATAGTTTGAATTGTGAATGTGCAGTGGAAAATGTTCTCTATGCCAATGAAACCATAGATTCTGGACAAAATCAATAGGTCTAATAGAAGAGCTGAAAAATATGTCTTCAAACTTGTTGAAAAGAGCCCATCTTTTCAATGAATTACATTGTAGAACTCTTACCTTCATTCTTAAACAGGGGGAATTATCTAAGAAGGACAATTTTAGAAGAGAGGGCAAACAGTCATCTAGTTGACATGGCAATGCAAATAAAATAAATTAACAGATTATTCCCAACAAGTGGGATTTAAAGGATGATTGCTTGAAGTAAATCTAGGATTCTCAAATGTCTGTTGGGGATGGCACTGTACTATCATATATAGAAGAAATGGTGATTAATGTTTCACATTCTCCACAGTGGCTTTTCTGATCTTCAATAGAGAATTTATGCCCACTAAAACTATACTGATTTCATCAAAAGGATCTTTGCATACTGAGTCTTCTCTTCTGATGAAAAGGTTTTGATTGCTTTTAGACACTCATGACACTGTTAGGATTTTTTCTTTATTGTGCCTTCTCTTATGTCTAAAAAGATTGGAACTTTGACTGAATGCTTTTCCACATTCATGACATATATAAGGTTTTTCCCCAGTGTGAATTCTCCGATGCTGAATAAGAATTGAGCTTCTGCTGAAAGCTTTTGCACACTCATCACATTCATAGGGTTTCTCTCCACTATGGATTCTCTGATGAAGAATAAGGGCTGAGCTTTGACTGAAATTTTTACCACATTCATCACATTTATATTGTTTTTTACGAGAGGGATTTCCCTGCCTTCTTTTGAATCTGCCGTCACTTTCACAGGTTTCTCTAAATTTTAAAATCTGAGGAACATTCATATTGAGGGTTCCAGGAATGCTACCATGTGACTCTACATCAGAAGAAAGTTGTTTTGGAGCCAGTTCTACATTTTCCACTGTGGTGTCATCACCTGAAACAACAACAAAAAACCGCAATTTTATCATCTGTTCTCTGTGCTGCCAGATAATCTAAATAAAATACAAATATTCTAGAAATAAATGGCTTGTAAAAAAAAAAAAAAAAAACAACCTGCAAAATGGTGCCACAGTATGAGAGACAGGGAAAGTAAGGCAGCAGACTTTGGGGAGGGAAAAATAGCAGACAATGGCATGAACATGGGAATAAGTAGAGTAGTAAGTGGCTGATAAAAAGGATAGCAAGATAAGAGTGTCAGGGTCTGAGATCAGGAAGACTTGTATTCATATATGTCCTCAGACACTTACTAGCTATGCAACCCTGGCCAAGTCATTTAGCCCCATTGTCATCAGTTTCTTTATTTATAAAATGAATTGGAGAAGGAAATGGCAAACTATTTTACTATCTTTTCAAGAAAACCTCAAATGGAGTCAGACATGACTGAAAAAATGACTAGCAACTTGAATACAGGATAGCAAAAGATGAATGGGAGAGGTGAGAAATTTAAAAACCATGTAACCATTGAAATAAGACTAAAGCTGATTTTATTAAAAGGAAAAAAAACAATAAAATAGACAAATTGGTTAATTTGATTTTTAAAAAAGAAAGAAAACCAAATTATTAGTATCAAAAATGAAAAGGGTCAAATTCACCATCAATAGAAATGAAATTAAACCTATTTTTAGGAGCTATTTTACTAAGCTATGTCAAAAAATAAAAACAAAAACACCTAACAAATCTAAGCAACATAGCTAGATATTTACAAAAATATAAATTATCCAGATTCAAAGAAAGGGAAGTAGAATGCTTAAATTCTTATACTACAAAAAGAAATTGAACAAGTTGCAAATGAGATATGTATGAAAAAATTCCCAGGTACAGATGGATTCATAAATGAATTCTACCAAATATTTAAAAAACAACTAATTTCAGTACTTTGTAAACTACTTGGAAAAATAGGCAAAGAAGGAGTTCTTCCAAATTTCTTTTATGACTCAAATATCGTGCTGATACTACAGACTAATTTCTTTAATGAATATTGATGCAAAAATTTAAATAAAACACTAGCAAAGAGATTATAGCAATATATCACACAGATTATATACTATGTATATAGGAGTGCGTTCATTATTAGGAAAACCATCAGCATAACTGACCATGTCAATCACAATACTAACAGAAATCATGTGATTATCTCAATAGATGCAAAAGAAGCTTTTAACAAAATATAAAACCCATTCATTTCTATTAAAAATATTAGAGAACTCAGAAATAAATGGAGCTTTCCTTAAAATAATTAGTAGCATTATTTAAAACCAATGGTATTATTTCTGTAATGCAGATAAACTAGAAGACTTCTCAATAAGGTGAGGGATAAAATAAGGATACCCATTATCATCATCAAGATTATTAAATACTGTACTTGAAAAACTAGCTATAGCAATAAGAGAAGAAAAAGAAATTGAAGGAATTAGAATAGGCATTGAGGGAATGAAACAATATTTGTAGATGATATGGTGATACCCTTAGAGAATCCTAGAGAGTCAATTAAAAATTAATTGAAATCAGTAACTTCAGCAAAGTTATAGAATATAAAATTAAATCACATAAATCACCAGCATTTCTATATATTATTAAGATCCAGCTGCAAGAGATAGAAAGAGAAATTCCATCTAAAATAGCTGGAAGCAATGTAAAGTACTTGGGAGTCTGCCTGCCATGACACATCCAGAAACCATATGAACTTACAATTACAAAACACTTCACACAAATAATAATGTCAGACAAGTGGGAAAGTATCTAAGCTGAGCCAATATAATAAAAATGACAATTCTACATAAATTAATTTACTTATTCAGTACCATGCCAATCAAACTATCAACAAATTAATAATAATATGACGAAAAATAATAATTAACTTCATCTCGAAGAACAAAAGGTCAACAGCATCAAGAGAATTAATGAAAAAAAAAAAAGAGAAAAAGAAGGTGGCCTACAAGTACCACATCTTCCAAGTGGTTATCATCAAAACAATCTGGTACTGGCTAAGAAATAAAGTAGTGCATTAGTGAGACAGATTAGGTATATTATACATAATAAATGTATTTGTCCATGACCATAAATGACCATAATAATCCAGTGTTTGCTAAATCCAAAGATCCAACTTTTGGACATAAGAACTCACAATTTGGAAAAACTGTAAAATAGTTTGGCAGAAATTAAGTATAGAAGAGGGGATGTCCATCAACTGGGGAAGGGCTGAACAAGTTGTGGCATATGATTGTGATGGAATACTAACTACTGTGTTATAAGAAATGACAAGAAGGAAAGTTTCAGAAAAACCTGGAAACACATATAATTTGATACAAAGTGAAGTGAGCAGAACTAGGAGATCACTGTACACAATAATAGCACTATTACATGGTGATCAATTGTGAATAACTTTGCTATTCTTAGAAATACAATGATACAAGACAAATCCAAAGTACTTATGATGAAAAATGTTATTTACTTCCAGAGAAAGAACCAAGATAGAAGCATATTTTAAAAAATTTTCTTAATCTTTTGACATTTTCTTTTAACTATGTTTTCTTTTTAACAAAGCTGATATATTTTGCAGTGACTATACTTGTATAAACTACATCATATTGTTTGTTTTCTCAAGGAGGACAGCCAGGAAAATGGGAATGAGAGGATTTGGAACTCAATATTTTATTTTATTTTTTTCCCAGTAAAATTTATTTTTTGAGTTTTTTTTTAAATTAAAGCTTTTTATTTTTTAAAACATATGCATGGATAATTCTATAACATTAACCCTTGCAAAAGCTCATGTTCCAGTTTTCCCTGCTTCTTCCACCTTCCTCCCCTAGATGGCAAGTAGTCCAATATATTAAACATGGTAGAAATATATACTAAATCCAATATATGCATACATAGTTATACAATTATCTTGCTGTACAAGAAAAATCAAATCAAATAAAAAAAAGATGACGAAAATAAAATGCAAGCAAACAACAAGAGTGAGAATGCTATGTTGTGAAGCATATTCAATATTTTTAAAAAAATTAATGTTAAAATTTGTTTTTTAAATATAATTGGAAAAAATATAAAAATTTAAAAAAATGTTTAGTTTTGGTCCTTATAAAGTAATTGGCTTCTTATCCAAAGTGGTGATTCTTGAACCTTGATTTGTATTCCCCACAAACTACCTCAAGAGGTATTTAAATATTCACAAAATCCACAAAACACAATTAATTTAGATCTGTATTAAGCTTTAATGTAAAAGTTTTAGAAGTCATTATGTTAGAGAGATAACAGCCAGCTTAGACTTTGTAACAGGTAAGTAGTGGAAAACTAGGCTTGGATTCAGGATCCCGTAGCCTGAGATACAAGAGAAATTACATCGTAAGAAATGTGAAGCACTTAAAATACAGATTCTAGTGAGGTCACAATTGATTCTAATAAGGAAGAAAAAAAGAAAGACAGTAACAAGCTGATTTAACAATAACAACTTAGACTACATTTGACATAAGTACAAGAAATATACATGAGAAAAGATAAATAAAAACAAATATAAAGAGTGGCAAGGTTCTATCTTCTGAAACAAAGTTTTCAACAAATACCAAATGGTAGAGAAAAGATTTTGTGGGTAGGTGTTTTGCTCTTCTGGAGTAAGAGGAAGATTAAAGAAGAGATAGTACCTGTTTGATATGAATAGGAAAATGAAAGTTTCTGAAAGTGAAAATGATATAATATAAAGAGAATTTTAAAATCTGAGCATCTGGGTTTGACTCACAATTCTGTATGATCTATGGCCAATGAAAACTTTTCTGAGCTTCATGGAATCACAAAAATTTCCAAGACAAAAGGGACCACATCATTGTAGACTAACATAATATCTAAATAAAAATTCACTTTAAAATCAACCTAACACTAAAACTATATTATAAAGCACCAGTCACTAAAACCATTTGGTATTGGCTAAGAAATAGACAGGACAAAAAAGTTAATAACTATTAGTTATAATATATAATAATAATATAATATATAATAGTCAATCTAGTGTTTGACAAACCCAAAGACCCCAACTTTTGGGATAAGAATTCATTATTTGATAAAAACTTCCGGGAAAATTGGAAATTAGTATGGCATAAACTAGACATGGACCCGTACGTAACACTGTACACCAAGATAAGATCAAAATGGGTTCATGATTTAGGCATAAAGAATGAGATTATAAAAAATTAGAAGAACAAAGGATAGTTTATCTCTCAGACCTGTGGAGGAATTTGTGACCAAAGAAGAACTAAAGATCATTATTGATCACAAAATAGAAAATTTTGATTATATTAAGTTTAAGAGCTTTTGTACAAACAAAGCTAATGCAGACAAGATTAGAAGGGAAGCAATAAACTGGGAAAACATTTTTACAGTTAAAGGTTCTGATAAAGTCCTCATTTCCAAAATATATAAGAGAATTGCCTCCAATTTATAACAATTTATAAGAAATCAAGCCATTCTCCAGTTGATAAATGGTCAAAGGATATGAACAGACAATTTTCAGATGCTGAAATTGAAACTATTTCTAGTCAATATGAAAGGCTGTTCCAAATCACTATTGATCAGAGAAATGCAAATTAAGACAACTCTGAGATACCACTACTTACCTATCAGATTGCTAAAATGACAGGAAAAGATAGTGACGAATGTTGGAGGGGATGCAGAAAAACTGGGACACTGATGCATTGTTGGTAGAGCTATGAAGGGATCCAACCATTCTGGAGAGCAATTTGGAATTATGCTCAAAAAGTTATCAAACTTTGCATACCCTTTGATCCAGCAGTGTTGCTACTGGGCTTATATCCCAAAGAGAGATATATATTAAGGAAGGGAAATGGACCTGTATGTGCAAAAATGTTTGTAGAAGCCCTTTTTGTAGTGGCTAGAAACTGGAAATTGAATGAATGCCCATTAATTGGAGAATGGCTGGGTAAATTGTGGTACATGAATGTTATGGAATACTATTGTTCTATAAGAAATGACCAGCAGGATGAATACAGCAAGGCTTAGAGAGACTCACATGAACTGATGCTAAGTGAAATGAGCAGAACCAGGAGATCATTATACACTTCAACAACAATACTATATGAGGATCAATTCTGATGGAAGTGGCAATCTTTAGCAATGAAAGGATCCAATTCAGTTACAATTGATCAGTAATGTATAAATATGTACATATATATTATATTTAAGATATATTTTAACATATTTAACATGTATGAGACTGCCTGCCATCTAGGGGAGGGGGTAGAGGGAAGGAAGGGAAAAGTTGGAACAGAAGTGATTGCAAGGGTCAGTGTTAAAAAATTGCCCATGTATATGTTTTGTCAATAAAAAGCTATTTAAAAAAAGGATATTGGAAAAATGTTACACTATTAAAAAAAAAAATCAGTCTAACAAACAGTCATGTCCCTATATCTCTCTTGTCTTTGTGACTAAACTTCTTATACTTGTCCTTCTTTTCCTCTCTCCTTTCTTCTAAAATCTCTACAATCTGCTTTCTGCTAATTCAGTTAAAACTACTCTGTTCAAAGTTAGCAGTGATCTTAAATGCCAAATTTAATGGCCTTTTCTCAATCTTCATCCTTCTTGACCTCTGTGGGTCTCTGACACTGTCAATCAGCCTCTTCTTAATATTCTCTTCTCTAGACTTTTCTGATTTTCTTCCTACGAGGAGACTGCTACTTTTCAATTTCTTTTGCTGGAATATCCAGGTCACATTCAATAATTTTGGGTATTTCAAGTCATCGCATTTAGTAAGTGCCAGATACTATACCATGTTAAACACTAGGAATATATATACAAGCAAAAAGAAAGAGACATTGCCCTTAGGAAGGTTATAAGTCTAATATGAAAGGGCACTGAAAAGCAGAGTGGGGCGGGGGCGGGGGGGAGGAAGGGAGGAAAGAAATCCCTTTGGGACATGAGAGAAGCAGAGGTGGAGAGGAAGGAAGGAAAATTAACCCGACTTTTCCTGAAAATGGAGGCCATGAGAGAAAATCATAAATGTGAGGAGGATGATCCAGGGTGAGAAGGAAGCTGAGGCAAAATGTCCACAACTCCAGAGTCAGAAGGCAAGCCTGGACAGGAATGAACAAAAGTCCAGTCCTCTCTCCAAAATGGAAGTACCATTGTTCACCAAAGTTCTATCTCCTTTTTCTTTTCTCTCTCTATATGATTTCCTCTGCTGATCCTATCAGTTCCTATGGATTCATTATCATCCTGCAGATGATTTCCAAACCTATTTATCCAGCCTTAATCTCCTAACTTCTAGACTGATATCTCTAACTGCCTAATGGACATCATAAATTGGATGTTTTGCAGACAACTAAAATTCAATGCACCTAAAACTGAACTCATTTACTTTTTCTCCAAGTCTTTCCTTTTTTCTTAACTTCTCTATTACTGCCACCATTTTCCAGTTTCCAAGACTCACAATCTAGAAGTCACTCTCAATTTTTCACTCTTTTTTACTCCCCCCATCATCCATCAAGTCTGATGACAACTCCTTTAAGTTTTACCTTTGGAACATCTCTTGCACATATCTTCTTCTCTCCTCTAACACTCTCACTACCCTGTTACAGGTACTCATCACCCCATGTCTGGCCTACTGTAATAATCTTCTAATTGGTCTCCTTGCTTCAAGACTTTTTCTCCTCTCCTTCATTTTCTATTCAGCTAACAAACTGATTTTACTGAAGCACAAATCTTTCCTCCTTTATTCAATAAACTCCAGTTTTTAAATCAATATTTATGGCTTATGACTATCCAAGTATTGGGAATTTTAATTTTAAGCACATATGAAAAATAATTTGTTTTGACAACAACAATCATGAAAACTTTCTGCATTAAAAACATAACTATTTATGGATTTATAGCATGAAAGTTCTATTTCTGTAAAAATGAAAGAAGGCCCTTGTAAAGGAAAACTGCAAAAAGAAAGAGATCATTATCCATAGTTATTTCACCTATAAGCCCTAGCTTCTTTGGGTCTTTCCTAGATCTCCATCATCAAATAAGAAAGTCTCAGTTTTGCTTCAAAAGCCCTTCCTAACTTCCAGTCTTTTTAGTCTTTACTTCCTTCCTCAAACTCTACATCAGAGATACTGGCCCCCTTTTCTTTTCTTGTACACAATATTGCATTTTCTGACTCTACATTTTGACCTCCTACTTCCATCAAGTCTCAGCTAAAAACTTCATATTCTAAAAGAAGCCCATGGGGACAGCTAGATGGTACAATGGATAAAGCATCGGCCCTGGAGTTAGGAGAACCTGAGTTCAAATCCGACCTTAGACATTTAACACTTCTTATATGTGTGACCCTGGACAAGACACTTAACCCCAAAAGCCTTGCAAAAAAACCAACAAAAATTTATAAAGAAGACTTTCCCGTTTTCCTTAAATGCTAGTACCTTCCCACTTAGATTACCTCCAATTTACTCTGTATATATCTTTATAGTTTTTTGTATGTTATCTTTCTGATTAGAATATGAGGTCCTTCAGAGCAGAGACTGTTTTTGTCTTTATATCCTCTATGGAAAGACGTTTTTCTCATGTGAAAGCTAGGCATACAATCTACAATGGATAGAAGAGGAACTGATTTACCAATGTTAGTAAGTTGATCTGAAGCAAAAGGTCTGGCAGTGAGGAAAGAAACCAGAAAAGATATAAAAGTTAATAGAAGTCAAGGTAGGAAAAGAAGAATAAAATAAAGACAAGGAGACAAATGAGGAAAATTATTTTAATAGAATTATCAGAATAACTAATGAAAAATTAATAACAGAAGAAATGACTGGTATGGATGATGTCTATAAATAAAGTCTAATTTCACTTACGATATGAAAAAATATCTCTTCTATATTAAGGCCTTATGCTTAGGGAAACAAATAATGGTGATGCCTCCAACAGTGAGAAGTGGACAGGTAAGGAAATGTTTCAGGAATAAAAGCACCTATACACACACACACACACACACACACACACACACACACACACACATATATATCTGAGGTGTAAGGGATACCAACTTTCATTCTCCACCCTACATCAAGATTATTTCCTTACCACTTCGTCTTAGGGCATGGAGCTCCCAAGATGCCCATTTGAGCTGGTTAACCATAGGCTGGACTTGAAGACTTAGTGACTCCTGATCTGCTCCCTGAAGTATCATCTCTTCCTGATTTTGTTGACAGAATGAGACCTGGAAATATTTACATTTGGTTGGGGTTGTGAACCAATCATGGTAGTCATAAGAACATAAATCACATAAAGAAAAGAATATATGGAAAAATATCTCGGGGACAAAGGATGGAGGAATTAGAATTTCATTCCTTTTCCTAGAACAAAGGGCAAATATGGAAGACAAGAAGAGAAAACAGACAAAACATAAAGAACTTTCCAACCAAGTAAAGTGGAGATAAAAATTCATAAAATTTCCCCCCATTACTAGATGACCCCTTGTCATATGAACCTGTTCTCCTGGTCCATCAATCTCTCTTTCCAAATCTTCCAGCACAGTTACTGCCTCCTCTCCATTCTCTGGATGATGCTTTTGTACTAAGGTCTGGAGCTCCTTTGGCAGAATTGCCAGGAACTGCTCTAGAACCAGCAGCTCCAAGATCTGCTCTTTTGTGTGCATTTCAGGCCTTAGCCACAGATGGCAAAATTCCCGAAGCTGACTCAGGGCCTCACGGGGCCCAGGTGAATCCTGGTAGCCAAACTGCCTGAAACGCTGCCGAAATGTTTCTGGGCTATAGCAGTTGTTCCAGTGGAAGCTGGGTTCCTGTTCGCAGTTGTGAATTTCCTCTTCTTCCATCTTCACTATAAAAATTCTATCTTGTTCATCTGGTGTTTGTGAAACCAGCATTGAAGCCTCCCTTACTTTTGTAGACATTCTGATTTAGAAGAGCTGATGCCAAAATTTGCTAGGATTTAATCTTCACAGAAATTAATTTCTCTTTGTAGATAGACCTCAGGTACTGTAAAAAATTGAAAATGCAACAAATTCTGAGAACTAAAAACAGAACAAAAACCACCAAACTATGTAATGAATATTGCTTCTAGTCTCAACAGAGTTAAAATTCTATAGTCTACGGTTTTCTCAGAGAAAAAGAATTCTTACAGAATCATAGAATTTTAAGAGTTAGAAGGAACCATGGAGATTATTATAATCTTAGCTAAATTGAATCCCATCTACATATTTCCAACAACTTGTCACCCAGTCTATGCAATTCAGGCATATGCCATTCAGTCTTTAGTGATGGAAATTTACTACTTCACAAGGGAGCTCACTTTCAGACAGCTGACAGAGATGATTTTAATTAGATCCTATTTTGCTCTAGTCAGTATTAATCACCTTAGTGGGACTTCATAGGGATAGTGATTATTAGCAATGATTAGTGATAAACTCACCCAGTAATAAACATTTAGTCATTCTAGTCAACTAACATGAATACAGGAATTACATATATACATATCTTAGATACAGTAATAATTAGATAAGGTTAGATGTTGGAATCTTTACAAAGTGTTAAGCCATTAGAGTTGATAAAGACAATAATTATCTAATTTAGCATGGTTCAATATGATTGATTTGAGCTTAGAAGGAGATATTTTGGGCCAGAACTTGAAACAAGGTACTAAATACAAGTGATAGAAACGATGCTTGTGTTCACACCTTTAGAGAGCTCATAGAAGCAAGAAATATTTAAGTACTCATTGGAGTTCACGTGTTTGGGAGATTTCAGGGTTTAGAAAGAGATATCGGAATTCACACTACCCTTGAAGTTCTTAAGGCCAGAGAGCATACTGGGAGATATCCCACAATCCCACTCTCGGAGAAGTACCATAAATACAGCTCTAGTGAGCCACTAGAGAGAGTTATTTGGGAAACATTCTCAGGGGTCGGAGAGGAGCACTCTGGAAGGAAGCCCACAAGCCCTATCTTTGAGGCAAGAGAGATTCACTGTATCTTCTACCTTGGTGCTGGCTGGAGTCGGAAGGACAAACCTTTGGATTTGGAGACATTCAGGCGGAGCTCTTAGAACCAAGTGGAGAGACAGGCCTCTGGGCTAATCAGGCTATATTGAAGGACACAATAAAAGATCTGAACTTTTACCAGCTGGCTGCGATTTTGGAGTAATTATTTATTTCAACTGAGACTAAGGCTGCCTCAAGAAAACCTCCCCGAGAAACCTGGTCTCCCAGAGAGAACTATTATTATTATTTTAAAGAAGAAAAACATCCAACAGTTAGAAAGATTCTTTCTTTTAAGAGACCCTAAACTTTAAACTACAAGTTCTAAGTTCACTGTTCACTAATTCCCCTTTCTAAAAACAAGAAAGTTGACTCTAATAGAGAACCTCTATCTTTTTTGTATGATAACTAAATCCAGTATGGGTGGGATGTCTTGATGTGATATAGAGGATTTCCCAATTTATTTTTCAGACTACTCTCTTTTGCTCAACATTAGGAGGGTCCCATTTTATAACTTCTTAATGGAGATAATCCTTATTTTGTAACCACCCATGCTCATGTATCATTTCTGGCTCTTCTGGGGGATCAAAAGAAAGGCCTATCATCCAATGAAGTTTTATATTTAACTTTGCCTCTTCAGAGGGTTTGGATAACAGACTCTCTACAACTAAAGCCCTGGAGAAAGGAAGTATCTAAGATCATGAGAAAGATGTGAGGTTCCATTTACTGAAGGGGTCCATATCCTTTAGTAAATGGTTAATGGCTTGGAGCTCTGTCAAAATGTTTTTTCTTGCAGATTGGATAACTGTGACCCTACACAATTTTAATTATCAGTAAACTTTTCCTTATAGCTGAGCTGAATTTTTTCTCCCATTCACTATGCTTAGTTTTAACTTGTGGAACCACAAAGCTCTTAAAATTAAGTTTCCCCTATTTTTTTAATTCTTTTAGCTAAAATTTCCCAGGATTTTTAACTGATCCTTTCAAGACCTAGCTATAAAATTATAGCATCACTGGGTTGCAGCTTATCATCATCTCTCAAGAAATTTAGTAGCCATTGTATGCATTTTTAAAAATATTTTGACACAACAGATACCTCCCCAAGCACTTCATCAAAGTTCAATCTCTGAAAACAGCAAAACTGCCTAATAGTTTAATTTCAATTGACAGTAAATGTCTATGTCCACTTTTGAAACTTACTAATTTTTAAAAGGAAGAATATATGTCTTAACTATGGTAGTATAATATCAACAATGTCCACTCGATTTTTAGAGATGGTTGAAATCTAGGGAGACTTCACCAAAAGAGATCTGAATTCTCTCATAAAAAAGAAAAAATATGAAAAGGATTAATGAAATTTCAAAACATCAACTCAGATATTTTAATCTTTAAGAAAAAGTGTACAAAAAAATAAAATGAAGATCTGCTAAGGATAACTTAAGTAAATCTGGCGTTGAAAGGATAATACTTAACAAAATTAAGTTCTAATTATATACCACCGAAAGATAAACATTAACAGGTATCATAATAAAGGAATACCAATTAAGAATATAGGTATACCAAATAATATAGCAAATTGTAGATAAGGAAAGCTCTTCCAGAAGAAATAGAAAATTAATAGTAGATTTAAGAGCCTCCTATTAGAAAGATAAATCAAAGAGAAAAATATATAGAACATGAACATAAATAAAATGGATAGATCTTAATGAAAAGCTAAGAAATATATATATTTCCCCCCAAGCATACATAAAATGTTTATAAAATTGATCATAGCTTATTTTAAGACAAATTTAATTTTAAAAAAAATTTATATATAGCATCTATAAACATCAATTCAATAAAGTTACAGATAAATACTAATTAAAATCTGGTTTTGTTTCATTTTTTTCCTGTTAGAAAGAACATTTTGTGATAATCTTATTGACGACTCTTCTTATCCCCCTTAATTCACATAGTCAGGGGTAGTCAACACATTCTTTGCTTCTCATTGCTATTTCTAGATCCTCTTTCTGACTCTTTCACTAAATCATAACTTCTCTTTCTCTGAACTTCACACCATTCAATTATACTATTTGATCAAGTTCTTATTACCTACTGATGTAAAAAAGCACTTTTCTAGCTTCCTCAATTACTTCTGTATCTGTCTTAAAAGCTTCCTTTTCATCATTGAAGTAGAATAAAGTGAAATTTCCATACATGTAGTCATATGCATGTATTTTAATACTTTTCAGGCATGTGAAACTATGACTGCTTTTGGGGTTTTCTTGGCAAAAATACTGGACTGATTTGCCATTTCCTTCTCTAGCTCATTTAAAAGATGAGGAAACTGAGGCAAACAGGATTAAGTGACTTGCCCAGGATCACAGAACTAGTAAATATCTAATGCCAAATTTGAACTCAAGTCTTCCTGACTTTAGGTCCAATGCTCTATCTACTGTATTGCTTGGTTGTCCTACATAAGTGTATATATATATATATACATATATATACACACACACATATATATATATTTATGACCACTCAAAATTATTACCCTTCCATGATTAGTGGATTCTGAAATTCCCCTCTCTGATCATAGTCATCTATCTTTTAGCTTTCCCAATGCCTGATTTTCCAAAACTGCAGGCTCTCAACTCCATTTTATTTGCCTATTCAATCACCTCTCTCCTAGTTTCAATTTTCTCACTTTATAATTTTAACTTAGTTATTTTATCCATCTTTGAGTCTCTTATTCTTGCCATCAATCTCCAACCTTTATTTAGCCTGATAATTTGCCTTTTTTCTTTATTCTATTTCCAAGGTGCCAACTACTGCTAGAGGTAATTTCAAAATAATGTTGACTGGGTTCACCATAAATTCATGCTATCCAACCTCAAATGGATCCTCATCATTTCATGGCAATACTCTTACTTATATCCAGCCAGCTCCATTATATTCTCACATCAGGTACTACTAGCATTCTCTTTGCCACATGTGCAATATTAGCCCATATTTCTCCTCTTTCAGTAAACCAACTAATAATTATACTACTAGAATGGCATATGTGGCACTTCAAGGTTTGCAAATATTCCCATTTTATAGAAGAGGAAATTGAGGCAGTGGCTAAATGACTTGTCCAAGTTCCCACAGCTAGTAACTGTGACTCCATTTAAAATTGAGTTTTCCTGATTCCAGATCCAGTACTCTAGATCCATGAAGGTATCTCAACAAACATCACTTAAGCACTTTACTATGTTCCAAGCACTATGCTACGTAATAAAAACACAAAAAGAAAAAAGTTAAATACTTCCTTCAAAGAGAGAATCTCACTAGTGAAACCTCTTCTTCTTCTTTTTTTTTTTTTTTTTTTTTTTTTTTACAAAAAATCTGATGCTATTTTCTGGAAGCAACATCTCTACTGGAAAAAAAAAAATAGCTCAACAATCTTATATACTCATCCATCCTTTCCTTTACTTAGATGATAAATGGCTATATTATCTTCTTAGCCAAGCTAAACCTTCCAAATATGCATTTGCTCTCATTTCTCTCTCTCATCTCTGCTCTCATCTCTCCATTAGCTATTATCTTTCTGTCATTATCTTGCTTTTATTTCCTTGCTCTACTAACATGTTCAGATCTCCCCTAATCTTTAAAAAAATTCCTTAAATCTGCCATCTTAAGTTATTGACCTCTATCTCAACTTTTCATTGCTAATTTCCAAAAAGAATAGTTTATATTTATTGTTTCTACTTTCTTCTCACCAACTCAATCCTTAAACCCTAGAAATCTGACTTCCATGCCTAGCATTTGATTTAAAACTGTAATCTTAAAAAAAACAAATCTGGGAAGAGCCAAGATTGTGGAGAGAAACCAGGAAGTTGCCTGAGATCTCTCCTGTTTCCCTCAGAAATAAAGCTAAAACAAACCTCTAAATGGATTCCAGAGGGACAGAACTCACAAAAATTTGGAGTGAAATACTTTTTTCCAGTTTAAGATATCTTGGAAAGACTTCAAAGGAAGGACCTCACTTGGACATAGGGCAACTCCGTAGGCACCATGCTGAGAATGCAGTCAAAACACAGATTAGTAAAGGAAGCTCCTCCAATTCAAGTGTAGAAGGCAAATTGCAAGTTTAAACACCGGCACAAAAGGAACAATTAGATTAGGACAACTCAGGGCAGTGGGAAAGCCAGAAGCACATCTGGCCCTATCATAGAAAGCTAGTGAAAGGCCTTGGTCCCCCAGCAAAAGAAGCTTGGCGCCATCTCCCCAGTACATTAGGAGCACAACTCAATCTTAAAAATGAGTAACAAAACAAAATGAACCCTGATCTTAGAAAGTTGATATGGCAACAGGCAAACCTAGAAGAGGATAGCATTGGAAAAATGCCTACATGTGAAGCCTCAAAGGAGAATATGAGTTGGTCTCAAGCTCAAAAGGTTCTCTTGGAAGAATTCAAAAAGGATTTTAAAAATCAAATAAGAGAGGTAAAAGAAAAGTTGGGAAAAGAAATGAGAGCTATGCAAGAGAATTATGAAAAAAAAGTCAACAGCTTGGAAAAGGAAACAAAAATTGACTTTCTTCATTCAACAACCTCTTATAAAATTTGGTGAAATGGGGGAAAAAATACAAATGTATATGTACTGAAGAAAACAACTCCTTAAAAAATGGAATTGGCAAATTGGAAGAAAAAAATCCAGTGAACAAAACAACTCCTTTAAAAGTAAAGTTGGCCAAATGAAAAAGGAGGCAAAAAAGCTAATTGAAGAAAATAATTCACTAAAAGTTAAAACAAAGTGAATGACTAAATGTTTTAACATCAAGAATCTGTCAAAGAAAAAAATTTTTAATCAAAAGATAGGGGGAAAAAATGTAAACTAACTCACTGGAAAAACAACCAACATAGAAAATAGATCCAGGAGAGAGAAGTTAAAAATTGTTGGACTACCTGAAAGCATGATCAAAAAAAAAAAAAAAAAAGAGCTTGGACAATATCTTTCAAGAAGTCCAGGAAAATTTCCCTAATATCCAAGAACCAGAGAGTAAGACAGTCATTGAAAGAATCTACCAATCCCCTGAAGGAGACACCAAAATGAAAAACACCAAAATGAAAACTCCAAGGAATACTGTAGTTAATTTCTAGCATCATCATTTCAAGAAGAGGATACTACAAGCAACCAGAAAGAAACAACTCAAATATTGAGGAGCCACAGTCAGTATTACCCAGGATCTGGCAGCTTTCACATTACTACTACTACTAACTACTCCAGAAGTTTGCAAAGGAGCTTGTACTACAACCAAAAATCAACTACCCAGCAAAAATGAGCATTATCTTTTAGAGGAAAAGATGGAAATGTAATGAAATAGGGAGTTTTCAATCATTTCAAATGAAAAGACCAGAGCTGAACAGAAAACTTGATCTTTAAATATAAGATTCAAGAGAAACATTAAAAGATAAACAGGAAAGAAAAAAACAACAACAACATGATGTTTGAAAGTTAAACTTAAAACGTTAAACATCCTAACATAGGAAAATGATAGTTATAGTTCTTGAATTGTATCTTTGTTAAGGCAGTTAGAAAGGGTACACATTCACAGAAGTTGTGGGTATAAGTTGACTTTGATGAGAAGATATAAAAAAAACAATTAAGGAAAGGAGATTGTATTGGGAGAAAAGGAAAGAAGAGGTAAAATAGGGTAAATTATGTCACACGAAGAGACACAAAAGACCTTAGAGGGAAAGAAAAGACAGGGGAATAAGCATTGTTCAAACCTTAATCTCATCTGATTTGACTCAGAGGAAATAACATACACACCTCGTTGGATATAGAAATTTATCTTATTATACAGAGAAATAGAAGGAGAAGGGGGAAAAAAAAGGAAGAGGGAAGACTGATAGAAGGGAGGGCACAAATAGATATAAAAAAGAATAAGAAAAGGAGAATGGGGCTGATAGAAGGAAGAGAAGATTGAGGAAGTACCAAAACACTGGTGGGAGGGAAAAGGTGAAAGGAGAGAGAAAACTATAATCTGGGAAAAATAGGATAGAGGAAAGTACAGAGTTAGTAATCACAAATGTGAATCTGAATGGGATGAACTCTCTCATGAAACAGAAGCGAACAGCAGAGTACATTAAAAACCAAAACCCTATATAGCATGTTGTTTACAAGAAACATATTTGAAGCACAGATACATATAGAATGAGTAGATCAAACAACAAATCATAGAAAAAGTCAATTAATGTCATTCAAAAGAATGACAATAATGAGACATCCTAAAACCAATGGGATATAGGCAAAGTACTTAGAGGAAATTTTATATCTCTAGATAGTTATATGAATAAAATAGAAAACAAGGGGATCAATGAATTGGGCATGCAACTAAAACAACTACAAAGTTAACAAATTTTTAAAAGCCAATTAAATACCAAATTAATAATTCTGAAAATCAAAGGAGGGATTAATAAAATTGAAAGGAAAAAAATTACTAGACTAAAAAAAAAAAGAATTGGTTTTAGGGAAAAGCTCAAAAAAAAAAAAAACAGATTAACTTTTGGTTAATTTGATTAGAAAAAACAAAGAGGAAAGCCAAATTTATCAGTATCAAAAATAGAATGGGTGAACTTACCACAAACATGGAAGAAATTAAAGAAAAATTAAGAACTATTTTACCCAAATGTATGCCAATAAATCTGATAATATAATTGAAATGAATGAAAATTTACTGAAGCAATAAATTACCAAAATAAAGATTAACAGAAGAGTAAATAAAATACTTAAACTCCAATTGAGAAAAAAAAATTTAACATACCATCAATGTACTCACTAGGAAAAAAATCTTCAGAGCTAGATGAATTTATAAGTGAATTCTAGCAAACATTTAAAGAATAATTAATTCTAATTCTATAAACTATTTGGAAAAAAAAGGCAAAGAAGAAGTATACCAAATTCCATTAATGACATAAATATGATGCTTAATACCCAGATCAGGAAAAGCCAAAACACAGAAAGAAAATCAAAGACCAATTTCCCTAATGAATATTGATGAAAAAATCTTAAGTAAAATATTAAAGAAGAAATTACAGCAATTTACCACAAGGATAAAATACTATGACCAAGTGGGATTTGTACCAGGAATGCAGGGTTGCTTCATATAAGGAAAGTTATCAGCATAATGGACTATATCAATAACAAAACTAACAGAAACCATTATCTCATTAGATACGTTGAGATCTATTACATATAGATCTATTGAGAAGCCATTATCTCAATAGATACAGAAAAAGCATTTGATAAAATATCCACACCCATTTCTATTAAAAACAACACTAGAGTACAGTCTTTTGGATTTGAATTTTCTTGTGCACCATGATAAATGTGGAAACATGTTTAGAAGAATTGCACATGTTTAACTATTGTGGATTACTTACTCTCTAGGGGAGGGGAGTGGGGAAGAAAGAGGGTGAAAAATTTGGAACGTAAGGTTTTTCAAGGATGAATGTAGAAAACTATCTTTGCATATATTTTGAAAATAAAAAGCTATTATTTAAAAAATCACAGAACACTTTTCACACAAATAAAATATCAATTGCTCATGGGTAGGCTGAACTAATGTAATAAAAATGACAATTCTCCCTAAATTAATTAGCTTATTCAGTGCCGTACTGAACTGCCAAAAATTACTTTATAAAGTGTTGGTAGTTTCTCTTCTTTAAAATAATAAAGGTTCTTTCTGGGAGAGAGGTTTCTTGGGGAGGTTTTCTGGAGGGAGCTTTAGTTTGTTTCAGTTACAAGTAAATAATCACCCAAAATCACAGCCAGGTGATAAAAGTTCAGATCTTTTATTGTGTCCTTCAATATAGCCCGGTTAGTTCAGAGGCCTATCTCTCTGCTTAGTTCTAAGAGCTCCCTCCGAACGTCTCCAAATCCAAAGGTTTGTCCTTCAGACTCCAGCCAGCACCAAGGTGGAAGATGCAATGAATCTCTCTTGCCTTCGAGAGAAGGCTTGTGGGCTTCCTTCCAGAGTGCTCCTCTCCGACCCCTGGGAATGTTCCCAAGTAACTCTCTGGAGTGGCTCACTGGAATTGTATTTATGCTGAGTGTAAAAGGCTGACTCCGCCTTCTGGAGGCAGGGATTACGGGAGGTATGAATTCCGATATCTCTTTCTAAACCCTGAAATCTCCCAAACATGTGAACTCCAATGAGTACTTAAATATTTCTTGCTTCTATGAGCTCTCTAAAGGTGTGAACACAAGCATAGTTTCTATCACTTATACTTAGTGCCTTGTTTCAAGTTCTGGCCCAAAATATCTCCTTCTAAGCTCAAATCAATCATAATGAACCATGCTAAATTAGATAATTATTGTCTCTATCAACTCTAATGGCTTAACAGCTTGTAAAGATTCCAACAATAAAGTTAGAAAAAAGAATAACAAAATTCATCTGGAAGAACAAAATGTCAAGAATATCAATGGATTTCATGAAAAATTGCAAAGGAAGGTGACCTACCCATATCAAACCTAAAACTATACTGTAAAGTGGTAGTCAGCACAACCATTTGGCACTGGCTAAGAAATAGTGGATCAGCAGGTCAGGTACACAAGACAAAATAGTCAATGAGTATAGTAATCTTGTGTTTGATAAACCCAAAGACTCTTTTTGGGGTTAAGAATTCACTATTTGGCTGGCAGCCAGTTGGTGTAGTAGGTAGAGCACCAGCCCTGAAGTCAGCCTGAGTTCAAATCTGATCTCTGACACTTAACACTTCCTAGCTGTGTGACTATGAGCAAGTCACTTAATCCTAATTGCCTCACGGGAAAAAAAAAAGGATTTACTATTTGACAAAAATTGTTGGGAAAATTGGAAAATAGCATGGCAGAAATTAGGCGTAGACCAACAATCTCACACTCTATATCAAGAAAAGGTTGAAATGCATTCAAGATTTAGATATAATGGATGATACTATAAGCAAATTAGGAGAGCAAGGGATAGTATACCTGTCAGATCTTTGGAGAAGGGAGGAATTTATGACCAACTTGAGTTAGAGAACATTATAAAATGCAAATATATAATTTTGATTATACTATATGAAAAAGTTTTTGCATTAACAAAACCAATGCAGCCAGAATTAGAAGAGAAGCAGAAAGCTGAGGAACAATTTGTACAGTCAGTGTTTCTGATAAAGGTCTCATTTCTAAAATATAGAGAGGAAAAAAAAATAGAGAGAACTGAGTCAAATTTATTAGAATATGAATCACTCCCCAAATGATAATGGTCAAGAGATATGAAGTGGATAGAGCACCAGCCCTGAAGTCAGGAGGACATGAGTTCAAATCTGACTTCAGACATTTAACACTTCCTAGCTGTGTGACCCTGGGCAAGTCACTTAACCCCAATTGTTTCAGCAAAAAAAAAAAAAAAAAAAAAAGAAAGAAAGAAAGAAAGAAAGAAAGAAGGAAAAAAGAGATATGAACAATTTTAGTTGAAGAAATTAAAGCCATCTATAGTCACATGAAAAAATGCTCTATATCATTATTGATTAAAGATATGAAAATTAAGACAACTGAAGTAACCACCTCACATCTATCAGATTGGCTAAGATGACAGAAAAAGATAATAATAAATGTTGGAAGACAGGTGAGAAAACTGGGACATTAATGCATTGTTGGTGGAGTTGTGAGCTAATCCAGCCATTCTGGAAAACAATTTAGCACTATGCCGAAAGAGATATCAAACTGTGCATACCCTTTGATCCAGCAGTGTCTCTACTAGGTCTATATCCCATAAAAGAAAGAAAAGGATCGACATGTGCAAAAATATTTGTAGCAGCCCTTTTTGTAGTGGGAAGGAACTGGAAACTGAGTAAATGCCTCTCAGTTGGGGAATGACTAAATGTGGATTAAGGCATATTTTCACTTTTTTTGTTGTTTCCTTTTTCTTTCTCATATCTTTTTTCCTTTTGTTCTGATTTCTCTTTCCCAATATGACAAATATGGAAATATGTTTAAAATTGTTGTATATGCATAACCTGTATCAGACTGTTTGCTGCCTATAAGGAGGAGATAAGGGAGGGTGAGAAAATTTGGAACTCAAAATCTTACAAAAATGAATGTTAATATTTGAATTACTTGCCACCCTAGGGGAGAGGGTGGGGGGAAGGGGAGGAGAAAAAAATATTGGAACACAAGGTTTTGCAAGGGTGAATGTTGAAAATTATCTATGCATATGTTTTGAAAATTAAAAGCTTTATAAAAATGAATCTTAAAACTATCTTTAGACACAATTGGAAAAATAAAACTGAGGAAAAAATAGAGAATAAATTGTTATGGGTTTCCATTTTTCTTTTCTGCAATTCAACATATTGAATATCACTTGTTTCTTGATATCTTCTACCTCTTGGCTTCTGTGATATTTTTTGTCTCTTAGTTCCCCTCATTGCTGTCTTACTACTGTTTCTCAATTATTCTCAATGTTGGCCTTGAATTTATCTTCATGTCGATGTCCTTTAAATTTCTCCCTTTCGGGTCACTTTTCTTTTCAATTCCCATGACTTCATTTATCATTTCAATGAAGATGATTCTCCTAAACTCCCTACAATAAAGTAAGGTCAATAATCACTTACTGTGTGCCAAGTACTACCTTAGTAATAAGAATACAAAGAGAAGCAAAGTTCTTAAAGAATCACAGTTTAAAAGGAGATGCAACATTCAAACAACTATGTGATTGAATAGAAATAAGCAATAGAAAGAGAAAGAACTAAAATTAAGAGAGACAAAAAAAAGCTTTCTTACAAAGTAGTTTTACAAAGAAGGCAGGAAAAAAAAAAGGCAGGGAAACCAGGAAGTAAAGATGAAGGCGGAGAAAATTCTAAACATAGAGAAAGTCAGTGAAAATACATGGAGTTGGAAGATGGAATTCAAGGAACAAAAGGAAGACCAGTGTCATAGAACTGCAGAGTACTGGGCAAATGGGGAAAATAAAATATAAGACTGGAAAGATAGGAAGAAAACAGTTTAAGAAGAACTTTGAATAATAGAGGAGTTCATATTTAATGCTAGAGATACTTAAGAAGTCCCACTGGAGTTTGCTGAATAGAGGAGAAACAATCAAATCTGTACTTTGGGAAAAATCACTTTGATGGTTGAGTGGAAAATGGACTTTGGGGGAAGGAAGAAACTTTGAGGCAAGGAGACCAACTAGAAGGTTACTATGGTAGTCTAGACATAAGGTGATGAGTGCTAGTGCTAGTGCTAGTGTAAGAGAAGAGAGGGTACATGTAAGAGATGTTACAAAGGTAAAATTGATAGGACTTGTCAAAAGATTTTGTGGGTGATTGGGGGGAGTGAGAAATAGAGTTGTTGAGGTTGGGTAAGGGAAAGTTTGGAGTCACAGACCAGTGTTGGGAGGTCTGAATGTGGATGATTTGCAGGCTTGAATCCATCTCCAAGTCAAGGGGCAAAGTTTATTGTAATTGTAATGCCATTACAAGTGGGCTAAGTTCCAAAAGAAATTAGCAAGGAAACAGAAGCAAAGAGACACCTTTATCCAGCTTTAAAATCTGGATATTATTGATATCCTATCATTGATATGCTAATTCTATAAGGAGTGGTCTCCAGAATTTGGTTCTCACTGACCAAAGTTATCTGACAGTTAGCAATGAACTAAAGAATGGTCTATTCACTACTGTCCCAAGAGTTTGATCCATGAGACTATCCTGAGGCCAGAAGCTATCTGATTGAGGAGTGGTCTATTAAGAACCAGACTCTTAGATTGGGTGTGTGTAGAGGGCTGAAACTATTGAATTCAATGCACTGAGGTCAGGACTGCCCAGTGCTTGAGGCTAACTACTGATTGGACAATACTCTATGGGCATATGCTTTCCACTATCCGTACTGGCTCAATGATTGGTGTATAGAGGACTGTAGGAGGGACTAGGGAGTGGAGTAAAGCTAGCCAGGTACACACTCTCCTCGGTAGACGAGAGGGAGAAGGCGGTTGCAGAGAATCTGCTTGCATCCTGTTCAATCTTGCGTCTAAAACCAAGAATTAAGGACTTTTGCTTATCCTGACTCGAGCTGATTCTGGATGTCCGATGCTAGCGCGGACATTACAGGTGTGGGAGTTTCCTAAGGCAGATTCTAAAGCCAGAAGATTTAGGATTTATTTACTTGTTAAAACAGAAGCCTCCCCCCACCAAAATCAGAGTGAAGAATTGAGGATGGCACCTAGATTATGATAGCACCCTCACTAGTAACAGAGAAGTTAATAAGGGAAAAAGGCTTAAAGGAAAAGTATTTGATTTCAGTTTTAAACATGTTGAGTTTTAATTGTACCCAGGACATGTAAAGAAGTCCAAATTAAGTTTAAGATGCCCAATAGGCATTTAGAGATATTATTTTGGAAATCAGGAAAGAGGCCTCAGCTGGATAAATAGTTGTGAGAATCATCTGCATGATTCAGATCCATGGGGGATGATCAGATGAGATCATGAGATCATGATGAGATCAGCAGAAGAAATCATACAGGAGAAAATTACCCAGAATAGAACTGGGTGAACATTGGCACTTTCATTTTGGAAAGAGGATTTGACTTTTATTTCTGTCCTGGATCTACTTCTGATATTGAATATCAATATGATACATTAGCTGCCTTCTTTCACTGGTACACCTGACAAAAAGTCAGGAAGTGGGGGAGGGAGTTGGGGGAAAGATAAAGAGTTGTTTTAGATATGCTGAGTTTGAGTTGTCTAAGGATATATGCAGTTTGAGAAGTTAAACAGTCATCTAGATGTGCTAGTGTGGAGGTCAGGAGAAAGGCTGTGGCAAGAAAAGAACTGAGAATCATCTGTACAAACATGATCATAGTATCTGTGAGAGTTGATGAGATCACCAAGCAAAATTGCATAAAGGGAGATGAGAAAAGGAGACAGACCTGGGAATACAGAAGTAATTTGTATGAAGATGCAGCAAAGGAGACAAAAAAAAAAAAAAAAAAAAAAAAAAAAAAAAAAAAAAAAAAAGGAGCAGTTAAATAGCTAGGAGAAAAACTGAGACAGCACTGACACAAAAACCTGGAGAAAAAGAGAGTAACAAGGAGAAAAAGGTAATCAATAATGTCAAAAGTTGAAAAGAGGTCAAGGAGGATGAGGACTGAGAAAGGGCCATTTTCTGGCAAAATAACTGTTAACTCTGGAAAGAACAGTTTTTAATAGCTAAAACAAGAAATAGAGGCATTATTATAGATGGCTTTCTCAAGGATTTTAGTTACTAAAGGGAGAAGAGACATTAATAACTAGTAGAGATGGGCAGATCAAGTAAAGGTCTTCTGAGCACAAGGAAAATATACCCAGTTTGGAAGCTGTGCAGAAACAGCAAAAAGACAGTGAGAGACTCAAGATAAAGGGTAGAGATTGTAAAGGGGATGATCTGCTAGAAATGGGATGGAATGAAAGGGAGCTTGAATGGCAGCTCCGGGATCCAAAATCACTGGAGCCGGCAAGGTAGGGTAGGTGGGAATTTGTTAACATAATTGAAGAAAGAGTTCAAGTAACTTATCAACATCCCTAGAGGTTTGGCCTCTGCGTATAGTCCTCTCAAGACTTTAGGCACTGCAGTATAGCTGGAAAGGGGGGTGCCACTTGGGTGGCAGATTCTGAAGAGGGAGTTCAATGAAATGATACTTCTTTCCTTCTCTGGAAGACAGGTATATGCAGATTGTCTATGGAGAGGTTTTGATGGAATGGTATTTTTCTCCTTCCCAGGAAAGCAGGCTAGTGGAGGAGACTGGCAGAGGGAGCACAATAGAATGACTTCTCTCTCTGGTAGATGAACTGACTGAATGTTTTTGTACTTCCTGGAAAGATGATGAAATGGAGCTTTCCTCCTTCCCCAAAGGAAGGGTTGATCAGATCCCTTGCTCTGGAGTTAATCTAACTACAATGATTTCCTGGAATTATGAGAATGGAAGTCAAACTACCTGATGGCCATTCTTACTTAGAATTCATCCTTTACTTCAAAATTATCCATTTCTCTCAACTTTCCTATTTCTTTTCTTTCTTTCTTTTTTTTCTAAACTGATTATTTACTTTTGGGGGTTAAGTGACTTGCCCAGGGTGTCACACGTCTAAGAAGTGTTAAGTGTTTGAGGCCAGATTTGAACTCAGGTCCTCCTGACTTCAGGACTAGTGCTTGATCTACTGTGCCACCTAGCTGCTTTTCCTATTTCCTTTTACTACACTACCATCTTTCTCAGTTACTCAAGTTCATGACCTTCAACTGTGGTATGTATTTGTGATGGAATATTATTGTTCAATGGAAAATGATAAGCAAGATGCTCTCAGAAAAAAATACTCCTTTTTTTTCAAGGCCACTTCCAGATAATACCTCTATACCAATATATTTCTGTTATAATAAATCAAGAAGCTCTTTCTTTTGAGTTCATTCTATCCCAATCAAAATCATGATGGCTAATATCTAATAGCTACCAGGATATTCTCTCAGCTGCCTCAAAGATCTCAATGAGTTTAGTACTTGGTTTATGTAGTCTTTGTTTCTCAACTCTTATCATCATACTAGGGAACTTCAATGTATGTGCTGATGTTGTCTCAAATATCCTAATATCCCAGTTTCTCAAACTACACAAATCCCATAACTACTATTTCATCTTAGTTGTGGTCATACCCTTGAACTTGCTATCACTCTCAAATGTTTTACTTCCATGTTTAAAAACTCTGGGATTCTTTTTCTCTGCCCATAACTTTTTACTGTTTTGTCTTTCCCTTACCTTACTATCTTAAAAACTCTGGGATTCTTTTTCTCAGCCCATAACTTTTTACTGTTTTGTCTTTCCCTTACCTTACTATCTCTAACTCTATTGGTTTTCCTTACCATGACCTCTAATCTCTCCATCCTTCATCACTTCTTTCTTAGGAAGGGGGGTAATCACATTCTGGTTACCCTTTTTTCCTTTCCCAATTTTGATCCCTTGGTAAACAAATTCTATCTTCTACTTTTGAATCCATTTTCCCCTTGTTCAATGGCAGCTTTATGCCTTGCCAAAACTTAATTCTATATTCTTCTTCATCTATTCAAATGCTACCTAATGGAACTAAAGGAGGTCATGAAACAATGTTGACTGGGTATATTAAAATCTGTTATTTAATTTCAATTGGCTCTTCACTTTTGTATAGAAATCCACAATTCTACCCTTTCCTGCTCAATTTTTTAAAGCACTCGACTCAGCAATTCCAAACCACCTCTTCTTTGTCTATAAAATACTTCCTCCTGATTATCCTCTTAGCTGAGGATTTTTGACTTGTCTTTCATCAAAAAATTGAAGTTATCAAATTCCTTTTTCTCTTCATATCAAACACTGTCCTTCACTGTAGTTACTGAGGAAGAGGTTACCTTCCTCCAAGGCCAAGCCCTCTACCATGACCTTATTCCTTCCCATATTCTCCAGATTATCTCTAGTTTTCATATCTCTCTCTCTCTCTCTTTCTCTCTCTCTCTCTCTCTCTCTCTCTCTCTCTCTCTCTCTCTCTCTTTCACATGCTTTAATTTACAGTCTTACACTGTTTCCTCTCTCCCTCCTCCTACCTACAAAAATATGCAATCTGCAATCCTTAAAAAAAATGTTTTAAGCACTATAACTCAATAATCCAGTGTGAAATAAACTAAAAATATATAAATTACATAGGAAAAAACTATTGATAAGCAGTTAGGAAAACAGTCTGACAGAAATAAGATTTAGACCAATATTTTATACCAGGAGATCAAACTCAAATAGGATCCTTGCTGAGGGTAACATTGTTTAGAAAATACAAATTAACATCTCTCTTGAATTATATTTTTATATACTTGCCAATTAAATTTTAATCTAATTCTAGTGTTTGACACTGTTGAGATCTGGGAGTACTGGACTCCCAAAGTATGTTGGGGTTATGGGTCAATGTTGTGAGATGTCTCAAAAGAATTTGTCGGCATAAACTCCCAAATCAAGGGATAAAGATTTTATTATGCTGCTAAGTTCGAGCTAAATTCCAAAAGAAGTTAGCTGACAAACTCTATAAAGGAGTTAGTTCACTATAACCATTGAATGATAAACTAAATACATAGTGAAGTTAGCTACTGTGACACTTAGCAAATGGACTAATCCCCAAAAGGAGTTAACTAGGACCTACATTATAAGTAGATCTTTTATAGGGAAAAAATAACCTGGTTTTTTTATTTGATGCATTTAAGATAGGTTTATCAGAGACTTCCACTTGGGTTGGGACTGTAATCAAAAGTCCAGTAGAATAAAAATTCTATTTAAAAACAAAAGATCCACATAAGAACTAAATGATCCTCTCAGTGTTCCCCCTCCCTAACTTGCTTCAGGGTGTAGTTAGGCTTCTAGATTGTTCCAGATTCAGGATTTATCTGCTAACAACCACTTGGCTATCCAGGGCCTCCTCAATACCCCTGTCTTACACTACTTTCTATAACAAATTCAGAATGGATAGGTTCACTATTAAAGACTATTAATTAAAATTAGAAAGAAAGCTACTAGTAGAAAACATATTCTTAACCTAGCAAGAGCTATTACAACACATAAAATATGTGATTATATGAAACTGAAAAATTTCTGTATAAACAAAATTAATTCACATAGGATAAGAAAAATGGTTGAATGGAAGAAAATCTTTGCATCAAATTTTTGAGATAAATCAACAAATGTTTATTAAGTACTTACTATGTTCCAGGCATTGTACTAAATGAAAAATAACATGATTTCTCCTTTAAAGAAGTTTACATTCCTTTTATAAAAATTAAAGTTTATTTTATTTTCAGGTGCAAATTGTCTTCCTCCTATCTTATCCCCACCTCTCACTTTCAAACCCCTTCAATGAGAAAACAAGAAAAAAGTGATCTACAAACTTACATTGATATGTCCACTCCTATTCCTTCTAATCAGAGTCTACCTTCCCACTATGTTAAAACAAATATCATGCTATATTATGAGTCTTCTGAAATTGTGATTGGTCACTGTATTGATCACGGTTCAAAGTCTTTCAAAGTTGTCTTTATAGCATGGTTACTGCATAAATTGTTTTTATTGTATAGATTATTATTAGACCTACTCATTTCACTTTGCATCAGTTCATATATATCTTCCCAAGTTTTTCTGAAATCATCTCTTTAATCATAGCATAATAATATTACATGATGATGTGAATCCTCAACAAGCTTATTCCCAGGAATTGTTAAAACAATTCCCAGATTGCCCTGTTTAAAATAATGAGAGGTCAAGACTCTTCTCACTCAGTCTCTATTTTCTCAGTGGCATGAGGCAAAACTCTTAAAAATCAGCCCATTTGGTTTTCCAATCTCTGAGAAAGTTTAGTTAGTATCTTTAAAAGAATTGCTCATTGAGTGTGACTGTCTTCTCTTTTGTATCTGCTCGAGACCATGAAGCTATTCATGTTAACTAAATAGCAAATCTTTATAACCTGTGATAGATAGCTTGTCATGGTTATTCCATGTCGTGAACCAAAACTCTATTATACTATTTTTATCTAATATTCTTTTATAATCTATTGCTCGCCCAAATCTATTTCTATTTACCACTGCTGGTGCCTATTTTATTACTTCAAACACATTTATTTATCAGAACTTGTTCGGCCATTACCTGAATAAAAAACATCTTCTCAGTTTCAAATTCTTTACCAGCACAAAAAAACAAATAAACAAAAAAAACTGCTATGAATATTTTTTTGTACATTTGGGTTCCTCTTCTCTTTTTTCTGATCTCTTTGGGATATTACTGAATAAAAGGATTTGCATAGTTTAATTGCTTTTGGTTACAAACTGTTTTCTAGTAAGACTGGGCAAGTTCACAATTCCATTAATATATTAATGTACCTGTGTTCCCAATGCTCCTTTAGCATCTTGTTATTTTCCTTTTTTATCTTTGCAGTCTTATGCATATGAGGTGTAACTTCAGAGTTATTTTAATTTACATTTGTAATTCCCAGTGGTTTAGTACATTTTTTTCATGTGGCTACTGATAGTTTGGATTTTTTCCTTGGAAAATTGTTTATACATATCTTCTGACTATTTACCAAATGGGGAATGGTAGAGCTCACATTATAATGCAAAAGACAACATGTATACAATTATGTACATACAATATATATATAAAATAAAGGGAAGGTAATCTCAGAGGGAAGTTACTAACAATTTAAGGGACAGGAAAAATAATCTGCAGAAATTATGTTTTCAGCTGAGTCCTGAGGAAAATTAGGAAAAAGAAGGAAAGAATTCCAGGGTTAGGTGATAGTCATGTATTGGGTTGAGAATGGATTGTGAAAAGATTGGAAGGATTAGGTTATGAAAGACTTTAAAAGTCATATAGACACTTTTATATTTGATTTTGAAAGTTATAGTGTTGTGCCACAGTTGTCTTTTAATGTCCTGACCCAGTTTCTGTAATAGTTCTATTCAGTTACTTTGCCTCAGGTTATAACCATTCCCTCTTAAAGTTAGGATAAAGGTCTTATATCTTAGATCTTAGACTATAATCATTCCCTCATAATGTTTGATGAGATAAAGGTCTTTATTCATTTTAGGCATCATTAGATTATCAGGAGCCTCTCCAGTACCTCCCATTATGTCATCCTAGGTGCCTCCCCCCATTAGGTCATCCCCATCCAGGTACCTCCCCCATTATGTCTTGTTACCCTATAAAAGAATCTTGTATCTGACATTGACTGCAGGATTCTTTGAGACTATAATCTCATTGAGCCCTGGGACCAACCATGGATCCATTTGGTACCAGTAAATCTCTCCATTAAATAAATTATTCTCAAATCTCTATCTTGCTCAGTTTCTCCAGCATTATAATAGGAAGGCAAAGGAGTTTATTGATTATGGAAGTGACAACGGTCAGAATTGTGTTTTAGAAGGATCAACGTGACATTGGTGGGGCAGGGTGAAATAAAAGCTATTGCAATAGCTCAAGCATGAGTTTAAGAGGGAATGCACTAGGATGACGGCAATATCATCAGAGAGAGAAAAGGCCTATAGGAAAGATGTTGCAAACATAAAAAACAATGATACACATTTGCAAGAGATAGGAGAGGGTGAGTCTGGAAGTGGCACTGGAGAACAAGGAATATTCTGACTTATATAGGTGAAGGGAAATGAAGACTTTACACTGGATAAGGTCTAAGGGTTTGGATGCCTGAAAAGTTTATTTGTTTAGAAAGTAGGGAGTTGGAACTTCAGAGAACAACCGGCACCTATAGGAGTGGCCCAAATGGACCCAAGAATGAGATTCCCACATAAATATAGGAAAAAAACAAAAATAAGGTATAGATCAGGATAGGTAGGAAGGTACCATCCCATGGGGCAGAATGTTCTCTGATAACCAGCATTAATTACCATTGTTTTGAGAGAAGCACAATGGAAAAAGAGTAAGCCCCATAAAAGAATGGAAGTACCAAGAGGGCAGAGCTTAGAAAGAAACCCTTAGAAAATTGAAGAATACAGAGAAAACTGAAAGACCATATGATAATAGGGGTCATAAATAAAAGAATTAGAGTCTTTAGCTGGGATAGGGAATGGTCAAATCAGGCCTACAAAATCATTTGCTAAGGCAACTTAGCTGAAAGCTAAGTATAGGTACAACAACCTCCCACTGCTTGAGTTCTATAAATTGATAATTTTGTATGGCCTGTGAGTGATGTTATAAATACCCAAATGACCCTTGGCAGAAAAAAAGTCCCCAAACAGAAAGAGAACATGGATAATGAAGAGTGAAAAATTCTTTTGCAAAAGGAACACAAAAAAATTAAACTAAAAAAGCAAACAAACCCTAATGAACAGAATTAGCTAAAGGGGAAGAGAAGGAAAATCTAACTAAGAGGAAAAAAGAATAGATGGAAATATATAACAGATAAAAGCAGGAGAGAACAAAACCCTAAAAGGAAACACATAAAAAGAAACATCAAGGATAAAAAGAAGAGAGCCTGTGGGAACAAGACCACTTGAAAAACTATATTAAAGTAACTGAAAGAACATAATACTGTGATAACAGCAGAAAAGGGGAGGAAATCATAACTTGGGGAGAGAACCCTAAAAGAGATGGAGAGAAATATAACCTAAAGAGAGATGGAGGAATTATATAGCTTAAGTTCCTTTTTAAAATCTCAAGTGCATTTTATTTTTTCAAATTATAAATGTATTTATTCATTTTATTAAGACTTTGTGTTCCAAATTGTCCCTCCCTTCCTTACCTCTCCCTTTCCCATGACAGCAAGCAATCTAATATAGGTTAAACATGTACAAACATATTTCCATATTTGTCATATTGTGCAAGAAAAATCAGACCAAAAGGGAAAAAAAAACCACAAGAAAAAAAAAAACAAGCAAGCAAATAATAAAAGGTGAAAATACTGTTTCGATCCATATTCAGCTCATGGTTCTCTCTCTGGATTTTGAATCCAAATATGTGAGCAAAGTGAAATTAGCAGAACCAGGAGAAGACACAGTAACAGCAATATTATATGGCTTAGCTAGTTTCAGTAATACAATGATCCAAGACAATTCCAAAGGATTTAGGATGAAAAATGCTATACAAAATGATAGAAGCTGAATGCATATTGAAGTCTACTTTTTAAACTTTATTGTTACCAGGGATTTGGGGACTGCTTTTCTTTTGTAACTTGGCTAATAATGAAACGTTTTGTGTGACTGCACATGTATAATCTAAATAAAATTGCTTGTCCTCTCAAAGAAGAGAAGGGGAGGAAGGGAGGCTGAGAATTTGAAACTCAAAATAAAAACAAACAAAAAACAAAAGGAATTTTGGGGCAGGTAGGCGGTGCAGCATGCAGGACAGTCTTTGCATAAGCATGGAGGTGAAAAATAGAATCTCATGTATGGATTGGCATTAAGTAGACCAGACTGACTGGAGCACAGAAAGCATTAGGTGGAGTTAAGCTCTAGCCTGCCTATGGATAGATTTAAATGTCATTAGAAATTGCGCTTTATCAGGCAAATAGGGATTTACTGAAGCTTCTTATAGATGAGTAACATCATTGGATCTGTACTTTAGGAATATCAATTTATTGACTCTGTGGAAAATGTATGGAAAGGGGGAAAGGTTGGATGAAAACAAATTAGGAGACTATTGCAATGATTTAAAGAAGAGATGATAAATGTCTGAAGTAGGGTAATTGGGATGTCAGTGTAGAGAAAAGTATAAATGGGAAAGGTATTGAAGTAGACAGATAAGACCTGACAACTAATTTGATACAGAGGAGGGCTGGTGAATGAGAAAGAAGAATTGAAGATGACTCAAAGGTAGTAAATCTGGGTAGCTAGAAAACCAATGGTGCTTTCCCAGAAATGGGGAAATTAGGTGGCAGAATGGATTCATAAGAATATCAAGCAATAGAAAGAGAACCTCAGACAAATCAAGACTCACATAAGGATCAGGACATGGAGGGTGCTCCTGCAGACTGAGAAAGTTTGACCAAAGAGGAAAAAAACAGAAGAGAGTAGTATCACAAAAACTCAGAAAGAAAAAAGCCATAAAAAGAGTGGGGAGATCTAGGGGAGGAAGTTGGGGGAAGGAGGGGAAATTTTGGAACAGAAGGTTTTGCAAAGGGTAAATGTTGAAAAACTACCCGTGTATATGTTTTGTAAATAAAAAGTTATAATAAATTAAATAAAAAAAAAAAAGAGTAGGGAAGAGGGTCAACAGTGTCAAAAGTTGCAGAGGCCAAAAAGAATGAGAAATGCCTGGCACAGAGGATACATGGTGTATTTAAGTGTTTGATGACTTGTAGAAAAGGTCACTGAATTAATAAAAAAAATCATTAATGACCTTGTAGAAAAGATTAAGAGGAGTTGTAGGAACAAAAATTAAATTTCTTATTCTAAGTCACCCTCCATACAGTTGCTAAAATTACTGTGCAGATCAGATGTCACCTGACACTTCTCTCACAATGAGTACGATATGAAAACCTGGAGCTTTTTTTATGAGTTTAACTTTGAAATGAAGAAAAACTAGGAAACCAGTGCATATTTGTAGGCCATAGCAGTGGGTAAGGAAAGGGTTCTCATCAAACTTTCAGAACTGTTCATCCACTTTTGGTGCACTGAACCATCAGCTGTGGCTCCAAGAAGTTATAACATGTGCAGCAGTCATACCCCAGAAAACTGTCTAGCAGACAGGCTAACCAAGATTGAGGGTAACCAATAGGCCTCAAACTTGTTAGTCTGTTAGGGGGAATCTCTACCTCAAGCATATGAAAACTCCCCCCAGCAGAATGTGAGGATAAGAACAATTTGTTCCAATGGCCCTGAAGAATGGAGAAACAGGCATATTGGAGCCTTTTAGCATTTAAAGCTCAGTCAGACATCAAAGACACCACAGCTATCCACTGCATCTTGGGCCATTTCCAGTCATATTGACTTTTGTCCTGACACTGGACTTCAATGATTCAAGAAGAGAAAGTGAGGGAAACATCTTTGTGCAACTCTGCCTCATTTAAATCCAACTCATGTGCAAGCCAAGACCTCACCCATGATATCATCAGTCTTCTTTGACAAACGATGAATGAACAAGATTCTCCATCCTAAAGTCAAAGAATGGATAACAAGAAGAGGTTGAAAATTAGGGAGGGAAAAGGGAAGATTGAAGGAATAAGTTCATGGAGGAGATGGGAAGGTATGGGTTCAAAAACCTAAGTAGAAGGGTAAGTGTTGGCTGAGGTTTGGTTATAAGGCATTGAGGATAATATTGTAAAGATCATTATGTTTCATATAATATTAATATGCATATTAATATTGTTATCATTAGAAAATAATTTCATAGTGCAATGGGCAGTAATGTTTGAATTCAAAAGACCAGTGTTTTAATGACCAGTGTTTTAATTATTGCTGTACTTAAATGTTACTTTTTGTATGCTGTAGAGTTGACTTTTCTACTTTGAATTTTAAACCATAAAATCTGAGAAATCCCATGAAAAGGATTTAAAGTATATTTCGGTCTATTCAGGACCATCTATCCATCTAGTGTCTCCACTTCTTCCTTTATTCTTAATCCTTTGTAATCAGGCTTTCAAATTCTCCAAAGTTAGAATGAACAGTCTTCTAATTGTCAAATCTAATGGTCTTTTCTTAAATTTTCACCCTCCTTGATCCCTGTAATATTTGATACCACCAACTAATATCTCATAAATACTCTCTATTCTCATGGCATTTCTTAATTCTCCTTTTACTTTTCTGATCTCTCTTCAGCCTCTTTTGCTAATTTATCATCTCTGTCATGCCCATTGACTATGGGTATACTCCAAGGGCTAGGCTCTCTTTTCTTTATACTTTCTTGGACACACAACAGTTAGTTTAAAAAAAAAAAAAAAGGAAACATAACTTCACTCTATTTCTAGAGAGCCATTAAATTGACTGTCTTCCATGAAGGTAATATACTCTACACCTATGCCTCTTGGAATCTCTGCTCCTCTTCAAGATTTCTCTCAACCTTTTACATAAAGCCCAATTACAAGTATACTCCCTCACAAAATTATCTTGTAATAATTTTGTACACCTTCTGTATATATTTTATGTAATACTATATTAGAACGTAAGATTCTAAGTCATGCAACTGGCGTGGGAAATTATCTGAGGAGGTATGAGCTTCTAAATTGACTTTATATTACAGAATGATGAGTTTCTGGAGAGATGATGGGAGTCCAGGAAATAACTGGGTGGGAAATGATTTTGTTAATCTCATTAGTGTTCATGGGTTTAATGACTATGCAGATGATTCTCATATTCATATATTCAAACTTAAGCTCCAATTACACATCACTAGCTGCCTATTGGACATTTCTACCTGGATGTCTCATAAATCATCTAAAACTCAACTTGTTTAATATAGAACCTATTAACTCCTGTCCCTCCTCCTCTTCCAATTTCCCTATTAGTGTCAAGAGCATTACTATCCTTCCAAACAACCATGTTTCCCACTTTGGTAATATTCTTGAATCCTTTCTCTTCCTCACCCCCTATATGAAACTGGTCATCAGATGCTCTATTTTCTTTTTTCATCAATACACTCTAATCACACAGTCATCTCCCTAATTCAGGTCCTCATTTCTCATTATGATTTTTGAATAGCCTACCATTTACTTGAGTCTCCTTGACTCAAGTATTTTCCTATTCTAAGTCACCCTCCATACAGTTGCCAAAATTACTGTGCAAATCAAATGTTACCTGACAATTCTTTCAATTTACTCCAATGTAAATTGCCTCTATAAAATCTTTTTATTTTTTTTTTTGGCAGTTAAAGCACTTCACAACCAGAACTTTCCCTACCTTCCCAAGTTTCTTAGATTTTATTCCTTTTCACATATGCCATGATATAATTTATTGATGATCACACTTCATTCCATTTCCAGACCCCAGTTCTTTTAAATTGGCTATCTCCCATGGCTGCAAAGCATTCTTGGTCTCCTGGAATCCCTGACCTCTTTCAAGATTCAATTCAGCTTTTTACATAAAGCGCAATTGCTAGTGCACTCCCTCACAAAATTATCTTGTATTAATTTGTATGTATTCTGTATGATACCATCTCCATTAGGGTGTAAGAACCTGAGAGCAGGAACGGTTTCATTTTTTGTGTCTTTATCCACAGAGCTTAGTAAAATACATATTAATAGATTAATGAATTCTTATTGATTGACTAATTGGCTGACATGATCCTTCGTTATTATGAATTTCTAAAACTTCCTCAAGCTCCAATAAGGAATGGGAACAAACTCTCAAGAGCCTAGAATGAACCCTTGCCAGCAGAAGCTTTAGAAACCATATTCCCCATTCCTAATTATGAGATCTAAACCTATCAGGTTCCAAGGCTTTTAGAGAGGGTGTGCTCCTGTTCTAAAGGGTTTTTTCCTTTTTCTTCTCAGGAAATGCTTCCCCTTTTCCTTGCTTTTCTTTCCTCTGAGATGTTAATGAGTATCCAGGGCTAGATGATCTTTTAATCCATTTGAGCCCTAAAATTTGGATTCTAGGATTCTTCCTAATCTTGTCTCCCCTGTAAATATGTAAATAATACAGAGCCAAAGAAACTGAAGGTGAAAAGGAGGCAGGAGCTGGGATGTCAAAGTAACGTTTCTTATACTAACAGAGATTTCTAACCTTAATGATGCAACAAAAGATGGATTAATCTCTTCAGTGCTACTGGGATATAACACGTGAGGGAGTCCCAATGATTTGGGGGTCCCTAGGCCAGTACTCACCTCTGATGCCAAGAAGACTCTTTCAAGCGGCAGCCCTAGGATGCACTCGTCCTACCGGGACTACAAGTCCCAGAAATCCCCGCGCAGATCCCCACTTACATCCCGATCCCTCCCCCGAACAACACCCAGAATCCTCAGCGACAAGCCCAGGTTCTCAACGAGACCGATAGTTTCTAAAGAGAAAAAAGAGAGGGGAGGTGTGTCTGGACTGCCATAGAGAGGCACAGATTTAGTCTTTTCTCGCTTCCTTCTTCAGCCTTCTTTGAGATTCTTTGACATTATGCTAAGAGGAATCTTTCCTTCTACCTAACGAAAATAAGAACCATGTTTCCTTGGCTCGGCCCCACCACAGACCATCCACACCCACTCTTCCCTCTTACCTTTGGCCTATGAAGAAGGCAGCTCGGCTTTTCTACGTAGAAAGACCTCTAGAAAACGTTCTCCCAGAAGTAGCAGTGACTATTTACTTCCGTTTCCAGGTCAATTTGGACTAGGGTGGGTTCCGATGGTTGTCGTAGAGATGAGGGCGGGGAATTCAATGTAAATATTTTAGTTCTTCCACTGTGAAAAACTGCAGCTGGGGATGCAAAAATGAAAAAAAAAAAAAAAAAAAGATGAGCACAAACACTGCACTTAAAGGAGATTATAGTTCAAATTGGAATTGATATATGTGTGCGAATAAGTGCAAGGAAAGGGAGTGTAAAAAGGTCGATCAAAAATGTTGTAGGAAAAGCTGCAAAGGGAGAGAGCGTTTTGTGTTGGGGGTAGGCTCTGGGAAAACTTCCAAGAAAAAGCTTAGGGAGACCTGTGAAAGTGCGCTTCGAGTTTTGAATAAGTATGGGCCAACAGCTTGCCTGGACAGAGGAGTGGATACAGGGGATTGAGAGTGGGAAAGGGGAAGAGAGTGAACGTGAGGAGACCGGGAGGGTCAATTACGGTAGAGGTGATGCAAACTGATTTTTTTTTTTTTTAATGGATGTGGGAGTTTGTGAAAGTAATATTGATGGGAACTGGCAAAAATATATAAGGGCTGAGGGAGTAAAATGGCAAAGGTATCTGTGGAGATAAACATGAAGGCTTGGGGAAGAGGGAGAAATAGAGAATCCATGAAGAAAATTTGGGAAGTTTAGAAGAGAAGCTCGTTTGTGGGGGTACCCAGTTCCTCTTACTCTCTCAACTCTGCAGTGCATCTCTACAATACATAATTCAACTGAAAACACCCTCTCTAAAGGTTCCAAATCTAATGGATCTTCCTTCATTTTTGAAAATGGAGGGCCTTTAGAGATTATATTGTGCAACCTTTTAATGCTGTCAGTCTTCCTCTTCTCGTTTAAGTTTTTATGACACTGCTCTCTTTTAGTTCTCTTGCCTGTCTAACTGATTTTTTGTTTTTTTCAGTCTCCTTGCTGGAGCTTTACCCACATCATACTCACTAAACTTGTACTCCCCAAGGTTCTGTCCTGGCCCTCTTCTCTTTTTCTTCTCTACTTTTTCACTTGATGATCTCGTAAGTTCTCATGGATTTAATTATCATCTCTATGCTGATAATTCTCTAATCAACTTATCCAACCCCAACTTCTCTTCTGACCTTGTTTCCTTTTCCCAACTGGCTCTTTTATCTTTAACTGGATGTTTCATCAAAACTGCTTTGCCTTCAAACTCTCCCCTATTCCTAACTTTCACTATCAAGGCCACCACAATCCCCTCAGTCATCTAAGTTGGAAATATAGTGGTCATACTCAATGTTTCTCCTTCACTCCCCATATCTAATCTGTTATCATGTATACATTTGTAACATCTTTCATATATGACCCCTTCTCTGACACTGTCACTATTCTAATGCTGCTTCATGCTTGCAATAGATTTCTGCTTGATCTCCCTGCCTCAAGTCTCTTCCCATTCCAATCCATCCTCCAGTCAATTGTCAAATTGTTCCTTCTAAAAGTGAAGGCTAGCTATAGTATCCCCATATTCAGGATTAACTGCATGGTTTACTATTACCTCCAGGATCAAATATAAAATCTTATTTGGTTGTTCATTAAACTTTTCCTCCCCCTTTCTCCTCCTTTTATTCCTCTAACAACTTAATCTCTTCTACTTTGCTGATCCTGTGACACTCGCCTCCTTAGTGTACAATTCATTTTTACTGACACTTCTATATATGAATTCTCTTCCTCCTCAACTCTTGTCTTCCAGGTTCCCTGTGCTTTTTTTAGTTCTAGTTAAAATTTCACCTTTCTCAAGAAGTTTTTCCCAACCACCTTTAATGCCTTTCTTGCATGATTAACTACAATTTATACATATGGTATGGCTTTTTTGTATATTGTTATTTACAAATTGTATCTCCCATTAGACTTTGAGCTTCCTGAGAGAAGGTACTGATTTTGTTTTATTTTTGCATCACTGATGCTTGCTTAATGGAGTGCTTGACACATAGGAAGTACTTACTGACTTGGCTTCACAGTTTGTAAGTGTTGAATTTAATAAGCTAGTGGGATATCTAGGTAGAGTCTAATTGACACTTGGAAAAGAGCTCATGGAAGGGATTGGAGGGTTGTATATATATTTGATGTCATGTGTAGGAGTACTATCAGAATTCAAGAGGACTTTAGAGTGTTTCAGTAGAGTTTTGGGGCAGAAGTCATGTTACATAGAGTTAATGAAGCACAAATAATTATCCTTACATGTCCAGACCATTTGGGACAGTAGCATCTTTCCACATGAGAACCTGGGAAACCTGCTTCTAGAAGAATTATGATGTCTAAAGAAAAGGCTTTAAAGAGACAGAGTATGGACCATATGCAAACAATCTATGATTGGTTCCAGTTGTCTAACTATATGATTATCTGCAGAAGCATTCAGAAAGGTCTTTCATTTTCATCTGTCTCTTTGTCTCAGTTACTTCTAGGGGATCTCTGTGATTCTTTCCCTCATGGCATTTGGTGAAGGAAATAGAATTCCTAACCTTAAGTTTGTATCCCATCTGCGTTTTTTTGAGGTTTTGCTTGTAGATGTTTTTTTTGTTGCTTGTAATGAGTCAGAACTCTGTACCTGAAACAAGGATTCTTACAAGGTGTTAACTCAGTGGAATTGATAAGACAATGGTTATCTAGTTTAGCATGCTGATTAATAGTTCTTTAGTTCAGTATATGTACTTAGTACTTAATATAGTTCTATAAGATTGACATCTATTCTACAAGATTCACATCTACGATGATGTAATTATAATAGAGTATATAAGCTGGGACGAACTCAGCCAGAGACATTCATTCCATCTCACACCATCATGGTGGCTGTCCTATCCTCCTGCATTTCCTATATTGAGACCAAGTCCCATCTGAAGGCCCTTCAGAAAGCTAGCCAGGTTCCAATTGAAGAAGACAGACTGAGAAGGAGATAATAAAGAATTAGGACTTTATCTCTGCCTATTCTCATGGTGATTACTCTGCTGAAACAAAGTCTGGTTCAGAGACCTTCAGAAAACCAACCTGAACATTACATTGCTGTTTTGTGTCTTGAGCTTCTCTGTCACTAGTATAGCTTTTTATGGTCATGATATTTTTTTGTTGTTTGATTATTTTTTCAGCTAATTTTTTTGAACCATTATTTTGAATGTTAGAATTAGATTCTGTTCACCTTGGGGAGGTTGGCATCACCATCCCAAGTTTCAGGCTTTTTCCACCCTGCTAATCAGGGTCTGTAAGTTTTTGGTGCTTCCAAGGTGATGTGATCCAAGGAGAGGTATGGTCACTACTCTCCTGGTTTTACTCTTGTCCCTAAGTAGGGACCCTGATCCCTTGCAACCATAAGCAATCCTCTACACTTTGGAAATAGAATAGAGCCCTTTATCCCTTGTAAATGCAAGGAAAATTGTCTGCTCTGGTTCCCTATAATCTCCTTTTGACCACTTGTTCAATACCCTTCCCATTCCAGTTTGATGAGAGCCCCTCAGATTATTTCTGCTGCTGTTTCTGCTACCTCCAAGGTCCACAAGTTGTGTTGCCTATGCTGAGTTCCTGGCCACTGTCACAGCTCTCCTTTACATCTTCCTAAATTGTCGTAGGCTGAAAAAATCTCTCACCCTGATCTTTTGTGGGGTACACTACTCCAGAATTTGATTCAATGTATTATTTTAAAGTTGTTTGGAGAGTTATATTGGGGAAATTTGCCTGAAATTCTCCCTCTATTCAGCCTTCTTGGCTCTGCCAATCAAGAACTGTCAAGTTTTAAAACTTGGATTGGGAGTGGAAATCATAGGAATTTGGGAATAGAAACCTAGGTTAAGTATTGGAGCTAAAACATCATTAGTGCTTCAAGAAGCAACCTTCTCAAACCATGCCAGAGAAAACTGAAATCCAACAGCAGTACTGTCTTTGGACATGAACTTGATACTGAACTCAATTTTATTATTATTATTATTTTTATTATAGCTTTTTATTTACCTTTTCTTCCAACTTTTCCCTTCCTTCCCTCCCTCTTTCCCCGACATGGCAGGTTGACCAATACATGTTAAATATGTTAAAGTATAAGTTAAATACAATGTATGTATACATGTCCAAACAGTCATTTTGCTGTACAGAAAGAATTGGATCTTGAAATAGTGTACAATTAACCTGTGAAGGAAATAAAAAATGCAGGTGGACAAAAGTAGAGGGATTGGGAATTCTATGTAGGGCTTCATAGTCATCTCTCAGAGTTCTTTCACTGGGTGTAGCTGGTTCAGTTCATTACTTCTCTATTGGAACTGATTTGGTTCATCAGAATTGATCATCATGTAGTATTGTTGTTGAAATATATAATGATCTCCTGGTCCTGCTTATTTCACTCAGTATCAGTCCATGTAAGTCTCCCCAGGCCTCTCTAGGTCATTAAAATAGTTTTTTGGGAGTCTGGTATAGCACTAAATAAATAGATTAGTTTAGGTAGTATTGTCATCTTTATTATATTTGCTCGCCCTATCCAAGAGCATTTAATATTTTTCCAATTGTTTAGATCTGACTTTATTTCTGTGGAAAGTGTTTTGTAGTTTTGCTCATATAGTTTCTGATTTTCCCTTGGCAGATTCCTAAATATTTTATACTATTGGTAGTTACTTTAAATGGAATTTCTCTTTGTAACTCTAATTGTTGTATTTTGTTAGTGATATATAAGAATGCTGATGACTGATGTGGGTTTATTTTGTATCCTGAAACTTGCTAAAGATGTGGATTATTTCTAATAGCTTTTTAGTAGAATCTCTGGGGTTCTCTAAGTATACCATCATATTATCAGCAAAGAGTGATAATTTGGTTTCCTCATTACCTGCTCTAATTCCTTTAATCTCTTTCTCATCGCCAAAGCTAGCATTTCTAATACAATATTGAATAGTAACGGTGATAGTGGCAACCTTGTTTCACTTCTGATCTTATTGGGAATGGTTGCAGTTGTCCCATACATATGATGCTTACTGATGTTTTGAATAGATGCTACTGATTATTTTGAGGAAAAGTCCATTTATTCCTATAAGTGTTTTTATTAGGAATGGATGTTGGATTTTATCAAATGCTTTTTTTACATCTATTTTCTACATCTATTGAGATGACATATGGTTTTTGTTAATTTGGTATTGATTGGTGTTATACTAGATAGTTTTCTATATGAAATTTCCTGCATTCTTGGTATATCTATTTAATCATGATGTATTATCCTGGGGATAATTTTCGTAGTCTTTGTAATATCTTATTTAAGATTTGCATCAATATTCATTAGGGAGATTGGTCTATAATTTCTTTCTCTGTTTTCAACCACCTGGTTTAGGTATCAGTAAAACATGTATGAAGGAATTTGGTTATTCATAACATTCATATACACATTTCAACATTCTCATTGATGGATCCACTCAGTTTCAGCTGGCATTTAAACAGGGCTGCACAAAGATTTGTACATACGAGTCCTTTCCCTTTTTAGTATCTCCTTGAGTTATAATAGTGAACACTGCTGGATCGAGGTATGCGTTTGATAACTTTGGCATATGTCAGATTGCTCCAGAATGGTTGGATTCGTTCACAGCTCCACCTGTATCATGTCCCAGTTTTCCACATCCCTCCAACAATCATCATTATTTTCGTCATCTTAGAATCGCAGGTGTGTATGGTATCTCAGGTTGTCTTAATTTGCATTACTCTGATTAATAATGATTGGACACTCTTTCTATGAGTGGGTAATGATTTCAATTTCATCATCTGAAATTGGTCTGTTTATATCCTTTGACCATTTATCAATTGGAGAATGGCTTGGTTTCTTATAAATTAGGAGTCAATTTCTTATATTTTGGAAATGAGGACTTATCAGAACCTTTCTGTGAAGATGTTTTCAGTTTGTTCTTCCTTCTAATCTTGTTTACATTAGTTTGTTTTTGTACAGAAGCTTTTAATTTGATGTAATAATTTTCTAGTTTGTGATCAATAATGGTCTCTAGTTGTCTTTAGTTCCAAATTTCTTCCTCTTCAGAAGCTGAGAGATAAACTATCTTATGATCTCAATTTATTTATAATCTCGTTCTTTATGTTTAAATCATGGTACCATTTTGATCTTATCTTGGTATGCAGGATGTTAAATGTGGTCCATGCCTAATTTTGCCATACTAATTTCCAGTTATCAACAGTTTTGTCGAATAATGTTCTTATCATAAATTTGAGGATCTTTTTGGGTTTGTAAAAATAATTGCTTATAGTTGGATTTCTGCTTGTGTACCTAACTGTTCTCACTGATCAACTAATCTTTTCTGTCAATACCAAATGGTTTTAGTGACTGCTGCTTTATAATATAGTTTTAGATCGGAATTTTCAACTAGAGCCACCTTCATTTGATTTTTTTTCATTAATTTCTTTTGAGATTCTTGACCTTTTATTATTTCCATATGAATTTTTGTTGTTGTATTTTTCTAGATCATTAAAATATTTTCTTGAGTCTAATTGTATGCTTTTAAATAAATAGATTAGTTTAGGGTATTTCATCTTTTATTATATTGCTAACTATCTTAGACTTGATATTTTTCCAATTTTTAGTTGACTTTTATGTGTAGAAAGTTTTTGAATTTAGCTTTCTATAATTCCTGACTTTCCTTTGGTAGATAGATTCCCAAAATTTTTATGCTTGTCGAACAGTTATTCTGAATGGAATTTTCTTTTGTATCTCTTGCTGTTTGGTTTTGTTGGTATGTATAAAAATGCTGAGTTGTGGGATTTATTTTATAACCTGAACTTTCTAAGGATTTGGATTATTTCTAATAGCTTTTTCGAGATTTAGGTTTCTAAGTATGCCACATATTCATTGCAAAGAGTGATAGTTTGGTTTCTCACTGCTCTATTCTATTCCTTTAATCCTTTCTCGACTCTTATTGCCAGGCTGTGTTTCTAATCTATTCATTATGGTGACAGTGGGCAACCTTGTTTCACTTTCAGATCTTACATGGGAAAGATTCAGTTTTCCCATTGCATATGATGCTTACTGATGGTTTTAATATATCTTGACTTTTTAAGAAAAAATCCATTTATTCTTTATCTCAGGTTTTTATTAGAAATGGATGTTGGATTTTTCAAATGCTTTTCTGCATCTATTGAAATGATCATATGGTTTTGTTAGTTTGCTTATTGATATAGTCAATTATGCTAATGTTTTCTAATATTGACTCAGCCCTGCATTCCTGGTATAAATCCTACTTGATCATAGTGTATTATTCCTGGGATGATTTTCTGTAATCTTTTGCTAATATTTATTTAAGATTTTAGCATCGATATTCATTAGAGGAGATTGGTCTATAATTTTCTTTCTTGTTTTCACCTACTGGTTTAGGTATCGTACAGGTTGTGTGTGCATAAAAGGAGTTTGGTAGACTTCTTCAGTCTCTATTTTTTCAAATAGTTTATATAGCATTGGGGTTAATTGTTCTTTAAATGTTTGGTAGAATTCATGTAAATCCATCTGGTCCTGGGGTTTTTCTAGGGAGTTGGTTAATAGCTTGTTCTATTTCTTTTCTAAGATGGGACTATTTAGATATTTACTTCTTCCTCTGTTAATTCTGGGCAAGCTATATTTTTGAAGGTTTTTCTTTCATTTGTTGTATTTATTGCCATAAGATTGGGCAAAATAATTCCTAATTATTGCTCTAATTTCCTTATTAGTGGCAAGTTCTCCTTTTCATTTTAAGACTAACAATTTGATTTTTCCCTTTTCTTTTTAATCAGATTTACTAAGAGTTTGTCTATTTTGTTGGTTTTCATAGAACCAACTCTTAGTTTTATTAATTAAATAGTTTTTTACTTTTCAATTTTATTGATCTCTCCTTTTATTTTTAGAATTTCAAGTTTAGTGTTTGATTGGGCTTTTAATTTGTTCCTTTCTAGCATTTTTAGTTGCAAGCAATTCATTGACCTTCTTTTCTTCTTTATGCAAGTAAGTTTCTAGAGATATGAAATTTCCTTATTACGCTTTGTGCATCCAACATTTTGATATGATGTCTCATTTTTGTGCTTTTTGGGTAAAGGTATTAATTATGTCTATGATTTGTTTTCACCAATCATTCTTTAGTATGAGATTATTTAGTTTCAATTATTTTTGGTCTAATTTCCTGCTTTTTGTTGAGTGTATTTATTGCATCGTGGTCTGAAAGGATGCATTCACTATTTCTGCCTTACTGCATTTGAGTTTGAGGTTTTTATGTCCTAATATATGGTCTATTTTGTATGGTTCATGAACTGCTGAAAAGAAAGTGTACTCTTTCTGTCTCCATTTCGTTTTCTCCAGAGGTCTATCATATCTAACTTTTCTAGTATTCTATTTACCTCTTTGACTTCTTTCTATTTATTTTGTGGTTTTGATTATCTAATTCTGAGAGTGCAAGGTTGAGATCTCCCACTATTATAGTTTTTTGTCTATTTCTTCTTGCAGCTCTCTTAATTTCTCTTTAAAATTTAGATGCTACACCATTGGTGCATATATGTTTAATTTGATATTACTTCATTATTTATGCTACCCTTTTAAAGATATAGTGCCTTCCTTATCTCTTTTAATTAGATCAATTTTGTTTTGCTTGATCTGAGATCAGATGGCTCCCTGTGTTTGATTCACCTGAAGCATAGTAGATTTTGCTCCATCCTTTACCTTTATTCTGCATGTATCTCTGCTTCAGGTGTGTTTCCTGTAAACAATATATTGTAGGGATTCTGCTTTTAATCCATTCTGCTAATCTTCCTCTTTATGGGGAGTTTACCTGTTCACATTTATGGTTAAAATTACCCATTCTGTATTACTTGCCATCTTGTTAACCCCTATTTATGGTTTTCTCCTTCTTTCCCTTACCCAACCTTCCAGTATTAAACTTGTGAGTACCACTTGCTTCTCACAGTCCTCCTTTTAGTATCCTCCTCCCCATTTAGAGTTCCTCCTCCTATCTTACTCCTTTTCCTCTCAATTTCTGTATTCCTTCTGCTTAGCTTTTCTTCCTTTTTCACTTTTCCTTCTCACTTTCAATGAGATGGGAGAGTTTCACCATATTGAATATGTCTAAAATTTTTCTCTTAAAGGTCAATTTTATAGCAGTAAAATACCACTATATTCATCCCTCCATTCTTTTCTCTCAGATATAATGGTTTCCTTTGCCTCTTTGGAGATATAGTACCCCCACTTTACCCTTTTTCTGGTACAATGTCCTTTCCACCTCTAATTTCTAGAACAAGGTATACATGTATTTTTTTATGCATCTTTATAGCAGAAATACAGTTCCCAAGATTACTTTTTACCTTTCTAGGTTTTTCTTGATTTCTATATTTGTAGATCAAACTTCTTGTTAAGTTCTGTTTTTTTCACCAAAAACAGGTGAAATTCACTTATTTCGTTGAATGATCATTTCTTCCTGGAAAAGATGCTCATTCTGGCTAGTAAGTTATTTTGGTTGCATACGAGTTCTTAGCCTTTGGAATATCATATTCAGGCCCTTCGATCTTTAATGTGGATGCTGCTAGATCTTGGGTGATCCTTATTGTGGCTCCTCTATATTTGAATTGGGTTTTTCTAGCCGCTTGGAGTATTTTTTTCCTTTGTTTGAGGGTTCTGGCATTTGGCCACTATATTTCTTGGTGTTTTGATTTTAGGATCCTTTCAGTGGGTGATCGATGAATCCTTTCAATGTCTATTTTACCCTCTGTTTCTATGACTTCTGGGCAGTTCTCTTTGATAATTTCCTGGAAAATAGTGTCCAGGCTCTTTTTTTCATTGTATTTTTCTGGGAGTCCAGTGATTCTCAGATTGTCTCTCCTAGACCTGTTTTCCAGATCTGTTGTTTTCCCCAGAAGGAATTTCACATTTTTCTCCATTGTTTGGTTTTTTTGGTCTTGCTTGACTGATTCTTCTTGTCTCCTCGAGTCATTCAATTCCATTTGTTCTATTCTTATTTTCTTTTTTTTTTTTAATTTAATAGCCTTTTATTTACAGGATATATACATGGGTAACTTTACAGCATTAACGATTGCCAAACCTCTTGTTCCAATTTTCACCTCTTACCCCCCACCCCTCCCCTAGATGGCAGGATGACCAGTAGATGTTAAAATATATTAAAATATAAATTAGATACACAATAAGTATACATGACCAAAACGTTATTTTGCTGTACAAAAGAATCAGACTCTGAAATATTGTACAATTAGCTTGTGAAGGAAATCAAAAATGCAGGTGTGCATAAATATAGGGATTGGGAATTCAATGTAATGGTTTTTAGTCATCTCCCAGAGTTCTTTTTCTGGGCATTGTTCTATTCTTATTTTCAATGAAGTGTTTTCTTCACTCACTTTTTTTATATCTTTTTCTAATTGTCCAATTTGTTCTATGGAATGTTTTTCCATTTTACCAAATTTATTCTTTAGAGAGCCATTTTCTGTTTCCAGTTCACTAATCCTATTTTTCAAGGATTTGTTTTCTTTATCCACTCTGTCTTTAAATGAGTGGAATGACTTCTCCAGACTCTCTTGCCCAGCCTCCCTCTCCTTTTCCCATTTTTCTTCTAGCTCTGTTGTGAGAGCCTTTTTAATTTCTTCTATGAGATTCATCTGTGCTGAGGAACAGATGATCTCCTCCTGTGGGGATTCACTTGAAGATAATCTGTTTTTAGTCTCCTCAGGGTTTGGAGTCTGTTCTCTGTCTATATAAAAGCTGTCAATCGTTAAAGTCCTTTTTAACTTTTTGCTCATTGTCAGAGAAGAATCAGCGACAAACTAGCAAAGAAAAAAAGGAAGAAAACCCCAAATGGAATCTGCTTTTTTGGGGGAGGGGCTGGGTGGCGTTACTGAGCTTCCTTTACAGACTACAGGGGCAGCAGCGAGGCACTAGCAGGACTGTGCTGTGCCTGTGCTCTGAGACTCTGAGAGTATGCTGAGGCACTGTGGGGGAGGGGTGGCCGGTCTCAAGGAACTCCAGCTGTTTGGGGTTGTATTCTTCACCCCCAGTGTTTTTAGCTTCTCTGCTGGGCTACTGACTTGCTGCCAGGGCAAAGTATCCAATCCTATAGTGAAGCTTTACCCGCAGAGACGGCTGAGATCACACCCCAACCCCCTCCGGTCTGCTCGGCTGTGAGCTGCCTGCTGAGCTCTCACTGCTGCTGCCTGCCTTCAGCCTGTGCCCGATTTAAAACCGTCCCGCCCTTCAGCAAAAACAGACCTTTCCTGGCGTCTTCTCTTGGTAACTGTTTGTGGGTTTTTTTTCAGTCAGGCATTAATTCAGAGGCTTGTAATGAGATGGATTCTGAGAGAAAATGCGGAGCTTACACAGCTGTGTGCCTCCTCGCCGCCATTTTGGCCGGAAGTCCGACATTGTCAATTTATGGTGAAACTTCTTCCACCTCATTGAAAAGTAGGAGGAGAAAAGTGAAAAGGGAAGGAGTAAGCTAAGTGGAAGGGAATACAGAAATTGTGAGGAAAATGGATAAGATGGGGGAGGAAGTCTAAGGTAGGGGCGGGACACGAAAAAGGGAGGACTATGAGAGGCAAGTGGTGCTCACAAGTTTAATACTGGGAAAGAAAGGAGAAAAGCATAAGCAGGGGTTAACAAGATAGCAAGTAATACAGAATTGATCATTTTAACCATAAATGTGAATGGGGTAAACTCCCCCATAAAGAGGAAGAAGTTAGTAAACTGGATTAAAAGCCAGAATCCTACAATATGTTGTTTACAGGAAACACACTTGAAGCAGGGTGATACATACAGAATAAAGGTCGAAGGTTGGAGCAGAATCTGCTATGCTTCAGGTGAAGTCGAAAAAGCAGGGGTAGCCATTCTGATCTCAGATCAAGCAAAAGCAAAAATTGATCTAATTAAAAGAGATAAGGAAGGGCAATATATCTTGCTAAAGGGTAGCATAGATAATGAAGCAATATCAGTATTAAACATATATGCACCAAGTGGTATAGCATCTAAATTCTTAAAAGAGAAATTAAGAGAGCTGCAAGAAGAAATAGACAGCAAAACTATAATAGTGGGAGATCTCAACCATGCACTCTCAGAATTAGATAAATCAAATCACAAAATAAATAAGAAAGAAGTCAAAGAGATAAATACAATACTAGAAAAGTTAGATATGATAGATCTCTGGAGAAAACGAAATGGAGACAGAAAGGAGTACACTTTCTTTTCAGCAGTTCTTGGAACCTATACAAAAATTGATCGTATATTAGGACATAAAAACCTCAAACTCAAATGCAGTAAGGCAGAAATAGTAAATTCATCCTTTTCAGACTACAATGCAATGAAAATTCCATTCAACAAAAAGCCTGGGGAAAGTAGACCAAAAAATAATTGGAAACTAAATAATCTCATACTAAAGAATGATTGGGTGAAACAACAAATCATAGACATAATTAATAACTTCACCCAAGAAAATGACAATAATGAGACATCATACCAAAATGTGTGGGATGCAGCCAAATCAGTAATAAGGGGAAATTTCATTTCTCTAGAGGCCTACTTGCATAAAATAGAGAAAGAGAAGGTCAATGAATTGGGGCTTGCAACTAAAAATACTACACAGCGCTTGCTGATGGATGAGGCAGTATGTGACTATTGGATGAGAATGATTATATTTGTCCATCTCTTGGTTAATGCGAGCAATTACTCCTTTCTTAGACCTCACCATGCTAGGAGCACCATCAGTTGTCACCTGGCTAGTTTAGCCCAGTCCAGCTCCAAACCATTCATAGTTTGGCAAACCTTTTCATCCTCTCCTGTAGTTGTTCCTTTGATGCTCTGTAGTGCAGCAAGCTCTTCTATGACTTCAGAAAAATCATTCATCCTACGAATAAAAATTAGAAGTTGTGCAGAATCATGAACATCATTGCTTTTGGCTAATGCCAAGGAAAAATATGAAATTTTTTTATGGAGTTTTGCAAATGCTGATGCAGATTGTCTCCCATTTCTTCAATCTTCTGTGTAATTATAGGTCCTGAAAGACTCACTGTACTAAATAAATCAGCCTTCTCTGAACACATCTCTTTGGCAACAGAAAGAAGGTATTCTTTAACAAATTCTCCCTCTACAAATGGTCTGCCAGTGCATGCTATTAGCTTGGCAACTTGAAAACTTGCTCATAGTGATGAAATATTGAGGTGCTTCTGCTTCACAAATGTATTTTGCTGAGTTGTCCATGTATTTTAATATTTTATATTTTCTCACTTCTCCAACCAACCAATCATATTTATCTTTATATTGAGTTTCATAGTGTTGACACAAATTATATTCTTTGAATACAGAACATAGTGTCTGGCATATCAGACATACAGCTTTTTCCTTGGACTGCATGAAAAAGAAATCATAAATCCACTGTTCTTTGAATATCCTACAATCCGAGTCAATTTTTCTTTTCCTTGACATTATTTCCTAAGGATTCCAAATTTCTATTAGTAAAATTCCAATATATATATATATATATATATATATATATATATATATACAGTGCTACAAAAATAATATACCAATATTATTGTTCTGTAAGAAATGACCAGCAGGATGAATACAGAGAGGCTTGGAGAGATTTACATGAACTGATGCTAAGTGAAATGAGCAGAACCAGGAGATCATTATATACTTCAACAACAATACTGTATGAAGATGTATTCTGATGGAAGTGGATTTCTTTGACAAAGAGATCTAACTCAGTTTCAATTGATCAGTGATGGACAGAAGCAGCTTACACCCAAAGAAAGAACATTGGGAAATGAATGTAAACTGTTTGCATTTTTGTTTTTCTTCCTGGGTTATTTCTACCTTCTGAATCCAATTCCTCCCTGTGCAACAAAAGAACTGTTTGGTTCTGCACACATATATTGTATCTAGGATATACGGTGACATATTTAACATAAATAGGACTGCTTGCCATCTAGGGGAGGGGGTGGAGGGAGAGAGGGGAAAAATCGGAATAGAAGTGAGTGCAAGGGATAATGTTGTAAAAAATTACCCTGGCATGGGTTCTATCAATAAAATGTTATTATATATATATATATATATATATATATATATATATATATATATATATACCAGCAATAACTTTGCCCACACAGAGATATACACACTGCAATGCCCAACTTCCTCCAAGCTATGTCTGCACTGTGATGCCTCCATTTCCTGCACTCTCTCTCTCCCACTCTTCACGCTCCCACTTCAGACCTTCACTGCTGCAGTGAATTCCCCCTGTAGCGGCCATGACATGCGTAACATACACTGTACATCCCCTGCGCCTGTCTATTGTGGTGGCTGCTGTTACTGTACAAGGCTGCGGGCCTGGCCTGGGAACTCTCTTCACCCTGGTATCGCCTCACACTCTGTCTCTGCCGCCTCAGCCCAGTGCCGGAAGTGTGATTGCAAATGTGAGTTTAGGTCCAATGTCACTTCTGGTCTGATTTTGTCATAACCCAGTGGGCTGCATAAATGTCCTCAGTGGTCCGCATCTGGCCTGCGGGCCGTAGTTTGAGGACCCCTGCCCTAAACTAATATATTTTGTGCTATACCAATCATACTCCCAAGAAACTATTTTGATGACCAAGAAAAAATAACAAAATTCATATGGAAGAACAAAAGTTCAAGAATTTCAAGGGAATTAATGAACAAAAAAAATATCAAATGAAGGTGGCCTAGCTCTATCTGCTCTAAAACTATATTATAAAGCAGTGGTCACCAAAACCTTTTGGTATTGGCTAAGAAATAGATTAGTTGATCAGTGGAATAGGTTAGGTTCACAGGACAAAATAATTAATAACTATAGCAATCTAGTGTTTGACAAACCCAAAGATCCCATCTTTGGGGATAAGAATTCACTATTTGACAAAAACTGCTGGGAAAACTGGAAATTAGTATGGCAGAAATTAGGCATGGACCCACACTTAACCCCATACACCAAGATAAGATCAAAATGGACCCATGATTTAGGCATAAAGAACGAGATTATAAATAAATTAGATTATAAATAAATTAGAGGAACATAAACTATCGTTTACCTCTCAGACTTGTGGAGGAGGAAGGAATTTGTGATCAAAGAAGAACTAGAGATCATTATTGATGACAAAATAGAAAATTTTGATTATATCAAATTAAAAAGCCTTTGTATAAACAAAACTAATGCAAACAAGATGAGAAGGGAAGAAATAAACTGGGAAAACATTTTTACACTTAAAGGTACTGATAAAAGCCTCATTTCCAAAATATATAGAGAATAAAAAATCAAGCCATTCTCCAGTTGATAAATGGTCAAAGGATATGAACAAACAATTTTCAGATGATGAAATTGAAACTATTTCTACTCATATGAAAGGGTGTGCCAAATCACTTTTGATCAGAGAAATGCAAATTTCTCAAAACATCTCTGGGATACCACTATGCACCTGTCAGATTGGCTAAGATGATAGGAAAAAATAATGATGAATGTTGGAGGGAATGCAGAAAAACTGGGAAACTGATGTATTGTTGGTAGAGTTGTGAATGGATCCAACTATTCTGGAGAGCAATTTGGAATTATGCTCAAAAAGTTATCAAACTGTGCATACTTTTTGATCCAGCAGTGTTACTACTGGGCTTATATACTAAAGAAATACTAAACAAGAGATCTGTACATGCCAAAATGTTTGTGGCAGCCCTGTTTCTAGTGGCTAGAAACTGGAAAATGAATGGATGCCCATCAATTGGAGAATGGTTGGTTAAATTGTGGTATATGAATGTTATGGAATATTATTGTTCTGTAAGAAATGACCAGCAGGATGAATACAGAGAGGCTTGGAAAGAGTTGCATAAACTGATGATGAGTGAAATGAGCAGAACCAAGAGATCATTATAAAAAGAACAAGATAAAAATCCGAACACTATAATAGAAGAAATAATAGAAGGAAATTGGCCAGAATTTCTGAATATAGTCAATGAGATACCATTTGGAAAAATTTGTAGATTGGTTCTAGGAAAAAAAAATATATATAGGGCTGCAAATTCCAAGACACGGTGTTAAATTTAACTAAAAATTTATTTCATGAAAAACAAGTTCCAAAAGTAATCAGGAGAAAGACTTTCAAATACAAGGGAAAGAAAATTCAAATAACATTAGCCTTTTTTGTACCCATCAGAAAATGCAGAAGGAAACACAGCGATTTTTGAAGAGAAGTAAAGCTTAGGATGCAATCCCAGAGTGAATGTAAATCTAAACCTAACCATAAATGAAAAAAAAAGATGGACATTGAATCATAGAGGCATCTAAATCAGTTGTTGTTTAGTCATTTTTCAGTTGTATCCAATTCAGTGCAAAAACAAATCACCAGCAATTCTATGTGTATTATCAACCAAACTTGTCAGTAAGAAACAATTTCCATTTAACATAATTACAGATGGTATAAAATACTTGAAGTTTTGCCTGCAAAGAAAGGCATATGAACTTTAGAATACAATTACAAAATTCTTCATAGAAATACAGATTTGAAGAATTGGAAGCATATTAATTGCTCATTATTAGGCTAAGCCAATAAATGACAAAACTGGAAAGTAGTCTGAAAGATACTAGGGAATATACAAAGACAAGCTGCAAATGGGTGTATGATTAGATATAAAGGAGAATATAAACAAATTAGTGGAGTAAGGAAGAAATTACCTTTTAGATCTGTAAAATAAAGGAAGAGTTCATGACCAAATAAGAAACAGAGATAAAATGGTAATTTTTATTATATAAAATTAAATTTTTTTTGGACAAAATCAATACGGCCAAAGTTAGAAGAAAAATAGGGAACTGGGAAGAGGTTGGGTGAGTGGGATTTTACAAGTTTCTCTGATAAAAGTCTCATATTTAAGATGTATAGGAAATCAAGTCGGATTGATAAATGGTTATAGGACAATGAATAGGGAATTTTCATAGAAATCAAAGTTATTAATAGCTATATAAAAATCCTCATTAAAACAATCTCATACCCTTCAAATTGGGTAAAATGATAAAAAAAGAAAATGGCAAATGTCAGAATGGATGTGAGAAAATACTTTAATGAGAACTGGACCCACTATTCTGGAAAGCAATCTGAAACTATGTCCAAAATATTTTTAAACTTTGACCCAGAAATATCTCTACTAGAGCTATATCCTAAAGAAAACAAAGAATAAAAGGATTATTTATGTAAAAAACATTTATAGAAGCTATTTTTGTGTTGCCAAAGAACTGGAAATTGAGGTGATGTCCAGATGATTGAAGTTTTGGTATATGAATACGATATAATATTATTGTCCTGTAATAATACCAACAGTTCCACTTTACATAAGATCACATTATGCAAATTTGTTGCTGCTCCTGGAATGTGGCAGTGGCCACAGTAAAGCACTGTGCCATGGGTCCTACCAAAACCACTCCAGCTTGGAACTCCAGATTCCAAGGCCAGGAAAATTGCTAGGGCTACAGCACCTATAGAGTCCTTTAAGAGAAGGGCTATGTCCAGGGTCCACTCAGGTTAAGTAAGAATTGGTTGTAACAACAAAAATGATAGTGAATATTTATACTATGTTCTAGGCACTATGCTAAATGTTTTGCAATTATAATCTTATTTGACAATGTTTGGGACAAAGACACCTACCCAAATTGGCTACTCAGAGATCACTCATAGAAAGCAGAATTATTTATTAGAATCTCAAGAAGCAGACCCCATCCTGGTCTGTGAGCCAAATTTCACAGCAGGAGAGAGCCAATCCCTTGAAAATGCTCACAGTTTTTATACATTTCAGACAAAGAACCCCCAAAATCCTACTCTCTTTATGGTATCATTGGTCACATAAGTCTCTATTCCCCTATTTGGTCAGTGGAATGTAGTAGATAAGGTGATGTATAGCTTTCTTACCATGCATCCTTTGATGACTAATGACTAATGAAATATAGTCCAGGACTTAACTAAAATCACATACTTCCTAAACTGAGGCCTTTAAGGCTTTAGCTAACAGTCTTTGATCAATATGTGCTTGATCTGTAAGTTCTTCACCTTTTCCACACAACAAGAACCCTGGAAAATAGATACTATTATTATTTTATTGCTGAGGAAACTGATATCCAGGGGAGACATAGCTAGTTAAAGTCAAATTTACTATATTATGTATTTGAACTCTCAGGTATTCCTGACTCCAGGCCCAGCATTCTGTTCATTGTGCCACCTATTTGTAAGTAATGATGAAGGCAATGGTTTTTGGGGAAAAAAAATTGAGAAGATCTATATGAAATGATGTGAAGTGAGCTGAACCAGGAGAAAAATTTACATGGTAACAATAATATTGTAAAGTGAAACAACCTTAAAAGACTTAGGAACTGTGATCAACACAATGACTCTCCACAATTCCAAAAGATTTGTGATGAAATATACTTTCTACCTCCAGATAAAGACTAATAGACTCAGAGGTAGATTAAAACTTTTTTGCTTTTTTAAACATGGCTAATACAGAGGTATGTTTTGTGTAACTATGTGTAAATGTAATAAATTTTGTTTTTCCTCCCTTCTCATTGGTAGGGAGATAGGCAAAAATTGCAAATAAAAAACTTCTTTTAAAAAGTTAAGAAAAAAATTAACTGGTATAAAAGATGAATATTGAAGCAAATACAATATATTATTTTCCTTTTTATAGAAAATCAAGGTTTAAATTCAAAATAGTGTTGTGTTGGATGGATGAGCATATTTTAATTTAGTATTTTTTTAAGACTGAACTATATATCTCTATTCCTCAATGATACATATCATTTACAAGGAAAGCAAACACAGTAAGGATATATAATTTACATGAATGCATAGTGATAGACATGGGAGAGAAAAAACATTTTCAAAATACAAAAAAGCCAAAATAGAAGTGTAACTTTATTTGTATACATGTTATGTATCTTTTAGAGATCAAGCATTTATTGATGCCTGTTGAGGCTGAAACAAAAGAAATTATCTTAAATATTACTTTTTCACTGAAATGTTCTTATTAGTCCCAATTCTAAACTCGTTTTTTCTTCTCTATCTAATAAGAAGGAATAGAAAATGAGATACTCTTCAGCTGAAGAACTTGATAATAATGCTCATATATAGTTTTATTGTCTAACTTTCTGTCTAACCACAATAAAAAATTTAAAATTACTAGTGCTAAGTGAAATTTTCAACACTTCCAACTTGCTTTCCAACTCTTCTCTTTTTTTTTTGTTTTTTTATGTTTTATTTAATTTAGTATTTTGATTTTTAATTACAGCTGTCCAATGCCACAACCTTGCAAATACCTTAGTTTAAAAACTTTTCCAGACATATCTACCTGGAGCAGTTCTCAGACCACATTCCTTTTAGGCAGCATGTAGCATTGCCCTTGAACAGTAGACTGTTGGCTTAATAGCAATTTAAACAATCATATCTGATTTTGAGTTTGCCTCAAGTAGCAAATTTATGCTAATCATAGCTTAGGACTAAGATATCATTTTTCTCAAGAACATCTTATTTACCCTATAAAATATAATAATAATTATATTCTGGACTTAAACACATACTATTAATATACAATAATTAATTCTAAATCCCAGAAAAATGTTGAGAACATCAAGCCTCTAATTTTGTACTGCTTATTAATCACTAAGACAAAATAAAGTCTTTGAATCTAAGATCTATCTTTGATATATACTGCCTATTAATAAAGTTTCATAATTTTTAAAAAGGCATAGCTAAATTTCAGATAAAATTTATTCTTTACTATAAGCAAACTTGTAGGTTCCCCCACTTTGGTCAGTCATGGTTGCAGTTTCTCAAACTACAGAACTTTACAGTTCTGACAGCAAGACTGATAAGGTCTTATGTCTCTGGCCAACTAAAAGTCTTACTTTATCCAGTTAAAAAAAAGCAAACAAACAATTATATTCCATTAAATAATTAACAATTCTCAAACATTGTGATCACATCTCCAAATGTTCAATTCACAATCTAACAGCATTCAGATTAAAAAGGAAAGTTATTTTCTCAAAAGTACAAATGAAACTCTTCTAGATATCAATCAAGATAACATTACTTATACAGTGGTTTCGCAAAATTTACAACATAAGAAATTAGAAGCCTAGCAGTAAATGAAACAATATTGTGAATTTTTAATCATAACACAAACCCTTTCTAGTCAAATATCAATCCATATGAATTCACTTCCAAACCCTTTAACATAATTTTACTATTTATCAATTTTGGATTTTATAGTAATCATATCTAAAACCCAGTATGAAGTACTACAGTATGGAGCAATTGCATTCAAGTAAAAAATAATATTTAACATTTATATAGTACTTACCCTGTGCGAGGCACTGTGTTAAGCATTTCACAATTATTACACATTTAATCCTCACAACAATCCCAGGAGTTAGGTGCCATCATTATTCAATTATACATATGAGGCAAAGAGGTAAAATGACTTGCTGAAGATCAGCACAACTAATTTCTGAGAACGGATTTTAACAAAGGTTTTCTGATCTGTGTAGTGTTTGTGCATGTCTCTTTGCTGCCAAATATCAAATGTATTTGGCATTAAGTTCTAATTTACCACAATTATCCTAGTAAGAGAACATATCTCACTGTCAATGAGACCATAATCTAACTGATGTGGTTGAAGTCACCAAATGCTGTGGTTGCAGACACCAAATGATGCAATTTAGAAGAGTACCAAATGCTGAGATTGATGTAGGCATTAACTGATAGGGTTCATTCATATGAAGAATTCATATTGGCCATTCTCTTTGGCAAAAGGTAGGTTAATTTAGGAGAAAAGGTTACAGACAAAATAAAGAGATACAATAGACACCAGGAATGGCAAACATTAAATAGAGTTGGGAAAGCATATAGTTAGAAAGGAATGGGATTTTAACAATTAATGATGGAAAAGACAAATGGAACTTTATGGAACTTATAATTTACCAGGAGAAAAGCAATATCCCATAAGATTGGGGCATGTCCTTAGATGGCAGGTAACTCCTAAGAGGGATTTAGCACCCTGAAAGAGTTAGTTAACTATAAGGAAAAAGATACCATAAGGCATTGGTGGGGATGAGAGGAGAGACACCATGTGGCATGGAGAGGAGTAAAGGGAAAGCCATCATCAGCCTTTGTTATCTAAGAGGAATTGAGCAAAGATGGCATGAGTTGTAATGCCAAAGAAACTGAGCAAGACAGAGATTAGAGACCAATTCAATAATTTATTAAATGGAGAGAAATACTGGGACCAATGGATCCATGTTGATCCCAGGGCTAGACGAGACTATCATCTCAAAGAGTCTAGCCCCGAGTATTGGGGCAGCAAGCTTTTTATGGAATAACAAGAACAATGACATTACTGATATTCTAATGACATCTGAAATGGATAAACCTTTATCTTGTCAAACATTAAGGAATGTCTATAAAACCTTTATCTCAAACATTAAGAGGGGACGGTTATAACCTAAGGCAGAATTATGAAATAGGACAATTGGAGGAACTGGTCACCCCATTAAAAAGGAACTTTGGCATAACAGAGCCATGGAGAGATTTATAAGGAAGATTTAACTTCAGGGACATAACTGGAATTTCTGCCAGGATATAGCAAGGTGAGGCTGCCCATGACCTCCATAGAAAGTAGGCCTAAGAGATTTGACATAACTTGGATTTCTTGTCGGGATACAATAAGATGGGAGTCACCCACAGTTTGGGAGGGGGGGAAAGGGCGAGGGAATGGCTAGTAATGGTTTTAGTTTCTCAAACTACAGATCTTTAGAAAGCCCTGACAGCAAGGCCTTATGACTCTGGCCAACTAAAAGTCTTAAACTTTATCCAGTTTAAAAAAGCAAATAAACAATTATACTCTATTAAATAACAGTTTTCAAACATTGTGATCACATTTTCAAATGTTCATATTCCAACAGCACCCAGATTAAAAAAGGAAGTTACTTTCCTTCACAGAGAGTAAGACCATGAGACTAAACTGATTCCTATCAGTGTCCTTCCTGAGGGAGCCATTCCATCAGTGCTGCTGCTTCTTTTTTTTTTTTTTCCCTGAGGCAATTGGGTTTAAGTGACTTGCCCAGGGTCACACAACTAGGAAGTGTTAAATGTTTGAGAACAGATTTGAACTCAGGTCATCCTGACTTCAGGGCTGGTGCTCAGTGCTTCATTCTTTCTCTGCCAATCAGGATTTCATCAAAATAAAATTTGGATTTATAACTCAAATGGTAATTATCTAAACCTTCAATTTTTTCTCCAAAGACTATAAGCTGCCTGCATCTCAAATTTTAGAGCACATTACTTTCATTTAGTAAACATAACTTGGTAGGATACTATCTAAAATTGCTAAAAGGTATTGCTTTTTTTTCTGAGGCAGTTGGAGTTAAGTGACTTGCTCAGGGTACAGCTAGGAATGATATAAGCTGAGATCTTTTTGGGGGGGGAAGAGTTGGAAAGGCCCTGATGTGAACTGTGTCCCCTTTAATTTGTGGGGGAAGAGTGATTTGGAGTCTCAAACTCTGGGAGGTCCCACACCCATTCAAGATAAGTAATCTCATTTTATTTTGAATTTGAATTGAATTGAATTGGAAATCAGTCTCTCCAGAGCTTGGCCCTGGCTGGGGGTCAAAGATCCAAGAAGCCCCAGACCTCAGAAGGCTAATAAAAGGCAACTCTAAAACCCCAATCTTTGCTATTTGCCCTTCTGGACATAGCCCACTGATGAAGATATTTTCTTCTCAGTGTAAACCCATCTTTGCAATAGCCCTACAGGACCTTGCCGGCTAAGGAAGCTGTCTTTTTAGCATACTATCTTCTTAGTGTAAATAAACCCCTTCTTTGCCACAAACTTGTATTTATTGGGGTTTGCAAATTCCTTTGCAACTGTAATGCCAAAGTTCACTTTTAATGGGGTGACCAGTTCCTCCAATTATCCTATTTCATAATTCTGCCTTAAGGTTATGAGTGTCCCCTCTTAATGGTTGAGATAAAGGTGTTATAGACATTCCTTAATGTCATTAGAATATCAGTAACCTCCTTCTATGAGGTTATCCCCACCTAGGTCCCTCCATTGTTATTCCATAAAAGGCTCCCTGCCCAGAGACTCTGGGCTAGACTCTTTGAGATGATAGTCTTATCTGGCCCTGGGATCAACATGGATCCCAGTATTTCTTTCCATTTAATAAATTATTGAATTGGTCTCTAATCTCTGTCTTGCTCAGTTTCTTTGGCATTACATTTGGAGGCCCCAGCGAGATAATTAGAAAATGAGCAGGATTAGAGATGAGACTTTCGGGTCTCTGCCTTGGGCGGGTGGCTGCAAATCTGAATTCTTGGCCTGGAGAGGTCGGGCCCTCCTGGATTTCTTTCCAGAGCCTCCAGGAAAGAGAGCAGTTTACAGGCACAATAGCCTGCTAGTAGACAACCGCATTTCGGACACAGGAGGGTAAGTTTGTCTGGGTACCTTTTGGGGTACCATCTGGTTATGTTTTAAGACTTGTTTTATTTGTTTGGTTTGGTTGATTAGTGAATAACCGGTTGCACGGTTGTACGGTTATCACTTTTGGGGTGCCCTTGGGGTACCGGTTGGTTTGGTTGATTAGTGAATAATTGGACGCGGTTGTCACTTGGGGTGCCCTTTTGGGGGGTGCCATTTGCTTGGTTGATGAGTGGCCTACTGAACGCGGGGGGTCGCTCTGGAGTGTGAAATACGGAATTTTGGACAAGGCAAAAGACTTTTCTTTCCTTATCTTGTGGTACACACTGCAGGCATCAAGACTGCAGTGGTTGTTTGGAGCTCTTGGGAGCTCTGGCACAATTCTTTAGGAATTGCTGTGGTTCTATCTCTAAAAAGAGATACGAGGGAGGCTGCAAAGATTGGGAAAACTAAGTTTTTACTTCTCTGCAATCCAGACACTCCGCCGCCTCAAAACTCTTTTCCTGGAGCAGATGCTTTGCTTGAGGAAACTCTTTCTGTCCAACTCTTCCAGAGACAAAGGCCCATCCTTTGCATTTCTAAGAGAGGTCCTCCCACTTCTTCCATCGAGTAGGAAGTATATACATTTGAAAATGGGACTCAGTTTCCCTGTTTGGGTCATCCTGTGTTAGAGTAATGCCGGCTCCTCCCGCTTTTGCATGCTCAGGGGGCTATCTACAAAGACTGGAGGTTTTAAAAACATCATTTGGTTTGGCTTTAATATTAGTGTCCTACTGAATGTTGTAATTGTGCAGTCTAAGTGTGATCAGTGTTCTGTATGTCTTGTATGTTATTGTTAGTCTAGTTGTGCTCTGTGTTCTATGTGATTTTTGTGAAATTGTAATTTGTCTGTTTTGGTAACTTAAGAGCTCTGTTAAATTTAAGAACAATGATCAAATTTGGGAATTGGTTATTTCAATACTGAACTCCAGCTGGTGGAAACATTTGATTAGGAATTTAAAAGATGATTCTAAATTTGGGAAATAAATTGGTTATCCTTAAGTATAAGATCTTATGACAGGAAAAAATAATGATGATTGTTGGAGGGGATGTGGGAAAACTGGGACATTGATTCATTGTTGGTGGAGTTGTGAACGAATCCAACCATTTTGGAGAGTAGTTTGGAACTATGCTCAAAAAGTTATCAAACTGTGCATACCCTTTGATCCAGCAGTGTTACTACTGGGATTATATCCCAAAGAGATTATAAAGAAGGGAAAGGGACCTGTATGTGCACGAATGTTTGTGGCAGCCCTTTTTGTAGTGGCTAAAAACTGGAAACTGAATGGATGTCCATCAGTTGGAGAATGGCTGAATAAATTGTGGTATATGAAAATTATGGAATATTACTGTTCTGTAAGAAATGACCAACAGGATGATTTCAGAAAGGCCTGGAGAGACTTACACGAACTGATGCTGAGTGAAATGAGCAGGACCAGGAGATCATTATATACTTCAACAACAATACTAGATGATGACCAGTTCTGATGGATCAGGCCATCCTCAGCAACGAGATCAACCAAATCATTTCTAATGGAGCAGTAATGAACTGAACTAGCTATGCCCAGAAAAAGAACTCTGGGAGATGACTAAAAACCATTACATTGAATTCCCAATCCCTATATTTATGCACACCTGCATTTTTGATTTCCTTCACAAGCTAATTGTACAATAATTCAGAGTCTGATTCTTTTTGTACAGCAAAATAATGTTTTGGTCATGTATACTTATTGTGTATCTAAGTTATATTTTAATATATTTAACATCTACTGGTCATCCTGCCATTTAGGGGAGGGGGTGGGGGGGGTAAGAGGTGAAAAATTGGAACAAGAGGTTTGGCAATTGTTAATGCTGTAAAGTTACCCATGTATATATCCTGTAAATAAAAGGCTATTAAATAAAAAAAAAATAAATAAATTAAAAAAAAAGTGTAAGATCTTAAAGGATAAGGTTATGGTAAATATCTGTTTAGGATTTATTACTAGAGGTAAAATATCTTGGGTTTATAGTTAATATGCACTACATTTTTTCCCTCCTGTAACTGATTTCTATAATGGTCAATAAGCAATTGTTAATTCAATTATGTCATACCTTGCTGTTTCACAATCTGGTTATGTGTAATCACTATATCCTAAATACTTGAGCAAATAAGTATTTAGTCTGGTCATCTATTGGTTACCGGATATTGTGTCTGGATATTCAAGTTTTTTTTTAAGGTTTTTAACTAATGAGAGACCACATCTTGTAGCAGTCCTTGTGGACCAGTCTTTCTATCTCAGACTGTTCTAACTTTTCTTTGTTAGATTTGTTTTTATTTCTAGATTTGGTCAAATTGCAGATATATTGACTTGCTTCTGGGACCTAGATCAAACCTTTATTTGTCGGCTCGCCACACTACAGACCCATCCCCCTCGAGGACTGAGCATCGTCCCTAGCATCGGCCCTGTTCAGCTTGAAGAAGCAAATGACAGCCATCGCCCACTTTTCCTGATGTAATTCGGACTGATGGGGGGAAGTGGGAAAGTGGTTGACTTGATAGAATTTTCACTGTATTACTGTGCTGTGTTTAAGACTTGGGATGGAAATTGTTAAACTTGTGTAACTATTGCTGTTATGTTTGATCTGTTATGGATATGCATATGTGTATGATTTATATGTGGGATGGCCATTTGATAATTCCTTTCCAAAAAAAAAAAAAAAAAGGGGGAGGAGAAGAAATAGGAAATTGGGAAAACTGGTATCTTGCTAGTTCAGATTTAATTGGAAATTGGGAAAACTGGTATCTTGCTAGTTCAGATTTAATTGGAAGTCCTTTACTCCTTGCTTAAATTTACTAGACTATGATTTGCTGGTTGTGCTTTAACTTGGAAATCCCTTATTCTGTTGGAATTGCCCTGGCAGACTCAGTTTCGGGGATTATTTTTTAGAAACAACCAGAAATTGGATACCTGTCTTGGAACTGGCATTCTCTCTGAGCTGTTGCTCCACTCCTGGTACCCCAGATCCTTAATTAGTAGTTCAGCGTACTTAAATGGACCTTGTTGATATCGATGCCTCTAAAGTTTGGGGTTTGCCTCCTTTGGTCTAACTGTGCATAATCTGCATTCTAGTAGCAGCCCTGTTTGTCCCTCTGGGCGGGACAGGTGGGGCTACTCCAAGCCTCACCCTTCTCTCCTGGAGCCGGCCCTCTGGATGGGCAACACAACTGCCTTGAGCCAGCTGCTCTCCGTAAGCAGAGGCCGAGTCATGCACAAATGACCACAACTGTCCATATGCTCCTCAACTGCAGAGGGTCTGACAATTGATTGTCAGAAATAATTGAAATAAGGAACTTTGTGTATTGCTGATTAATTCTGGGGTTATCAGGGAGAGACTTGACCTTGCCATAAGTCCTTGCATTAGTATAGCTTTATTTTGATTTTTACTTACTTCACATAGGGTTGTTCAAATTATAGTGCTAAGGCCTTCTAGAGGGAGGTAATTCAAAGATTTGAATAGTTCCAAGAGAAAAAGGGGGGAATGGCAAAGTTCACTTTTAATGGGGTGACCAGTTCCTCTAATTATCCTATTTTGTAATTCTGCCTTAAGGTTATGACCATCCCCTCTTAATGGTTGAGATAAAGGTGTTATAGACATTCCTCAATGTCATTAGAATATCAGTAACCTCCTTCTATGAGGTTATCCCCACCTAGGTCCCTTCATTGTTGTTATTCCATAAAAGGCTCCCTGCCCAGAGACTCAGGGCTAGACTCTTTGAGATGATAGTCTCATCTGGCCCTGGGATCAACATGGATCCCAGTATTTCTCTCCATTTAATAAACTATTGAATTGGTCTCTAATCTCTGTCTTGCTCAGTTTCTTTGGCATTACACAACCAGCCAAGGGGATCCCATCGCTGTTGGGGGATCTCTCATCCTCAATTCTCACACCTCATCAGGAAGTGTTAAGGGTCGGAGGTCAAATTTGAACTTGGATCCTCCTGACTTCAGGACTGATGCACTATCTATTATGCTACCTAGCTGCCCCCTAACAAGTATTTCTTTAAAGGTTTTCTCAAATTCTTCTTATTCCAATGGAATTAAGAACTTTTCTAACTTCTTTACAAACTGCAAACCCTTTCACACTCAAACCTCCATTCATGTAGTCAGTATGAAATTGAATCAACTTTCTTTAGCTTTCCTTTTACTATTCCTCTAGTGGATTTGGTAAAGCCCACGAATTTACCTAAATGATTAGATTCTGCTGAGTCATTTCAAACTGGTTTCTACAAATCAAGAGAAAAAGAGAATGGGAAAAAAAAATTCTTTTCTTTTTTCTCTTTATCTCTGTAGTCTTCAACTTGGCCAGAGTTGTAAAATCAGAAAGAAAGGACTTCACAAGTTTCCTTGTCTCCCACTGAAAGTCTGACCAAAAAATCATTCAAAATAAATCCCTATTTAATATTACCAACAGCTGAATGTTTGCATCCACTTTTGGGAAGGGGATTGTGTGTGTGTGTGTAATTGAAGGACTTCCAGCAGCTGTGTGCAGTAAAGATAAGTGAAGAACTTCCAAGGACGTTTAAATTCCTCTTCTATATTTTAGTTTCTCAAGGTCTCTATGACCTACATAAGTATGTTGAATAGTAGCCAATATGTACTTAAATTTTAGATATATGTATCCAACCTAGAATGAAGGCATTTATTGCTGTTCAAATTATTAATGTTTAGACAATTAGTTGCCTGATGTATAGTTCCTCCCAGAACTAGGAATCTGCTGTTTTTGGCACGAATAACATCCAATTAAGGGGGGGGGGCACCTATCTCTTAATGTTCCCCAACACATGATGTTCCTTTGTATCTAAATGATCCTTTGTATCTAAAGATCCTTTGTATCTAAAAACCTATAAAGACTGTATACCTTATCCCCTTCTTTAGCCCTTCTACCATGAGCTTTCTCTCTTTCCCTCCTCATGGTGGAATTGCTCATTCTCATGAGAATTTATTAAATAAACAACTTTTCTGCTTTTTACTTCAAGAGGTCTCTGAACAGTCATTTTTGAATAGGATTTTCTATCCCTTACAGGGTTTTACATGGGGTAGCTGCTTCTTCACCTATCCTTCACCTATTCACCTTCTCCCAGAGGCCTCATCCTGCTGGTTTTTTCTGTAAAATCTCTTCAAGGATCCTTCCCATTATTGGAAAAACTAGCTTTTACCCCTTAATCCTAGGTGTATGATAATGAGGGTGTTGAAGTTCAAAAGGAGATCCCAAAAGATTGGGGTTGTAGACTAGTAATTGCAAGGTGTTTCAAAAGAATTTTCAGGCTTGAATCTGAAATAGCCCAGGCACTAAATTTCAGGAGAGCCAAGGTGTTTGTAATTTAGAAATCATTTATTGTTTATTTACCGGCTGGCCAGACAGACTCTCAGTAGAGATCTGCCCCAAACCCAAGTAGACACAGGTTTATAAACAATTCTTGTTCTGCCTTGTGGTTACAACAGTGACTCGACTTCTCCCTGGAGAAGGGGGATGCTGGGGAGCTTATAGGATGTCTGATATTGTTAGGCAAGCATTCTGTCTGAACATAACATTTCCCTTAATTTAGTTTAAGCAACACTTTCCTAAAAGCTGAGGCCCCTTAATCCAGGGATGAGGGGGCCAATCTTTTGTCCATTTCAAATCCATTTCCAAATCAAGGGACAAAATTTATTGTAATTGTAACACCAATTGAAGCAGACTAAGTTCCTTTTATTTATTTATTTATTTTTTATTTAATAGCCTTTTATTTACAGGATATATGCATGGGTAACTTTACAGCATTAACAATTGCCAAACCTCTTGTTCCAATTTTTCACCTCTTACCCCCCCCACCCCCTCCCCTAGATGGCAGGATGACCAGTAGATGTTAAATATATTAAAATATAAATTAGATACACAATAAGTATACATGACCAAAACGTTATTTTGCTGTACAAAAAGAATCAGACTCTGAAATATTGTACAATTAGCTTGTGAAGGAAATCAAAAATGCAGGTGGGCATAAATATAGGGATTGGGAATTCAATGTAATGGTTTTTAGTCATCTCCCAGAGTTCTTTTTCTGGGCATAGCTAGTTCAGTTCATTACTGCTCCATTAGAAATGATTTGGTTGATCTCGTTGCTGAGGATGGCCTGGTCCATCAGAACTGGTCATCATATAGTATTGTTGTTGAAGTATATAATGATCTCCTGGTCCTGCTCATTTCACTCAGCATCAGTTCGTGTAAGTCTCTCCAGGCCTTTCTGAAATCATCCTGTTGGTCATTTCTTACAGAACAGTAATATTCCATAATATTCATATACCACAATTTATTCAGCCATTCTCCAACTGATGGACATCCATTCAGTTTCCAGTTTCTAGCCACTACAAAAAGGGCTGCCACAAACATTCGTGCACATACAGGTCCCTTTCCCTTCTTTATAATCTCTTTGGGATATAATCCCAGTAGTAACACTGCTGGATCAAAGGGTATGCACAGTTTGATAACTTTTTGAGCATAGTTCCAAACTACTCTCCAAAATGGTTGGATTCGTTCACAACTCCACCAACAATGCATCAATGTCCCAGTTTTCCCACATCCCCTCCAACAATCATCATTATTTTTTCCTGTCATCTTAGCCAATCTGACAGGTGTGTAGTGGTATCTTAGAGTTGTCTTAATTTGCATTTCTCTGATTAATAATGACTTGGAGCATCTTTTCATATGACTAGAAATAGTTTCAATTTCTTCATCTGAGAATTGTCTGTTCATATCCTTTGACCATTTTTCAATTGGAGAATGGCTTGATTTTTTATAAATTAGAGTTAATTCTCTATATATTTTGGAAATGAGGCCTTTATCAGAACCTTTGACTGTAAAAATATTTTCCCAGTTTATTGCTTCCCTTCTAATCTTGTCTGCATTAGTTTTGTTTGTACAAAAACTTTTCAGTTTGGTATAATCGAAATTTTCTATTTTGTGATCAGTAATGATCTCTAGTTCTGCTTTGGTCATAAAGACCTTCCCCTTCCACAGGTCTGAGAGGTAAACTATCCTATGTTCCTCTAATTTATTAATAATTTCATTCTTTATGCCTAGGTCATGAACCCATTTTGACCTTATCTTGGTGTACGGCGTTAAGTATGGATCAATGCCTAGTTTCTGCCATATTAGTTTCCAATTTTCCCAGCAATTTTTATCAAACAGTAAGTTCTTATCCCAAAAGCTGGGATCTTTGGGTTTGTCAAAGACTAGGTTGCTATATTTGTTGACTGTTTTATCCCTTGAACCTAATCTATTCCACTGATCAACTAATCTATTCCTTAGCCAATACCAAATAGTTTTGGTAACTGCTGCTCTATAATATAATTTTAGATCTGGTACAGCTAAGCCACCATCATTTGATTTTTTTTTCATTAATTCCCTTGAAATTCTTGACCTTTTGTTTTTCCATATGAACTTTGTTGTTATTTTTTCTAGGTCATTAAAATAGTTTTTTGGGAGTCTGATTGGTATAGCGCTAAATAAATAGATTAGTTTAGGTAATATTGTCATCTTTATTATATTTGCTCGCCCTATCCAAGAGCATTTAATATTTTTCCAATTGGTTAGATCAGACTTAATTTGTGTGAAAAGTGGTCTGTAATTTTGCTCATAAAGTTTCTGATTTTCCCTTGGCAGATAGATTCCTAAATATTTTATATTATCAGTAGTTACTTTAAATGGAATTTCTCTTTGTAACTCTGACTGTTGGATTTTGTTAGTGATATATAAGAATGCTGATGACTTATGTGGGTTTATTTTATAACCAGCAACTTTGCTAAAGTTGTGGATTATTTCTAATAACTTTTTAGCAGAATCTCTGGGGTTCTCTAAGTATACCATCATGTCATCGGCAAAGAGTGATAATTTGGCTTCCTCATTGCCTATTCTTATTCCTTTAATCTCTTTCTCAGCTCTTATTGCTATAGCTAGCGTTTCTAATACAATATTAAATAGTAACGGTGATAGTGGGCAACCTTGTTTCACTCCAGATCTTATTGGGAATGGTTGCAGTTTGTCTCCATTACATATGATGCTTACTGATGGTTTTAAATAGATGCTGCTGATTATTTTAAGGAAAAGTCCATTTATTCCTATACTCTCAAGTGTTTTTAATAGGAATGGATGTTGGATTTTATCAAATGCTTTTTCTGCATCTATTGAGATGATCATATGGTTTTTGTTAATTTGGTTATTAACATGGCCAATTATATTGATAGTTTTCCTAATATTGAACCAGCCCTGCATTCCTGGTATAAATCCTACTTGATCATAGTGTATTATCTTGGAGATGATTTTCTGTAGTCTTTTTGCTAGACTTAGCAAAGAACCAGGAGCAAGAAGATAAATTTATAGGAAAAGACTGAGAGATCCAATTCTTCATGTCACTGATATGCTAATTTTGTGACTTAGAGATAGAACTGAGGAGTGATCTGGTATGCACTTCAATATTGAATTTTATAGCAGGATACAAAATAAACCCAAATAAGTCATCAGCATTCTTATATATCACTAACAAAATCCAATAGTTAAAGTTACAAAGAGAAATTCCATTTAAAGTAACTACTGATAGTTTAAATTATTTAGGAATCTATCTGCCAAGGGAAAATCAGAAACTTTATGAGAAAAACTACAAAAGATTTTCTACACAAATTAAGTCTGATCTAAGCAACTGGAAAAATATTAAATGCTCTTGGATAGGGTGAGCAAATATAATAAAGATAACAATACTACCTAAACTAATCTATTTGTTTAGCGCTATACCAATCAGATTCCCAAAAAACTATTTTAATGATCTAGAAAAAATACAACAAAGTTCATATGGAAAAACAAAAGGTCAAGAATTTCAAGGGAATTAATGAAAAAAAAAATCAAATGAAGGTGGCCTAGCTGTACCAGATCTAAAATTATATTATAAAGCAGCGGTTACCAAAACCATTTGGTATTGGCTAAGAAATAGACCAGTTGATCAATGGAATAGGTTAGGTTCAAAGGACAAAACAACCAATAACTTTAATAATCTAGTCTTTGACAAACCCAAAGACCCCAGTTTTGGGGATAAGAATTCACTATTTGACAAAAATTGCTGGGAAAATTGGAAATTAGTATGGCAGAAACTAGGCATTGACCCACACTTAACACCATACACCAAGATAAGGTCAAAATGGGTTCATGACCTAGGCATAATGAATGAGATTATAAATAAATTGGAAGAGGATAGGATAGTTTACCTCTCAGACCTGTGGAAGAGGAAGAAATTTATGACCAAAGAACTAGAAATCATTATTGATCACAAAATAGAAAATTTTGATTATATCAAATTGAAAAGGTTTTATACAAACAAAACCAATGCAGACAAGATTAGAAGGGAAGCAATAAACTGGGAAAACATTTTTACAGTCAAAGGTTCTGATAAAGGCCTCATTTCCAAAATATATAGAAAATTGACTCTAGTTTATAAGAAATCAAGCCATTCTCCAATTGATAAATGGTCAAAGGATATGAACAGACAATTCTCAGACGAAGAAATTGAAACTATTTCTAGCCATATGAAAAGATGCTCCAAGTCATTATTAATCAGAGAAATGCAAATTAAGATAATTCTGAGATACCACTACACACCTGTCAGATTGGCTAGAATGACAGGGAAAGATAATGTGGAATGTTGGAGGGGATGTGGGAAAACAGGGACACTGATACATTGTTGGTGGAATTGTGAATACATCCAGCCATTCTGGAGAGCAATTTGGAACTATGCTCAAAAAGTTATCAAACTCTGCATACCCTTTGATCCAGCAGTGTTACTATTGGGCTTACATCCCAAAGAAATCTTAAAGAAGGGAAAGAGACCTGTATGTGCACGAATGTTTGTGGCAGGTCTCTTTGTAGTGGCCAGAAACTGGAAATTGAGTGGATGCCCATCAAATGGAGAATGCCCATCAAATGGAGAATAACTTGTGGTATATGAATATTATGGAATATTATTGTTCGGTAAGAAATGACCAGCAGGATGATTGCAGAAAGGGCTGGAGAGACTTATATGAACTTATACTGAGGGAAATGAGCAGAACCAGGAGATCATTATATACTTCAACAACAATACTATATGATGATCAATTCTGATGGACATGGCCATCTCCAGCAATGAGATGAACCAAATCATTTCCAACAGAGCAGTAATGAATTGAACCAGCTACACCCAGCGAAAGAACTCTGGGAGATGACTATGAATCATTACATAGAATTCCCAATCCCCCTATTTTTGTCTGCCTGCATTTTTGATTTCTTTCACAGGCTAATAGTACACTATTTCAAAGTCCGATTATTTTTGACAGACTGTTTGGACATATATATTTATATTGTATTTAATTTATACTTTAACATATTTAACATGTATTGGTCAACCTGCCATTGGTGGGGAAGGGATGGGGGGAAGGAGGGGAAAAATTGGAACAAAAGGTTTGGCAATCGTCAATGCTGTAAAATTACCCGTGCATATAACTTGTAAATAAAAAGGTATTAAAAATATTCCTTTAAAAATATTGAATTTTATAATTTAGAGATAGAGTTAAGGAGTAGTATGATAAGTACCTCACCATTTGTCTCAAAAATCCTATTATCACTAACTAACAAGTTAGGTCAACAATGTTTGTAGGATCATACTATAGTATTCTTAAGGCCAGGAAGCTTTAGGATCATTGACAGATTGTTAGAACAATAGCACTTTTAAGTTCTGAGGGCTTCAGGATTACTGATTTCTTCTAGAAGCTGCATCCCATTATTGGGAGTTCCAGTTTTTTAAATCCCCTTCAACTATTTTGCCTAGATCTTTTAAGTCTTGTTTGTGCACATCTGACTGACTATAATGCCCAACATTCTATCCTTCATCTGGATAAATTTTCTTTTCTTTTTTTGTCCCCATAACTTTCCATAACAAGTAGCAACTTGTCTACCTAGGAATTAAGAGGAAGGTAACCTTTCCAGATCTATATATGAATTTGAATACCACTATTTCCTTGCAAATGAGGGGACAAACACATGCTGGGAAGCACTTTATTCATCCTGCCTTTTGTATATGGGCTTTACTTTGGATTTGGGACCTAATTCTCCTTATCCTACCTTAGTTTAGGGAGTTAACATTTTCCTATGCAGTGGCATAGTTGATGGACACTGGGAATCTATTCCTGCCTACAATGAGACAAATGCTCAGTTTCCAGGCTGCAGGAATAGAAATAGAATTCCCCAGTGTGCACCCCCAGGGTGAGCTTGTCAAATTATTAAAAGAAAATCTTTGCTCTAGCCTTCCTTACAGACTCAGAGACATCATAGGAACAAATTTTTAATGCTCCTATATTTTACACTAAGAAATAAACACCAAATTCAAAACACATGTTTTTATACACAAATTTTGTAATAAGAGAAGGACAATTCTGATTGGTGCAAATTTCTAAAAGTATTTCTCAGCTTCTCCCTCATTGTTGGTCATACAGAAATTAGAGGTAAGTGATATAAACTGAGATCTTTTGGGAGACTGGATCCCCTTTGGGGAGTTCCCAGACCCTGGGAAAAACCTGCAAACTCCCAGTTAAGTGGTTTCATTTAATTGGAGATCTTGGTCAATCACCCTCCATTGAATTGCCAAAAACAGCTCCCAGTGGTTCAAACTCCCAGTTAAATAATCTCATTCAATTTTAAATTGAATTGAAAATCAGCCTCTCAGGAATTGGCCCCTGTCTCTGGACCAAAGATCAAAGTAAGCCCCAATATATCTAGGGCTACATGCCCAGATATCTTTTGCATATGTCTTAAAAGACCATGCCCATTGGTGAACATATTCTCTTCTCAGTGTTAACTTTTGCTATCTTCCTAACAGGACCTTTTGCCCACTAAAGAAGTCTGTCTTCCTAACAAGCTGGCTTCTCAGTGCCAATAAATCCCTTTTTGCCATACAGATTTTGGGTTTGTGAATTCTTTCCCATAAGACCTGTGCTGACCAGAGGGGATTTCCCACCCTAATTCTCACACCTAATCACAACTACCACTAACCTTATCATTTGTACCTTATCATAAGGAGAAGGGAAGAAATGGCATTGAGGATTAGAAGATACTTCAAAGGACAAGGGGAGGGGATCAAAACACACTCCTTCTTTCCCTACAAGCTTTTGGTGGGCAGAAGGGGGAGAAGAGGTAAAAGGAGAGAAGTAAGTGGGATAGGTGAAAGAGATTCTTTGCCTCAGTTGCTATCTACCTTAATCACTGAATGAGTGTGGCCTCAGCTTAAAAAAGACCAAGGTTTCCCATTGATCCAGACCATCTCCAGCTGTCTTGATTTGTCCAGATGGCTCTGGAGAAGAAAGTGAGGCAGGTGATCTTGCACAGCCCTCCCTCATTTAAATCCGATTCGCTTGCATATCAAGACATCACATTCCTGATGCCACTGTCCTCTTTGAGAATGAAGAACAAACAGCAGCAGCAGGAGTAACTTGGAATGAACCTGATGATAAGCAATATTGGAAACAATGAGGTCACTTGGATTGACATAGTACAGATTTCAGTACCATAACCCCCAAATGGGAGTTGTCCAGTAATGGTCCTAAGTGATAGAAGATTATTCAGATGTGATAGAATATTATTGTTCTATTAAAAAAAATGATGAATAAGCTGATTTTTGTGATGGTTGGCCTGTCCTCCATTTCTCCACTGAAATCAAGTCCTGTCTGAAAGCCCTCCAGAAAGCTAGCCAAGTCCCAAGTGAAGGAGATAATAAAGAATTAAGCCTTCATCCCTGGCTATTTGCATGGTAATTACTCTGCTGAAATGAAGGCTGGTCCAAAACACCTCCAGAAAACTAACCAGAACACTATATTTTTTGATCTGAATTTTCTTATGCAGCCTAAATATGGAAATATGTTTAGAAGAATTGTACATATTTAACCTATATTGCAAAGTAAAGTGAACAGAACTAGAAGAATATTGTACAAAGTAACAGCAATATTGTAACAACAATTGTGAAAAAATTAGCTATTCTGATCAATACAATAATCCATGACAATCTCAAAGTACTCATAACAAAAAATTCCATCTAACTCCAAAGACAGGACTGATAAACTCTTAAGTGCAAACTGATTTTTTTCTTCACTTTTATTTTTTCTGCTTTTTTTCCTCCACAACATGGCTAATATGGAAATGTTTTACATGACTTCATGTATAATATGTAAGATATTTCCTGCATTCTCGATGGGTCAGGAAGGAGTAGGAGGGAGGAAATTTGAAATTGGAAACATTTTTTTAAAAAATGAAGTATTACATTCAGGTCCTTGGAGCTTTAATTTAGGAAAAACATTAATAAGCTAAAAAGGAAGGCAAAGGATGGGGAAATCTTGTGTCCATGTCATGTGAGAATCAGTTGAAAAAAATGAGAGAGAAAATTTGGGAGAAAAATAGTTCTGGCACATAATAGCTGTCTTCAAGTATTTGAAAGACTGTTATATGAAAAAATAGATTTGTTTTGTACCAAAGGACAAAAATAGGAACAATAGGCTAAAGTTATAAAGGATAACAGAACTTAAGACCAGCAAAGAGAAGCACTTCAGTGTAGATACCAAGCAGAAAATAGCAAATAATTGTTGTGATATCAGATGATGTTCACTTCTCACACATGAGGGATGTGTATTGTCAGGGGGTTCATTTCCTATATCCTTGCATATTCCCTATGTGTGTATTCTTTCATATGTATTCCTTGGCCATATATATTCCCTAATATGTGACTTCTGATCTTGCAGGTTCCTTGCAGGTGTCCTCTACCCCCGCTGACAGTGTGATAGCATATGATCATATAATCATCAATGGAGCAAATTTTTCTTGCCACTTGTTATCTTGTTGAAATTTAAGCTGATTTATTCTCTTGTAAACAAAATACTGGGCATTCAGAATCTAAGATTTTTAGTGGATGCTTATCCACAAAGCACTTAAACTTGGGATAGCTCTTGGGGCGGGGGAGGCTCACATATGAGAAGCACCAGGTACTACAGAAGCAAAGGATTCAGGGCAAGGATTATTAAAGTTTTTTTGCAACAGTTATATCATACATTTTAGAAATGACATTAATGAGCTAGAGCAGGAGGTCCCTGAAATACTTTCATGGAATCTACGGAGTTAGAACTATTTTTCATGATAATAAGGCACTTAAATTTCTAATATGGGTTTCTATCAATAAAATAAACCCATATAAGCAAAAGCTCTTAGAAATAATCCTCAATAATTTTTCAGAATTTAAAAGGCTCTGGAAACCAAAAAGTTTGAGAACTGCTGACCTAGAATATATTGAAAGTATGCTACTTAGAAAGTTTCAAGACAAAAAGCCACACTAAAAGTTATGTTTTGATTACATCAGGGCCTTTCGAAGAAACCAGGATGTTTAACCCAAAGCAAGGGAATATTTGCAAGAAATATTACTTGAAAAGTTATGGGGAAAATGGATTAATCTTGTTTTGTTTGGACCCAGAGGGCAAAACTAGAATCAATAGAGTTTCAAAGAGTAAAATTTGAGTTCAAATTAAAACTTCAGCAATATATAAAAGTAAAGATTTTTCAGAGATCAACCTTGAACTAGAAAACTATTTCCTGGGAAAAGAGTTGAAGGTTAGTCTAATTAATCTCTGAGGTTGTTTCCAATAGTGACTTTATAATCTTCTGAAGTTTATGAAGTATTCAGGCATTTATTTCTAAAATTTTACTTATCCAACATAAAAAAGTGGTAATAGATTTAACTGCTAACTTCCATTACTGTATGTCTTGTGTGTTCATGAATGTTAACTCTTAGATAATGAATCAAGAATTATATCATATACTCTTACTCTGCAAGAATGGAGTAATAGCAATTCATTGCAATAAAGCCTTCTACATTTTACTATGGTAAGTAGTATAGTACAACAGAAACAGTGATAAACTTGGGAGTGTGTGGGAACAAAGTTTTCATCTAGACTTTGCTACTTGCTACTGGTACGACTACTATGAATGTGCTTTAGTTTTTTTGCCCACTTAAACTTCAGGTATCAGTGGTCTATACAATCTGAGCCAATTAAATACTTACTTGAGTTAATTTATAGGTATGAACCTTATGTCTCACTCATTCAACAAGTATTTATTTTGTACCTATGTGTTTGGCTGTGGAAGGGAAACATAGTCTCTGCAAGGGATTTACGTGCAGATATAATACAAGGAAGAATAAGTGCCAAAAGAAAAGTTTATAATCAAAACCTTAAGAATTCAGAGAGAGAATAGTTAAAACTTTAGCAATCAGGCAGAGTGTCATAAAGGAGGCACCATTTGATTTGGGCTTTGAAAGACAGGTAGGAGCTGTATGGGCAGAGACTTAAGGGCAGTGTATTAAAAGCTGAGACAATGATATAAGCAAAGTTGTGGAGGTTAAGAAAGTACAGAGTGTTTGGCAAATGACATGAAATAGTGTTTGACTGTAATATTCTTCTCTAAAATGTAATGTTCTCTGGGAGCAGGTTTCTTTTCAGTTCAATAATCACCTCAAAAGGAATTAAAGTTCAAATCCTTTATTGTCTCCTTCAAAGTCTTGTCTCTTTTCCTGAGGCCCGGTTAGCTTTCTTAGAGATCTATCTCTCTCCTTGGTTCTGAGAGCTCCTGCTGCTAGTCCTTTGCCTCTGCCAGCTTCTGCCTCTAGTTTCCTCCAAAGTCTCCAAATCCAAAAGTTTGTGCTTCAGCCTCCAGCCAGCACAAAGGTAGAAGATGGAATGAATCTGTCTCAGCCTCTGAGAGCTTCTAGTGGGCTTGTCCTTTCTGGCCCTGACAGCTCCTCCTTATATGAGTATGCACCAATCATTATATCACTGGGAAACCATTATTTGTTGTAGGATTAAATCAATGCTAAACTAGATTTAACTATTGTCTCCTCAATTCCACTTAGTACCTTGTAAGAATCCTAACATCTGCTTTCTTTTGTTTTTAGAACATAGGTGGTGATGGATGACCTCTCTGATTTCTCAAGGAGGTGAGAACCCCCAAAAAGAAGGTGATCACACCTTCCCTGACTGCTCAAAAAGGGGATGAAAACACCGTAAAAGGAGGTGATCATGCCCTCCCTGACTGCTCAGGAAGGGAGATGAAAACACCAAAGGAAATGGGAAATCAAATCAGATTAGCGGGTTTCTGAAGGGGCTCACTCTTAAAACAGGTACACATAAATCCATCAATATAGGAGGTATTACACATAATTACATAAGTACATAGTAACACAGGCTAGTAGGGATGTAACAAATAACACGAATCAACATGAGGAATTATACATGTCCATAAGTCCTAGAAATAGTCCAAAAGGAATCTATTGTCCATTAGTTCATGTGCCAGGAATACAATAATTCCTGAAAGTTTTGAAGTCCTGCAATAGTCTCATCATGTGTTAGAGAATCCAATGATTCCTGCAGATTTTGTTCTTATGTCTTCTCCTTTGTTTCGAGGTTTTCCTCTTTTTTCTGTCTCTCTGAGGGACAAGGCGAATATGGCTCGTTGGCACCCATCTGATTCCTTCTCCATCTGTAGAAATATAAACAAATCCTTTCTCTCAAGCAGTTAACCTATCTAGTTCCTTCTATTTACCACTTTTGGGATTTCTCTTTATCACCTGGCAATTATATTGGAGCTGCTCTCACTGGACACTGCCATTCTGTTGGGTTAAAATAAAAAGCCTGTATTCTCCCCAATTGTAATCCCTTTCTGCTATCTGATTGCTTTTTTGGATGATTGATCATGTAATTCCTTTCTTTTATCTGATTGCTCTTTTGATGATTGATCATATCAGAGCCCTGAACTCCTAAAGACTCTCTAGGTATAAACTCAGCTGCCATCATGCCCCACCTGTCTTTTGTATGATATCTTGGAGCTGGGCCCTGCCTCTCATTTCCCTGGGTCAATCTACATTCTAAGATCCAGTGGAAGCCCTTGTGGCATTTTGGACATAGGGTTTTAGGTCTTCTCTCACCCTGTCTTCTCACTCTGTCTCTATACCTGCATTGGGCTCTCAGATGTCCTATTTTTCCGCACTGAAAACATCAACAACTCTCTCTAGAATTCCCTTGCCAAGAGGGACCCTGTCTTCCCATGTTCATCATAGTCTGGGTATAATAAGGACTTGTGCCCACTGTGGCACAGTATCTTATGATCTCCTCTAAAGGAGCATCTTTGTGTAGTCCCCATATAATTTTTCTCCAAACCTCATTAGCATTTTCCTTAGCCAGTTGTCTGATCATTATTTCTGTAGCTGTATTTTCTTCAATGGTTCTTGTGACAGCTGTTTGCAAATGTCCCACAAAATCCACAAAGGATTCATTGGGACCTTGCTCTATTTTTGTGAAAGCTTCCCCTCAATCTTTCCCTGGAAGGGTATCCCAAATTTTTATAGGAGCATTAGCAATTTGTTCATACCCTCTGTGCTGAATTTTCTGCATACTGACCTTCACCTACTAGTTGGTCAAAGATAACTTGTATATTAATTCCTGTTTGCCTATTTCATTGGGCTAGAGTCCTACATAATTCATGATACTCTGAAAGCCACAACAAGTTTTGTCCACGTTCTAAACATGTCCTTGCTATGGATTTCCAATCATTAGGGGTTAAGATTTCATAAGCCAAATTATCTAGTAACATCTTAATATAAGATGATATAGTCCCATAAAGGGTGCAACCTTTTTTAAAATCCTTAATTTTTTCCAAATCAAAAGGAGTGTATCTTCTCCTTTTTTGACCTGAAGAGTCAAGCTCTTCAATCACAGGGTATGCATGTATTAAATCAGATACATCCTGTCCTTCATTTTTTGCCTTGACCAGTACTTTTTCTAATCTTGTCAGAGGCTGCTTCATAGGAGGTGCTAATTGTGTCACTGCCTCTCCCCCTCCTCCCCTCTTCACTCATGAAGGGTTAATTGAGTGAAGTAGGTCAGGAGATGGGGAATGATCTAATTTCTCCTGCTGTGAAGCATCACACTCAAAATTGTACGTAACTCCATCCTTATCTGATTCTTCTTCATTTTCATCTAGTTTAATTGGAACTTCCCCCTCCTGCTCTTTTGTCTTTTTCCTTATTCTATAGCATATAATTTCCTAAGCCAGTTTTATTAAATTGTAGGCACAAAGTGTATCTTTGGAAATTGAGTCAGGTCCATTTTCATATTAGAATTGACATAGTTGCTCTCTTACTAATTTCCCACTCCTCTAGATCCAATTCTTTTTCCACAGAGAACCAAGGAGATGTGTACTGTACAGTTTCTAAAAGTTCAGTGATCTGCTCCCAAATTATAATCAAACCTTGGCTTTTCACAAGTCTGATAATGCTCTTTACACATTTTCCTTGAATTGGAAAAGAAGGCTATTTTCTAAACATCTGTCCCATTTTAGCTGAAATAGTACTTTAGCCCTTAAACAAAGTTTCCTTATCTGTTTTTGTACTCACACTAATTTCTGGGTCAAGGAGACTATTCCATTGAAATCAGGATCAGAGGTTTTTCCACTGAAATCAGGATCGTATCTGTCCCACATTCGGACGCCAAAAGGTAATATTCTTCTCTAAAATGTAATGTTCTCTGGGAGCAGGTTTCTTTTCAGTTCAATAATCACCTCAAATGCAGCTAGGAGTTAAAGTTAAAATCCTTTATTGTTTCCTTCAAAGTCTTGTCTCTTTTTCTGGGGCTCAGTTAGCTTTCTTAGAGGCCTATCTTTCTCCTTGGTTCTGAGAGCTCCTGCTGCTAGTCCTTTGCCTCTGTCAGCTTCTGCCTCTAGCTTCCTCCAAATGTTTCCAAATCCAAAGGTTTGTGCTTCAGCCTCCAGCCAGCACAAAGGTGGAAGATGGAATGAATCTGTCTCAGTCTCTGAGAGCTTCTAGTTCACTTGTCCTTTCTGGCCTTGATAGCTCTTTCTTATATGAGTATGCACCAATCATTATATTACTAGGAAACCATTATTTGTTGTAGGATTAAATCAATGCTAAACTAGATTTAACCACTGTCTCCTCAATTCCACTTACTTAGCACCTTGTAAGAATCCTAACATTTGGAGAAAGCAACAATAAATGTTAAAAAGGAGTAAAAAATTAAGGCTACAGAGCAACAGTAAAGGCTAGAAAGTTGAGATAAGGGTCTTGAATGTCAAGCTAAGGAATTTGGATTATTTTCATGAATAAAGCTTCTAATAAAGATTAATCTTGTGCAGATCCGCTGGGATGAGACAGGCAATGAGAATACAGGGATGCTACAAAAGCCTGGCAAAGAAAAATGAGGGCGGTAGCAGTGGGAGGAGAAAGAACAAATTAAAAAGACATTTCTGAGGAGAATTATTGCCATGGATCCATAACATGTTGTAGTATTCTTATAATGGGACATTTAAAAACAGGAATGCTTAAAAAATTCAGTTGCTATTTGAAATTATCTTCTCTTTCCTTTCAGATTAAAATGTCCCTCTCTTGGTTTTTGATACTCTCCCTACCCAAATGATCTGTCATTTCTTTTCTCATATAATCCTCAGAACACATTCACTCTTTCCCACTGGTAAAAGAATGCCGAATGATAGTGATAGGCTCTGCACACAAATACAACAAACAAAAACTGCCTAAATACAGTGCCTTATCAATAACCAGGAAATACTATTTTATTTGTTAATTTGACCAGAACTGTGATTTCATCAGTTAAGAGAGTTCCAGTGAAAACAGATCAACATTTTTGTAAATAATATATTGTCTCAGGGAGTTGCCTGGTGGTGGGGGTGTGTACTAAGGGGTTAAATAACGTGTCCAAGGACAGACAGAATGTCAAAGGAAAATCCAAAGCTTTCTAATTTTAAGGCCAACCATTTTAAAAATGTACACCTAGATATTACTAAGGTGAAATAAAGGCAGTAATTACATAAACTTATGGAAATGTGCAAGTATCCATTAAATAAGAAAACAAGTGAATTGTGATATTATAAAATTCATTTTAAACACCATTATGAAACATTTAGGAACTAATTTAGTGTTAATGGTGTTTGATCTGTAGCATATCAGTCATGCCCTATAATGCCTTAAATATTTCTACACTGGAAAAGTTTTTCACTCTATTCTGCAGAATACTTCTTTCTTTTGAAAACTTTTGATTCCTTTATTAAGAATACTATATTAATACATAATAGAATAGTTGTAAGAGAAGGCTATTTGGTCTTTATAAAATACATTTAATAATAATCAAGAGATTTCAAACAGAGGGTGTAAATACTATAGATTTACACACTTACTGACAACAGAGGATCCTAATAATTTTATCATTTACAGTAAGAGTAGGAATGCACATGTGGAAGTAGAATGTGATCCCATGTAAAGGATTTTGAAACAATTTTTCAAGAAAAAGGCTAGGATTATATTTATTGAAAACATGTAAATCCTCTAAGTAGAATATAAGTACTTTGAAAGTAGGAAGTCTTGCTTTTGTATTTATATTGAAATCCCCATAAAGTGGATGCTTATTGTTTGTTGACTGACTCACAAACCGTAACTAATATTGCTAAACAAGGTTTGATGTTTTTTTTTTTTAACTTTTTTTTTTCTTTATTTCTTATATTAATGAAGCTTCTGTCTGGAGAGGCTTTTATGTTGTACAAATAAGAAATCTATGAGTAACAACATGATTGGTGATTACAAGAAGGAATTTTCTCCAGTGTTTTTTTTGTTGTTGTTGTTTTGTTTGTATTCATAACAAAGACCTGAGTTCTAATTAAAGTTTTCCCATACTCATGATGTTTAAAGGATTTTTTTCTCCATTGTGGCTTCTCTGATGTTTAATAAGATTTGTGCTTTGACTGAAGGCTTTCCCACATAATTCACATTCATAAGGTTTCTCTCCTGTATGGATTCTCTGATGTAGAACAAGGGCAGATTTCTGTCTGAAAGCTTTTCCACACTTATCACATTCATAAGGTTTCTCTCCTGTATGGATTCTCTGATGTAAAATACGGTTTGAGCTTCGACTGAAACTTTTACTACACTGATTACATGGATAGGGTTTCTCCCCAGTGTGGATTCTTTGATGCTGGATAAGACTGGAACTTTGACTAAATGATTTCCCACACTCAACACACTCATAAGGCTTCTCCCCTGTGTGGATTCTCCGATGAAGAATAAGGTGTGAGCTATAACTGAAGACTTTTCCACACTCCTCACATTCATAGGGTTTCTCTCCAGTATGAATTCTCTGATGATTAAGAAGATGTGAACTCTGACTAAAAGCTTTCTCACATCCATCATATCCACAGGGTTTTTCTGTAGAATAAGAGCTTTGATTCCTAATGAAGTCCGAGTTCCAAGTAAAATTTTTTCCCCATTCATGATCTTTATGTTGTCTTTGACCCAGCAGATTTTCCTTCTTTTTTCTTAATCTACCCTTAAAGTGTTTTTCATACTCTGAAACCTGTGGAATATTCCCATTAAAATTTCCAGAGATATCTTCATGCAGTTCTTTTTCTATAAAAATTTCTTGCTTTGGAGTTAAGTGTTCCTCAGTCTGATTATGAACACCTAAAATAAACAAATCAATAAAATGTCATAGATTCTCAGAAAGACAAAAAAAGATTGAAACGAAATACCAAGAATGCTAAAAATGTCTATGTGTATGAATGAAAACAAACTAGTAATATAGGAAAGGATAATGAGTCACCTTACAGAGGTTTGAGGAATAACTCTCAAAAGCAACTAAAGCAATGAAGAAAAGCTAACAATATGGACTGATTAGCACTGGAAAGAGCAGACTATGGAATGAAACTATGATCCTTAAATACGTAAATAATTTTTATGAAAGAGATGATAACTTAGTCATTTTAAATATCTATTGAGATAAAAAAGGAAAAAGTTCTAGATGAAAGCAGATTTTGGTTAATTATAGAAAATTAAGGGAATTATGGGAAAGAACATTTTTTAAAACGCGTAGATAATAAAATAGAACAATAAGGTTGTGTGGTTTGACCTTTTGATCTCCAATAAGAAAGTAACCATCTGTTCTAGATAGTTTCAGATAGTTTAGATTATTTACCTACAAAAAGGTAAGTAACTAAACTGTTATATAGAGATCTATATTTGAAAGTCTTTTAAAAAAGTCAATTAATCATAAATAGACTTTTCTGGGAAAAGGTAAGACAATAAAACATTTTGAAATGAGGGTGATAAAATTACAAAAAATGTGAATAAAATTTTAAAAATTGTAATTGTGAGTCTACTTTTTTTATCACTATTTAAAGCTCAAAATATTCTCATTTTATTTTATTTTATTTCATCAGGCAATTAACAAGTATTTATTCAGTACCTACTAAGTACCACATGCTGTACTGGATCCTGGGAATACAACACAAAGTAAAATAAAGAGAAACAGTCTCTCCCCAGCAGAATTTATAGTCTATTGGGGAATATGGCAAATGTACATATAAATAAATATTAGCAAAATAATGTAAACTATATACACCTTTTTTTTTTTTTTTTTGGGGGGGAGAAGTAGATACCTAGCAGTCAGAAGGATTAGAAATAACCACAAAGAAGATTCCATTTGATCAATGTGAGCAATTTGTTAAGAGGTTTTTTATTTAGCTTGCTTCTATGGTAGGTTTATGCTCTACTTCAAGAATAAACTATCTACTTTCTTCTTCTTTGTAGTGACATCCTGAAGATAGACAAAATATTTCTGGAGCTGGAGGGATGAAAAGTTGTTCACAGCTGGGATTGTTTACTAGGTTTATTGAGACATAGCTTCATTTCTTATATCTTACTTTTTCATCTGAATTCTCTGTTTTAAAATGAAAAGAGTGATAAATTCACCTTTTGGTCCCTCTAAGGTTTTCAATTTCTTGCCTAAACAAATTTTTTTTTAACCAAAAAAATGTTTTTGTAATTTTTTAGTTCTTCCTGGAAATGTTATTTGTCCTCATAAGATTCACCTGAATTGCATACTGGTCATCAGTATCAACCAGATAATTCCTGGTACTTAAAATATTCACATTTTTAAAAGTAAATCAGGAGATTAAATCAAATCTATTGGAATCATTTGAATTCTATGATCCTGTAGTAATAAGGACATAAGAAATAAGTAAAGCAACGAATGGAAGCAAACAAGGGAATCATGGAAAGAATGGGAGGCAAAGGAGGCCTGGAAATGGGTGAAAACCTAATTGAATGAAAAGTTAAGAAAGGGAATGCTGGGGAGGAGGAATGGAGATGATAGTAAGCAGTGGTCAGAATAGGAGGAATAAGATACCCTTGGCCTAAGGAAGTGTAATAGATAGGTATATGCAATCATTTTTCTATCTTTAAAACACATGCCTACATACAAACTGCAGGGGGAAAACCACTTTAGAAGGAATAAATCGGGATGGCTATATTCTCTTCTCTCAACTCTATTTAGAATAAGGTAAAGGTTAATAAATGGATTCTAAAAAGATTCTGGGTTAATGGAGGAAGAGAAATGAAAAATTAAAGTTTACAAGCATATATGCAATAAAAATAACTTTTATGAACTATGAGAATGAAGTAAAATTCAAGTTCAAATTTATGAGTGATAGAAAACACTTTAAAAGCACCAGAAAAATCTTGTTAAATGCTAGGAGCATAACAAATCTAGATAAAATATGTTCCCTTACCATAGAGCTAAAGGTTTATGGGGGAAGAGGGGGATAAAACACACAAAAAAATAAATATTTGCTAACAAAAGGTATGTGTGCTAGTTCTTTTTAGCCATTCTCTACTTCGGGTAGAGAAGGTAAAGAAGGTAAAATTTGTAAGTAGTCAAGTCAGCAAGTACTTATTAAGTACCTTCTATATGCCAAGTACTATATTAAGTATTGGGGACACAAAGAAGGGCAAAAACAGCTTCTGCCTTCAAGGAGTCCATCATCCAATAGGACTGAGAAAATCAAATGTTGATTTAGTGTTTTATGTTTGATTCCATTTTATAATTGATTCTATTCTGACACTATATCTAAGCCATGTTTCTTTGTCTCTGAGTTAAATTCACGAACTTAGAAGTTCAGCTTTCATCTCTAAGCTAAGCTGTCTCATAAAATTACCTTAATTCAAAGAAATATATTATCTATTCACATCTAACTGCCTAAGCACAATTATGGGAGATCTGTTATTAATGATTTTTACATATCCATGCATTATAAAAAGGGATCTGTTACCTTGCTAAACAAGTGTTGCAAAATGCAGGGGTGCACTAGGAAATATATTCTCTTCAATGCTGGCTGTCCTTCAGTAAAGTCTGGTTTGTTGTTGCTATGACACTAACATGCAGATGATTACCACTATAGCAACAAAATGGAAGGAGGGATGGCTGATAGTCTTGCATTCCCAAATTCCATCCAGTCATACTGCTTTCCATCATCTATGATAGTTCAGAATTTGTAACAATCATGTTGTTTTCCATTGGTGATATTTCATGTTATTTATTCTCTTGTACTTCCCAAAATTATAAAAGACTGGGTTCATTAACTGTCCTGGCTTACTGAGGAGCTGAAAGAACATTTAATTGGTTACTGCTAGCCTTAATAAATAAATTGATTGGGCAGCTAGGTGGCCCAGTGGATAGAGCACCAGCCCTAAAGTCAGGAGCATGTGAGTTCAAATTTGGCCTCAGACACTTAACACTTCCTAGCTGTGTGACCCTGACCCCAATTGCCTCAGAAAAAAAAATAGATTATGCTCAGAACTTTATGTCTCAATTTAACTTCAATCACAACAGGGAGATAACATGTATATAAGTATATGCCAAAAAAAAAAGAAAGAAAAAAGATACCTTCAGGATACGTTTAAGATTATCTTAAAGAGAAGGCCCTAGCATTAAGGGTGACAGTAAAAATTTCTTGCATAAGGTGAGACTTGATAGAAGCCAAGAAGTCACAGACAAGAAGAGAGAGGATTTCAGGTATGTTGAACAGCTGGTGAAAATTCTAGCTAACTGAAAATATAGAAAACTAGGTAGAATACCAGAAGCTTGGCTCCAATGAAGAAGTTTACTTAATGGCTGAAAGTAAACCTAGGATTATAGAGTAGATGAATAAATTCTGTCATAAGATCTCAGGCAGGTGAACCTTCGAGTAATGTGATGGTATTTTAGTTTATGGAGGGGCAAAAAATATTGGGAGAGAGCTAAGAAATAGTAGATATGGCCAGAGCAATGGTGTGGGGTTGAGGCCTTGAGTCAGTTAATAAATCAAAAAACATTAATGAAGCATTTCTATGTCAAACATTAGGTTAAGAGCTGGAGATAAAAAGAAAGGCAAAAATAGCCTGGGCTCTCATGTACAAGTAAGATTTATACAGGATAAATTGGAAATAATCTCATATGGAAAGCAGTAAGATTAAGAAGGACTGGGAAAGGCTTCTTGCAGAGCATGGAACTGAGATATGATGGAAGTCAACAGGCAAATATTTAGATGAAGAAAAGTCCAGGCTTTAAGCTGGATAAACTAGTTTAAAATTTTAAGTACCAAGTAGTCTATTCTTTTATATCCTCTTTAGAGTACCTGAAATCTTTAAACTACAATACTTTGATGAATCAATAACCTAATATCTACCAGTGTATTTCTTGATATATCTGTATGCTACTTTATTCATTTATAAATAAATCTAAAACACATTTTTGTGTTTTAAGAATATGGCCAAAGGAAATAAGGAAAATTGAATAGGTTCTACAGTTAAGCACCAAGTAATGGTAGAGCAGAAGGCAAGAAGAAAAAGTCATTTAGAATTAAATTCTCTATCTACAATATATTGTTTATGCAAGAAGGATTTGGTACCTCTGGTATGAAGACTTTCTGAACTCTTTTCAAGACTGCCTCTCTACCTCTGATATTTATCCGGCACTGAGTTCTCACTTGTGACTGTAAGAAATCATACTTACACAGCAGTCACACTCTAATAAACCATCTTAGCAGACTAAGTTGAGGGTAACCAGGGCCTCAAACCTGTTGGTGAGTTAGGGAGATGTCCATCCCAAGAAGACTTCCCCTGGAGGAATGGGTAGATGAAAGCAATTTGTTCCAACAGTGAGGCAGACTTGCACAAAGTTGTCAGCCTCACTCTCTCTTCCAGAGTCATCAAAGAGCTTTGGACTAATATAGTAAAGCACAATAGTGGTCTAATTAAGATTACCTTTTTCCCATCTGCAGAAGGGATGAACTGTGAACTAAGGGCATTTTTCCTATTTTGAAAGAATTATGGCCTTGATCACTAGGGAAAGGTCCCTTCTAATTAGTCAGGAGAGTACCAGAGAAGTGTGGTCAAAGAAGGAATTGGGTAGTTTTAGTGGAAGATTGATTGTTTTAGAAGGGAGGTAACTGGTTTAGACATCTCTCTCAAAAATAGAATTATTTGGATTTAGATTAATGTTAAATTAATAATGACTATATCAGCAGACCTGTGTCTAAAAAGCAAGATATGGTATTAATATTTTATCTTCAACAAATGTAAATTCCTTAGTATTTGCATGTTGAATTGGAAAAAGGTTTTGGGCATGCGTGTGTGTGTGTGTGTGTGTACATAAAACTAGCAAAAATCTGAGTAGGAGAAAGGATGAAAAAATAAAGCACAAGTAATATTTTCCTGTAAGGTACCAACCATCTTTTACTATTTTCTTCTATATCTATATGTGCATGATATTGTTCAATAAATGTTTGTTGAATCAAGGAGGAAACAAATCAAAGAAAAATCTGTTGTATAGAGAGAGATCAGTCAAATGAGTGGATTGAGAGAGCTTGTTTTATGAAATCTACTGACACTTGAATTACTTTATCAGAATGAATTAAGGAGTACCAGGAGAACAGCTGATATTATAACAACAATACTGCAAAAATGAACAACTCTGAAAGACTTAGGGACTCTGATCAAAGCAATGACCAACCAAGAATTCCAAATACTGATAATAAAGAATGCTACCCATCTCCTGACTTGAAGATGAAAGACTAAAAGTTTTGAATGTGACTAATATAAAATTTTGTTTTGATTGATTTTGCATATTTGTTATGATGGTTTTCTGTACAGGACTGAAACTGTGAATAGGTGCACTGGAATCAAACAACCGAGCACTTAAGGCTATTACCTATTGGACAATACTCTATTAGCATATGCATGGAAAATAGCCCTTCTCACTATTCTGTGCTAGCTCGATCTTTTTTGGTGTATGCAGATAATTGTAGGAGGGATTAGGGGGTGGAGTAAGACAAGCCAGAGTCACTTTGGAGGAGAAAGAAGGGAGGTCAGTAGGTGGAGAGTGCTTGTGGTAGTTTTGTCCATCTCCTTTACTTCTCCCCCTAAAGACAAAGGACTTTTGCTGATCCTGATTCTGACTGATTTTGAGGTCAACAGTGAGCTAACCCGGACTTCACAATTTTCTTTCTTTCTTTCTTTCTTTCTTTCTTTCTTTCTTTCTTTTTTTTTTTTTTGGAGGGAAGATGGTAGGAAGAAGAGAAAATAGATTTCTGTTAATTGAAAAAAATACTTAATTTGAAAATGAAAGATTATTTTAGCATGTAAATTTCAGATTCAAAATTTCAAAGTCAAAGAAAATATGAGGAAAAATTGTAGTGGAAGAAATAACATAATAAAACATAATTCATGACAATTTGAATAGAGAGAAATGATTTTTTAAAAATCACAAAAATGAAACTTTATGTTGAAAAAATATAATACATGATGAAATCTCCTATAGGGAAAACTCAGGAGACATTTCTTCAGGGGAAACAGGGAAAATTTGTATAGTTCTATAATTTCACCTTTCTTCCTGATAAAATCCCACTTTTTACCTTTTTCTGGTTGGAAGTGAGATTCTGGAGACTCATACTTGAGGTAGGCCTGTGAAGCCTGGAGCTGAACACAAGGCAACTTCTGTGAGGTTCCTAGAAGTGTTGACTCCTCCAAAATTTCCTCTTTTCTGTGAGCAGAGGCTCTAACCTAGAGAGAATTGGGTATAGGTTGGTAAGTATCATAAGATTTTTAAAATTTCTATTTATTAATATTTATTATTTTGGGATTCAGGATTGCCTCAATTTAGGAGGTTATTTGTTGGCCAAAGTCTGTTTCATGGGAGATGAATATAATAAAGACTCTTGGATATTTCTGAGATAAGAAGCCAAAAGCTAGGAAAAAAAGAATTTATTACACTTGTAATTTTAGTCAATGATCCTCAAAGTTACTTAACTTGTCTTATTGGAGGAAGGATCTCAACTAGCTCTGACATATAAATCTTTCCCTCTCAATTAGCCTATTATAAATTCTCTAAATGTAGCTTTGTAGTATGAACTTCACTTCAAGTTTTAATATATAGCTGGTCTTAATTTATCTATAGACACTAAGTCTTAACTTTTATGAACTTCAAGGAATTATGACCAGAAATTATTCTGTCTCTCTGATGTAGTTGAAAACTATTATGAGAAATAATTCATTTGGACCCCCTACTCTATTCCAATTAGTATCAATCAATTTCATCTAATTCCTTGGGGGTAGTGATTATAAATTCTGTATAATAGGGCCCAGAATCTGAGTTGCAGATTGTAAGATCATTTGCTTAATTGCAGAAAGTTAAATAGTGGCCCTCCACCCTTATCTTTTCTTGTCATGGTGACTCAATTACATAGAAAATCCTCTCTTGTCCAACAATTTTAATTCCCCACACTATATGTCTTGTTAGAACTCTAATAAAGGTTCTGAATTATTTTTCTAAGCTCTGGACCTGAATATAACAATACCCTAGATTTTAATCATCTGAGTCTCCCTGTGGTGAATATCATTTGGCAGCAGTTACCTATCATAAAAACTCAGTAAGAATATTTTCCCCATATCACAAGGAAGGAAATCACTACAGGGAATGGAAATACAATCTCTAAGAACAAATATTCAAACCCTCACCCCCTCCAGGCCATAGGGAAGAATAAAGATTTGTTTCATTGAATTTCTGATGACAATTAAAAATAGAAGATATAAAGGAAGTTAATGGAAAATACATAGTTCAAAGAAAATTAATGTTTGATAACATTCTATCATTCTGCTCCGAGTCCCTCATTCTTCTTACAAAGACATAGCCATACTCTCTCACAACAGCTTATCCATTCCCTTTCTTTTCCTACCTGCTGATCTGGCTCATCAAGCTCTTGCTCTAAATCCTCCAACATAGTCACTGCCTGTTCCCCACTCTTTGGATGGTGCTCCTGCAACCAGACTTGTAGTTCTTTAGGCAGGATAGTCAGAAACTGTTCCAGTACCAGTAGCTCTAAGATCTGCACTTTAGTATGAATATCCGGTCTCAACCACTTCTGACAAAGGTCTCTGAGTTGGTTCAGAGCTTCACGTGGTCCAGGAGTTTCCTCATAGCAGAAATGCCTAAAACGTTTGCGAAAAATCTCCCCATCAAAGGGTGTGTTCCACTGTAAGTCTGGTTCCTTTCCCCAGGCACAAATCTCCCCCAGCTCCATTTTCAGAGGTCTCTCTTGTTCCTGTGGAGGTCTAGGGATCAGTAATGCAACTTCCGTGGATTCTGTAGACATCACTCAGACTCAGAGGGTACCACTTACTCCAGATAAAACATGATTCAGGAATCAAATTCCAGCTCTTGATTTTTTCTTTCAGGAACTTAAAAGAGAAGAAATTATTGTTGGTATAAAACAGTCTTTTTGGAGTTGACTTTAATTTTAACCTTATTTGTTTGCAAAAGCAGCAGCCCTACTTTTCTACGATATAATCTTATCTTTCTTAAAGTCAATTAAAATTTTACTTATTTACTTATTTAATAAGTTTTTGAGATTTTCACAATAACTCTACAAATAACAATTCAGTGATCATTAGATCTACAGAGGACCTTAAAAGATACTCTAAATCTCCTAATTTTGCAAATAAGGAAATTAAATGTCACAAAGCCATGAGGTAAAATCATAAAATAAATCTTAAAACATACACATATATACAAAACAAGGAGTTAGGAAGCAATGAAATATTCTTCAAGAAGCTCAAAGGAAGGGGAGAAGGTAGAGGCTTACCAGAGCAATTCTCTGAACCCAACATTTGACCTGTACAAAAAAACAGCATTGAACACTTAATGCAATAAGAAGTCAGGCTACTCAAATAGGGATAAAGAAATATTGTGAAATTACTGTTAGAGAAATGACAAATAATAGTAGTACTTCTAAAGCTTACAAAGTTCAGTCACCTACTCACTTTAAAATACTTAAATACAAGAATAATGAACACTGTGACATAGTGGAAAGAATACTGAATTAGATCCAGGTTCCAGTCCTGATTCTACCACTAATTTACCTAGAGATCATAGGCAAATTATTTCCCTTCTCTTAACTTTTGATGATAAAAGACCCTTTCATACCTAACATTCTACGGTTTTATAATGTTAACTTAAAAAGAAGAATCGATAGATAGCTGTGAGATGGAAAGGTGGTATTTAATCCCAATAAAATGTACAAATAAGAGCAAGAAACAAAACCAAAAAAGGCCAGGACTAATTAATCATCCAATTTGTGCTGATCTCCATTTGACCCTTAACTATGTGTTTGCCAAAGGCTCCATTTTCTTCTCAAAGAGGGAACTCTTTGGTACTCAAAGTTGCTCCCAGGGTTTTAATTATTTCTATGCAAGTAACTCTCAAATCTATGTATCCAATCTGTGAACTCCCCAAAACTTCACTCACTGGTGGCTACTTGGCTATTCCAAATTCAATGTCCAAAGAGACATCTCAAAACATAATATATCTAAAATAGAATTTATTTCCTCCTCCCACTCCAATCATTCCCTCTTTCAAACTTCCCTGATTTTGGAATGGTATTGCCATTCTTTCCATATTCCAGATTCATAACCTCAACATTATCTTTGACTTCTTCAAAGTTACTGCACATTCTTACTGCTTCCACATCCACAGTACCTCTTACATTCAACCCTTTTTCACTGCTCACAGTGCTACCTTTGGCTCAGGACCCTTTGTTATTTCCCATCTAGATGATTGCAACAGCTTTCTAACTGGTATCCCTGGCTCAAATCTCTCTCTGATCCAGTTCATCCTACTTAGTGTTGTCAATGATTTTCCTTAAGCACAGATCTAACTATGTCACTAGTTCATAGTGACATTCATCCAGTAAACTCTAGAGTTTTTCCAAACTTCCTCTAGAATTAAATATGAACTTATTTAGTTTTCACCACCCTTTATAATCCAACTCCAACCTATCTTTTCAAACTCATTGTACAGCAATTACTTCTTGCCCAAACTCACAATTCAGTCAAATTGGCCTTATTCTTGTACTTAAAACATCTTTGGTGCTCCAAGTCCAAAATGCACTTTCTTCTCACTTCTGCTTTGAAGAATCCCTTCTTCTTTGAAGATGCAGTGAAAACATCACATTTTTACATGAAGTGTTTCCTTATTTCCTACAATTGCTAATGCCTTTACGCTTAAACTAACTTGCATTGAACTACCTTGATTTGTCTTTATTTTCCTTATATTCTTTCTGCATATGTTTGTTCTTTCTCTACTATTAGAGGTTCTTTGAGAACAAGGATTGTTTCATTCTTTGTATTTGTATACCCCAAGTCTGACACATTCCCTACCACAAAGTAGGTGCTTGATAAATATATAGTTAATTGATTCATTTATACAGAAAGTCTTAGCCATAGTGAAACACTGGTGAAACAACCAGGAAAGATTGAGCTAGAATAGTAGTACTTGGGTGCAACCCGTTTTCTGTCATCCTTATTACCTGATATCTTCCAACCCTGTAGGTAAAGTCTGTCTGACATACCCCACGAAAGTACGAAATTCCAGTAAACATATTGGAAGGCAGTACTTGGAGCTAAAAGGGAGTTTGAAGATCATTTAGTCCAGAGGTCCTTAACCTGGGGCTCTAGAATAGATTTCAGGGGATTTATAAACTTGGAGAGGAAATAGTTACATCTTTATTTTCATTATCTTCCAACCTAAACTGATCATTTCCTTCAATTTTGAAGTTAACAAGACCCAGAAGCACTAGACTTCACCCGACTGCCAAAATAATCCATGGTACTATAAAAAAGCTAAGAACCCCAGATCATTTTAATCGTAAGGCGCGCGGAGTCCCAAGAAGCACCTGGTCTTTCCCACAGCTTTAGCTAGTGGGAATAGAGAATAATAGTGAATGAATTAAAATTCAAGTCCAGGGCCTCTAACAACAAAACCAAGACATGAGAGGCTTGTGCTTGATGAAAACAAAAGGGAAAATATCTTGGAGAAGGCTTTTTATGTTTTGCTCCTCCCTTTCCCAGCATCGGGAGACAGTTTTTTATCAGCTGCTAGGGTCAGGAAAGAGGGCGCAACGGTGAAGGACGAAGCTGGAGACTGAGAGAAGAAGAAGGAGGGAACATAGGGTAGAAAGGGGGCAAGAGAGAGCAGGGGAAAAGAATCAACAGCAAATGAGATTCATAGAAGGGAATGCAAAGAGAAAAAGACGAGGAAAGGTGGAGAGGGAAGGAAAGAGAAGGGAGCAGAAAGGGTCCAGGGAGAGCCAAGAGGCAGGGCCAAGGAGAGGGAGCCGGTCTGCGGGGCCCCACGGGGCCACAGCTGCACCGACCCTCCCTGCCCTGAGACTGCCAGCGGCAACCCCCCTGCCCAGCTCGGCCCGACCCCCACTCACCGCGAGCCCTGGACGGGGGAAAGGGGGCGGCTAGTCCCGCTCACTTCTCTTTCAACCCCCAGACACCCGCACAAAAGACGAGTGGGGGCTGGGCTGGGGTGGGGGGTGGGTTACAAAGGCCGGAATCCCATCCTAACACCACCGCACCCCACCCCACTTCCGGGTTCGGAGGGGGTTGAATGGGGATGCCGGAAGTCTGAATTCCGAGATTCCCCGGCATCTCCGCTCCCACTAACTCTCACCTAATCCCGTAATGCCGGAGAAACTGAGGCAAGATCGCGATGAGAGAGTTTTTAATAATTTATTTGAAAGGGAGAAATTGTGCTGGGGGTGGGGGGATGCTGCCCCCCGGGCTGATGTCCAAAGCGTCCAGTATCTCAGTGAGATCTGTCTCCCCATCTCTGCCCCGGGACATGTCCCTTAAGCCTGATTCCCACACAGGCCTCTTTAATTCTTCCTCCATTTACTCGGACACAGGTGTTACATCTGTGAACATCACTTCGGATCAATTGGCTGACATCCTTTATGTAATAGCTGCTCCATAACTGATGCATTTTCTTTCCCCCGAAATGAGCGAAACCGTGCCAGTCCTTCACCAGCATTCTGCTCAATGCTGGTGGAACAAAAATTCTGTCCTCGATGCACCGCTAAGGTCCCTCCCTTTGTCCTTCCCCCAGGAAGCTCCCCAAGTCGCTGCAGCTGGAGCCGGATTGCCTCACTAGATTGGTGATCTGGACGGTGAAAAATAGCGACAGAGGGGGTAACCAGATGGGGTCTAGCAAGGAAAGTAAGTATCTCTGTCTTATTCTTAATTTCCCTCCCAGCGGATGTCAGCAGGCCCCTTTCTTTGTAGAGAGAGGCGTGGGCGTGAGCTGTTGCAAAAGCATCATGGCTGTCAATGAAAACAGTCGGTTTTCTTCCTGCTCTGCGCAGGTCATGAGTCAAGGCAACAAGCTCTACCTACCTTCCGAGCAGAAGACCTGGAGGGGAGGGAAGAGGACCGCAGAGTAGAGAGAGAGGGAGAGTCCACCACTGCTGCCCCAGGAACACGGGTGTCCCCCACAAACAAAACTGCTCCTGTCTGTAAAAAAAAATCAGGGTGGGGTATTCCAGCAGGGTGTCAGAAAGATCAGGCCTTGCTAACTGGGACTCAGCAAGGAGCTGGAAGCAGTCATGCACAGCGGGTGGGTCAGAGCTAAGATCTGGGAGCAAGGGGGCAGGGTTCAGGGTGGACGTTTTGGAAAAAGTGAGGTGAGGGTGATCCAGAAGCAGGGTCTGATAGTGGGGACTGCAAGCATTAGAGAGTCACTGGTCACGGGTAGACTGGAGCAGAGCCTCATCAGAGTGAGGGAAGAGATAGAGAGAGACTGGCCCAAGGAAAGCTTGTCATCCAACTTCACCAGGAGGATGGTTGCAGCCACAGCCCTAAGACAGAGAGGCCATACAGCTGCCACCTAATCTAAGTGCTTAGAGAGATAAGCAACAGGCCTACACCAGGGGCCAAGCATTTGAGTCAGAACACTCTTCGCAATACCTCTCGCTTCTGCCACGAGAAAATGAAAGGACTTTGTGACATTTGTGAGCTAGGGCAGGAGCCTTGGTAAAGGCATTCCTAAGACTTTTAAATGTAGCTTGTTCAGGAGAGCTTCAGACAAGGGAACCCTGTCCAGTTGTGGCAGAATAAAAGGGTTTTGCTATCTCAGCAAAGGAGGGGATCCAAAGGTGACAGTAAGCTAGCTGTTCCCAGGAACATCCGAACCTATTTTTTAGTAATAGGGATCAGAATAGATAAGATAGCCTGGATACATTGGGAAGACAGGAAGCAGTGGCCAGATTTAAGAACAAAGCCCAGATAAGAGACCTCGAGAAGGTAGAGCTGAACCTTCTTAGCAGAAACCCTGTACTAAGTATTGAAGAAGTTGCAAAAGGGCACGCACGAGTTGCTTCCAAGCGAAGGGACTCATCAGAGGCTGCAAGGAGATCATCAACATATTGAACAAGAGAGGAATAAGAATGTTCTTTGTGGAAGCCTTGGAGATCCGGATGGAGAGCTTCACCAAACAAGGTGGGTAGTTTTTAAAGCTCTGTGGCAGCCTAGTCCAAGTGAGCTGCTCTGAGAATTCCCCTTGGGGATATATCATTGGAAAGCAAAGAGAGGTTGACTGGCTGGCACAAGGGATATTGAAAATACCAAGGGGTATTGGACATCTTTTAGGTCCAGAACAGTATATACAGTGTGAGTAGAAGGTAGCAAGCTAAGTAAAGTATATGGATTTGGAAATGTGGGATGTATAGTTTCAACCCTCTTGTTAATGGAAGTCTGAAGACCCAAGCTTCCTGACTGGAAGCAAAGGGGTATTCCAAGGGGACTTGCAGGTCACTAAGATACCAACATTTCTCTATCAGTTAATGTGAACAGAAATACCCAGGAGGGCTTCCCTTGGCATAGGGTATTACTTGACAGATACAGGAGAGACAGTGGCCAAAAGCTGCACTACCACTGGTGCATGATGAGTAGCCAGGCCTGGAGGGTTATTTTCTGTCCATTCCTGAGGGAAATCTGCTTGAAGCTGAGAGAGAAGGGAGGGAGCAGGAGAGGGTGACACAGGGGAAGCCACTAAGATATGTTCAAACTGAAGGAATAGGGTGACAAGAAGATGCTTTGGATCGGGAGGATTTAAGGTCAGAGAAGCCTGGTCTTCAGAGAAGGAAATGGTTGCCTGAAGTTTTCAAAGCAAGTCCCTACCTAGAAGTGGGATATGGACAGTCTGGCATGACCAGGAACAAGTGAGTAACCGTGTTGTTCCCTAGATGGACTGTGTTCACTAGTCCAGGGATAAAAAGCAATTTTACCAGTAGCACCTTGTATAGAAGTAGATTTTGGAGATAATAGACCCAAAGATTTTGTTAGAGCAGAGTAAGTGGCTCCAGTATCAACCAGGAACTCAACAGGCTGACCCCCAATTTGTAAACATACCCTAGGTTCTCCAAGGTCTAAAGAAAGAGAAAGAGAACCAGGGCCACCTCAGTCTGCCCCCTCAAGAAAGAGGATATTCTTGGGATAATTTCAAATAGGACATTCATTCTTCCAGTGCTCTGTTTTCTTATAATAGGCACACTGATCTGATTCTAATGCCTGCCACCTATGGGGGCCCTGGGAAGAATCCTTTAGAGAAGTTCTTCCATTCTCATATGAATGTCACAACTGCCTTGGCACACTGTTTATCTGCTTCCTTAGCTGGTGTGTCTTGGTTATTAAAGATTTTTAGAGCTATCTCAATTGAGATATATTCATACCCTCAAATCCCTCCTGCTTCTGTAAATTTCTGTATATGTCTGGAGCAGATTGACAGAGAATGCAAAATTCACAGATCTCTAATTCTTAGGAGCTTCAGGGTCTATAATACTATAAGTTCGGGTTCTAGGAATGCCCCAGGGGGTTCTTCTGAACCCTGAATAACTTCAGAAATCTTTGTCATGTTAATAAGCTTCCTGGCTGCAGCATTAAGACCCTGGAGAAGATATCTATGATAAGCAGAAAGTGCCTTACAACCATGATGGGAGTTGGGGTCTCAGGAAGGCCTCTCAGAGGGAAAACTAGCTTCTACCTGATTATGATGTTTCTCTATGGATCCCCCACTGGGTCTGAGTACAGCTTTTCTAACCTTCTTGCTTAATCTTATCTCTCTCCTCAGTAGTGAATAGGGTGATGAGGAACTGCTGATGATTATGTCATGTGGGTTGGTGAGTATGAAAAACAGATTCAAGAAGATTAATCAAAGCTTGTGATTTCTCAGAAAAAGGGGGATTTTGACTTTTCCAGTTATAAATGTCATTTGTAGAAAAGGGGACATAAACTAAGAAGAGAATCCCTTCTCAGCCCACCATTTCCCTTAAAGGCAGAAGAGGTTTTGGGGGAACTGAGGGTGGCTGGACAGATCCTGAAGGATTAAATGAGACTCCATCTTGCCTACAGGAAGGCAAGAGAGACAGAGGAGATGAAGGGGAAGGCGGGGTAGGAAATGGAGCAGGAGAAACAGGGGAGACAGGAGCCAGTTCTTCTGTGGCTTTTCGAAGCCCCCATGTTCTGGGAGGAGGAGAGGAGGATATTGGGAAGGCTGATAAAGGGCTACCCCTGCTGAAGAGCAAGACACAGGTTTTAATCCTTTAGGCTGTAATTTAGGTGGAAGTGAGGATGCAAGCAAGGCAAGCAAGAATGGATACAGGCACGACCCCAGATAGGAAAGGGTTTTATCTAAGGGGTCTTCGGGGAAGTCCTGTAGGACTTTCTTCTCCAGTTTTGCTTGAGCTACTGGCAGTTTACAATCTTTCTTGTCTGTCCTCAGGGACTGGGTGACCAAAATGTGAACACCATTTTTCATGGTCACCACCCTTAGTCAGGGAGGGGGGTAAGAGACAACTTGCAGCCAGATATCAATATAGGGATACTGATGTGGATGGCCAGACTTATCAATAACTATCTGGTGCATGGCTTTTGCTATGTCTCTATCATATGTGCCTTCTGATGGCCATCCCAGCCCAAAGGAAGGCCACTGCTTTTGGCAAAATGGTTTTAGTTTATCCTTTTTCCATGATATTCCATAATCATAATGTTTAAATGTTTCAGAGAAATGATCAAGAAGGCAATCAAGTAGAGATACTGCCTTTGAAGCAGAATTTCCCATGATAAGATCGCTGAGTTGACAGATAGCCTTATACCACTAGGGGAGAACTCCTAATATCTTTTAACAGTTTTTCTTTTGACAGAATAACCAAGCCTTTTATGTCCCTTTTGACCAATTGCCAAATTTCTCAATCAATTTCTCTTAAATCTTAAGTCACAAAACAGGCAGATAAAACACACAGAATACAGAACACTGATCACATGGACATAGACTACACAATTACAACATTCAATAAGACATTAACATCAGAATCAGAAACAGATGGTGTCTTTAAAAAGACACCCAGATTTATACTGTAGAATACCCAGAGTTGTGCCAACTGGCACACAGAACCAGATATGTGTCTTAGAAGGCACCCAGATAGTGCCATACTGCATCCAGTGGACACTACTCTCAGAAGTTAACACCCATCGGTGTCTTATAATTCTGAGAATCCAAATGCTAGCACAGACAGAACAAATAAACAGATCAGACTGTGATCATAAGACATCCAGACTTACTCTCCTATGGTGGAAATGAGAGTTTGCACCACTGGGTATGGCTGTGGCTGAAGAACTGCTCTCTTCCCAGAGACTTTGGAGAAATCCAGAGAACTAACCTTCCCAAGAACAAAAACCCAGATTGAGGATCCTCCCAATTCTCCTCAATCGCCCCCAGTCCCAAGGCAGAAACCCAAAAGTCTCTAACCTCTAATCCTGTTCTCAGTGGGAAGCCTCCAAAATGTAATGCCAAAATGAGGCAAGATAGATATTAGAGAGTTATTGTCATTTAATTTATTGGAGAGTTTAATCAACTGGACTGTACGCTCATCTCCAAGTATCCAGTATCGAATGTGGGATACAAAGATTCTTTATAGGGTAAAAAGAATAATGATATAATGGGGAGAGACACCTGATATTCTGATAAATTGGGATGGGAAAGGCACCTGACATTTTATGATATAAGATCTTTATCCTTATCAAACATTCTGATGATTAAGAGGGAAAGGTGGTGTTTTAGCCTGGGGATTGGGGCAGAATAATTGAGGTAGGACAATTCAAGGAGATTGTGGCATAACAATCCCACACAGACCTCAGACTCATTCTCTACATCCTTACACCTTCTAGCATATCTGTCTTTCTGTTTTACCTTAGGTGCTTGGTGGTACCATTCATTCTGAGTTCAGAGATTATACCTTGGTTTTTTTTTTTTTTTTCTAACATCCTCAATTCGGGATGTTACTGCACCACATAATAAAAAGCACCAAACTCTTGACAAGTACTACCTGCCTACCTGCCTGCCTGCCTGACCTTGGACAAGTCTCTAAGAAGTTTAGTTGCATAACAGATATTGAGTAGAATGAGTTCCTACACCAGTGAAACCACATTTGAAACCATATTGAAAAAAGAAAAATATGCATTTTATTGAGAATAGGGGGGAAATGAAATAGACCTTGTTCCACATTCTGGTTAGAAATGCTTAGAGTCAGTCAATATATGAAAAAAAAAAGTAACAGTCCCTGCTCTCAAGGAACTTGTATTCTATTGGAAACGTGTATATACATAAAAGAATCATATTACATATATGTAGTATACATGTGTGTAATATATGTTTTCATATGTGTGAACCTAGAAGGCATTCTAAGCATGGGGAACAGACATGCAGTGCAACGACTTAAAATCAGGAGTTTCTTAACTTCTATCATGTTTGTATCATGTTTATAGTCACACTCTGGACAAATTCTTTGAAGCATCACAATATAGATGAGCATGCAGTTAGTGTAAAATGATTGCCTTGCATGTATTTGCATGGATAGATAGCTATGTGAGATAAGATCTGGAATTCCTATTTTACATCTGTAAAGGGAGATGATTATTTCTTTGTGGAGAGTAGGTCTGTGGCTGCATTCAACAATTAAATTTAAAAATTCAAACAATTAAACACAACGGAAATTACTAAACTGTACATCTTTTGACCAATTGCAAAAGCTGTAGGCCTATAGAGATATAGATATACTATTTGTAGTGGCAAAGAACCAGAAAATGAGACCCACAAATTAGGGAATTGCTAAATAAATTATATGAAATATGAAGTTAGTGTAATTGTGCCACGGTTCCTTTTTATTCTGCCTCATGATCCTGCCTCAGCTTCCCTAAATTGTTTTGCCTCAGTTTCTCTAAATCGTTCTGCTTAAGTTTCCCCAATTGTTCTGCCTCAGTTTCCTTGAATTGTTCTGCCTCAATCCCCCTGGTTGCAACCTCCCTTTTCTTCTCATTAGAACTGAGATAATTAGGGCTGTGAAGATCTGACATTCCTAAAGATAAAACTCCAAATGTCCTATATCAGATGCCTAATTAGTGTCTCTAAGTTTCAGACTTCTTAGCTTTAGTTGGACACCTCCTAAATCTTCCCAATTTGTAAGAATTATGGTCAGAACCTGTCAGAACCAGATTGATGGTCTCTGCCTGGAGATTCCCAATCACCAGAGTTTAGACTTCACTCCACTTTGTCTACCAGAGCTTGGAGCTACATGTATATATAGGTCATTGAAAACTCACATTCATGGCTGGATGCTTTGAGACATCAGCCCTGGGGGCAATATGCCCCCAGCATAATCTCTCCCTCTCAAATAAAATATTAAAAACTCTCTAATCTCTATCTTGCCTCAGTTCCTCCGGCATTACAGAATATTATTGTACAATAAGAAATTATGAAAGGAATAGTTTCAGAGAAACTTTAGAAGGCCTTTAGGATATAGATATAGAATGAAATGAGCAGAAACAGAAGAATAATTTATTAACAACATTTAAAACAATTAAAAACAACTGAGAAAGATTTAAGAACTGTAATTAAAACAATGACCAACTGTGATTCCAGAAAATAAATTATGAAATATGCTATCTATCTTTTAATAGTAAAGTGCTCTTAAGGTGCAGAATGAAACTTATTTTCAGACCATGCCAATGAATCTTTTATTATTATTATTTTTATTTTGCTTGACTATGCTTGTTAGATACAAAGGTTTTATTTTCCTTTCATTGTGAGGGAGGGGAAGAGTAAAATGAAAAAATATGTAAACAGGATCACTGAAGTATTTAAAGTATTTAAAATGTGCAGGAGAGAATAAGCAGGAAGTCATTGTTTTGTGAAGTCTAAAAGACAGAGAGAATGAAAAGTTAAATAGAAAACATTCAGATAGAAAGCTATGAGAGTGGAGTGATAGGAAACACCCCAGGGAGCTCTACTTTACAAACTTTTCAAAACAGAGCTAGAAAATACATTAGATCACCTCCTGAAGAGGAAATACAGTAAAAGTGACAGTGATTCATTTAGCTTTGCTCAGTTAAGCATAAAGAGGCAGACAGGAAGTCTATAGACAGTGCAGATGAGGGGATAGGAGCAACCAGGATAACAATGTGCTGAAGGCTTTCAGCAATAAAGGAGTTGTACAAAATGGCAAGGGGAGATCCCAAAACCTTATTCAGGCACCTACAGACCCATACTGAGGCACTGTGATGGCAAAAGGGGCCAAATGCAAGATTTGTTAACTTTTAGGTCACACCCAGTACAGATTGAGAAAAGGTCTATTCAAGGGAGTAGCACCTGTGTAGGGAGACCTTAGGCGATGTACCCAGAAAGGAAGAAATTCAGAAGCCAACAGTAGTAGCAGCATGGTTCAAATTCTAGGTTCAGAATAGTCTCATTTAAAGCAGCTAACCTGGTCTACAGAGGAATAACCAAGGCAGGAATCCTGGGCCAAAGAGAAGCTTATAATTCTAACATTCTCAACCAAGAGAGCTTTCTAGATTACTGATTGGGGCTGAATCCATCAACTATTCTTGTACAGACTCAACTTAGATCTGGAACTTGCAGAACTCATTTAGGGAAGCTATAAATCAGACTGTGCCTTGTAGCAGACAACTTTGGAAAACACTGAAAGTCTGCAGAAACCCAGCCTGTCTTTGAGATCTGAGAATAACTCAATAATTCAATACTCAAAGAAAGCAGCAATAGGATCCAATTGAAAACCCCCTGAACAAGAACAAAGAAGCTAATGACTCCATGAGTGTTAGGATTCTTACAAGGTGCTAAGTCACTGGAATTGATAGGCACTCTGGGAGATTCGCAAGTCAAGATTCGGTGGGGAGATTCACAAGTCCAGGAGATTCACAAGTTCAGTGGAGGAGATTCACAAGTCGCAGTGACAATCCCATTGGCTGCATTCAACAATTAAATTTAAAAATTCAAACAATTAAACACAATGGAAATTACTAAACTGTACATCTTTTGACCAATTGCAATACCTGTAGGCCTATAGAGATATAGGCCACAATCCCACTCTTGGAGGAGGAGTCAACCTTGAGTTCACACCTCTAAAAGAGCATATAAAAGGACAAGCCCACTGGGAGCATGGGGAGATTGAGAAGCCAGGATTCAGTTGGGCAGAAAGAAGGATTCAGAGAGAGCTGGAGGCAAAGGACTAGCAACAAGAGCTCTGGGAACCAAGGAAAGCTAATCGGACTATTTTGAAGGAGACAATAAAGGATTGAACTTTTAACTCCTGGCTGTACTTGAGGTGATTATTGATCTGAACTGAAACGAAGGCTGTCTCCAGAAGCCCCCCAAGAAACCTGCTCCCAGAGAATGATTATATTTTAGAGAAGAGAACATTATACATGAGACACCAAGAAATATAAAAACTTTTGACTTTTCAAAAGGCTGAAAAGATAGAAGAAAATGTAGGATATTTCATAACAAAAACAATTGATGTGGAAAAACAGACCAAGTGATGAGGTCCTGGGGTTACTAGGCCGGGTTGGCAAAAAGATCCTGAAGTACTGATAAAATTATTCCCTGAGGCAAGTAGAGAAGGGCACTGATGGGATCAGTTGAACCTTATAATTTCACCCTCTGTGGAGGTTGTGGATAGTGCCTTGCTGTGTCCAGCCAGAAATCCAAGTTATGTCAAACCCCTGAAATTAAATTTCCCCCACAAATCTGTCCATGGCTCATGCCATCTTTGCTGAATCTCTTTGGGGTTAAACCATGGCAATCTGCCCCATGGATCTCTCCTCCTCTTTCTTCCTCTATGCCACATGGTGTCTTTCTCCTGCTTATAGCTAATTAAATCTTTTAGAGTGTTAAATCCTTTTAAAGGATTTAGCCTCCAGTTAAGGGTATGTTCCCCGCTTATGGAATATTCCCTTTTTCCTGGTAAATTGTGAGTTCCATGAGGGAACTAGTCTTTTCCATCATTAATTGTTAAAATCCCTTTCCTTGCTAACTATAAGCTCTTGCAACTATATTTCATATTTACCAATACTGGTGTCTATTGTGTCTCTTCATTTTGTCTGTAACCTCTTCTCTGAAATAAAGTAGTAATATGGCCCAATTGAAAAATCACTGAACAATAACAAAAAAGCTAATGACTCCATGAAATACCGAGAAATGTTGAAACAAAGTCAAAAGATTGAAAAAATAGAAGAAAATGTAGGATATCTAATAACAAAAACAACTGATGTTAAAAAAAAAAAAAAAACAGACCTTTTGTCAAGCAGAATAAACAATGTGAATTTTTCACATGACCAAACCACAACATTTGGTGAGTACATCAATCTCAACGTTTGGTGCAAAAATCCTAAAACACATTATTTAGAACCAGGAACTGCAGCTAGAAATTTAGAACTAGGAATGATGTGTTCAATTCATTCTTCCTTAAAGATTAAAACACACTCAGAAGAAAATAACAAAATCAAAGCTCCTATATCCAAAGCCTCCAAGAAAAATAAGAATTGAACTTAGGCTATGAAAGATCTCAAAAGGGATTTTGAAAATCGAGTTAGAGAGATAGAAGAAAAATTAGGAAAAGAATTGAGAGTGGTACACAAGGAAATACAAAAAGCTAATGAGAAGAATGCAAAAATGGCCAAATGGGAAAGAAGGCACAAAAGTTCATGGTTAAGTCCATAAATCTCAGATCCATCATAATGTCAGCTTTGAGTATGGAATTTGAACAGATCAGGAAAATTGGTTTAGAGAATAGGGCAGTCACTGATTCTAATTATCTTATGCAATCATATATGGTTGCCAAGATTTTTAGGGAATGTGTTGCTTTAGTTTTTCATATAATAACCATTTTATTGAAACTTGTCTGAAGTTTCTACAGAAACTACAGAATCTGTAGGTCTACAGATCTACAGATCTACAGAACTTGGCTTTAGATATACATTAGTCTTCTATTGGTAATAATTAGTGGACTTGGTTATGGTCATGACTGTCTGACAACATAATGGCCTAAATGGATTCTGATGGGTTTGTAATATTTGTAGCTATATGTAGTTTTCTCTATTGTTGTTTTAAAAGCTTAAGAAATCTTCCTTATTGCATGGGTCATTTGTTTCATAGTATAAAGTTGGATATAAATTTGCAATCCCTGATGCTTATTCAATTTGATCTTCTTGATTATGGGAAAAGATCATGGGAAAAGATCCTTCCTTAAAGGAATTCTATCAGATTCTTGATAAGTTAAGCACTGAAGAGGATTGCTTCTACTAGCTTGAGTTATTTTGATGAACTTTCTTTTTACCTTAATCCAACCTCACTTCTGAATTTGTACTTTTGATAAAATGGGGATGATGGGCTTAGAAGCCCTAGAAGTAAGGAATTGTAGTTAAAATTACCAATTATTAATTTTTAGATAAAATTATTAATACTTGATTATAGAAATGTAGCCTTCCATGTCAATAAACTGGAAATGTATTACTTAGAAATCAGACTATTTTAATGCTTAAACTAGGCCCTCAGGTTGTATTGACCCCAGAAAGTTTCAAGAAACCCAAAGATTGATATTTGGAAGTTCCAGATAATTTCTAGTTTCTGAGAAGTACATTTTAATTAATCTATGTAAAATTTAATTAATTTTATTCAGAAAGCAGTATTATTAGCTAACTAGCTACTCTTTCTTTGTTTGTTTGAATCCTATCCAATTTGCAACTTTTAGATAACGTGGGAAGCAAGTTCACCTATTTTGGCTCTCTCTTCTTCTGGACAACTTAATAAACTTCTCCCTACATTACTTTTCTTTGGAAAATTTTGTTCTGAGTTGATTGATTAACATGGAGGCAGTTTCCAGGAAAAAAAACACATTAAGATGTACAGTGGGAGGAAACTCCTTACATTTCTTGCACCAATCTTCAACTCCATCTCCCTGGGACATTTTTTTCCCCCTTTTTTCTTTAATGAAAGAAAGTTTCAAACATTCCTGATGAAAAAACCAGACTTGAATAGAAAATTTGAATTTAAATACAAGACTCAAGAGAAGCATAAAAAGGTAAACATGAATGAAAAATCATAAGAGATCCAATAAGGCTAAACTGTTAACACTTCTACAAGAGAAGATAATATTTATAAATCCTAAGAACTTTATGATTATTAGGGCAGTTAGGAATACATCTAGACAGACAACATAGATGTGATTTAACTATAATAGAATGGCTCCAAAAAATAAAATTAAGGGGTTATTTGTTTTTTTAAAGAGGGATTCTCTGGGAGAAGGAGGAAGGGATAAAGAGGAGTAAATAATTTTACAAAATATTTTGAATCTTCTCTTAGGTTCTTTTGTGCACATGACAAATGTTTTTCCTTTTCCTATTTTGTATTTGTTTTAAATAATAATTCTTTTTTTAAGAGACAAAAAATGAAGAGCTTTTACAGTGGAAGAGAAGATAGGGCAATATTGGGTAATACTTTAACTTTATTGTTATTGGAATTCACTCAGAGGGAAAAATTTAACACTCAGTTGGGCATAGAAATCTATCTAAGTAAGGGAAGTAAAAGGGGAATAAGGGAAGGAGAGAATGACAGAAAGGAAGATAGATTTAGGGAGGTGATGGTCAAATTTTTGAGGAGGGTCAGAGTGAAAAGGAGAGAGCAATAAGAATAAATAGGGGAAAAATAGAATAAAGGGAAATGCACAGTAATCAAAATTGTAAATGTGATTGGGATGAAGTCACCCATGAATTGGAAAAGAATAGCAGAGTGGATTAAAAATCAGAATCTGATAACATGTTGTTTCCAGGAAACACATTTGAAAAAGAGAGACACAGAGTAAATTTTTACAAAATAAAAATGAGCATTTGGAACAGAATCTATTATTCTTCAATTGAAGTAAAAAAGAAGGGGTAACAATTGTGACTAAGATGGAGCAAAAAAAAAAATTAGATCTAAGTAAGAGACATAAGCAAGAAAATTACATTTGCAAATTGAATGCAAAACTACCTTGGTAGATTGGATAAATGCAAATTGAAGAATACTATTCTAAATTTATATTTCTTTTTTAAAATTATTTTTGCTTCTGTTTTCTCTTGCAACATGACTAATATACAAATATGTTTCTTGTGGCTGTACTTGTGTAAATTTGTGTAATTGTATAATCAAATTATTTGCCATCTCAAGAAAGGATAAGGAGATGGGGAGAGTGAATTTGGAACCCAATTTTTAAAATGGAATTTTATTTGTTTCCAAATATATGTAAGGATAGTTTTCAACATTCATTTTTACAAGATTTTGAATTCTAAACTTTTCTCCCTCTCTTCTCCCCTTCTCCCCAAAATGGCAAGCAATCTGATATAGGTTATACATTTGCAATCATGTTAAACATATTTGTACATTAGTCATGTTGTAAAAGAAGAAACAGAACAAAAGGGGAAAACCATGATGGAAAAAAACCCAACAAAAATGAAAATAATATACATTGGTGTGCATTCAGACTCCATAGTTCTTTCCTCTGAATGTGGATAGCATTTTGCATCATGAGTCATTTGGAATTATCTTGGATCATTGTAATGCTGAAAACTAAGTCTATCATAGTTTATTATTGCACAATAATAAACTATGTTGTTTATTGTTGTTACTGTGTACAATGTTCTTCTGGTTCTGCTAATTTCACTCAGCATTAATTCATATTAGTGTTTCCATGTTTTTCTGAACTCCATCTGCTTATCATTTCTTATAAAACAAAAGTATTCTATTTCATTTATATAAGACGATTTATTCAGCCTTCTCCCAATTAATAGATATTTCATCAATTTTCATTTCTTTTCCATTTCAAAAAGAGCTGCTATACATATTTTTATTCATATAGGTCCTTTTCTCTTTTTTTTTATGATCTCTTTCGGATACAGATCTAGTAGTGGTATTGCTAGATCAAAAGGTATGCACAGCAGTTTGATTGTTCTTTGGGGCATAGTTGCAAATAGCTCTCCAGAATGGTTGGATCAGGGAACACACAATTTTAAAAATGAATGTTAAAAATAGTTTTTATATGTACTTGGAAAATATTTTTAAAAAGAATTGCAATTTATTACAAATAGGAGAGCTATTCCAAATATGAATATTCATTAATCCTCCCCTACCATTCTAAGCACCCTTTCTTCAATTTTTTTTTAACAGCATTTTTTGATTTGTCTGGATTTTCCTCTTCAGAATCTCTAATGTAACCTTGTATACACAGGAGAGCTTCTTAAGTAGACACACCAGTTTTTCCAGTATTACTCCCTGCTTATGTCTAATAATTATAGGATTTCAGAGAGGAGAAATAAAGAGAAAGAAAAAGAACCTGCCTTGAGTAATTCCTTGGGCTACTTTCTAGGCACCTAAAGATTTTATTTCTAAGACCTGTATTCCACCTAATTCTAGGGGATGTTATGATTGAAATTAAGATAAACTAAGTCACAAAGTTTCAAGCATAATTTGTTTATAAATCATGAATTTGTCAATAAATGGTCTCAGCCCCTTCAGAAAAGATAAATCTCCAAATGAAGTGGATAATTTTCTTTTATAGACAAAAGGAGGAACATCCAAAATTTAGAAGGCAGAGTCATAGAGGGGAAAACTTTGTGAACTGTTACAAAGTTTATAGTATCATAGGCATGGGAAATAATATGATTGAATAGAAAATGGAATGAGGGACAAGCAACAACTCCTCCTTCCATCCTGTCACTAAAAAAATGTTCATTGTTCATGATTATTTGCAAGGACAATTTAGCTATATTAGACCATACTTCCTTGGATAACAGATCAGACTTCCTAATATTTACTTGCATCTTTCAAGAATGACCAATTTTCTTCAGTCAGTGATCAGCCAGATAATTTAATTTGTCAACTTAACTCGGTGACAATGAATGATTTACAGGAAAGCTGAATCTCTAAACTCAATTCTGAGACAAATGTAACATGACTTAAGCAGTTATACAGAATGAAATCAATAACACAATAGAATCAGTCCTGCATGTCTTGATTTTGGGACCTCAGAGATTGGCTCAGCATCCTGGTCCTGGTCCTGTGTCAAATACCAGAGATCCCACTTCTGATAATGAATTGTTGGTTAAGGAAAGTCAGGAATTATATGAGCAAAATTACAAAAAACTTTCCATACAAATAAAGTCAAACTTAAATAACTGGAAAAAATATTAAGTGCTCTTGGATAGGCTGAGCAAATCTAGTAAAGATGACAATACTCCCTAAACTAATCTATTTATTTAGTGCTATACCAGTCAGACTTCCAAGAAAATATTTTAATGATCTAGAAAAAATAACAACAAAATTCATATGGAATAATAAAAGGTCAAGAATCTCAAGGGAATTAATGAAAAAAAAAAATCAAATGAAGGTGGCCTAGCTGTACCTGATCTAAAACTATATTATAAAGCAGCAGTTACCAAAACCATTTGATATTGGCTAAGAAATAGACTAGTTGATCAGTGGAACAGGTTAGGTTCACAAGACAGAATAGTCAACTATAGCAATCTAGTTTTTGACAAACCCAAAGATCCTAACTTTTGGGATAAGAATTCATTATTTGACAAAAACTGCTGGTATAACTGGAAATTAGTATGGCAGAAATTAGGCATGGACCCACACTTAACACCTGCATACCAAGATAAGATCAAAATAGGTCCATGATTTAGGCATAAAGAATGAGATTAGAGGAACATAGGATAGTTTATCTCTCAGACCTGTGGAGGAGGAAGAAATTTGTGACTAAAGATGAACTAGAGACCATTATTGATCACAAAATAGAAAATTTTGATTACATCAAATTAAAAAGCCTTTGTACAAACAAAACTAATGCAAACAAGATTAGAAGGGAAGCAACAAACTGGGAAAACATCTTCACAGTTAAAGGTTCTGATAAAGGCCTCATTTCCAAAATATATAGAGAATTGACTCTAATTTATAAGAAATCAAGCCATTCTCCAATTGATAAATAATATGAACAGACAATTTTCAGATGATGAAATTGAAACTATTATCACTCATATGAAAGAGTGTTCCACATCACTATTAATCAGAGAAATGCAAATTAAGACAACTCTGAGATACCACTACACACTTGTCAGATTGGCTAAGATGACAGGAAAAAATAATGATGAATGTTGGAGGGGATGCTGGAAAACTGGGACACTGATGCATTGTTGGTGGAGTTGTGAACGAATCCATGCATTCTGGAGAGCAATCTGGAATTATGCCCAAAAAGTTATCAAACTGTGCATACCCTTTGATCCAGCAGTGCTACTACTGGGCTTATACCCCAAAGAGACACTAAAGAAGGGAAAGGGATCTGTATGTGCCAAAATGTTTGTGGCAGCCCTGTTTGTAGTGGCTAGAAACTGGAAAATGAATGGATGCCCATCAATTGGAGAATGGTTGAGTAAATTGTGGTATATGAATGTTATGGAATATTATTGTTCTGTAAGAAATGACCAGCAGGATGAATACAGAGAGGCTTGGAGAGACTTACATGAACTGATGCTAAGTGAAATGAGCAGAACCAAGAGATCATTATATACCTCAACAATGATACTGTATGAAGATGTATTCTGATGGAAATGGATTTCTTTGGCAAAGAGACCTAACTCAGTTTCAATTGATCAATGATGAACAGAAGCAGCAACACCCAAAGAAAGAACACTGGGAAATGAATGTAAACTGTTTGCATTTTTGTTTTTCTTCCTAGGTTATTTTTACCTTCTGAATCCAAGTCTCCCTGTGCAACAAGAAAACTGTTTGGATCTGCACACATACATTGTATCTAGGATATACTAGGACATATTCAACATATATAGGACTGCTTGCCATCTAGGGGAGGGGGTGGAGGGAGAGAGGGGAAAAATCAGAACAGAAGTGAGTGCAAGGGATAATGTTGTAAAAAATTACCCTGGCATGGGTTCAGTCAATAAAAAGTTATTACAATAAAAAAAAGTTTAAAAAAATGAATTGTTGGTTGAGAACAAACTCAGAACTAAAAAGTTTTAGAAAGAAGTCTATTAAGTAATCTGGCAGAGGAGAGAGCCAAAATAGGTGGCTTGCTTTCTCAAATCTCTGAAGTCTTACAAAGTTTAAACAAGGAAACAATGGACATTTAGCCTACACAAAAACAATTTCCATATAAGAATTGATTGCTTGGACCAGGAGATCATTATATACTTCAACAACAATATTATATGATGATCAGTTCTGATGGACCTGGCCATCCTCAGCAACGAGATCAACCAAATCATTTCCAATGGAGCAGTAATGAAGTGAACCAGCTACGCCCAGAGAAAGAACTCTGGGAGATGACTAAAAACCCTTACATTGAATTCCCAATCCCTATATTTATGCCCACCTGCATTTTTTATTTCCTTCACAAGCTAATTGTACAATATTTCAAAGTCTGATTCTTTTTGTACAGCAAAATAATGTTTTGGTCATGTATACTTAATGTGTATCTAATTTATATTTTAATGTATTTAACATCTACTGGTCATCCTGCCATCTAGGGGAGGGGGTGGGGGGGTAAGAGGTGAAAAATTGGAACAAGAGGTTTGGCAATTGTTAATGCTGTAAAGTTACCCATGCATATAACCTGTAAATAAAAGGCTATTAAAAAAAAAAAAAGAATTGATTGCTTAAAGTGTATATCTCAAAAAAGACCTTGCATCAATCTTCAGATTCCTTAGAATGTTTCTGGGATTAGCATGACCTGTTTGTCCGTACTTAACTAAAGAACAAATTTGATTTCTTAGCAAAAAGTAACTCTGACCTCTAAGAATACAGGTCTAGGTTTAAACAAAATAATTAAGTTTTCCCACAAAACTCTGAAATATAGGGGTCAAGAGGAACTCAAAACACCAGAAAGCAAAGAAGACGATAAAAGGACAAAGAATTTAAGATCTAAAGGATGAGTTGATGTGTCTGTTCAAAATCCTAATGTCATCAGGGTCAGATAGGGAGTTATGTAAAACAGAGGCCCTGGAAGTGGTTTTATTTGTTTTTATGACTTTTAGAGAATAAAGGTAAACAAGGAGAAAGTAAATATAATAAGAAATAAAGGAGAAAGAAGAGGAATGAATATACTATTTCAAATGTGTGTGGGGATGTGCGATTTGTACTGGCTTATGAGTGCTAACTGATAAATTTTTAACATGAGCATTTATGCCTTGAAAATTGCCAATCAGGGTTAAATTTATTATTTTGATAATTTTCTAGACTTAGAAAGCAATAGAGAAAATGTTCATACAGATTATATTTGAAAATGTGTTCTGCATTTAAAGAAATTGGGTTGTTAAAACACTTACCAGCATACCTGAAGAGTATATAAATATGGAAAAAGAGATGAGGGCAATGCATACCACAAGTACTTTGCTTTTGTTTGAACTAAACAAAAAAAAAATAGTTCAATACACTTACTCATTTACACATATATAAACACACACATGAGAGTTTGGTTTAGAAATATACTAAATTCTTCAAGGAAATAGAGCCAGTGAGAGCAAAGAGGGAGTTTAAGAGAAAGGGTAGGACTGATGAGGGATTAGTCATAAGCAAAACACAGACACACACACACACACACACACACACAAACATACACCAGTTTTGCATGTAGCACTTTTATAAAAATTAAGCATGGGCATAAAATCCTCACGAATTTTAAAAAGCAATGGACACAAACAAAAAACAAAGGTAATAATAATTAGCATTTACAATTTGTCTGTATCATACTCTGTAATCCAATAATACTGGCCTCCTTGAGAGATTCCATGAAAAAGACACTCCATTTTCCCTGGCTGTGCCCAGGCCTGAAAAAACCTGGCTTCCCTGGTTTCCTTTTAATCCTGTATAAAACCCTCCTAATCTCGCTTAATACTCCCACCTCTCCTCTGTTGATTACCTCCAATTTATCATATAAATGCAGAATTGTTTATATGTTGTCTCTCTCCTTAGACCATGGTCTCCTAGAGATCAAGGACTGTTTTTTTCCCCTTTTTTTGTATTCTTCAGTGCTTAACACAGTTCCTGAAAACTAGCTCATACTTAATAAATGTTTACTGATTGATTAGTATTTATAAAGTGTTAGAATCCTTACAAAATGTTAACTCACTGGAATTGATAGAAACAATGCTTATGTACTTAAGTTTACATCTTTGAGAGTTCACACATTAGTTCACAAATCCCAGAGATTCACAAGTCAGGAACCCACAATCCCACTCTCTGAGGAGGAGACAACCTTTGAGTTTACACCTCTAAAAGAGCATAAAAGGAGGAGACTGACAGAGCCAGAATTCAGTAGGAAGAAAATTCAGAACTGGAGATTCAGAAGGAGCTAGAGGCTGAAGCTGAAGCTGGAAGAGACAAAGGACAAAGCTTAAGCTGCCTTCTCTGGCTTGTGAATTTCCTTAACTGAATCCTGACTGAGGCTCAGAGCTTCTAGTGGGCTTGTGTTGTAGTGGGCTTGTCCTCTAGTGGCCTTGTCCTCTAGTGGGCTTGTCCTTCCTGGTCCTGAGACCTCCTCCTTATATATCACACTCTGAGTATACACCAATCATTCTATCACTAGGAAACCATTATTTGTTGTAGAATTAAATCAGTGCTAAACCAGATTTCACCATTGTCTCCTCAATTTCACTTACTTAGCACCTTGTAAGAATCCTAACATTAAACAACTAAATATATACAAACATGTCGATTAACATAATCCCACCTACAATAAAAGAGACTGAGACAGAATTCTGAGCCAATGGCACTTTTTCAAAGGGTCCATGGTTCCCTCTAATGAAGTGGACTTCATATCTTTCTCATGATCTGAGATGTCTCCTTCTTTCAGGGCTCTGTTTTTATGGAACTAGATGTCCAGTCATTCAAGTACAGCTATACCAGATACAGAATAATTCCATTGATTGACACATAAGAGAAAATTAGCAAAATATTATATGAACAGGGTCACAAGTTGAGTGAAGTAAGGAATATCTCCACATAAGATGGACAGACTTCTTCTTAGGCTGGAGAGGAGGAAATCATATAAGCTATTACAATCAATGTCCTAAGTGGTCATAAGATAGTCACCTGCTCCTATTGGACAAGGGATTGATCCAGAGGTACAAAAATATATATATATATTTTTGGGGGGGCTTTCCATGTAGTCAAATGACCTCTGCTACACTGGACTTGGCCAGTAACAAGGAAAAATAAGGGTAGGCCTTTCTTTAGTTAACTTCCTAGAGTTAAGTAAATGAATTTAGAATCCGATGCTCACAACTCTGGGACTTTATATTTAGAACTTTGATATGATTCTATCAAATTGATTAATACTGATTAGCATAAAGTAAGGATTCAAATAACCATCTCTTACACAAAAAAAAGGATTAATATCAATATAACAATATTAAATAAAATATTAGGAAGAATACATAACATAATTCAAATTATGACCAAATTGGATTTATGCTTATCTAAATACTATATTCTAAAAATGTGATAAAAATGAATTACCTAAAATAATTTATTTATTCAATGCCATGACTATCACACTTCCCAAAGATTATTTCAGTGAACTAGGAAAAAAGAACTACAAAATGAAATCCAGAGAAACAAAATTCAAGACTTTCAAGGAAGATAATTAAAAAAAAATAAAAAACATATCTCAAACTCTAATACAAATCAGTAATCACCAAATCTATTGCTATTGTTAAAAATAGAATTCAGTACACAATATAGAGAAACAAATTAACTTAGTAATTTTCTGCTTTATAGGATGGAAAAGCCATTTCCAAAATGAGTGTGATGACATGGAAGAGCAGCATTACTATTACAGGGTTGGAGAACCCCCAATTCTCTCATTATCTGTAGCTTTCTACACTATATTTCATTCCTTTTTCCTTGCTTTGGTGCTAGGGTATGAGACCCTGCCAAGAGGGAGTACAGAGGCTACTTCAACCTTTGGTGCACAATAAGTTTTCTGCCTTGTTGCAGAAATGCCCTTGTTGATCAAGGAACAGTGATGCATTACTGGGAAAGAGGTCAGCCTGAGGGTCACAGCGCAATTGCTCATAAGCAGAGATGCCTTGATAGAGCCCCTCACCTATGAGTGGGTTGCGTGGGTTGCTGGAATGGCTGAATTGGCTCTCCTCCCATGGGCAGATGCCATGCATATGCAAAACTCACCAACTGCTTTTCTGAATGGTGATTTGGTATTGTCTACTGTTCATGCCTGCAAAAATGTCTATCAACAAGACTGTATGGCATAATAAACTGGAATTCTTTTCACCCTTTATGAGTCTCATGCCTTATTCATCTCACCTTTGAGATCAAAGAGCTTATATACTTTGAGCTCTCAATTAAGTAGTCTCTTTAGTAACTATAAACTATGGCTCTTAATCTCTACCCCTATGTTTGCTGCCAGACAACAGGTTCTGTATCTTACAACAATAAGCTGTTTTTACAGAAGACTCTGATAGCTAAACTACAAGATTCTATTTTTGCCTGCTATTGCTTAAGCTCAGATCCTCCTCTAAGATTCAATAAAGATAACTAGGGCCCTTAGGGCTTTTGTATTTTTCTATTCTTATTTCTGGGAAAGAGTTTTGCTGCCCAGATTAACAATTCACCAGCCAATGGAATGAGGGAACAGAGGTTTAGGAATATGTGCTTTTGTGTTAGAGATAAAAGACTTGCTTTAGCTAAGTTCCTTTGTACTCCCTACATGCTGATTGCTGAGCACTGAGAGGGATGTACCCTTTCTCACAAGAAAGAAATAATTCTAGTGGCTAGAAACTGGAAAATGAATGGATGCCCATCAATTGGAGAATGGTTGGGTAAATTGTGGTATATGAATGTTATGGAATATTATTGTTCTGTAAGAAATGACCAGCAGGGTGAATACAGAGAGGTTTGGAGAGGCTTACATGAACATCAGCTAAGTGAAATGAGCAGAACCAGGAGATCATTATATACTTCAATAACAATACTGTATGAGGATGTATTCTGATGGAAGTGGATTTCTTCGACAAAGAGAAGATCTAACTTAGTTTCAATTGATCAAGGATGGACAGAAGCAGCTACACCCAAAGAAAGAACACTAGGAAATGAATGTAAACTGCTTGCATTTTTGTTCTTCTTCTCGGGTTATTTATACCTTCTAAATCCAATTCTCCCTGAGCAACAAGAGAACTGTTTGGTTCTGCACACACATATTGTATCTAGAATATACTGTGACATATTCAACATATATAGGACTGCTTGCCATCTAGGGGAAGGGATGGGGAGAGAGAGAGGGGAAAAATCAGAACACAAGTGAGTGCAAGGGATAATGTTGCAAAAAAATTACATTCTGTCAATAAAAAGTTATTATAATAATAAAAAAATTCCTTTTTAATTTCTCTATTCTAGCTTGTGAACACATTAATAAATTCAGGGGGTCTTGTCCCCTATAGTTTTATGGGGGCTTATCTGGAATTATTCCCCTTGGTGAGGTGAGGACCCCAAACAGGACTCAGAGCAGGCATTTATTGCTGGTGGTTCATGTATTTTGTCCCATTGTACCCCATTCACCTGGAGAAGGGATCCAAAGAGGACAGTTCTAGGGGATAAAAGCAAAAGTATCCCTGAAGTTCTGTGACACAGATCTGCTCCTGAAAGTTTGTGTGCACAGATCCAGGTAAGAAAAGACATGGTTAGTTTTCGTTTAAGAAAGCAAGAGTTGGTGAATCTCTGGATGACCTATGGTAAAAGGGGTTTATTTACTGTTAGGTAAGATACAGTGAGCCTTAAGGAGGCAAGAACTGGTGAACCAGCCCAGATTGAGAGAGATAGCTTTGGTAAAAAAGCAGTGAGTACCTTCTTACAAAGATGACAAAACTGATGAACCACAAGGAAAATGCAGTGGGGACCAGGAAGTAGGTAGAGTTCATTAGGAGTTCAATAGGAGGTCACCAGAAGTTGAGGAGGAGTTCAGTGGTAGTGCAGGATATGAATATATGGAATAAAAACTTGTGCTTGCAAGCAGCTGTGTCTGAGCATTCTGTTGAACAAGAACCACTGCTCAGAGGTGTAGCATGGTTGGAGATGTCCAAGACCAGGAATTTGATAAACTGGCAATCAGTAGCTTCTGAGTGGGAGGTTAAATGGATCCTCTGAGGACTGAGCGTGCCAAAAAGTAAATTCATCTTTAGCCTCATAATGAAAAGGAGAGTTCCTATGCAGCCCTTTGGCTGCCTTCTGTGGGACAGTTTGTAGTAAAAGAAGGGGGAAAAGGAGAAAAAAGAGCCTGAGAACCTACACTTGTGGAACCTACTTCTAGCTCTTCCTCCTCCTTATGCTCCTCAGTTGTCACCCACAGCAGCCTCTTCTTTGGCTCCTCCTCCTCCTTTTCCTTTCCTGTCCACATTTACAGAACAGGAGATGGAAGAAGAATTGACTGATTTGACAGGACCAAGCATTCATCCATAAGCCCTCCTCAAGAGGAAACTAAAACGATTCATTAAGGATCAAGTGAATTTCCACCTTCCCTAGGACCACCATATTATATATCTCTTTTGAGAAGTACTGGGTACGTCAATGCTCCTCTGAGTAGTTCCGAAATTCGGAATTTAAAGAAGGATTTGAAGAAATTGATAGAAGACACTTTAGGGGTATAATGTTCTTGTTTGGTTTTCTGGAGGTCTTGGAGCAGCCTTCCTTTCAGCAGATGAATCGCCACAAGAATAGCCAGGTATTGAAGTCCTGCAATAGTCTCAACATATATCAAAGAATCCTATGATTGCTGCTGGTTTTGAAGTTCTGCAATAGTCTTATCAATAATTTTTCACCTCAGGGTCAATGATTAAAGGAATCAAAGATTCCTGCAGATTTTGAAGTTCTGTAACAGTCTTATTATCAGCCATGCTCTTTCAGTGTCAGATGTTTCTTAGGTCTTCTTTGCTTCAAATATTTTTTTTCTTTTCTGTCTCACTCAAAGTGCTTGTTGGCACCCATCTGATTCCTTCTCCATCTGTAGAGATATAAGCAAACCCTTTCCCCCAAGTAGGTAACCTATCTAGTCCCTTCCATTCACCACTTTCTAGATCTCTCCTTATCACCTGGCAATCATAATGGAGCTACTTGCATTGGGCACTGTCCTTCTGTTGGGTTAAAAAGCCTATATTCTCTTCAATTGTAATCCCTTTCTCCCATCTGATTGCTTTTTGGCTAATTGATCATGTAATCCCTTTCTTCCATCTTATTGCTTCTCTGCTGATTGATCATATCAGAGTCCTGAACTTCTAAAAACTCTCTGGGTGTAAACTTGGCTGCCATCATGCCCCACCTGTTTTTTGTTTGAGGTCTTGAAGCTGGGCCCCACCTTTTATTTCCCTGGGTCAATCTACATTCTGAGGCCCTGTGGAAGCCCTTATTGCATGGAGTTTTGGGTCTTGTTCTCTCACCCTGTCTTCACACTCTATCTTTATGCCTACATTGAGCTTTCAGATACCTTACTTTACCACCTGAAAGCATTGATGAGTCTCTCTGGAAGTCCCTTGCTGAGAGGGACCCCATCTTCCCATGTTCTGCATTATAGCCTGGGTATAAAAGACATTTGTGACCACTGTGGCACAGCGTCTTATGATCTCCTCTAAAGGAGCATTTTTGTATAGTACTAGAATGATTCTTCTACAAACTTCATTAGCATTTTCTTTAGCCAGTTGTCTTATCATAATTCCTGTAACTTCTTTTTCTCCAATTGTTCGTATGACAGCTGTTTGCAGACATACCACAAAATCAGCAAGGGGTTCATTTGCCCCTTGCTCAATTTTTGTGAAGGCTTTCCCTCTGTCTTTTCCTGGGAGGGAGCCCCATTATTTGATAGTAGCAGCAGCAATTTGTTTATATGCTATCAAAGGGTAATTAATCTGTGTTAAAACATCTGCATACTGACCTTTATCTGCTAGTTGGTCAAAGGTGATTTGTATATTAACTCCAGTTTGCTTATTTCATTGGGCTTGTATTCTACATAGTTCACTGTACTCTGAAAGCCACAAGTTTTTTTTTTTTTTCCAGGTTCTATACATGTCCTTGCTATAGATTTCCAATCATTAGGGGTTAAAATTTCATAAGCCAAATTCTCTAATACCAACTTAACCTAAGATGATGTAGCCCCATAAAAATGCAACCCTTTTTTAGATCTTTGATAATTTCCAGATCAAAAGGAGTGTGTCTTCTCCTTTGTTGATCTGAAGAGCCAAACTCTTCAATAACAGGATATGCATTTATTTGTAAATCAGATATATCCTGTCCTTCTTTTTTTAACTTTAACTAGTGCCTTTTGTAATCTTGTCATAGGCTGCTTCATAGGTGGTGCTGATTATGTCCCTGCCTCTCCCTTTCTCCTTCTCCCTCCACCCATGAAGGGTTAATTGAGGGGGGTAGGTCAGGGGATGGGGAATGCCCTAATCGTTCCTGCTGTGAAGCACCACACTCCTTAATTTCATCAAAATTGTACTTAACTCCTTTCTTCTCTAATTCTTCATCCTTTTCACCTAGTTTGTCAGTATTCCCCTGCCCCCGCACTTTCTTCTTTTTCCTTAGTCTAATACTTATATAATTCCTTAAAGCCAATTGTATTAAGTTATATGTATACAGTGTTTCTTTAGGAATTGAATCAGGGTGATTATCATTGTAATATTTACATAGTTGCTCTTCTACTAATTTCCACTAGTCTGGATCTAATTCTTTTTCCAATGTGTTTTTTAATATTTTGAAGAGTTTAATGATCTGCATCCAAGTTACAATAAAACCTTGGTTTTTTATGAGTTTAAGCTTTCGACTAATCTTCCTTGAAGTGGAAAAACATTTGTCCCATTTTAGCTGAAACACTACTTTAACCATTAACAAAGTTTCCTTCTTCTCTGTTTTTGTACTCACCCTAATTTCTGTGTCACAGATGTAGGTTCTTAGCCTCACATTGCAAGCCAAAATGTAGTGTTCTTGTTTGATTTTCTGCAGGTCTTGGAGCAGCCTTCCTTTCAGCAGATTAATCACCATAAGAATAGCCAGGTGTTAAAGTCCAAATCCTTTATTATCTCCTTCACAATCTAGTTTCCTTGCCTGGGGCCTGGGCCAGCTTTCTTAGAGGCCTTCTGGAGTCTTGGATTCAGTGGAGAAGCTAAGTAGGACAGCCCTGCCATCAAGGTGGTGTGAGATGGGATGAATGAATCTGGCTCTCTTTGCCTCTAAGAGCTTGAGCTCCTGCTCCAGTCCTCTTGTTTTCTCTGGCTCTGAGTCCCAGCTTATATGCTCTACAATGAGCATAAGCCAATCATTATATCACTGGGAAACCATTATTTGTTGTAAGATTAAATCAATCATACTGAACTTAGGGAACTATTAATCATCATGCTACTGACTTAACACCTTGTAAGAATCCTTGTTTCGGAGTTCTGGGCCATAACACAGGGGTCACAGCACTTTAATCAGTTTCTAGATTCCAATTAGTGCACCTGAGGGAAAACGATAGCCCTCCTAGATATGCTCTTCATAGGGGAAGAATAAGGCCAGATTTGAAGAACAGCAATGAAAGCGTGAGATGATGCCCACCCAATTGCCCAGGTAGGATCTAGAGGAGAGGAGAAATTTTCCCTCCAAGACTCTAATTGGGACTACAACAATGCAGCCCATAGGAGAAACATGAGAGAACTAAGGGAAATAAGAGTTTATTTTATTTTTTTTTAATAGCCATTTATTTACAGGATTTACATGGGTAACTTTACAGCATTAACAATTGCCAAACCTCTTGTTCCAATTTTTCACTTCTTACCCCCCACCCCCTCCCCCAGATGGCAGGATGACCAGTAGATGTTAAGTACATTAAAATATAAATTAGATACACAATAAGTATACATGACCAAAACGTTATTTTCCTGTACAAAAAGAATCAGACTCTGAAATATTGTACAATTAGCTTGTGAAGGAAATAAAAAATGCAGGTCGGCATAAATATAGGGATTGGCAATTCAATGTAATGGTTTTTAGTCATCTCCCAGAGTTCTTTCTCTGGGCATAGCTGGTTCAGTTCATTACTGCTCCATTGGAAATGATTTGGTTGATCTCGTTGCTGAGGATGGCCTGGTCCATCAGAACTGGTCATCATATAGTATTGTTGTTGAAGTATATAATGATCTCCTGGTCCTGCTCATTTCACTCAGCATCAGTTCGTGTAAGTCTCTCCAGGCCTTTCTGAAATCATCCTGTTGGTCATTTCTTACAGAACAATAATATTCCATAATATTCATATAGCATAATTTATTCAGCCATTCTCCAACTGATGGACATCCATTCAGTTTCCAGTTTCTAGCCACTACAAAAAGGGCTGCCACAAACATTCGTGCACATACAGGTCCCTTTCCCTTCTTTATAATCTCTTTGGAATATAATCCCAGTAGTAACACTGCTGGATCAAAGGGTATGCACAGTTTGATAACTTTTTGAGCATAGTTCCAAACTACTCTCCAAAATGGTTGGATTCGTTCACAACTCCACCAACAATGAATCAATGTCCCAGTTTTCCCACATCCCCTCCAACAATCATCATTATTTTTTCCTGTCATCTTAGCCAATCTGACAGGTGTGTAGTGGTATCTTAGAGTTGTCTTAATTTGCATTTCTCTGATTAATAATGACTTGGAGCATCTTTTCATATGACTAGAAATAGTTTCAATTTCTTCATCTGAGAATTGTCTGTTCATATCCTTTGACCATTTTTCAATTGGAGAATGGCTTGATTTTTTATAAATTAGAGTTAATTCTCTATATATTTTGGAAATGAGGCCTTTATCAGAACCTTTGACTGTAAAAATATTTTCCCAGTTTATTGCTTCCCTTCTAATCTTGTCTGCATTAGTTTTGTTTGTACAAAAACTTTTCAGTTTGGTATAATCGAAATTTTCTATTTTGTGATCAGTAATGATCTCTAGTTCTGCTTTGGTCATAAAGACCTTCCCCTTCCACAGGTCTGAGAGGTAAACTATCCTATGTTCCTCTAATTTATTAATAATTTCATTCTTTATGCCTAGGTCATGAACCCATTTTGACCTTATCTTGGTGTACGGCGTTAAGTATGGATCAATGCCTAGTTTCTGCCATATTAGTTTCCAATTTTCCCAGCAATTTTTATCAAACAGTAAGTTCTTATCCCAAAAGCTGGGATCTTTGGGTTTGTCAAAGACTAGGTTGCTATATTTGTTGACTGTTTTATCCCTTGAACCTAATCTATTCCACTGATCAACTAATCTATTCCTTAGCCAATACCAAATAGTTTTGGTAACTGCTGCTCTATAATATAATTTTAGATCTGGTACAGCTAAGCCACCATCATTTGATTTTTTTTTCATTAATTCCCTTGAAATTCTTGACCTTTTGTTTTTCCATATGAACTTTGTTGTTATTTTTTCTAGGTCATTAAAATAGTTTTTTGGGAGTCTGATTGGTATAGCGCTAAATAAATAGATTAGTTTAGGTAATATTGTCATCTTTATTATATTTGCTCGCCCTATCCAAGAGCATTTAATATTTTTCCAATTGGTTAGATCAGACTTAATTTGTGTGAAAAGTGGTCTGTAATTTTGCTCATAAAGTTTCTGATTTTCCCTTGGCAGATAGATTCCTAAATATTTTATATTATCAGTAGTTACTTTAAATGGAATTTCTCTTTGTAACTCTGACTGTTGGATTCTGTTAGTGATATATAAGAATGCTGATGACTTATGTGGGTTTATTTTATAACCAGCAACTTTGCTAAAGTTGTGGATTATTTCTAATAACTTTTTAGTAGAATCTCTGGGGTTCTCTAAGTATACCATCATGTCATCGGCAAAGAATGATAATTTGGTTTCCTCATTGCCTATTCTTATTCCTTTAATCTCTTTCTCAGCTCTTATTGCCAAAGCTAGCGTTTCTAATACAATATTAAATAGTAACGGTGATAGTGGGCAACCTTGTTTCACTCCAGATCTTATTGGGAATGGTTGCAGTTTGTCTCCATTACATATGATGCTTACTGATGGTTTTAAATAGATGCTGCTGATTATTTTAAGGAAAAGTCCATTTATTCCTATACTTTCAAGTGTTTTTAATAGGAATGGATGTTGGATAATAGTGCAAAGAATGAAGAATACAGTTCTCAAGAGTCAGAAGTTAAATAAGGTTCAGGAGATAACCAAGAGAAGCAAGAATCTCCTTCTCCTTTCCTGGACCATTTAAAGGAAAGTATGAGGAAGTTCTTTGGAAAGGATACCAGGTACTCACCCCAAAATCTTTTTTTTTCACCCCAAAATCTTATGAAAGTCTACTTTGTAAACAACTCTTGGCCAATCAACAAAAAAATTGCAAAAATTGGAGAAATGGTAGAACAAACCATTAGATGAACTATTAGAGGTAGCTCAAAAAGTTTATGTGACCAAGGAAGAGGAGGCAGAGAAAAAGAACTCTCATTTAATGTTACAAGCAATGAAGCAACAACAGGAAGAACAGATTAATATGGTTCAAATTATCCAGACTGTAGCTAAGTCAATTATAAACAACCTGCAGGGAGTTCTGGCAGGGGTAGAGGACCAGGTCAATCCGATGATCCACCTCTTTTGGGTTTAGGTTGATTGGCCCAAACCCCTCTGATCTGAGTGTGGGCTTGACGGGTATATAAGGAGTGACTGCTCCCAGAGGAATAAGGAATAGAAAATCTCTTTGATGGAAATAGAGAATTAGGGATGTCAGGGATCAATCAAACAATACCACCCTAAGCTCTGGATAAATTTAAGGATGGGGAAAGAAAAGAAAAAATATACTTTTCAAATTGCTACTGGGACTACTAGGTCTTCTATAACCCCATCTCCCAAAAGGAAGTAAATTAGGTAAAGAAACTTTACTGATCTCAGGAGTTAAGGGTAAAAGTTTCCCAGTACCAATGACTGAAGAATTAGAATACCAAGGGACTAGTATGTTAGGGAAATTACTAATTGTACCTGAAACTGAGGTGAGCTTACTTGTGTTAATCTAATCTAATTGTTAAATTATCTGTTCAACTGACTCCCCAAAGGACTAAAATTGTCCCCTGAAAAATGTTAACTTTAAAAGAGGTGGAAAATCTGATTGACTCAAAAGTTGAGCCTAGAAATCGGGGTCAGCTACAAGTTGCTCCAGTAAAAAAATTAAACTCAGAGACCCAGGGACTGTAGTTAGAATAAGACAGTATCCCATTCCCATGTAGGGAGAAGAGGGTTAAAATCAGTGATCCAGGACTTACTAGAAGATGGTCTATTAAAACCCTGTCTCTCTCTTTATATCCATCCTCCCTGTAAAGAAAGAAGATGGGTCCTATAGTCTGACCCACAGGTTTTGGAGGAAGTAAATAAGATAGTCCTCTATCTTATCCTGGGGTCCCCAATCCTTATACTCTCCTCAGCAAGATCCCTCCTTCTAATAGTGGTTCAATGTCTTAGATTTAAAAGATTCCTTTTGGCCCTTCCCAGACACAGGGAGGAAACAACAGTTGAGGTGGCATGTCCTTTCTCAAAGCTACACAGAATTCCCTAATTTGTTTGAGCAAATAGGAGTCTATTCTAGAGAACTTTGAACCCCCACCCAGTATTAAAGTGTTATAATATGTAGGTCACCTATTGATCTCAGGAACCAAGTAGGAAAAAGTGTGACTATAGAACTCTTAAATTTCTTAGGAAGACAGGGACTGAGAAAAATTGATGCAATTTGCAGAGGAGGTAAAATATTTGGGGCATTTAATTAGTGAAGGGAGCAAAAGACTGGATCCCACCAGAATCTCTTGGATGTTACAAATCCAGTTACCAAGGGCAAAGAGGGAATTGCAGAAGTTCCTGGGATTGGTAGGATATTATAGGACTTGGACTGATTTTTATGTGGTACTAAGCCCTTCTATCAATACTTATTGAAGTAAGGCCCAAACCAAATTTGTTGGAATTCCCAAGGAAAGATGAAATAGCTTTGAACAACTAAAAAAGATCCTTGTGTCACCATCAGTCCTGACTTTGCCCTGCCTTGGAAAATCTTCTCATTTATTTATGAATATAGACAAAGGCATAGTATTAGGAGTGCTGGCCCAGATCAGGGATGGAAAAAGGAGACTGATGGCTTTTTTTTTTTATCAAAAATCCTAGTTCCAGTAGTCAGGGGATGGCCCACCTATGAGCAAGCTGTTGCTTCCATCACCCTCCTGGTAGAAGAAAGAAGGAAACTAACATTAGGAGGAAGCTTAATAATAAGCATCCTGCACCAAGTAAAATCCATTCTCAATCAGAATTCAGGTAGATGGCTTCTAGATTCTAGGATCTTGAAGTATGAAAGTATTTTGTTAGAAAGATTTGACTTAACTTTAGCCCAGGATAACAAACAGAACCTAGTTTCCTTCATGACCAGCACTCCAAGCCAAAGCCCCACTTCCAATAAAGGGCATTACTGCTTAGGAGCTGATAGATTTTTCAAACCAACTCAAAAGAAGCTCTGCAGGAGTCCCTGATCTCCTGGATGCTAAACCTCTTTATAGAGGGAAGGAAAAAGAATGGATATGCTATTGTGGGTGGGGATAGGACTGTGGTGGCAGAAGCAGTCTAACTTCTCTGTGCATTAAGTCAAGCCTTATTGATTTTGAAGGGGAAAATTGGAAATAATTGGTTTCTAAATATGCTTGAATGTAGTACACATGTTTGGCAATATCTGGAAAGAAAGAGGTATGATAAATAGCAAACGGGGAGAACTGGCTCATACTTCCTTGCTATATTGAGTCTTTGATTGCCAAGGATATAGCAGTTGTATATCCCTTGTACAGGCACCAACAAGGGCAGAATTTTGAGACCGGGGAAATGGATTGGCCAATGAGAAAATGAAGAGAGCCATGTCTACCCTCAGTAGACAATGCCATGTTTGTTCTTATCCCTAACTTTCCTCCACCACTGAGGGAGAACAAAGGAAAGTCATAGAGCTTGGGGCTAAAAAGGACCAAGGAGGGAAGTGGGTCGTCCTATATGGAAGGGAGGTGCTTTATCAATCCAGTATGAGGAAAGTTCTGCAACCCCTTCACCAAAGTAGCCACTGGGATATCTAGAATCGGTGAGATATAGTACTAACCAGGTATGTTACTCCTGGCATTTATACTGTTCCACCAGTTGGTTGATGAGTTTATTATTTGCCAAAGTATGAATGAGTCCACCCAATGCCATGTTCCAGTGGATGGATACCTCCAGGAATCAGACTCTTCCAAAGCATCCAGGTGAACTTCAATGAGGTAGTGAAACAAGTATCTGTTGGTGATTGTGGATCACCTCACTTACTGGGTAAAGGCCTTTTTCCTTGTGAATGCTACTACCTCAGGGGTAAGCAGGATCTTACTGGAACACATTATTCCCCGATATGGTTTGGTGGAGAGGATAGTTTTGAATCAGGCAATGTGTGTTCTTCAAATCCTGATGAAAGCCTTGGAGATTCTTGGGACTTTCATATCCCTTGGTTTTCCCTCCTCTGGAAAAGTAGAATGCATGAATCAGGAAATAAAAAGATAGTTAATAAAATTAAGTCTAGAGACTCAATTACCTTGGATTAAATGCCTTCCCCTGGCCTTCTGAAGGATTAGAACTAATCCAGAGGGATATCAGATTGTCCCCTATGAACTATGAACTAACTCATGGTCATTCCTGTCATGGATGGGGAATGTCCCTGACCTGAGCACTAAGGATTACTTCCTGTGAGACTATGTTTAATCAATAGCAGAAACTTTAATCTCATTGCAGAAAAGAGACTTAATCACTCAGACTCTGCCTCTGAGGTTCCCAAGTTCCCAAATTTCAATCAGGTAATTGGATACTTATTTGGGCATGGAAAGAGGAGAAACCCTTCCCCAATTTGGGAAGGATTGTTTCAAATTCTCCTAACATCCAATACTGCAGTCTGAACTAAAGAAGCTAGGACCACTATACCCTAATAAAGGAACCTGCAGATTTGCCTACAATAAGAACTATTACTGCAATGGATCCTAGCAGTCTGAAAGTGACTATGCAAAAACAAGTGGGCGCTTGAGTATGGAACTCCTTTTTGTTATCCTCATTTCCTTCCTTCCCCTTTTCTTTCCCATTCCTTCAAGTACCCTTTGGTAAAGTGAAAAAAAAATCAATTCATTAAATTAGTTGAGGTTATAATCAGTGGCTTAAATATTAGCAACTGCTGGGTTTGTGAATGTTCTCAATGAGATCAATCCCTCTTAGCTCCTAGTGGATTTTGTGCAATAAATCAGAGATCTAGAATGGGATGGAATAGAATTTTGGGAGGATAGTGAGAAACACCAATGGCCCTAACAAAACAGGTAAAAGGAGAATATTGGATACAACAACATGAGGGGGAGGAGAGGAGTGTGGAAGTTGAGAAAAGTTCATGCACTTGGACTTACATATTATATGCTAACATATACTTATAAGGTATACTTACCATCAATATAACTTTGAGACCTTATAACTGTAGCAATGATGACGAGGGCAGTAATGCATGTATGTATGTATGCAAGATAAAGAAACCTCCAACTCTAAACATTGGACCAAAAAAGTCAGTTTGGAGATGGGTAAAGAGGGACATAAAACATCACTTGTTTTGGGTCTTATTGGAGCAGGACAAAGGATACTACTAATCCAATTGTCTCTGATTTTTAGTTTGTCTTAGAATATGGGCTATGGAATTGTACTTACTTTAAGAACAAAACCACAATATACTGTTCAGGACCCCTAGGACAAATAGACAAACAATATTATCCATTAAGAGAGGCCAGCCTCTTTGACAATTATCAATCAACACTGAAGGGCCACTGTTGGGTTTGCAGTCTTATCACTTATACTCACCTCTCTCTCTCTCTTTTTAAAATTTTAATAGCCTTTTATTTACAGGTTATATGTATGGGTAACTTTATAGCACTGACAATTGCCAAACCTCTTGTTCCAATTTTTTCCCTCCTTCCCCCCATCCCCTACCCCAGATGACAGGATGACCAGTAGATGTTAAATATATTAAAATATAAATTAGATACACAATAAGTATACATGACCAAACTGTTATTTTGCTGTACAACAAGAATCAGACTCTGAAATATTGTACAATTAGCCTGTGAAGGAAATAAAAAATGCAGGCAGGCAAAAATATAGGGATTGGGAATTCAATGTAATGGTTTTTAGTCATCTCCCAGAGTTCTTTCGCTGGGCGCAATTGGTTCAGTTCATTACTGCTCCATTGGAACTGATCTGGTTTGTCTCATTGCTGAGGATGGCCACGTCCATCAGAATTGATCATCATATAGTATTGTTGTTGAAGTATATAATGATCTCTTGGCCCTGCTCATTTCACTCAGCATCAGTTCGTATAAATCTCTCCAGGCCTTTATGAAATCATCCTGTTGGTCATTTCTTACAGAACAATAATATTCCATAATATTCATATACCACAATTTATTCAGCCATTCTCCAATTGATGGGCATCCACTCAGTTTCCAGTTTCTGGCCACTACAAAGAGGGCTGCCACAAACATTCATGCACATACAGGTCCCTTTCCCTTCTTTATGATCTCTTTGGGATATAAGCCCAGTAGTAACACTGTTGGATCAAAGGGTATGCACAGTTTGATAACTTTTTGGGCATAGTTCCAAATTGCTCTCTAGAATGGTTGGATGTATTCACAATTCCACCAACAATGTATTAGTGTCTCTGTTTTTCCACATCCCCTCCAACATTCCACATTATCTTTCCCTGTAGTTCTAGCTAGTCTGACAGCTATGTAGATACTCACCTCTCTTACTAGCTGGACAGGTACATGTTATATTGGCCCAGTCAGACCCAAGTTCTTTTCCTCTCTGGGGGAGAGAAAAGTAACCTGGGTGTTTGGCTATATGAGGACTTGGAGTGAATAAAATGAACAAATACTTCCCTTACTAGCACAGGGGATGCCAAAGGGAGATACATGGCTTAGGGCAGTAGTTGGGGTTTCAGGACTCCTATATACATACTCAACAGACTCATTAGACTACATGTAGTGCTTGACATTATTGCTTGTAAAGGGTCACAGATAGTGGGGGGGACTCTGGGTGAGGTATAAGATCCTTCAACCCAGAGGGAACCTGCTAACAATGTCTGGTTCGGTTCCCACAATGACATCCTGTGTTGTAGTTGAAGCACAGTGATACCAAGTGGCAAAGAGTCATCTACATACAATAGCAAGTTGTTTATGTGTTTCAGCATGTGTAGTATATAGTTAATGCATGCGCAGTGTTGTTATAGTTATATAAGGGTATTAGGATATATAAGGCTGAGAGACTAAATGGACTCCATCTTTAACCATCCTCATGGGTCCCTGCCTCATCATTCCTTTGCTAAGACCTTGGCTTAGACTCGGGCTGATCCCAAGATCCTCCAAAGAGCCAGTCTGGACAGTATATTTTGGCAGCTCTGTGTGGGAACTCTAGAAAGCATAGTACATTTTGGCACCCGAATTTGGGAGCTTGAGAAAGCTCACAACAATTACTAACCAAACAGCCAGTGTTTTAGATCTCCTGGCCAACCAATTCAGTCAGATGAGGGAGACGATTTTACAACATAAGATTGGTTCTGGATTTCTTACTGGTTGAGGAAGGTGGGAGGTCTATGGAAAATTGAATTTTTCCAACTGTTGCCTAAAGACTGACAATAATGGGCAAGTAATTAAAGACATTACAGAGAATATCAGGAAATTGGCTCGTGTTCCTATGCCAACTTGGAATTCCCCTTTCAATACTTCCTGCTGGTCATGGTTTGGAAGATCATGGTGGAAATAGATGCTTTGGTTTCTTCTCATAGCCATCAGTGGTATAATCCTACTATCAATCCTACTCTCCTGCATGATTTAGTTAATAACTCCAATTGTCCAAGACTGCCTATCTAAGATTGTTGGACTAGAGAATAAGGGAAGAGTAAAATTAATGATTCTTAAAAACAAGGGATGGATCCCAGTAAACTGGGACAACCATGAAAAACTGAATGGAGACCTACTTGAGGTGGCATATCAAGAGTAGTGTTTATGTGTGTGGGTGGAGGACTTCAGAAACCGACAAATAAAAAGGGGATTTAGTGGCATAAGAATAAATCACCTTAGTAATTACAAACTATGCTCCTATGTTACCCTTACCCCATATTTGCTGTCAGCACATTCTGTACCTTGCAACAAACTGGTTTTGCAGAACACCCTGATAGCTAAACTACAAGATTCTGTTTTTGCCTAATATAGCTTAAGCTCAGACCCTCCCCTGAATTATTATATCAAGATATCTGGGGCATTCTGTATTTTTCCAATCTTGTTTCTGGGGAAGAGTTTTTGTACCTAGAATGTGCTTTCCAACTCTCAGTCATTGGAATGAGGGGACAGGACTAGGATGGAGAGTTTTTGCATTAGGGATGAAAATCTTGCTTCAGCTGAGTTCCTTTGTACTCCCTATGTGCCAATTATTGGGTGCTGAGAGAGATGTACCCTTTCTCATGTAAAAGAAACAAATTCCTTTTTATCTTTTTTATCTGAGCCTGTCTCCACATTGCTAAATTCAGGTAGTCTTTTCTCATACATTTTCAACATTCATTTTGTAAGACTTTGTATTCCAAATTTTTCTCCTTCCTTACATTATCTCCCCCTCCACAGAATAGCAAGCAATCTGATATAGTTAAATATATGCATTTCTTTTTAAGATATTCCTATATTTGTCATGGTATACAAGAAAAATCAGTCCAAAAGGTGAAAAAACACAAGAAAGAAAACAAACAAAAAGGTGAAAATACTATGCTTGGATCCATATTTAGTCTCTGTAGTTCTCTCTTAGGATATAGATGGCATTTTCCATCCCAAATCTATTGGAATTGTCCCAGATATGTTCTTTCCTGTCCAACCTACCTCCCAAGATTATTCTTCTGGGGAACATGGTTCAATAGAGAGAAAATGTCAATACTGGCCTATGATATCTGCACACAACAAAAGGTATGGCTTTCATTTTACTCATTAAAGGAGTGGAGTTTCTGGATTTCATTATGACATTCAAGCTTTCTACAGGAATACCTATTTTGATTAGAAGGTCTTCTACATCTTTACGAAATTCCTTATTCTCAGAGAACGAACAAGTTTGAAATTCTGAGGAATAATTCTGTACTATTACTTCCTCAGTTATATCTTAATCAAAATTGTCAGATAAGATTAGAAAAATTTCCTGAGTTGCCTGACCTATCTTAAAATTAGTGGCCTTGACTGTATAGTCTATGAATCCTTTCACTTGTCTGTTTAAAATGTCCTCAGTTTTAAGGTTTGGGTCTCCTCCAGATATTAGGAGACTATGCTTTTCAAATGCAAAAGCAAGACAATACTACTCAGTTACTTTAGCTCTCATCCTTTCCAATGATTGTTTCACATGTGCCTATATGCACATGTGCATATTCCCATGTGCACAAATATTAGTGCAATTAATTAATATACAATATTGCAGCAAACATATATTGGATTAATATACCATGCTTCAACAATACACTAGTGATGTGGACTTTGGAACCAGATTACTCTCTTCCCTTATCAGGAAGGAACCAATCTGGCTATTATCAACCATAACCAAGTCCCAGACTGTCCTGTTTGTATGGAGTGATAAGGATACTCTTTATCATCCTCCATTGTCTATCCCTCTAATCTCTGAGCATCTCTAAACAATCTTTGAGATCTTGATTAACATATCTTTATACAGGTCCAAGATCTGGTCCACCAGGTGGATTCCACTTGGTTCCTTCTTAATCCTTCCCTCTCAGCTACCAAACTTCTTTCCTGGTTCCTTCCCTTTCCTCATAGGTTCTGCCTCTGCTCATCTTAAACTTAAAAAATTCCATACCCTGAAATGCAAACTGCTCATTCATTTATGACTTTACATGGCAACTGCTTGAGCCTGTGAAGCTATGTCCACATAAATAAAATAATGCTCCTTTGTAATCTGTGATAGATCCTTGACTTGATTTCTTCAGGTTGATTGAACTGTGAACAAATCTCTATTACACTATTTTTATAATTTTTTTTACATTTATAATCTTCCAAAACTATTGCTCTCCTAAATCTATTTCATGATCTGGCTGTAGTTACCAAACGTTGTGATTTAGGAGATCATCAAATGTTAAGATATTTGATTTAAGCAATTGTTGGAGTTCAATCATATGAACCATTCCTATGGCCATTCTCTTTGGCAAAGATAAATTTATTTAGGAGAAGTTATAGACAAAATGAAACGATATAAAAGACACCAGGAATGGTAAATTTGAAATATGAAATAGAGTTGGGAGAGCACATAGTTAGCAAGGAAAGGGATTTTAACAATTAACAATAGAAAAGACAAGTTCTCTAGTAGAACTCACAATTAACCACAAGAAAGGGAATACCCCATGAGGTTGGAGCATGCCCTTAGTTGGCAGGCTAAATCTATAGAGGAGTTTAGTACTCTAAGAGCTAGTTAGCTATAAGGGAAAAGACACCGTAAGGCATAGTTGGGGGCATAGAGGAAAGACACTATTATAAGGCATAGTTGGGGATATAGAGGAAAGACATTAAGAATCATGGTGGGGGTATCAGAGGAGAGACACCATAAGGCATAGTGAGTTAAGAAGAGAGATACTATGTGGCATGGGGGAGGAGTGAGGGGAAAGACACCACAAGGAAGAGTGCTTTGGTAGGCTAACCCCAAAAGAGATTCAGCAAAGATCACATGAGCTATGGCCACATTTATAAGGAAAATTTAACCTCGGAGTTTTGACATAACTTGGATTTCTTTGTTGGATACAGCAAGTTGGGACCATAAGATTAAATTTTTAAAAAGTGCCCTTACTGCTTGCCTCAGGGAGCAATTCCATCAATATTTCATTCTTTCTCTCCCAACTATGGTTGGCCAGTTATTCAGGACCTCATCATTTCATATTTACCATTCCTGGTGCCTTTTTTATTTCATCCCTAATGCAGCAAAAATATGAATTCAAATAATAAAAACAGTAGCAAAGACTTTTTCAAATGTCAAAATATAATAGTTATATTTATACTAGCACTCAGAGTTTCAAGAAATACATTCATTTTCAAGAAATATATCAACATATGTTGCATAACAATAAGATAAAGAAAAGCCAGGATAAACTTTGTTGCTTCCCCCCCAAAAAAATCACTGATAAAAGAGAAAAATAAAATTACATTAAAAATCCCAAGATATAATTAGAAAAAAGGAAAAAAACACCCATTACTAAGAACAACAACAAATCCTGATTCCTTTAAAGAAAAATAGAAAAAAAATACAAAGCATATTCCAAAATGAGATGGCAAAATCCACTTCTGATACAAAGCTGACCATAAGAAAAATTGCCAGAAAGTTTCAATCAAAAAATCCCATTCAAATTAAATGGCTAGTTAAGAAATTAGACAAAGGAAATGGTCATATTACACACACACCCACACACACACACACACACACACACACACACACATCCCAATCTGGGGGGAAAATGCTCTCCAAAGTTCCTCATGAAAAAAAAAATATTGTGGTTAACAAGCACAAACCGTAAACTAGGCTATTTGTGGAAAACAGTTCCTTTTTTTGAACTCATTCCAGGCCAGCCAGAGTATAAACAAATATAAACAATTTGTCTTTAAAAGCCTGAAGCAATTTGAACAGTATGCTTTAGAGAACCACAGGACAGAGGGGAAAAAAAAAACTGTTTAAACCTTTTTAGAAAAATTAGCAAACATCTACAATTTCCTGCAAAAATAATCGAGCAGAAATTATATTTCTATGAACAGAGCTCTCAAGGATAGTGAAGGCTGTCCCTCAATATATAGTATGAGTATGTAACTGTGTGGCTTCAAGGGAGGCAGGCATAAACCACTTTAGCCTCTTCCTCCCCATTCCCCCTTTTACAAGGGAGACGTTAATTCCTACCAGGAGGGGAAGCAAGAGGCTGCTGCCCAGAAACCTGGCCTCTCTATTCTAGAGGGAGAAGATAGTGGATCTAGAATTTTATTTATCTGCTCTCTTAAGTATTATTAGTCCAGAGGACATGACTTTCAGGTCCTAGTAAATCAATTCATTAATCGGAAAGAGAAGTACCCAAGTTTTATGTCTATGACTTGTTTCTCTTTCTATCAAACACCAATTGCACAGTGAACACACATAGCCAGTAACAAAGAAACCCATTTATCCAAGTCAAAAATACAACCTAAATCAGAAAATATACACAGAAAACAATATAGACTGAAACTCTCTCACTGAGAGCAAAGTAACTGCTCAATTAAGAGAGTCCTTGATCTCACCCCAAAATCTCTTAATATAGTAAGCTGGGAACAGGGATGTCTGCTTCAGGCTTCATGTACTGAAAGTTAAACTGACTCAATGATCCATTCTTCTCAAGCCTGCTGCCTATGTTGTTCTCATGTCAAACTTATGTTTGCTTAAAAGTCTGTCTTATGGAGAATACATACAAGGAAGGCACTCACAGAGAGTCCAGAAGAAGCAACACAAGGACCCTTTCAAGGTCTCTGTGAAGAATACTAGAATCAAATTATGAGACATGAGAGACTAGCAGAGGAAGGCCCAAGTATGGTCTGTTTATATAAAAAAAAGTTCTGTGTTTTATGAGCAAAGTAGAATTTCATTAGCTCAAAAGAAACATAAGATATGCAAATTTAGAGATACTACTCCAAATGTGGACTATTTTTATCCCACACTGGGGTAGAGCCTTCTGAGCTCATATTGGTCTGATTAATCACAGTTAGACACACTGTATCTTGACTCCTACATATTAATGTCATTTTGGTCCTTTTAGAGAATGAAGGACAACCACCAACGAACCAATTAACTATTCATTATGTACCCTTACATGATAAACATCAAGTGTAAGCAATAATGAATTGAGATGTAATGGCTCTTTTGCTCATCTGGACCTGTGTTAACTGTTTTTATAATTTGAAAGTTATCAGTTTGCTGATCTTCAATGATCTTCCAAAGTGTTGCTATTTTGACATTCTTTTAATAAAATTCTTAAAATTCTCTGTGTGCTGAGTTTTGCCTCAAAGTGAAAGCCAAAACAAAGAATTTTCCTTTTAACACATTCTAGCATGTTATTTTCCCTTCAGCAACCTGAAGTGGGTTAGCATAATCCATCTTTTCTCTGGAAGCAGAAAACCAGAACACCCAAAGCCCCTGGCAGTAACCAAAGCATAAAAACACTGGAGTTGATTCTAGACCACAAAGAGAAAATTTTTTTTGCCTTCTCACAAACTCTACCTCACACCCTATCAGCCTGAACCCATTTATCTTCACTGCTGTTAAAAGAAAGTATACTTACCTAAAAATGATATAACATCCAGGGCTCTTTTTGTCCTGGTCTAGGACATGACATAGAATATTGAGGTCTTTTAAGAAGCTGCTCAGCTCTACCAGCTGACTATGTCATGAACATTAAGTTTGTAAATCAGATCAAACTTATTAATAAAAATTAATCCTTGAGGCAGGCAGGGAGAAGGCATTGTTCAGTTTGGTTCTATGGTCCTACCCTCTGGGGAGGTCATCAAGTCTGAAATCCAAATTATGTCAAACCCCTGGGACCCACTTTCTATGGAGGTCTTCAGCACTCTCACCTTGTTATGCCCTGACAACCCTCCCCACACACACACCTCAACCCGAGGTTAAATTTTCCCTATAAAATCTACTTAAGGTCATCCCATAGCTGCTATCTTCCCTTGATTCAATCTGCCTGGACACTCCACCTTGTCTTTCTCCTTACCCCATGCCATGTGGTACCTCCTCTAACTCCAATAAGCTTCTCAACCTTACTTTTCCTTACAGCTAACTAACTCTTTTAGAGTGCTCATTCCCTTTCAGGATTTAGCCTGCCAACTAAGGGCATATCCCACTCTCATGGGGATGTTCCCTTTCTATTAGATAATTGTGAGTTCCACTGAGGAACTTGTCTTTCATATGCTCTCCCAACTCTTTCATATCTCATTTTATCTCTAAACTACTCCCCTAAATAAATCTATCTTTTGTCAAAGAATGGTCATTGTTAATTCTTCACATAACTGACCCCCAACTTTTGGTGCCTACTATTATCTGGTATCTATGTCACCCACATTATTTTGGTGCTGAACCCAAATCAAAACCAGTCTCTAACTTGTGGATGGAGTTTAACAGAAAGGGTTAAAAGCAGGAGAGTCAGGAATCAAACAAAAGTTTAATTTCAAAGTGAGGGCCTTTGACAAGAGCTCTTTAGCTTAAACAATGTTTTCTCTTTTATGATTAGGAATGTCAAGAAAGACTTAACAAGAGATTCTTATAAAATAGAAACTGTTTACTTGTTTTTTCTTTCTTTTTTCTCTTTGGGATTATTGCTAAACTATCTGTCTTCTTAAAATTGCCCTAAAACAATGAAGCTATTAATCTTTCCATTTACTTTTAAAACTTTTAGAATGTAATTCTTATTTTCTCTTAAAACAAATTCTACAGAATGTTACCCAAAACTTACTAAGATATTTCAGAAGGGAATGAGTTCCTGAAATTACCCAAAACCTTAGGAATTCTTCTTTGGAATCTTAAAATGATTATTCTCCAAACAACTTGATCTAAGATTTTTTTTTAGCAATTCTTCAAACTTTGACTGACTTTATTTCTGTAATAGCCAAAAGCTATTTCTGTCTATTTTTTCTATTTTTGACAGAAAAAAAATGTCTTACAGTTTTTTCCCCCTTATCACCTAATCTTTCCTGGAAAGCCTAAGTAGGAGTTAGTCCTGTTTACTGGGACAATTGCTTCAAGTATGAAAGTTCATTAATCTTTCCCAATGTTCTAAACTCTTTTGACTACAGTCTTTAGAATTTCTGATTGGCTGCATTTTAATTCTTTCAAGCTAACAGAATCTAGCTCACAATACAAAATTGACACAAATATAGACAAAATGACAAGACAGATACAAATACACACAAATAGTTTTAATGAAGTGTGCTGTTACAATCCTGTCCTTACTGAGTTTTAACAGAGGCACACAGTTACTGAGGCATGCAGTTTAGAAGACTAGATAGTCCAATTAAAAGAGTTATGAAGTTTAAGAAAATATATATACAATTAACAGAGGATATCTTTACCAGAGTGAACCAAGATGAATTGGGACACTGGAGTACCCCTGAAGTTTTCTTCACAAAGAATGGTGAGCTTGACCTAAGCTTGGAGGATTGGAACAAGGCACAGGACTCATCAGATGAGTAGGGTCAGACTCCAAAGAAATAAATTTCTGGTGGTGCCTAATCTGTTCCCACTGTTACTGGAGAAACAATGACCCAATTCCATTTCCAATACCACTTCTGACATCAATTAATGTCAACTGCAGTGAATCAGCCTCTAATCTGTGAATGGCCAGAGCCAAACAAAGCAGGCTAGAGACAGGAGAGTCTGGAATCAAACAGAAGTTTAATTTCAAAGTGAGGGAAATAGTCTGCAAGCAACAAAGGGATCTAAACACATGTGCTGGAACTCCATCTCCTAGTGGAGGGACCTGAAGCAGTGTGGAGAGATCTCAATACTTATACCAATAGTTATGCAGTGAGCTGTAGTCTTAACAATGAGAAGTAATAGCAACAATGGAACAAGTTTGATTTATAGCAGAGCTTCATGACCAGAATTTATCTTAGTTTTATCCAAGCTCAAAGAACAGCTGGTGCAGTACAGTAATCATGTGATTTTGCCAGAGTGTGAAATCATCCAGAGAGGAGCTGGACCTTAGCTCTGGAAAACAGGGTGTTTCCAACATCTTTTTTTCTAAATTTATTTTATTTGAAAAAACAAAGTAAGAAAAAAAATTGAAAAACAGAAAAGGAATACAAAACAAAATAAAGCAAAACAAAAGAGAACATCGTCTTGTGCCCAGCAGAACATCAGGGAGGATTCAAAATATACAACAAATTACCAGATCTAGAAAACATATACTTTAGTAGAAGTTATATTCACGAATGTCCATTTTTTCTTTACTTCCTTATAGTTAGTTCTTTGGTACTCTGCTGTGCATCTTATTTACTTTATTCTTTTTTCCCCCTTTCATCTCCCCACCACCCCCAAGCAAGCTGCAGTTAAAAATATATTTATGTATGTATATATATATATATATATATATATATATATATATAGACATATACATCCATAATACACTCACACACACATTCCATATACACACACATCTTTCCTATCCTTGTTGACTCTTTAATTAAATTCTGCTCCATAACTTCCCTTGATATTACTTAACTCTTCCCATCCAAGGATTCCTCCCTTGTCTTCTTCCTTCACCCTTAGCTTCCCCATCCATCCATACTCCCCCATTATTTCTTTATAGATTTTGAAGGGTGCTATACCCTTCATGGTATATGTAGTATTGCCTATTAAACTCATTCCCAATGTGGGTAGATTTTCAGAACTATGAGCCCTCCTCCCCCCTCTAATGTCTCTGTGTCTAATTCTTCCTCTGTACCTCATTTGTATAACATGATAACTATTTTTTACTCTTACTCTGCCAATATTTCTTTTTAAAATTTTTTTATTAAAGCTTTTTTATTTTCAAAACATATGCATGGATAATTTTTTAACACTGACTCTTGCAAAACCTTGAGTTCCAAATTTTCTTCCCTTCCTCCCATCCCCTCCCCAGATGACAAATAATCCAATATATGTTAAACATGTTAAAATATGTTAAATCCAATATATGTATACATATTTATACAATTATTTCACTAAACAAGAAAAATCAGAAAAAAGGAAAAATGAGAAAGAAAAAAAAATGCAAGTATACAACAATAAAAAGAGTGAAAATGTTATGTTGTAATCCACACTCAATTCCCCCAGTCCTGTCTCTGGATGTATATATGGCTTTCTTTATCACAGGATCATTGGAACTATCTGCCTATATTTCTTTTGAGCTACCCTATTGTTGATGTGAATCTTAAACTTATAATATACATTTCTCATGTAAAAAAATATGCAATATGTCCATATTTAAACAGTGTGTCCATGTTGAGTTACTTAAAATTGATCTTTGATATTGACTTTTATATGTTAAATTTTCTGTTAAGTTTGGGTTTGATTGATAAAAAGTCCTGAAAATATGCAAGTTTGTTGAAGATTCATTTTTTCTCATTCAAAATTATAGGTAATTTTGCTGGATATGATATTTTTGGTCACAGCCCAGTTCTTTTGATTGTTGATACATATAATTCCAGGATTTGCAATCTTTTATTGTAGCTGCTGCTGTCTTATACAATTCTAATTGTAGCTGCAGTGTATTTGAATTGTTTTTTTTTTCCTTGTTTCTTACAAAACTTTCTTTTTGATCTGGGGTTTTCAAATTTTGGCAATAATATTCCTGGGTGTTTTCCACGAAGGATCTCTTTGAAATGGTATGTTGTGCCACAGTTCCCTTTTATGTTTCTACTGTTTACCTAATTGTCCTGCTTCAGTTTCCCTAAATTGTACTTCCTCAATTCCTTGAATTGTTCTGCCTCAATCCCCCTGATTGCAATCCCCTTTTCTGCTCATTAGGACTAAGGTAATTAGGGCTGTGGAGATCTGGCATTCCAAAAGATAGAATTCCAGATGTTCTATATCAGATACCTAATTGGTATCTCTAAGTCCCAGATTTCCTGGCTCTAGTTGGACACCTCCTAAATTCTCCCAATTAGTAAGAATTTATGGTCCTACCCCAAACCTGTCAAAACTGGATTGATGGTCCCTGCCTAGAGATTCCTGGTCACCAAAGTTTGGACTCCACTCCTCCCACCCCCACCTCCGCCTTTGTCCATCTACCCAAGTTTAGAGCCATATATATTTCATGGAAAACTCACATTCACTGCTGGATTCTTCGATATGAAAGTCTCATTCAGCCCTGAGATCAAAAATGGATTCTTTTGGTCCCAGTAAATCTCTCCCTCTCAGAAATTCAAATAAAATATGAAAAACTCTCTAATCTCTATCTTGCCTTAGTTTCTCTGGCATTACAGTGATTAGTTGATTTTTTTTTTATTTTTACTTTTCCATCTATCATTCCAGGACAATTTTCTTAGATTTATTTCCTGCATTGTTGTGTTGAGGTTCTTTTTGGTCACAACTTTCTGGCAGTTCAATTATTCTTCTTGATCTGTTCTCCAGATCTGTTGTTTTTCTTATGTTTCACATTCTGTTCTATTTTCTCATTCTTTATAATCTGTTTTATTATTTCTTGGTCTCTCATAGCTTCATTGGCTTCTGCTTGCTCAATTCTCATGTTCAAAGAATTATTTTCATCTTTGAGACTCTGTACCTCTTTTTCTAGTTGGTTAACTTTTTAAAAAATTTTTTTCCTAATCTTGTTTTTCTTGGATGGTTTTAATTTATTTTGTTATTATTATAATTAGTTTTTCCTCAGTGTCTCTCATTTGATTTTTAAATTTTAAATTTATTTTTGAATTCTTTTATAAATTTTCTCTGGGTGGGGAACCATTTTTTTTTATTATAGCTTTTTATTTACAAGATATATATATGCGTGGGTAATTTTACAGCATTGACAATTGCCAAACCTTTTATTCCAGTTTTTCCCCTCCTTCCCCCCATTCCCTCCCCTAGATGGCAGGTTGAACAATACATGTTAAATATGTTAAAGTATAAATTAAATACAATATAAATACACATGTCCAAACAGTTATTTTGCTGTACAAAAAGAATCAGACTTTGAAATAGTGTACTATTAGCCTGTGAAGGAAATCAAAAATGCAGGTGGACAAAAATATAGGGATTGGGAATTCTATGTAATGGTTCATAGTCATCTCCCAGAGTTCTTTTGCTCGGTGTAGCTGGTTCAATTCATTACTGCTCTATTGGAACCGATCTCATTGCTGGAGATGGCCATGTTCATCAGAATTGATCATCAGTGAGCAGAAGGTTGCTAGTTCTTTCTCTACTAGGGACAAGTCTCAGAACAACTGTTTCCAATTCGTTGAGGTTCACTTCCTCTTCTGGAACTTAAATTCCAACTACACAAACAATACAGGAGGTGTAAATCCTTGTGGTTCCGGTAGAGGCTTCAGTCACACCCATATAGCCGGAGAGGTCCCTACCCCTTGCCTTTGTGGAGCTAGCCAATAAGTGCTTACTAGTCCCCAGGTTAATCCCCAGCCTAGGGTCTTTCTTCAGATCTTTTTGGGTTATATTAGGAGGACCTCTGTTCTGTTTTAAGTCTTCCTGATTTTTCACCAATCTGTGTTTGCCCTGAGGTACAAATTTGTTTTATTTGTGGGGAAAATCAGGAGAGCTTGAAATTTGCCACTCTACTCCACCATCTTCCCAGAATCCTTCAAGATCATTTCCTAATATCTTAACAGAGTTTTGTTGATATGTTTATTTATTTAATTTTTTAGACTATACTTGCTATATGCAAATATTTGCCATGCATCCTATTCTACTCCACTTATTCCCCACTTTACTCTTGCTTTTCTCCTCTCATATGTGCATGGTGTATTGAACCCTATACTCAGATTTTGTTTTAGCTTGATCACGCTAGGCTGCCTTCACTGATTGACTTAAAGGGAACGGCTTGCTAATTCAATATTGTAACACTTTTCTAAAGTTATTTAATTACTAGAAGAACCAAGTGCATCAATTGGCATGAAGCTTTTAGACACCTGAAACTCTAAAAGCCTTAGGTATTTCTATTTGTTACTTCACAATTTTTATATCTTTATTATCAATATTCCTTATTATTATGAAGAAGTTTCAAATATTAAAAGAAATAAAACATGGTTCCACCCAGGGGTATACTGGTGTACAGGTAAAAACTGGTTCTTCCAAAAAAATATTCAAGATATACTTTTAAATTTAATCTGGAAAGCAGAACCAAGATGGTAAAGTAGCAAGAAGTACTTCAGGGAACTTATCATTCCATAACTCACCTCAAAAACATTCTTCCAAACATCTAGTAAATGCACAGAATAAATCCTAATGGGGGAAATCTAGAAAAACTCATTGTCATTATTGAATCTAGAACAGCAAAAGGAAACAGGCAAGGAAGTCTTTGACCACTGGAAATGAGTCACACCAGGAGCATGTTGCAGTTAAAGTAGTCCATTACCCAGAGAGATGCTGAGCACCAGAATAAAAGGAAGTTTCAGACACATATCAGGAACATGATAGGTACCAATGATGAGGTTTGGCTCCCCTTGATTCCCGGTCAGGGAGCCAAATGATGAGGTTTGCCACAGGGCAGGGAGTTGTGGGAACCAACCCCCTTCTGGCATTGCAGGTCCTTTGTAAATTAATTTATGAACCCCAAAAATTAAACTGGCAAAAGAAGTTTATTATTAGAACTTAGAGGTCAGCTTTTGGTGGCTGACTTCCTTAGTGGCAGGTCCTGACAGAGAAGTAAAGATTTAGCAGAGGAGTCCTGGCAGAGAGAGAGAGTTTCTTGTAGAGAAATCCTCTAGCAGAGAAAGTGAATAAGGTCTTGGTAGGGAACAGGAGAGAGAGATAAAGAGGGAGTAACACTGAAAGACAGTGTCTTTCAACAGGCAAAGAGTTCCTTTAAGGTAGCTATGCCAAGGAAGGTCCCTTGGCCTGGCATGATTCCCACTTTGAGAAACTCTACAAAGAGTTAGACTGGAGGAAGCTTGTTATAGGGGCAGTTCTTGGTGGGGGCTGGGAGCAGTTTAAGTTGAAATCAAAATAGAGAATCTTGGAATTAAATGAGAAGTCCTAGTCTAATTTTTAACTCAATAAAGAGTGTAATCAGTATTGAGTGTATCAATGGGGGTGGTGCTATCTCTCAGGATAACAGAATGAAGCTACTTATCCTGTTTCTCTCAGGTGAGTCTTTTACAGAGGCAAGAATTCAAGGAGACTATCTCTTTGAAGGAGTTTCAGAAAGAGAGAGTTTTAGGGTTTAGGGTTTAAGGTTTAAACCCTTCAGTTTTAGGATTCTCATGTCAGTTTTCTCTCTCAAGCAGTTACCTCCAAATTCATTTGGGATAAAGGGGCAAAGTTCTCTTGTTCTTTAACTTCTTCAAGCTGGCAAGGATTGTAGAGATGTCTCTAATTCATTTTGGGGTTCATGACAGGAGGGAAGCTTTGTTTTTCACTATCAAGTTCTGGGTAACAAATACAGGTAGGATAGAAGAGGGGATCTGTTTCCAGGGTAGTATTCCATACAAGGAAGGCATTGAGTGGAATATAGGAAATTCAAAAGCAAGCAGTTTTCTTGTTCTATTTGGAGGTTCTGGCTCCAGTGCGAGGGTGATGAGATTGATAGGCTGCCTTACTGTGAAGGTGTTATTTTAAGCTCCAGTGTAGAGGATTGATAGGATACCTACGTTTGGAGATGTTCCTGTCACATTTGTTGGGAGAGGTTGTGTCATAATGTCATTCTGTTGTTCCTATGGTTTTTCATTTTATGCCTTCACCTAATGTATGTAACATCATTCTAACAAGACTTAGACTAGTTATCGTGAAAGTATGCTTAAATTGCTAAAAACTTAGCAAATTGTATTTCTTCCCAGCTTGGGAAGACAGAGAGTTACTGAATTGGAGGATGGAATTTCCTGCTATGATGGCACCTTTAAATCTTTGTAGAGAGAGGCATGAGGTGAGTGAGTTAGAGAAATATTGTTGGGAAGTGCAGCAGCAGATGAAAGATGTTTTCTAGGAGACTAACTTTAAGACTTATGAAGGTACAAGACTTCCATCTCCCTTTTCCCCCACTTCCCATAGCTTATTAAGTGAATCTAGTGGGGAGTAACTCAATTAGTTCTACTTCAAGAAACCATTGTGAGAAAACTGTATATACTCCACTCTCTGTTTCTTCCTTCTATTTCATTGTCATATGCAACATGATTTATTTAGTAAGTGTTTCTCTGATATTTTAAAGGTTGCTTATTAGTTATTTGTGGTTTTTAAACAATGGATTTTTAGATATAAATAAAGTCATTTAAATCATGTCCAGAGTTGATATTTCTGTTATAATGTTGTAAGCAGCTGACTGGAGAGCACATTGTCTTCAACATATTGCCTAGGGGTTCAAAACATTTATGAATTTTATATATATTATCTGTATTTTTAAGTCTTTTAGTTTTGTAGAGAAAGAAAGCCATATGGAACCGGCACCTTTATCCTATTTCAGGGATTCTTAACTTCTTTTGTATTATAGATACATTTGATTCTTCTCTGACAAAATGAGCAAAAAATTGAAACGGACCTTAACCATTGACAGCTTCTATTTGGATAGAGATCAGACTCTAAACCCTGAGGAGACTAAAAACAGACTGGCTCCAGCTGAATCCCCAAAGGAGGAATCCCCCAAAAATCATCTAGTCCTCAGCACAGATGAATCTCATAGAAGAAATTAAAAAGGCTCTCACAAGAGAGCTAGAAGAACAATGGGAAAAGGAGAGGGAGGCTTGGCAAGAGAGTCTGAAGAAGTCATCCCACTCATTTAAAGACAGAGTGGATAAAGAAATCATATCTTTGAAAAATAGGATTAGTGAACTGGAAACAGAAAATAGCTCTATAAAAAATAAAATTGGCAAAATGGAAAAAAATTCCATAGAACAAAACAACTCAATTGGACAATTAGAAAAAGATATAAAAAAAGTGAGTGAAGAAAATACTTCATTGAAAATCAGAATCGAGCAAATGGAATTGAATGATTCGAGGAGACAACAAGGATCAGTCAAGCAAAACCAAAAAAATCAAACAATGGGAAAAAATGTGAAATATCTTCTTGGGAAAACAACAGATCTGGAAAATAGATCTAGGAGAGACAATCTGAGAATTATTGGACTCCCAGAAAAATACAATGAAAAAAAGAGCCTGGACACTATTTTCCAGGAAATTATCAAAGAGAACTGCCCAGAAGTCATAGAAACAGAGGGTAAAATAGACATTGAAAGAATTCATAGATCACCTACTGAAAGGGATCCTAAAATCAAAACACAAAGAAATATAGTGGCCAAATGCCAGAACCCTCAGATGAAGGAAAAAATACTGCAAGCAGCTAAAAAACCCAATTCAAATATAGAGGAGCCACAATAAGGATTACCCAGGATCTAGCAGCATCCACATTAAAGGATCGAAGGGCCTGGAGTATGATATTCCAAAAGGGTAAGGAACTCGGTATGCCACCAAAAATAACTTACCCAGCCAGAATGAGCACTTTTTCCAAGGAAGAAGATGGTCATTCAATGAAATAAGTGAATTTCACCTATTTTTGATGAAAAAAAAAACAGAACTTAACAAGAAGTTTGATCTACAAATATAGAACTCAAGAGAAACCTAAAAAGTTAAAAAGAAATCTTGGGAACTATATTTCTGTTGTAAAGATGTATAAAGAATACATGTATACCCTGTTCTGGAAATTAGAGGTGGAAAGGACATCATATCAGAAAAAGGGTAAAGTGGGGGTACTACATCTCACAAAGAGGCAAAGGAAACCTATTATATCTGAGAGAAAGAATGGAGGGGGATGAATATAGTGGGTATTTTACTGCTATCAGAATTGGCTTTAAGAGAAAAAATTTTAGACATATTCAATTTATGGTGAAACTTCTCCCATCTCATTGAAAAGTGAGAAGGGAAAAGTGAAAAGGGAAGAAATAAGCTAAGCAGAAGGGAATACGGAAAGTGTGAGGGAAAGGAGTAAGATAGGGGGAGGAACTCTAAGGCAGGGAGGAAAGATATGAAAAAGGGAGGGATGTGAGAAGCAAGTGGTGCTCACAAGTTTAATACTGGAAGGGGGATAAAGGGGAAAGAAGGGAGAAAAGGCATAAATAGGGGTTAACAAGGTGGCGAGTAATACAGAATTGGTAATTTTAACCATAAATGTGAACGGGGTAAACTCCCCCATAAAGAGGAAGTGATTAGCAGAATGGATTAAAAGCCAGAATCCTACAATATATTGTTTACAGGAAACACACCTGAAGCAGGGAGATACATGCAGAATAAAGGTAAAAGGTTGGAGCAAAATCTACTATGCTTTAGGTGAAGTAAAAAAAGCAAGGGTAGCCATCCTGATCTCAGATCAAGCAAAAGTAAAAATTAATCTAATTAAAAGAGATAAGGAAGGGCACTATATCTTGTTAAAGGATAGCATAGGTAATGAAGCAATATCAATATTAAACATATATGCACCAAGAGGTGTAGCATCTAAATTCTTAAAAGAGAAATTAAGAGAGCTGTAAGAAGAAATAGACAGAAAAATTATAATAGTGGGAGATCTCAACCTTGCACTCTCAGAATTAGATAAATCAAACCACAAAATAAATAAGAAAGACCTCAAAGAGTAAATAGAATATTAGAAAAATTAGATATGATAGATCTCTGAAGAAAACGAAATGGAGACAGAAAGGAGTATACTTTCTTTTCAGCAGTTCATGGAACCTATACAAAAATTGACCATGTATTAGGACATAAAAACCTCAAACTCAAATGCGGTAAGGCAGAATAGTAAATGCATCCTTTTCAGACCACAATGCAATGAAAATTACATTCAACAAAAATCCAGGGGGAAATAGACCAAAAAAAATTGGAAACTAGATAATCTCATACTAAAGAATGATTGGGTGAAACAGCAAATCATAGACATAATTAATAAATTCACCCAACCTGGAGAGACTTACACGAACTGATGCTGAGTGAAATGAGCAGGACCAGGAGATCATTATATACTTCAACAACAATACTATATGATGCCAGTTCTGATGGACCTGGCCATCCTCAGCAACAAGATCAACCAAATCATTTCCAATGGAGCAGTAATGAACTGAACCAGTTATGCCCAGAGAAAGAACTCTGGGAGATGACTAAAAACCATTACATTGAATTCCCAATCCCTATATTTATGCCCACCTGCATTTTTGATTTCCTTCACAAGCTAATTGTACAATATTTCAGAGTCTGATTCTTTTTGTACAGCAAAATAATGGTTTGGTCATGTATACTTATTGTATATCTAATTTATATTTCAATATATTTAACATCTACTGGTCATCCTGCCATCTGAGGGAGAGGGTGGGGGTAAGAGGTGAAAAATTGGAACAAGAGGTTTGGCAATTGTTAATGCTGTAAAGTTACCCATACATATAACCTCTAAATAAAAGGCTATTAAATAAAAAAAAAATAAAACAAATAGATCAAAAAAAAAAAAACTTACCCAAGAAAAGGACAATAATGAGACATCATACCAAAATGTGTGGGATGCAGCCAAAGCAGTAATAAGGGGAAATTTCATATATCTAGAGGCTTACTTGTATAAAATAGAGAAAGAGAAGGTCAATGAATTGGGCTTGCAACTAAAAATGCTAGAAAAAGAACAAATTAAAAACCCCCAGTTAAACACTAAACTTGAAATTCTAAAAAATAAAAGGAGAGATCAATAAAATTGAAAGTAAAAAAAAAAAACTATTGAATTAATTAATAAAACTAAGAGTTGGTTCTATGAAAAAACCAACAAAATCGACAAACCCTTAGTAAATCTGATTTAAAAAAGGAAAGAGGAAAATCAAATTGCTAGTTTTAAAAATGAAAAGAGAGAACTCGCCACTAACGAAGAGGAAATTAGAGCAATAATTAGGAGTTAGTTTGCCCAACTTTATGCCAATAAATTCGACAACTTAAATGAAATGGAAGAATACCATCAAAAATATAGCTTGCTCAGATTAACAGAGGAAGATTAAATATCCTAAACAGTCCCATCTTAGAAAAAGAAATAGAACAAGCTATTAACCAACTCCCTAAGAAAAAATCCCCAGGACCAGATGGATTTACATGTGAATTCTACCAAACATTTAAAGAACAGTTAACTCCAATGCTATATAAACTATTTGAAAAAATAGGAATTGAAGGAGTCCTACCAAACTCCTTTTATGACACAGACATGGTACTGATATCTAAACCAGGTAGGTTGAAAACAGAGAAAGAAAATTATAGACCAATCTCCCTAATGAATATTGATGCTACAATCTTAAATAAAATATTAGCAAAAAGACTACAGAAAATCATCCCCAAGATCCACTATGACCAAGTAGGATTTATACCAGGAATGCAGGGCTGGTTCAATATAGGAAAACTATTAGCATAATTGACTATCTCAATAACCAAACTAATAAAAACCATATGAGAATCTCAATAGATGCAGAAAAAGCATTTGATAAAATCCAACATCCATTCCTAATAAAAACACTTGAGAGTATAGGAATAAATGGACTTTTCCTTACAATAGTCAGGAGCATATATTTAAAACCTTCAGGAAGCATCATATGCAATGGGGAAAAACTGGAACCTTTCCCAGTAAGATCTGGAGTGAAGCAAGATTGCCCACTCTCACCATTATTATTCAATATTGTATTAGAAATGCTAGTCTCAGCAATAAGAGTCGAGAAAGAGATTAAAGGAATTAGAGTAGGCAATGAAGAAACCAAACTATCACTCTTTACAGATGATATGATGGTATACTTAGAGAATCCCAGAGATTCTACTAAAAGGTATTAGAAATAATTCATAACTTTAGCAAAGTTGCAGGATACAAAATAAATCCCCATAAATCCTCAGCATTTTTATACATCACCAACAAAATCCAATAGCAAGATATACAAAGAGAAATTCCATTCAAAATAACTGTCAATAGCATAAAATATTTGGGAATCTATCTACCAAAGGAAAGTCAGGAATTATATGAGCAAAATTATAAAAAAAAACTTTCCACACAAATAAAGTCAGACTTAGATAATTGGAAAAATAATAAGTGCTCTTGGATAAGCCAATCAAATATAATAAAGATGACAATACTCCCTAAACTAATCTATTTATTTAGTGCTATGCCAATCAGACTTCCAAGAAAATATTTTAATGATCTAGAAAAAATAAAAACAAAATTCATATGGGAGAATAAATTGTCGAGAATCTCAAGGGAATTAATGAAAAAAAATCAAATGAAGGTGGCCTAGCTTTACCCGATCTAAAACTATATTATAAAGCAACAGTCACCAAAAGTATTTGGTATTGGCTAAGAAATAGATTAGTTGATTAGTGGAACAGGTTAGTTTCACAGGACAAAATAGTCAATAACTATAGCAATCTAGTGTTTGACAAACCCAAAGATCCTAACTTTTGGGATAAGAATTCATTATTTGACAAAAACTGCTGGGATAACTGGAAATTAGCATGGCAGAAATTAGGCATAGACCTACACTTAACACTGTATACCAAGATAAGATCAAAATGAGTCCATGATTTAGGCATCAAGAATGAGATTATAAATAAATTAGAGGAACATAAGATAGTTTATCTCTCAGACCTGTGGAGGAGGAAGAAATTTCTGACCAAAGATGAATTAGAGACCATTACTGATCACAAAATAGAAAATTTTGATTACATCAAATTAAAAAGCCTTTGTACAAACAAAACTAATGCAAACAAAATTTGAAGGGAAACAACAAACTGGGAAAACATCTTCACAGTTAAAGGTTCTGATAAAGGCCTCATTTCCAAAATATATAGAGAATCAACTCCAATTTATAAGAAATCAAGCCATTTTCCAATTGATAAATGGTCAAAGGATATGAACAGACAATTTTCAGATGATGAAACTGAAACTATTTCCACTCATATGAAAGTGTTCCAAATCACTATTGATCAGAGAAATGCAAATTAATTAAATTAATTTAAATTAAATTAAATTTAAAAAAAACTCTGAGATACCACTACATACTTGTCAGATTGGCTAAGATGATAGGAAAAAATAATGATGAATGTTGGAGGGGATGCAGGAAAACTGGGACACTGATGCATTGTTGGTGGAGTTGTGAACAAATCCAACCATTCTGGGAGAGCAATCTGGAATTATGGCCAAAAAGTTATAAAACTGTCCATACCCTTTGATCCAGCAGTGCTACTACTAGGCTTATACCCCAAAGAGATACTAAAGAAGGGAAAGGGACCTGTATGTGCCAAAATGTTTGTGTCAGCCCTGTTTGTAGTGGCTAGAAACTGGAAAATGAATGGATGCCCATCAATTGGAGAATGGTTGAGTAAATTGTGGTATATGAATGTTATGGAATATTATTGTTCTGTAAGAAATGACCAGCAGAATGAATACAGAGAGGCTTGGAGAGACTTACATGAACTGATGCTAAGTGAAATGAGCAGAACCAAGAGATCATTATATACCTCAACAATGATACTGTATGAAGATGTGTTCTGATGGAAGTGGATTTCTTTGGCAAAGAGACCTAACTCAGTTTCAATTGATCAATGATGGACAGAAACAGCTATACCCAAAGAAAGAACATTGGGAAATGAATGTAAACTGTTGGCATTTTTTGTTTTTATTCCTGGGTTATTTCTACCTTCTGAATCCAATTCTCCCTGTGCAACAAGAGAATTGTTGGGAATTCTATGTAATTGTTCTTAGTCATCTCCCAGAGTTCTTTCGCTGGGTATAGCTGGTTCAGTTCATTACTGCTCTATTGGAACTGATTTGGTTCATTTCATTGCTGGAGATGGCCACGTCCCTCAGAATTAATCATCATATAGTATTGTTGTTGAAGTATATAATGATCTCCTGGTCCTGCCCATTTCACTCAGCATCAGTTCATGTAAGTCTCTCCAGGCCTTTCTGAAATCATCTTGTTGTTCATTTCTTACCGAACAATAATATTCCATAATATTCATATACCACAATTTATTCATCCATTCTCCAATTGATGGGCATCCACTCAATTTCCAGTTTCTAGCCACTATAAAGAGGGCTACCACAAACATTCATGCACATACAGGTCTTTTTCTCTTCTTTAAAAATCTCTTTGGGATATAAACCCAGTAGTAACACTGCTGGGTCAAAGAGTATGCATAGTTTGATAACTTTTTGAGCATAGTTCCAAATTGCTCTCCAGAATGGCTGGATGTATTCACAATTCCACCAACAATATCAGTGTCCCTGTTTTCCCACATCCCCTCCAACATTGCACATTTTCTTTCCCTGTCATTCTAGCCAGTCTGACAGGTGTGTAGCGGTATCTCAGAGTTGTCTTAATTTGCATTTCTCTGATGAATAATGATTTGGAGCATCTTTTCATATGGCTAGAAATAGTTTCAATTTTTTTGTCTGAGAATTGTTTGTTCATGGCCTTTGACCATTTATCAATTGGAGAATGGCTTGATTTCTTATAAATTAGAGTCAATTCTCTATATATTTTGGAAATGAGTCCTTTATCAGAACCTTTGAGTGTAAAAATGTTTTCCCAGTTTATTGCTTCCCTTCTAATCTCGTCTGAATTCGTTTTGTTTGTACAAAAATTGTTCAATTGATATAATCAAAATTTTCTATTTTGTGATCAATAATGATCTTTAGCTCTTCTTTGGTCATAAATTCCTTCCTCTTCCACAGGTCTGAGAAATAAACTATCCTATGTTCCTCTAATTTATTTATAATCTCATTCTTTATGCCTAGATCATGAACCCATTTGAGGTTCTATATTTTCTTAGAATACCACAGGGTCCTCTGCCTCATCAAGTGTATTGTCTTGCAGTATTTTATTCCTAGATGTCTTTGCTGATCTGGAGACCATATCCTTGTTTGTTATTGAAATCTTTGATTTAGCTACTTATGCTCAAAGCTTCAGGCTGAATTTTCTTCCTCCCAAATCTTTGGTAATTTTAGACTTTTTTTTTTCTTGTAGTCCCTTATTGTTCACTTTTTGACTGCTTCCCCTTTGAGGGAAGGAAGTTTCCCTTGGGGGTTAGACTTCAAAGCCATCTGAGCCTCCTTACATTCCAATTAGTTTTAGTCTCTGCCTTTTGGGGAATAGAACTGGCCCCAGATGGATCTGGGCTTCGTGAAATTCCACATAACCATATTCATCTATCCTATTCTAGTTGTCTTTTTTTCCTCAGTTCTTTAGCTGATCTCTGTTTTCAGGTGTTTGTCTTTTGAAATTCTGTGGTACTGGGAGTGTGGGTGATGGAATATAGAGCTGAATTAGGTTGTATTACTGAAGTTAATAGGATGGTAAATTTGGGTATGTGGAGTGAGTGCATTAGTACTTAGTGAATTGTCTTTTCTGCTGTAAATTCAACAAATTTTTCCTCCTTTGGGTTCTGAGTATACTAGATTGTGGAAATAGCTGAAATTTATCTTTTTTAAGAGAGGTTTGTGAGGTCATGAGCATCAGAGAAAATGTCTAATCCACAATCTTGTTGGTCCTTTGTGCTTTTTCTAGTTTTTGTACTGTTGTTGTACTGTTGTACTTACAATGAACTTGTGTGTGTGTGTGTGTGTGTGTGTGTGTGTGCATTGAAAATAAATTTTATAATATCTGGAATGTCTGGAATTCCTTCACTTCAAATTCCATGAATTTAGGAGTTCAGTGAAATACACAGATGAGAATTTAACATCATATAAATGTTGGAATGAGACTGTTCTTGAAAATCAGTTACTTTTTTGTAGGTGGGCTATTCAGAAGCTGAACCATTTTATAATTCCTTTTTCCTCAGTCATTCGTAATTCTGTTCTTTCTCAAGAGAAACAGCATTCCATAGTCATAGCAGTAACACTTCTGACAGTTGGGTCCCAGGTGAGCTATAATCTCCTTTACTTTTTTGTTTTTAATATCCTCAGATAGAAATTCCCAAGTTTCTCTATGAGATCAGGTTATATTAAAACACGACTTTAGAGTTTTTGATGTCTTGACATTTCATCTGCATTTCTTTTTGCCCCTATGAACAAGAACACTTTAAAACTCTTTACACCAGCATGTTAAGATTGTGTATTTTAAGATCAGCACGAGACAGGAATTCAGGTTAGGGGAAAATCGTCAGTCTTTATTCTCAGTGATGAAGGATCGGAGGTGGAAGAGAATCGGCGATAGCAATGTGTGCAGCTAGTCAAAGCTAAGCTCGACCAGCACCACACAACCAGCAGCTCGAGTCTCCAACTCAGCCCAATCTCTCCCACTTGTCTTCTTCCTCTCTGCCTCCACCCACCAAAATCGTCATTTCCTATACAACACATCAGGACTTGCAAGGAGAGTGGGCAGGGACCATTCTTAATCCAATCATGTATATTAATAGAGTATAGCCCAATTACTATCTAGCCTCATGTACTTGGGACCTCAGTGCATCAGCTCAAACCTCAGCCCATTACATTTCCCTTTCTTTTATTTTAGAACACCGGTGGTCATGCCATCCCTGACTCCTCAGGAGGTCAAGAGCCTCAAGGAGGTGATCACAGCCTCTAACTTCTCAGGAAGGAGGTGAAAGCACCGAAAGGAGGTGATCACAGCCTCCCTGACTTCTCAGGAAAGGCGGTGAAAGCACTAAAAGGAGATGATCACGCCCTCCCTGACATCTCAGGAGATGAAAGCACCAAAGGGAAATGGAGGTTGCTGGCAGGTTTCTGGGCTGAAGGTCTTATATGCTACAAACCCATCAGCATGGGAGGTATTACACAAGCACATAGCAATAACGCAGAGGCTATTAGGATGACCCTCCCCTCAGTCAGTGCAGGCTCGATGTGGTGTAACAAACATGAATTAGTACACACAAGTAGCAGAATAGCAAACAATATAAATCAACATGGTGTTGGAAAAGATCACCAGAAGTCCTAGAAGGTGGGTATGTAAACAACAGTCACATACACCTTCTTCAGCAGAGATAGTCAAAACCAATCTATTGTCCATTGTTTCACATGTCAGGAATCCAATGATCCCCTGAGTTTTGAAGTCCTAGAAAAGTCTTTTTATGTGTTAGGGAATCAATGATTCCAGCAGATTTTAAGTGTTGTAACAGTCTTATCATTTCTCAGAGAATCAATGATTCCTGAGAGTTTTCAATCCTATACTCAGAATCCAATGATTCCTGAGAGGTTTTCAGTCTATGTCTCAGAGAATCAATGATTCCTGAGGGTTTTCAAGTCCTATGTCTCAGAGAATCCAATGATTCCTGAGAGTTTTCAAGTCCTATGGCTCAGAGAATCCAATGATTCTGAGGGTTTTCAAGTCTATGGCTCAGAGAATCAATGATTCCTGAGGGTTTTGAAGTCCGACAATCTTTGATGTCCATGAGTCAAACGCCATAACTGCCACGCTCTTTCAATGGTGAGCACAATCAGCAACAGCACCACCGATATTTCTTGGGTCTTCCTCTTTGTTTCAAAGGTCTGCTCTGTCTCTCTGCGATGGACAAGGCGAATATGGCTCGTTGCACCATCTGATTCCTTCTCCACCTGTAGAGATCAAGCAAACCCTCTCCCCAAAGCAGTTAGCCTATCTGGTCCTTTCCATTCACACTTTCTAGGTCTCTCCACATCACCTGGCGATTATCTAAGATAGTGGAGCTGCTCATCACTGAACACTGACCTTCCAGTGGGTTATAAAACCTGTCACTGGAGCCAGTGCATCTTTGTCAAAATCAAAGTTAATAGTATAAAGAGCTAGATTTAGAAGTTCTCTAGGTTACTTAATGGCTCCCCTTTCTTTTTGTTTTGGAGTATGTCTTAATATCTCTGTTTCCTCCTCCACTTTGCCTGTCCTTGAGGATTAAAAGGTATGCCTGTGGTGTGTAAATCTTATACTGTGCACAAAGTGTGCAAAATGTTTCAAGTATAAGCAGGACCATTGTCTGTTTTTATTGCTTGCACACCATAATGGCAAATGCTTATGAGGAATTCAGTGACCACTCAGGCTGTCTCTTTTGCTGCTGGCATTGCAAAAGTGAATCCTAAAAGTGTCTACCACAACATGGATGAAAGACAGACGACCAAGATTTATAATGGGTCACATCCATTTGCCAGATTTCATTGGTCTCAAACCAGAGGGTTCTTCCCTGGGGCAGTGTAGGAGCGTGGAAAGGAAGGCAAGCCGTACAGGCTTTTACTATGCTCTAGCTTCCTCTTTGTTATTCAAATTGTAAACGTAAAGCTCAGAGCTGCCTGATGATATTTAGAATGAGATACTGAACTTTGGAACAAAGGGTATTGACCAACATAGTTAGAAGGCTATCTGCCTTTGAATTGCCATCAAATATGGGACCTGGAAGTCCACTATGAAATGGACATGTAATATATAGATCTTACTGGATGCTTTCTCACTTGCTCTTGAAGTTTCTTAAAGAGCTGATATATATAGAGCTGCAAATTTTATTTGGGCTGTGGCAATTCTTTGTACTACACCTACTGAATAGGCCGAATCAGATATTATATTTATGTCTCCTGGATAATAAGTAAGAGCTAGAATGATCGGCGTACAATTCATTCTGCTGAGTGGACTGAAAAGGAGTTCTGACTACTCTCTTTTATAGTTAGATCATGAGTATACAGCACAAATATTATGTTTGGATGCATCCGTGAAGATTGTTGGTCCTTGAAGAGGAACTTTAGAAACTTTTTCTTCAAAGTCCATCGCCAATTATGTAATAATCTAGTTATCTTTAATGGAGACCCATGTAAAAATTTGGAGCATGGCTAATAAATTTGCCACTCTGGATGGTCTCACAACACAAATTAATGTGTGTTGGTATAAAAGGTGTATATCTTATCAGGTCTTGTCCCAGATAATTGTACTGCTCGCTTAGTGGCCTTTAATAAAATTCTAGCCACAAGCACTGGGTAGGGTGTAAGGCTTTGATCTGGTTGTGCTGGGAGGTTCACCCACTCTATCACACTGTGTCCTTGATGAAGGACTGCTGTGGTGCCTCTTGTGTGGCAAAACAGATATCTCAAGGGTTTTGGTGACTCTTTCAACCACATTGGATAAAGCCAGTTCAACTCTCTCAAAGCCTCTTGAGCTTCTTTTGTAAGCTGGCGTGGTGAATTTAAAGCACTGTCTCCCTTAAAATGTCATATAACAGGTTGTAACTGATAGGTAGTCAAGCCTAACACTGGTCGCATCCATTGGATATCTCCTATCAATTTCTGAAAATCATTCAATGTGTTTAGCTTTTCTGTTCTTAAGGAGAGTTTTTGAACGGTAAGCACCTGAGGGTATACTTCATATCCTAAATATTGAAAAGGAGCATGTCTTTGAATTTTTTCTGGTGCTATGTATAATTTGTAATTCCTTAGTGTTTCTATGTCTTTTGTAGACATGCCTCTAACATTTGTTCCTCAGGTGCACATCCCAAAATGTCATCCATGTAATGTAATAGCATAACTTTTGGGAATGCTTTTCTTACTAGACAAAGCAGCAGCAACATACATTTGACACATAGTAGGGCTGTTTTTCATTCCCTGTGGCAAAACTGTCCATTCATATCTTTATAAGGCTCAGCTAAGTTAACTGGGCACTGAAAGGCAAATCTTTTCATATCCTCCTTATCCAGAGGATAGAATAGAAACAATCCTTAATATCTATGACCCAAAAGGCCATTCTCTAGGCAACTGAGTAGGAATGGAAGTCCAGGCTGAAGAGTTCCCATAGTTTCCATCTGTTCATTCACTTTTCTTAAATCAGTTAACATCTCCATTTTCCAGATTTCTTTTCACAACAAACACTAGAATTCAAGGACTTAGAAGGTTTTAAGTGTCCTTGGTCAAGCTGTTCTGTACTATATCTAATAAGGCTGAATTTTATCTTTACTTAAGGAACTGCTCTATCCACACTGGTGTATCAGTTTTCCATTGGATAGGAACAGGTGAAAGTGTTGGCAGGCCTTCAACAGCAGCCCTGCTAAAAAACTGAAGTACTCATTTTTAATCCTAATTGCTGTAAAATCTCTTCCCCACAGATTGATGGGGATTTTTCAACTATAAAGGAGTAAAAACTCCTGTTTGCCTTCAAAAGTCCATCTCATAGGGCAGCACTAACTTACCTGCTATTGATCCTCCCCAGACATGAAGTGTCTCTTTAATCTTTGGCCAGTGGAGCAGCTGGCACCTCTAATGACCGATCCGATCTGCCCAGTGTCTACCAATCCTTCCAATGGAAGGCCATTTATATAGATTGTGAGCATAGGTCGGTCCAGTTATTACAGCTGCTGTCCAGTAAACTGCTGGATTTTGTGATCTGGAATCAGAATCTGGGTGACTATCACCAGGCTGCTTATTAGGATTCTGTATGAGTAAACCTGATGCTACTATTTCTCCTGGGTGATAAGTCACATTGTCTGCCTGTATTGGTGACTGGGATATTATCTACATTCCCCAGTTTCCACATCAGTATGTGGATGGACACTGTTTTGTCATGTACTCTCAGGGGTAAAATGGTCAAAGCCTACTGTGCCTGGAGGCAAGGGATCCATAGGCTGGAGAGGAACAGATTTCACCTCTCAGGGGTATCTCAGTTGTCTCAGCTGCATACAACTCTATTCTCCCTAATTGTAATCCCTTTCTCCCATCAGGTTGCTTCCTGGCTGATTGATTGTGTAATCCCTTTCTGCCATCATATGGCTTCTTGGCTGATTGGTCATATTGGGTATTGGCCGTCTAGGCACTCTCTGGGTGCACCATTGGCTGCCATCATGCCCCAGGGTTTTTGCCTGGGGCCCTGGGGCTGGGCCCCTCATCCGTTTCCCTGAACCTGTCTACATTCTGAGGCCAATGGAAGCCTCTGTTGCATTTTGGACATGGGATACTGGGTCTTGTTCTCCCACCCTGCTTTCTCACTCTGCCTCTATACCAACATTGAGCTTTCAGATGCCCTACTTACCACACTGAAAGCATTGCAGTTTCTCTAGAAGTCCCTTGCTGGAAGGACCCTGTCTACCATGTTGGGATCTTGGGAAGTCTGCATCATAGTCTGGCTATAAAGGCATTTGTGCCCACTGTGGCAGCGTCTTATGAACTCCTCTAAAGGAGCATCCTTGGGCAGTCCTAGTATAATCCTTCTGCACCTCATTAGCATTTTCCTTAGCAAGTTGCCTTATTAAAACATCTGTTGTGGATTTTCCCCATTAGTTCTTGTGATAGCAGTCTGCAAACGTCCCACAAAGTCAGCAAAGGGCTCATCTGGCCTTGCATTATTTTATGAAGGCCTCACCTTTATCATTTTATTGTGAATCAGATCCCTTTGATAGCATTAGCAGCAATTTGCTCATATGCTGCTACTGAATAATTAACCTGTGCTGTGACGTCTGCATATGGACCTATACCTTGTAGTAGGTCATAGGTGATCACAGCATGAATAGCATTTGACTATTTTGTTGGAGCTTGTATCCTGGAGCTCACTATATTCAGAAAGCCACATGTAATTTTGTCAGGTTCTAGCATACCTTGCTATAGATTTCCAGTCATCAGGAGTCAAGACTTTGAAAGCAATTCTGTAACAGCATCTTAACATAAGCTGATGTAGACCCATAATTAGTGCAGGCCTTTTAAGATCTTTAATGATTTCTACGTTAAAAGGAGCGTATCTTCGACTTTGTTGACCTGAGGGCATTAGACTGGGAAATTACAGGAAACATAAGTGGTTGTAGCTCCCGGATGTCCACACCCTTTTCTTTGGCCTCATTAAGCCCTCTTGAAGCCTGCTCAAGGTTGGTCCCTCACTGCCCCCCACTGCCCCTTCTCCCTCCATCCCCGAGGGTGGAGTTGGTGGAGGAGAGTCAATCACTTGCTCCTGGGGTGGGGCTGAAGCCGCCTCCTGAGGGGAAAGGTCACCACCCTTGCTCCTTAAGTCTCCATGCCCTGTGGGATATGGTCATTAATCTCTTCATTGTCTTCCTCCTTAATATCATGGCTAATTTGAGGAGGAGTGGAAGAGTCAAGGGCTTTTCTTTCTTCAGGATTCTTAGTGCTAACTGAAATACATTGTATAAATAAAATGCCTCCATGGGAATTGAATGAGGACCATATTCTCTGAAATGTATGAACATCTCTTATCAACCGGGACCAGTTATCTCAGAGATCTGCTCCTCCTCTACGATCCAAGGGAGATGCAGTTTAATATACCCACAAATCTCGCTATCTGTTCCCAAGTTATAAGTAACCCATGTATTTCTGTCAAGCAATCATGCTTTCCATAGCACCACTCTTGGGTGGGGTTAGGGGGCAGGATGGAGAGTCTTTAGCTAGCCTTTGTCCCATTTTAGCCAAAAAAAAAATTACTGGTTTAGTTTTAAGAAAATAAGTTCCTTATTTGTCTATTAACAATACTCACCCAAGTTCCTGGTCACCGGAGACTTCTTCAGTCCTTGGTTCCCACCGTTGGGCGCCAAATGTTAAGATTGTGTATTTTAAGATCAGCAAGAGACAGGAATTCAGGTTAGGGGAAAATCGTCAGTCTTTATTCTCAGTGATGAAGGATCGGAGGTGGAAGAGAATCGGCGATAGCAATGTGTGCAGCTGAGTCAAGAAGCTAGCTCGACCAGCAGCCACACAACCAGCAGCTCGGAGTCTCGAACTCAGCCCAATCTCTCCCAGCTTGTCTTCTTCCCTCTCTGCCTCCACCCACCAAAATCGTCATTTCCTATACAACACATCAGGACTTGCAAGGAGAGTGGGCAGGGACCATTCTTAATCCAATCATGTATATTAATAGAGTATAGCCCAATTACTATCTAGCCTCATGTACTTGGGACCTCAGTGCATCAGCTCAAACCTCAGCCCATTACACCAGCAGATACCCTTACCTTGCATCCTTCCCTTCTCTTGTCCTCAATGTTTTTGTGGAATTGTCCTTGGGGCAGCAGGAACATATTGTTTCAGGAGTTGTTGACATTTGAAGATGTGGTCCTGTCTTTGACACTGGAGGAATGGGTACAATTGGACCTGCATCAGAAAAATCTCTACAGGAATGTAATGCTGGGGAATTATGAGAATATGGTCTCACTGGGTAAGAACTTCCTTCCCTGACAATTGCTTTATTAATGTCTGTCCCTTGCAATTTTATTTATTTACAACAACAGTGACTCTAGAATAATGAGTTGAGGCTCAAGAATTAGTCCTCTAATTCTGGAGACTCTGAGTTAGACCAAAGATAGGTAACATTAAGATGTTAATAGGTCATAGAAAGTTTCAGTTCTCTCTATCTATTAATTGCTTTATTATTTAAACAATAATAATTTATTAAGCACCTACTGTGTTTTAGATTCTTTTATACTGTTATTCTCAGAGAGTTGAAATGGGCAACTTCTTTGTGTTGTTGTTTAATCATTTGAGTCTTACTCCCACTCTTCATGACTCTATTTAAGATTTTGTTGACAAAGACATTGGAGTGGTTTGCCTTTTCCTTCTCTATCTCATCATAAAGATGAAAAAACTGAAGCTAATAGGGTTATGTGATTTGCCTAGGACCACATGTCTAGGAAGTAAATGAGGCCAGATTTGAACTCATGAAGTTGAATCTTTCTGATTTTTGGTCCAGAACACTATCCACTGCATCACCTGTTTGCCCTGATTGTTTTGTATTCTGCCCCATTTTTTATCTTACAATAGAATCTTTCCTGTTAACTTTGGTCTTAGAAAATTGAAGGATGAATTGACATTTGTCAAATGATGGAAGGCTTTAGTCCCCTGCCACATGGAGGAATTTCTTCTGAAAGCTGGGAAGGAGGGGAAGAGGCAGTTAGATGGTGAAGTGCCTGGATGCCAAATGTGAAATTGAGGGAAAAACTGAAATTTGAACGTTGCCCTCACAATGTGTCCTGGGCAAGCTCTCTGTGGCTTAGTTTCCCCATTCATAAAATAATAATAGGGATAATAATAGCACTTACCTCATTGGATTGTTGTGAGGATCAAATGAATTTACTTACGTAAAACAGTTTGTAAACTTTAAAATCACCTGTAAAAGTTAGCTGTTAAAGAGTCTGTGAACATATGAACAATTCTTTCCTCTGCCCCAACTTTCCTGGAAATTTATTCCTGAGTTCCTTATGAATTCATTTCCCTTTCTGCTAGATTTGCTAAAATGGCCTCTTTAGATGCTTCCTTCTTTTTCCATCTGTCTTCTGAAGAAAAATCCTCTAATGGATGGAGCTTTAGGTAATTCTACAATTATCTTCTAAATTATTTCCTCTTATTAACAGGATTATCATTTTTCAAACCTGCTGTGATTTCCCAATTGGTGGCCTTTGGATATTCAGGTAGCTGAGAATAGAAAGGTCTGGAAAAGCTGCAGCCCACGAACTGATGCTGAGTGAAATGAGCAGGACCAGGAGATCATTATATACTTCAACAACAATACTATATGATGACCAGTTCTGATGGACCAGGCCATCCTCAGCAACGAGATCAACCAAATCATTTCCAATGGAGCAGTAATGAACTGAACCAGCTACGCCCAGAGAAAGAACTCTGGGTAATGACTAAAAACCATTACATTGAATTCCCAATCCCTATATTTATGCCCACCTGCATTTTTGATTTCCTTCACAAGCTAATTGTACAATATTTCAGAGTCTGATTCTTTTTGTACAGCAAAATAACGTTTTGGTCATGTATACTTATTGTGTATCTAATTTATATTTTAATGTACTTAACATCTACTGGTCATCCTGCCATCTAGGGGAGGGGTGGGGGGTTAAGAGGTGAAAAATTGGAACAAGAGGTTTGGCAATTGTTAATGCTGTAAAGTTACCCATGCATATATCCTGTAAATAAAAGGCTATTAAATAAAAAAAAAATAAACAAAAAAAAAAAAGAAAAAAAGAAAAACTGCAGCCCAGGTGAGTCATTGAGGGAGAGAGACTCTTTCAGGGATGAAATAAATAATGATGATGATAAGTAGCATGCGTGAGATATTGTCTATATCATTAATTCACAAGTATCTTTTATGCCAGATAACCAGTAGGGAGCATCTCCCCCAAATGGCATTACTTTTCTCTTATATCCCAATGACTTCCTTTTTAAAAAATGATACCTAATACCCTTAAAAAAAAAAAAAAAGAAACTCCCTAATAGCTCATCTGTCCCATACTTGATTGAATAAATATTTATTGAGATCATATTTTTGTATCAACTTCCATTTTAGTCATCCTGAATTCTCATTATGGCATAGAGGTAATTCTAGGTTCTCCGAGGCTTACTCTAACTTACCCTATCAAGCTGAATAGGCCAGGTGACAGTATATTTTCTTTACTCAAATTCAGAGTGACTGAACACCAGAAAATTTACATGATGAATTTTCTTTGGTTACAATTAAAAAAGTTGAGCTATGTGCTGGTGGAGGGAATCCTTATATTAAGGAAGTATGTGCTAAATGTTGTGGTATATACAAAATAATAAACCACAAATCCTGCCCTTGAATATCTTGTAGTACCTGCCTTGGGGAAAAAAGATATACACATATGGAAATATTCAGTATTAATCTTGAATGTCTGCAAAATATATTTACACAATCTCTTCAGGTAAGAGAAAATCAGGAAGTATTCCTCACACTATGAGAAAATGTGGTCTTTAGAAATGGCCAATGAATAGCCAATTACTCTAAACTTTTCTAAAGAAGGGCATAGAAGAAAAGGGGAAATGGTTGATGTAGAAAATAAAATAGTTTCACTGAAACCCTAGAAACATTTCAAAGAGATCAGAGACAAATTCACAAGGGACATCGACAAACAAGGCAGTTCTGTTACCTTTAGATTAAATTTCATATACTAAAAAAATTTCTGCATGATGGAAGTTCATAGTTTTCTATAGAGTTCTCTTTGTTATATTGAATCCTTTAACTAACAAATATATACATGAAGTCAAATTATAAGAATTTTAAATGAAAAGCAGAAAAACTTGAAATATCAATATTCTAGCAAAAAGAATTAATTTTATGAAGAGTGAGAATGGAACCTGGGATGCAGGGAAAAACAAAATGTTCAGTAAACATTTTTGTGGGACCTTTCTTTGCTGTTGTGCAACAGAAACTTCTTGGTTTATTTTTATTCCTCTTGTATTATAACAAAAAATATTTATGTTTTGAAAAAACTTTCTGTTTAATAAAATAAACAAATGAATATTGGAAATTATTTTTAATAATTTAATTAATTAATTTAATAATTTAAATTGTTTTTAACAAAGTGTTCTTGAGGTTTAACCTAATAGCAGATCACTTTCTTTAGCTTAGCCCAATTTCCAGGAAAGCATTGGTTGGTTTTTATTTCCCCTAGATGTATATTCTGTTGGGGAAAAAAAAACAAAAACTATGCAGAATCTAGGCCTGTCTGCAGGAGGAGTTTTCATAAATGTAGTTTTTTGATATATTAGGTCACCGTGAAATAATACAAGAAAAGGGCTCCTTGGGCAATCTGGTGGAAAAAATGTTACAATGAATTTTTTATTTCTCTTGTTTACTTTTTTCTTAACTTTGAATATTGCAATGTCCATGTTTCTTGATGTTTAAGTCTATAGTAAAAAAGAAAATTAAAAAAAATAAAGAGACCTGACTGGCAAAATAAAACCTCATTAGTTTTTTTAGGCTTCATCTTTCAGGATTATGGCTTAGATGGAAAACATAAACATGCATCTGTCAAAATTATTAATAAATGAAATAATAAAGCAATGAAAAGACTAAAATCAATTAAAATCTATGCAAATTAATAAATATAAGTTTCTGCTAAGGATTATATCATAGATTTAGAGCTGGTACCTTAATGATCTTTTAGTTCAATGCCCTTCTTTTACAAAGAGGTATTCAGTGACTCATCCAATATGACTGACACAGGTGGCATGTAGTAGATCCTAGTCTCAAAACTATGACCTCTGACACTTAAATCCATATCTTTCTTTTCAGTCATACTATTCTGTCTCTCAGGGTTCATGATCTGACCTGGATGTATCTACTTCCTCCATCCAGCTAATTTGTTAGAGAGAAATAGGGTGACATTCTCAGGAATAACTTTTGTAGGAAAGTTATAAGTTAGAGACCTCCATATTTATAGTCTTAACTTATATTTCCATTTATCTGTCATTATTTTTCCCTGGAAGCCTACTGATTTGGGCCTGGGCATAGGAAATTTTTATTATTACCTGAATAATTGGAATCTTGGGTTAAAAATCTGTCTTTAAGGCTCATTGGGCAGGCAGAGGAAAAAAAGAGTGGCTTGCCTAGTCAAATTAAGAGAAGTCACCACTGATGAGAATTGTCTCCAGACTAAATTGTGAGATATGCCCTTATGCCCTGTTACTTGCTGTTTCATGTAGTATTTTGGGAAAGCGTAATCAACCTCATACATTTTAATGATAGCCTTTTAAAAAATAGTATTTTAAGGTATACAAAGTGCTTTTCTTATTGCATTAAATTATTTTATATCCACTATACAAATGAGGACAGAGAAAGGATAAGTGAATTATTCACACAATTGATAGACTTGAACCTGGGTCTTCTGACTACAAGACCATACAAACCTTTTTGTTTATTCTTTTGTCATGTACTTATTTAGGTGTTCTTCCTCAGGTCTGTGTTCAATCTCTTTTCTTTGTCACCACCATCTTTTCTTACTACTTTATTCTAACAATCACATTTATCTCCCAGTTCTGTCAAACTTTTATCACATTTCCACCTTGCTAATTTTGTCCCTGAATTACTATTTGACTCTCAGGCTGAATTTCTGCTAAGCACAAGGATTGCTCCTTTTAGGCAACATAGGGCTACTATCTTTTTACCACTCTGGCATAATAAGAGCTAAAATCAACTATCTTTAACCAATTGTGTTCTAAGCAGACTGATGGTACTCTAGCTTCAGGCTGATGAGTTGAAACATTAGGCTGATTTAATTCCTGAATAAGGAGAGTTCTTATATTTTCTCCCAAGACAGAATTAGTTATCACTGGCCTTTTCTGTTTATTGTGTTAGGTGGTGAGACCAGGACTGCAACCTACAAGCCACCCTCCAAGCAGGAGAGTTCTGAAGAATTTCATTCAGAGAGATTGAAAAAATTACAAAAGTTAAGTCCCCAAGTACATACATTTGGAGAAACTTTTGAATATCAGGGCAAGTTTAAAAATATACAGGAAAGACTCACAAGGGAGAAACTGAAAGAAGAGAATACTTTTTTCAGAGAAATGACTGTCAGGAATAATCTCACAGAAAAGAAATGTCAGTATTTTAAGGAATATGAGAAAGACTTTTGTCTAAAAATTTCTACAGGAGACAGAATTTATAAAGGTGATGAATGTGGCAGCAAATTCAGTGAAACCTTGGATCTTATTCATCCAGGAGAGCATCCTCACAAATGGAATGAGTGTGAGAAAAGTTTTATTCTTTCATATGTTGAGCACCAAGTCATCCCTTCTAGAGAAAAAACTCATCAACAAAGCATTTCAGTCTCCCATGAAAGGAACTGCCAGATAACTCATACAAGTGAGGAACCTAATGAATATAATGAATGTAGAACTAGTTTTAGTTCCAGTTTGATCCTTAGTGATCCTCAAAACATCCAAGCTAAGGAGAAACCTCATATATGTGATGTCTGTGGAAAAACTTTTAGTTGGAGATGACAGCTTATCATCATCCGTCGAATGTGAAGAATGTGGAAAGTTCTTCAGTGAGAAAGCCTACCTTATTCAACATCAAAGAATTCACACTGGAGAGAAACCCTATATATGTGGTGAATGTGGGAAAGCCTTCAGTTATAGAGCACGGCTTTTTCTGCATTGAAGAATCCACATGGGGGAGAAGCTCTATAAATGTAATGAATGTGGGAAAGCCTTCATTCAGCACTCAAGGCTTATTCAGCATCATGGAATACATACTGGAGAAAAACCCTTTGGGTGCAGTCAGTGCAATAAATATTTTAAATAGAGCTCAAATCTTTTTAAATATCAAAGAATCCACACAGGAACAAAACCCTATAAGTATGATAAACGTGGGAAAGCCTTTAGGCAGAGCTCACAGCTTATTCAATATCAGGGAGTGCACCCAGGAGAAAAGCCTTTATGAATGCAGTTAGTGTAATAAATGTTTTAGTTATCACTCAAATCTTTTTAAACATCAAAGAATCCACAGTGGAGAGAAACCATATGAATGTGACAAATGTGGTAAAGACTTTTGACAGTCTTTTCATCTTAATAGACATAGGAATACCCATACTGGGGAGAAACCCTTTGAATGTGATGCATGTAAGAAAAGCTTTAGTAGGAATTGACACCATATTCGACATCTCAGAATCCATACTGGAGACAAAGCCACTAATGTAGTCAATGGCAGATAAAATTGTATTGGTTCTTTTTTAATCTTTGCAATTTAGTGCAAGGAAGAAAAGCAACTGAAATGAGAAACTTTTCATTATATGATATTTCCCTAATTCCGCATTTGAAAATCCATAAAGAAAAAAAATCCTGAGCATGCTAATGAACCTTCCTTGCTTCTTTCCTCAATCATTTATCTTTGATACCTGTCACCTTTGGTGATTAAATAATCACCTTGAGACTGAAGACAAGAAGGAAAGGACCATATAAGGAGTATAGCTTCTTGGGCTGTGCCCCATGTATACACATTTATTTAACTTGTGAGGAATTTGAATTTTATTCCCTGGTAGTCTGATGTCTCTGTCTCTGCCTAGTGATTCTAGTTTTCCATTAATGTTTTCTGATTCCCCTTTATTTAGAACCCTTTTTTAACATGATAAACCTCAAGTATGACTGAGCCTTAATGTAAACTGTCATTGCTGTCTCAGTTTCCCCTCTATTCTATCAGTTTAATACAGTGAAATATGTTTTTAAAATTTGCTCAAGGAATTTACAAAAGAATATTAAATCAGTGGAACAAAAACTTTATAATACTGTATTAGAATAAAACAGATGATCAGATATCTAAAACTAACAACTGAAATAGCCCACGCAATAAAATTCAGGACAGCCAAGATGTTTGTAATTTAGAAATCATTTATTGTTTACTTACCGGTGGGCCAGGATGGACTCTTAGTAGAGTACCTCCTCGAACCCAAATAGAGACAGGCTTATAAGTAATTTTTGTTCTGCCTTGGACAACAGTGACTCAACTTCTTGCTCGAGAAGGGGGGGATGCTGGGGAATTTACAGGATATCTGACACTGTTAGGCAAGCATTCTATCTGAACATAACACTTCCCTTAATTTAGTTTAAGCAACATTTTCCTATAAGCTTGAGGCCTCTTGACCCAGGGATGAGGGGACCAGTCTTTTGTCCATTTCACAACCAATAAGAAAGAACACTATGAATATAGCAGAGACATTGAAAGAAGGATCTTGCAGATGTTGTTCAACTAGAAACTCTTGAAACAGAATATAAGAACATAAAAGATTTTTTTATTTGTATTTTATTTTTATTTTTTTAATAACCTTTTATTAACAAAAACCATGCCAGGGTAATTTTTTACAACATTATCTCTTGCACTCACTTCTTTCCTGACTTTTCCCCTCCTTCCCTCCACCCCCTCCCCCAGATGGCAAGCAGTCCTATACATGTAAAATAGGTCATGGTATATCCTAGATACAATATATGTGTGCAGAACCAAACAGTTCTCTTCTTGCACAGGGAGAATTGGATTCAGAAGGTAGAAATAACCCGGGAAGAAAAACAAAAATGCAAACAGTTTACATTCATTTCCCAGTGTTCTTTCTTTGGGTGTAGCTGCTTCTGTCCATCCTTGATCAATTGAAACTGAGTTAGATCATCTCTTTGTCAAAGAAATCCACTTCCATCAGAATACATCCTTATACAGTATCGTTGTTGAAGTATATAATGATCTCCTGGTTCTGCTCATTTCACTTAGCATCAGTTCATGTAAGCCTCTCCAAACCTCTCTGTAGTCACCCTGCTGGTCATTTCTTACAGAACAATAATATTCCATAACATTCATATACCACAATTTACTCAACCATTCTTCAATGGATGGGCATCCATTCATTTTCCAGTTTCTAGCTACTACAAACAGGGCTGCCACAATCATTTTGGCACATACAGGTCCCTTTCCCTTCTTTAGTATCTCTTTGGGGTATAAGCCCAGTAGTAGCACTGCTGGATCAAAGGGTATGCACAGTTTGATAACTTTTTGGGCATAATTCCAGATTGCTCTCCAGAATGATTGGATTCGTTCACAACTCCACCAACAATGCATCAGTGTCCCAGTTTTCCCTCATCCCCTCCAACATTCATCATTATTTTTTCCTATCATCTTAGCCAATCTGACAGGTGTGTAGTGGTATCTCAGAGTTGTCTTAATTGCATTTCTCTGATCAGTAGTGATTTGGAACACTCATATGAATGGAAAAAGTTTCAATTTCATCATCTGAAAATTGTCTGTTCATATCCTTTGACCATTTATCAATTGGAGAATGGCTTGATTTCTTATAAATTAGAGTCAATTCTCTATATATTTTGGAAATGAGGCCTTTATCAGAACCTTTGACTGTAAAAATATTTTCCCAGTTTATTGCTTCCCTTCTAATCTTGTTTGCATTAGTTTTGTTTGTACAAAGGCTTTTTAATTTGATGTAATCAAAATTTTCTATTTTGTGATCAATAATGGTCTCTAGCTCATCTTTGGTCACAAATTTCTTCCTCCTCCACAGGTCTGAGAGATAAACTATCCTATGTTCCTCTAATTTATTTATAATCTCGTTCTTTATGCCTAAATCATGGACCCATTTTGATCTTATCTTGGTATATGGTGTTGTGTGGGTCCATGCCTAAAATATTTTAAAATCCAGGAAGAAGCAGAGCACACAGAGTCAGTCAATTTATAGCCATAGATCTAATCCACAAAACACCACTTTCTCTATTCTACAAATCATAGATCTTGAATGTCTGCTTTTATATAACTATAAGACTTTACTAAAAAGAAAAAATGCAAAAACAATATGAGAAGTTTCAATGAAAATCTTTGTCTTTTTCAACCACAGAGAATCCACATAGGAAGAAATGTCTACACTTTTTAAGGAGCATTGTTTATATAAGAAACAAAGTAGTGAATCAATAATATGCCATATAATTAAGTGAAAAAATAATCAAGAACATTTTTATTAGGGGACTTATGAGTGATGAAGATATGAAAATGATTTGTATAATAGGGTCAGAAGAATAGACAAGAGTTGAAAGAAATAGAAATGACAAACATTTGGACAGACCAGACATGAGAAAACAAGTACTGATTTATGATATGATGACTATTGTAACAATTTTTAAAAATAAAATGGGATATAGGCTACTTTAAACTCGTGATGTTTCCTTATTCAAGTTGGTATGTGTACACAAAGGTAATGAATGGAGGAATTAAGAAACACAAAAACTATTATCTATTGCTGTGTCTCAGAATTGAATTGTTGCCTCAGTAAAAACCTAACATAAGGACTGTCATGTAAATAGGGATATAGGTGATAGTAATCACTTTTGACCAAACTGCCCTTTAAGTAAGGATTCACTTGTGTAGAGTTAATTGCCATCTGTAAAAGAAACTCCTGTGTATTATTATTGAGGAGAAAACTGCTAACACCCAAACTATCCTTAACAGAGGTCCATTCCTTTCTCATTAAAAAGAAAACATCCTATTAGTGGATTTGGCTTCTCAAGGCACAATGGCTTGCTTATACACATATGCTACATTGTTTGTTTTCAGGAGACTGGTAGAGATTGTTGGGAATTCAAATCCTCATTGTCACCAACCCATCACATTTGAGACACATTTCTCCTGCCTTTTCACTATTCCACTTGTTCAATATTTTGTAAATATGTTGCTCTTCTTTATCATAATATTTTCTGATTTCCTTTGAAGAAATAGTGATTATCTTTCAGAGATGTGTGGAAAGGTAAAGAATTTACGGATTAAGCATATATTGATCAGAGACTGTTAAATAAAGTAAATCAGGCCTATAGGCCCCAGTCACGTGATTTTTAGGTAAGGCCTGGATTGCATTCTATTGTCCAAAGAAGGGATTATGTGGCCAAAGCTGTAAATCACCTTGTCTACTGCATTCCAGTGACCAAATGGGGGATAAAGGTTTATATGACCAATCACAACATATAGAGGATTTTGGAGGTTCTTTGTCTGAAATGTGAACATTTTCAAGGGAGTGGCTCTCTCCTGCTGTGAATTTGGCTCACAGACCAGGACGGGGTCCGCTTCTCGAGATTCTAATAAATAATTCTACTTTCTATGAGTAATCTCTGTAGTAGTCACTTTGGGGAGGTCTTTTTGTCCCAAATATAGGTAATCATGATGATGTATAAGCATTTTATTCAGATCACATAATCTATGCTTTGATTTTATTTTATGAATCATATTTAGTAAACTATTTGGCTAAGATTAGGGGTGTAGTTTATGGCTAAAGAAATATTTGGTCTCTGACGAAACAGTATATTTAAGAATCAGAGACTTGCTAAACTCCAGAAATAAGTATCCAGTTAATCTTTTTGAGGGATTTTAAAAATTCTTGCAACAGGAATTTACACAGTTCACAATTTTCTAAACAGCTTTAATTTGATGCAACTTCCCTTGGAGACCAAGACCTATTAAAGCTCATTTCTTCTTTCCTTCAGAACCCTGTAATATGGGGAAAAATCAGAACAGCTAGACATTTTACTAGAGTAGCATGGTCAAGCATCTGAATTAATGGGGGAAAAAAAGCCATGTTTGGAGTACAAATAAGTTTAACAAGTCAGGGTATTCAAAATAAATCCCAGGAATAAAAATGAGAGGGTTGAGACTGAAGATCAAATCATTCAGACAAGACAAAGCAGGTCAAATAAATCTCGAATGAATGGGGGGGAAATTAAGTCTTTAATATGACTATGTACCAAGTACTGTGCTAAGTCTTAGGGATACAAATACAAAAGTGAAGACAGTCCCTGCTCCCAGGAGACTTTTATTCTAAAACATAACACATATAGGAAAATGGTGGTCAGGGAGGTTGTTTAGTATACAGGGATGGTGAGGGCACTATTTGGGAGTATATTGATACTTCTTTTAGTAGTGGCAGTATTGATTGTGATTTTGGAATTTGAAAAAAAATGAAAAGATAAGCAAAGCATCTAGCAAGAAGATGTTCAAGAAATGGGAAATAAAAAGGAGCATAGCTATATGAAATAATGGGCTTGGGGAAGAATTTATCAGAGACTAGCTGGGTCTCCAGTGTGGGAATTCCAGAACTAAACTCTAAGGCATGGGCTCTGGTCTGTGAGATGGCTGTCAAAATGTCAGAGAATCCAATAAAAACTGATAGTTTGATCTGCTCTGACTGTACATTAAATAGGATATTCTATCTTTTTATTTTTTTAATTTTTGGATTTTTCTTAAACTTTTAAAAATGTCAGATTGGACAATTTTGCCCATTTCTATCAGTTGTTAGATTTGTTTGATGAAGTCAACTAATTCTGATGAATCTGAGTCTCAGGAGTTAGAAAAGACATCAGAAACTGAGGACCTCAGAATCAGCTATACCAATATAAAAATGCATTCTATAACCTCTTCCCAAAGAATTCATTTAAAGATCTCTAGTGAGGGGAGACCTTTCCACTTTTGAGGTTTGTTTTCTTTCTTTCTTTCTTTCTTTCTTTTCTTTTTTGCTATTTGGGGAATGTGTATTTTTTTTAAATTTTTTTTTTATTTAAATAACTTTTTATTGACAGAACCCATGCCAGGGTAATTTTTTACAACATTATCCCTTGCACTCACTTCTGTTCCGATTTTCCCCTCCCTTCCTACACCCCCTCCCCCAGATGGCAAGCAGTCCTATACATGTTAAATAGGTTACAGTATATCCTAGATGAAATATATGTGTGCAGAACCAAACAGTTCTCTTGTTGCATAGGGAGAATTGGATTCGGAAGGTAGAAATAACCCAGGAAGAAAAACAAAAATGCAAGCAGTTTATACACATTTCCCAGTGTTCTTCTTTGGGTGTAGCTGCTTCTGTCCATCCTTGATCAACTGAAACTGAGTTAGATCTTCTCTTTGTCAAAGAAATCCACTTCCATCAGAATACATCCTCATACAGTAAGGTTGTTGAGGTATATAATGATCTGATTCTGCTCATTTCACTTAGCATCAGTTTGTGTAAGTCTCTCCAATCCTCTCTGTATTCATCGTGCTGGTCATTCTTACAGAACAATAATATTCCATAACATTCATATACCACAATTTACTCAACCATTCTCCAATTGATGGGCATCCATTCATTTTCCAGCTTCTAGCCACTACAAACAGGGCTGACACAAACATTTTGGCACATACAGGTCCCTTTCCCTTCTTTAGTATCTCTTTGGGGTATAAGCCCAGTAGTAGCGCTGCTGGATCAAAGGGTATGCACAGTTTGATAACTTTTTGAGCATAGTTCCAAATTGCTCTCCACAATGGCTGGATGTATTCACAATTCCATCAAAATGTATCAGTGTCCCAGTTTTCCCACATCCCCTCCAACATTCCATAATACTTCCCCTGTCATTCTAGGCAGTCTCACAGGTGTGTAGTGGTATCTCAGAGTTGTCTTAATTCGCATTTCTCTGATTAATAATGACTTGGAGCCTATTTTCATATGGCTAGAAATAGTTTTAATTTCTTCATCTGAGAATTGTCTGTTCATATCCTTTGACCATTTATCAATTGGAGAATGGCTTGATTTCTTATAAATTAGAGTCAATTCTCTATATATTTTGGAAATGAGGCCTTTATCAGAAGCTTTGATTGTAAAAAATGTTTTCCCAGTTTATTGTTTCCCTTCTAATCTTGCCTGCATTAGTTTGCTTTTACAAAAACTTTTCAATTTGATATAATCAAAATTTTCTATTTTGTAGTCAATAGTGATCTCTAGTTCTTCTTTGGTCATAAATTCCTTCCTCTTCCACAGGTCTGAGAGGTAAACTATCCTATGCTCTTCCAATGTATTTATAATCTCAATCTTTATGCCTAGGTCATGAACCCATTTTGACCTTATCTTGGTGTACAGTGTTAAGTGTGGGTTAATGACTAGTTTCTGCCATACTAATTTCCAGTTTTCCCAGCAATTTTTGTCAAATACTGCATTCTTATCCCAAAAACTAGGTCTTTGGGTTTGTCAAAGACTAGATTATTAAAGTTATTGGCTGTTTTGTCCTTTGAACCTAACCTATTCCATTGATCAACTAGTCTATTTCTTAGCCAATACCAGATGGTTTTAGTAACCGCTGCTTTATAATATAATTTTAGATCTGGTACAGCTAGGCCACCTTCATTTGATTTTTTTTTCATTAATTCCCTTGAAATTTTTCACCTTTTGTTTTTCCATATGAACTTTGATGCTATTTTTTCTAGGTCATCAAAATAGTTTTTTGGGAGTCTGATTGGTATAGCGCTAAATAAATAGATTAGTTTAGGTAGTATTGTCATCTTTATTATATTTGCTCGCCCAATCCAAGAGCATTTAATATTTTTCCAGTTGGTTAGATCAGACTTAATTTGTGTGGAAAGCGTTTTGTAGTTTTGCTCATAAAGTTTCTGATTTTCCCTTGGCAGATAGATTCCTAAATATTTTATACAATCAGTAGTTACTTTAAATGGAATTTCTCTTTGTAACTCTAACTGCTGGGTTTTGTTAGTGGTATTTAAGAATGCTGATGACTTATGTGGGTTTATTTTGTATCCAGAAACTTTGCTAAAGATGTGGATTGTTTCTAATAATTTTTTAGTAGAATCTCTGGGGTTCTCTAAGTATACTATCATATCATCAGCAAAGAGTGATAATTTGGTTTCCTCATTGCCTATTCTTATTCCTTTAATCTCTTTCTCAACTCTTATTACCAAAGCTAACATTTCTAATACAATATTAAATAGTAACGGTGATAGTGGGCAACCTTGTTTCACTCCTGATCTTATTGGGAACGGTTGCAGTTTGTCCCCATTACGTATGATGCTTGCTGCTGGTTTTAAATAGATGCTACTGATTATTTTAAGGAAAAGTCCATTTATTCCTATACTCTCAAGTATTTTTAAGAGGAATGGATGTTGGATTTTATCAAATGCTTTTTCTGTATCTATTGAGATGATCATATGGCTTTTGTTACTTTGGTTATTAATATAGCTAATATTGAATCAGCCCTGCATTCCTGGTATAAATCCTACTTGATCATGGTGTATTATCCTGGAGATGATTCTCTGTAGCCTTTTTGCTAATATTTTATTTAAGATTTTAGCATCAATATTCATTAGGGAGATTGGTCTATAATTTTCTTTCTCTGTTTTCAACCTACCTGGTTTAGGTATCAGTTCCATGTCTGTGTCATAAAAGGAATTTGGTAGGACTCCTTCATTCCCTATTTTTTCAAATAGTTTATTAAGCATTGGGACTAATTGTTCTTTGAATATTTGGTACAATTCACATGTAAATCCATCTGGTCATGGGGATTTTTTTTACGGAGTTGATTAATAGCTTGTTCTATTTCTTTTTCTGAAATGGGACTATTTAAGCAATTTACTTCCTCCTCTGATAATCTGGGAAGCCTATATTTTTGGAGGTAGTCATCCATTTCACTTAGGTTATCAAATTTATTGGCATAAAGTTGGGCAAAATAACCCCTTATTATTTTTTCAATTCCTGCTTAGTCAAAACTTCTCCCTTTTCATTCTTAAGACTACTAATTTGATTTTCCTCTCTCCTTTTTCTTATCAGATTTCCCAGAAGTTTATCAATTTTATTGTTTTTTTCATAAAACCAACTCTTAGTTTTATTTATTAGTTCAATAGTTTTTTTTTTACTTTCAATATTATTAATTTCTTCTTTTAATTTTAGAATTTCAAGTTTAATAATTGATTGGGGGTTTTTAATTTAATCTTTTTCTAGCTTTTTAAGTTGCAAGCCCAATTCATTGATCTTCTCTTTCTCTATTTTATTCAAGTAGGCCTCTAAGGATATGAAATTTCCCCTTATTACCACTTTGGCTGCATCCCACACATTTTGGTATGATGTTTCACCATTGTCATTATCTTGAATGAAATTATTGTGGCTATAATTTGCTGTTTCACCCAATCATTCTTTAAGATGAGATTTTTTAGTTTCCAATTACTTTTTGGTCTATTTATACCTAACTTTTTGTTGAATGTAGTTTTTATTGCATTATGATCTGAAAAGAAAGTATTTACTATTTCTGCCTTCCTGCATTTAATTTTGAGGTTTTTATGTCCCAATATATGGTCAATTTTTGAACAAGTTCCATGAACTGCTGAGAAGAAAGTACACTCCTTTCTGTCACCATTCAGTTTTCTCCAGAGATCTATCATACCTAATTTTTCTAATATTCTATTTATCTCTTTAATTTCTTTCTTATTGTTTTGTGATTTGATTTATCTAAATCTGAGAATGCAAGACTGAGATCTCCTGCTATTATAGTTTTGCTATTTATTTCTTCTCACAACTCTCTTAACTTCTCCTTTTGGAAGTTAGATGCTATACCACTTGGTGCATATATGTTTAATACTGATATTGCTTCATTGTCTATAGTACCCTTTAGCAAGATATAATTTTCTTCCTTATCTCTTTAAATTAGATCAATTTTTGCTTTTGCTTGATCTGAGATAAGGATGGCTACCCCTGCTTTTTTTACTTCACCTGAAGCATAATAGATTCTGCTCCAGCCTTTTACCTTTACTCTGTATGTATCTCCCTGTTTTAAAGGTGTTTCCTATAAAGAACATATTGTAGCGTTCTCCTCTTTAGGGGAGAGTTCATCCCATTCACATTTATGGTTAAAATAACTAATTCTGTATTTCCTGCCATCCTAATATTCCCAGATTATGCTTTTCTCTTTTTTGCCCTACTTCCCCCCTTCCCTAGTATTAAACTTATTGGTCCCACTTGCGTCACCCAGCTCTCCCTCTTTAGTATTCCTCCCTCCTCCCTTTGAATCCCTTCCCCTTTCTTGTAACCTTCCCTTATTACTCTTTTTCCTTTTCCCTTTTCCTCTCCCACTTTTAAATGAGGTGAGAGAAGATTCTCTGTAAAACAAATATGTCAATTATTTCCTCTTTGAGCCAACTCTGATGAGAGTAAGATTCTCACAGTGTTCCTCCCCCTCTCTAAGTTCCCTTAGATATGATAGGTTTCCTTTGTCTCATTGTCGCATGTAGTTTCCCTCTTTTTTTCTCCTCTTTTCCCTTTTTCTGACACTATCCCTTTTCCATTCTACTTCCCTTTTTTATGTTATATCAGTAAAATCAAATTATACATGTGGTTTTTATGTATATCCACAACAAAAATAAAATTGTCAAGAGTTCCTTTTACCTTTTTCTGCTTTTCTCGAGCCCTCTTGTTGGAGATCAATTTTTTTGTTTAAGTCTGGTTTTTTCCTTAGAAATAGATGGAATTCCTCTGTTTCATTAAATGTCCATCTTCTTCCATGGAAAAAAATATTCAGCTTAGCTGGGTAGTATATTCTTGGCTGCATTCCAAATTCTTTTGCCTTTCGGAATATCAAATTCCAGGCCCTTCGATCTTTTAATGTTGAGGCAGCCAGATCTTTGTGACCCTTATTGTAGCACCTCGATATTTGAACTGTTTTTTTCCTGGCTGCTTGTAAAATTTTTTCTTTAGTCTGAAAATTCTGAAGTTTGGCCACAATATTCTTCAGTCTTTATTTTAGGGTCTTTTTTCAGAAGGTGTTCAATGGATTCTTTCAATGCCTATTTTACCTTCCAGTTCTATTACTTCTGGGCAGTTCTCTTTGATGATTTCCTGTAAAATAGTACCTAGGCTCTTTTTTTCATCATAATTTTCAGGTAGTCCGATGATCCTCAGGTTATCTCTCCTAGATCTATTTTCCAGGTCTGTTGTTTTTCCAAGTAAATATTTGACATTTTTTCCAATCTTTCATTTTTTTGGTTTTGCTTGACTGATTCTTCCTGTTTCAATGAATTAGTCATTTCTATTTGTTCAGTTATGATTTTTAGTGAGTTATTTTCTTCATTAGCTTTTTTTACTTCTTTTTTTATATGTCCAATCGAGTTTTTAAATGAGTTGTTTTGTTCTATATAATTTTTTTTCCATTTCACTAATTTTTTCTTTTAGTGAGTTATTTTCTTTTTTCAATTCACAGATTCTGTTTCCCTGCACTTCTCGGGAGTTTTTTACCTTTTCCAATTCACATTTTAGGAAGTTCTTTTCTTTTTCCACTTTATCAAATTTTTCTTTTAGTGAGTTATATGTCTTTTCTGTACTCTCTTGCTTAGCTTCTCTTTCCTTTCTTCATTTTTCTTCTAATTCTCTTTTAAGGTTTTTAATAGTCTCTTCTAGGAGAGCCTTTTGTATTGAGGACCAATAATTGTCTGGAGACTGTCTGCTATTAGTCTCTTCAGGGTTGAAAAGCTGTTCTCTTTCTGAGTAGAAACTATCAATCATCCTTTTTATTTTTTTACTCATTTTGTAAAGCCTGTAGGGTCTACCTTCAGGGCCAGGAGGTTACCAGGTTCCTCTGCAGAGTAGTGAAAGGTGTATGAATGGGTAGCTGTACTGGCCACAAAAAGCATCGAGGTACTGGAGTGCTCTGAGAAAGAGTTCCCCACCTGGCGATAACTCAGGCCTGCAGGGCAGAGCTGCGAAAGTGCCCTGCAAAGAACCCCCATGTGTGAGATAATGACTGCCCTGGGGGTAGACACTGAGCAGTGAGACTTTCACTACCTCAAGCCAAAGCCTGCCCTGGGGCTGTGGGTATTAGCAGTTGAGTAGTGAGTGGACTAGCAGGGAATGGAAGTGTCTCTTCTCTGGGAAGCACAGTCCTGTTGGGGAAGTTCTATTGCCCTAGGCCGAGCCCCTCACTGTGCCAATCAGAGGCTGCCCAGGCTGTGCCCACTCCCCCACTCTCCCCCATCCCCCCAGCCGAGCAGGTTTGTAACTGCCCCTGCAAAAGCCCAGAACTGCAGGATGTGGCTGCAGGGCTGCGTTTCAGTCTGCCTGGGTCACTTCCGGGTTTGAGTAGCTACAGCCAGATCTTGTTAGGTCCTGGCATTTTTTAGAGTACCCTCTGTTTTAGGCTTTAATTTCTCTGCCAGTTTACTGCTTTGTAATCAAGGCAGAGCCGTTAGCCTATAGCAGAGTGGTCTCTATAACTTCTCTAGCCACAGAGATCACCCCCACCCCTGGTCTGCCCAGGACGCTAGTCTCTCGTTGCCTGTGCTAGTCTGGACACAGGCTACCTGGACCTCAGGACAAACCTTTCCTGGCGATCTTCCAGATTGACTTCATCTGGTAGGTTGTAGTGCTTCTGATCTTCATGAATTTAAGCAGTGAAGAGCTATTTCTGAGACTGGATATAATAGTTGGTTATGAGGGGAATGAGAGGAGCTTAGAAAGTTGCGTGTGCCTTCTCCACCATCTTGGCTCCACCCCAGGAAATCATGTTTCATTCTGTTACTATTTTTCTTGTTAATTTCATCTGTTTATGTTCAAGATTTTTTAGATTTCTTCTTCCTGGAATCTTTAGGACTTTTAGATCCTTTCTACCCCGAAATTTTCCTTATTAGTCATTTCTGACCCCCTTCCCTCTGATTATTGTTTCCTTGGGAGTAATTCACAGTTCATCAATCTAGGTCTCTAGTTTTACTAACTTTTGAGTGGTCAAAATTGGCCCCAGCTGCGTTCTTTTTTCAGATTGGTGGAGTGATACCCAGCTCTCAACATGCACACAGTCCTGTCCTGATGACCTGTCCTATTTCTTAGTGCTTTGGCTCAAACCAGCAGTTCAGAACTCCTGGTACTAGCAGTATTAACTTCATAGTTTTGTAGCATGGGTGTTTCCAGGCTGCAGCCTGAAAAGCATGGTTAAGCTGGTATTGAGGATTGAGAAAATGTCCATATCCTGGAGCTGGAGTCTCTATAGCATGGAAAGGAGGGAGAATGGGATGTAGGTGTGGTTTTGATGTAAGCCAGTATCAGAGCCTTAGGTCTGCAAGTATGGTTTCCCTGCTGGAATTGTGGGAGGTAGGGCATTTCAATAAGTTTATGGAGACTGGTTGTCACTTCCTGGGATTGGGATTGGTTTTTGTTGTGTTTTTTACCTTGTTTCTGATTCTTAATGTTCCAGGCCAAAGAAACAGTTGAAGTTGCTTTATCCAATTTTTGTTTTATGGAAGTTTGAGAGGCCATGGGGATTGGAGACAATGTCTAATCTTTCATCTTGTTGCTCACATGACCTGGAAGTTCCTGCTAGTTGTGTGTGTGTGTGTGTTCAATTTTCCCATTTTTAAGAAAATGTAATTCAGGTTTATGAGTAATTTATGAGTGGACTGCAATTTTTTGATTATTGAGTAATAAAAATAACTAGATTTTACATAATACTTTTACTTTGTAAAATACTTTACATATTTGCTTATTTGATCACAATTATCCTGGGTACTAATTTTTCCTCCATTTTACAGATGAGGGAACTGAGGCTGAACCTAGCTTTTCCTAATTCTGAGTCTATATTCCACCTACTTCTCTGAGTTATTATAATTATTCTCACCTTTCCCTTTTTTTTTAAAAAAAGGAAATATTGTATGTATGAAGCTGATGAGGTCTGGCACAGTGCAGAGTGTTGTGGGAACCTCCTTCTGGTTGGCTTTGTAAATGAATTTATGAACCCAAAAAGTTAGGCAAAATAAGTTTATTGGCCCTGGGAAGTCAGCTTTTGCAGGCCGACTTCCTTAATGGCAAAGTCCCAACAGAGAAGTAAAGGTCTAGCAGAGAAATCCCAACAAAGAGGTAAAGAGGGGTATAGGGAGAATGTGTGAGAGAGACAAAGAGAGGTTAACCCTGAAAAGAGAGTGTCTGTTCAGTGGGCAGAGAGTCCCTCACAGGCAGCTATACCAAGGGCGGTCCCTTGGCCTGTCATGATTCCTTCTTTGGCTCCTCTGCGAGGAATTGAGCCCAGTTGCCTCTTTTTATAATTGAAACTTTGGCTAGAGGCTGGGGCAGTTTGAATTGAAATCAGAATAGAGAATCTTCAAATTAAATGAGGAGGTCTAAACTAATCTTGAACTCAATAGATGCTTTAATCATTAGTGAGTGTTAATGAGGGTGTGCTAGTCTAACAGAATAAAACTACTTGTCTTGATTCCCTGGGACAGGTCTTTTGCAAAGGGAAGGGTTCAAGGAGCATCTCAAGGAGTTTCTACCTCATTCCCCCACCCCCACCCCTAAATCAGAGAGAGAGAGATTTTTGGGGCTCCCCTTGTCAATGCTGTTCTAGTGGTAGAGAATTGATGTGAGAATCCCCTCTGGTCTTGGTGCAAATCCAATGAAACTCAAAACCTGAATGGCAAAAGGAAGTTTTATTTTTCACTAAGAAATTCTCTTAGCTACAAATCTTTTAATGAGATTTGCAAAGAATGTGTTAACAGAAACCTATTTTATGAGCATGTCTTGGGGGGTGGGGACAGTTTGAGCTGATTATCAGACCAAGATTTCCCAACTGAATGAAATCACTTTGAAGGCTTTTTCCAGAATTTGAAATTTCTTGAATGGGGATCCAGCTATCCCAAAAGATCAATGGGGAATGATTTGCCTAAATCTCCAATTAAATGAGCCATTTGTCTTAGAAAAAGGCCCATCTGGAAAGTATGCCCCCTCCCAGAATCTCTGGAATCAGAGACCTCGAATCTCCCTTTTTTTTACAGATCAAAGGGGACACAGTTTCAGAGTGATTTTTTACAGATTAAAGAGGACACAGTTTCAGAGTTTACCCCCATCATGCATAAAAGTGAATGATCTAAGATATTTTGCTTTTAGGACTACTTGGTGCCAAAGGAATGAAAGTAATAGTTGAGGCAGCTTAGGAAGAGCACAAGTACATTCTCATTGCTTGAATAGGATATAGAACAACCCAGAAAAATCCAACTTAGTGATGTACCATCTTTTTGTAATGGATATAGAAAGACCCCTTTAATAGTGATGGATGACATCAGAAGACAAATCAAGAACATTTCTGGAAAAATTGCATCACCATAAAGCCCCCATTGTGATGATTCTAAGGAGGAATGGAAAGATACACTACCAACCTCTTAGTTCAGTTTCAATGTTGAGAAAAAAATGAGGCACTTGTGACTACAGAGGGGGAGGCTTACTTTGCCCTGACACCAGCAAGAGTATGCCTGAAAGATCTACAACAAAGATATCATTAGCACTTAGTTTCTCTGGATGCAACCCTCAACTCCATCTGGAAACACTAGGTTATAACATTTATTGTTATCTGAGCCCATATACCTTGAATTTTAAAAAAAATTTGTCCTAGATTAGGAAGCTGCATTAGAGAAGTTGGGACCAATCAGGTAATAAGCTTTGAAGTTTCATTAGGAAAGTCTTTAAGGGAGTTGGGACTAAAGGAAATTGTGTGGGGATTGTGTTTGAAGAGAAAATTGTATCAGAGTAAGGGGAAATGTATCAGGAAACTGCTGTCCTACCATATCAGGAAAGATCAATATGGGTGCATTGTCCAGAAGATCACAAGACAACAAACCTATTTCTTGGTGGGTTTTCTGAAGGTCTTGGGGCAGCCTTCCTTTCAGCAGATTAATCACCACAAGAGTAGGCAGATGTTAAAATCCAAATCCTTTATTTTCTCTTTCAAAGTCTTGTCTCTTTTCCTGGGGCCTGGTTAGCTTTCTTAAAGGCCTTCTGGAGTCTTGGTTTCAGTAGAGAAAATGCAGTAGGACAGGCTTGCCACCACAGGGTGTGAGATAGGATGAATGAATCTGAGTTCAAGGGCTTGTGCTTCAGCCTCCAGTCTGCTTGTCTTCCCTAGCTGTCAATGAATCTGGCTGAGGCTCCCAGCTCATATGCTCTACACTGAATATAAACCAACCATTATATCACTAGGAAACCATTATTTGTTGTAAGATTAAATCAGTCATACTGAACTTAGAGAACTATTAATCATCATGCTAAACTAGATAATCATTGTCTCATCAATTCCACTGAATTGGCACCTTGTAAGAATCCTTGTTTCAAGTTCAGAGTTCTGGTCCATAACATCTAAAGAAGGAAAAGAAGCTATGTACAACAACAAAGGACTGGACTGCAAGAAGACAATAATACAGATGAAATTATAGATTTTATACAAATAATATATGTGAATCTCATTTCTTTGAACTAATGTTCTTGATTTTTCTGGGTTGTTCCTTGTATATATTCCATATCCCATTCAAGCAACCAACTAGAGAACAGAATAGATAGCATCATAAAGTCTAGGACAGCATTCTGTCATGCTCAAGGGGCTCCTAACCTGAACATTTTAATCAAATTTTGATGAGCATATTAGGGATACTGAGACCAGAACAAAAATTTCAGTGGAACCAGAATGTGGCTTTTCTGGTATATGCATTCAATTTCACTAGGAATAGTACCATCAACTTTACATCCTACCTGCTGATATTTGTATTTTGGTGTCTCTGAGGTCCAAGAAACTGCAGATATGAGCAGTATATCTCTTAGCTGAAAGAAGTTTATCAGCTAGCTACACTATCAACAAGGAAGAATGTTGAAAGAAATAAATATGATGCTCATGTTCATAATCAGGATCTTCAACAAAGTGACAGAATCCTGCTAAGAAATCTTGTCATTCATGGGACATACAGCTTAGCACAACCATGACAAACTGCTTTAGTAGCTGTGAATTGTGAGAAGGTAAGGAACTTGCTTATTTATTAGAGGCTACACTAAAGACAATTCATTGCAGTCACTTATAGAGAATTGGTGAATTAGTTGATCTCCTAGATGGAGGATGAAAGACATTAACTTCAGGAGGAAAAGCTTTAGCCTGGTAGTCATGAAAAAAATGTGGTTCTGTCAAGGGATTAGAAGTAGATATTTCCTTTTTAAAATTTATTTTTATTTTAATTGTTAACTATACTATATTTCTTCATTCCCCCCCCCCCCATCTTATTGCTATAGCTAGAATTTCTAGTATCCTATTGAATAATAATGTTGATCATGGATGTTCTTGCTTCACTCCTAATTGCTGCCAGTTTATCCCCATTATAGGTAATTCTTGCTCTTGGTTTTAGATAGGTCCTACTTATAATTTGAAGAAAAGCTCCATTTATTCCTGTGCTTTCTAATGTTTTTTTTAAATAGGAATGGGTGTTGTATTTTGTCAGAAGCTTTTTCTGCATCTATATAATCAGATGTTTTTCATATGGTTTTCTTAATATTGAATCACCTTCGCATTCTTAGTATAAATCCAGCAAGGTAATAATGTATGTAATCTTTGTTGTGATTTCATTGCTAGTACTTTAAATTTTCTTGCATCAATATTCATTAGGGAAATTGGTCTAAAGTTTTCTCTGTTTTGGTTCTCCCTGGTTTAAATATTAAAACCAAACTCATGTCATAGAAGGAATTGTTAGGACTCCTTTACTCATTTTTGTTTTCAAATTGTATTATATTGGAATTAATTGTTCTTAAAATGTTTTGTAGAATTCACTTGTAAATCTGATCCTGAAGTTTTTCTTTTCTTTTCTTTTCTTTAAAATTAAATTAGGGAGTTCATTTATAGCTTATTCAATTTCCTCTTCTATGACGAGGTTATAAAAATGTTTCCTTTTCTGTTAATCTGGGCAGTTTATATTTTTATAAATATTCATTCATGCAATTCTTAATTTTATTGGCATAAGTTGGGTAAAATAGTTCCGGATAATTCAGAGACAGACATATCTAGGGAAGAAGGCTCTCTATACTGTATCCTAAAACCCAATTCAAATGAGGAGACACAACTGAATCCAGTGGCAGAATCTTTTCTAATACTTCAACTTTAGAGACTCCTGGAGGACTCAATTCCTTCAGAACCCAGGAACATTGCCAATTAGCTCCGGACCCTAATAGTCTCAGATTTAGGTAGACAAACCCAATGACTCTCACTCGTAGAGGGGCAGATGGATTGAGAGGTCACAGGAGGGTCAGGACTATATGTTCAAGTTCAATGAACTAGCTGCGTGGGTGGGTTTCTGACCGTGACGTTATATTTTCTTTTTCATTTGTCCCCTCAGTAACTAGCACTGGGCGTGGCACGTTAGCACGCTCCTAATAAATGCTTTCTATTCAAGGTTATTTGTCATTTACACCTAGGTGTGAATGTTTATTAAATCTTCCCCTCACCCCAGAGCATGGAGATGGCCGGAGAACAAAAGAATCGAAAACCTGGGGAAAGGGAAGAATAAACAAGAAGAAAAAAGATACAGTAAAAGAGAGGGACACTAAAAAACATTTCCTCTTCAACGTTTCAGGGACAGATACAGAACTGTGAATGACTAAGGGAAAAGTGTCTTAATAGAATTTAAACTCCGGGCCCTAAAAACTGGATGTATACCTCAATCTAATCAATACGCGTAGCAGAGATGCCTCCTCGCAGCAGTCCCACCTCCACACTCTGATTGGTTCTTTGGATAGAAGGAAAACCTACACATTACGTCAGCTAGCTCTTGGGGCCGCAGTTAGGAGAAAAGCTTTTATGGGAATAATCTATATATTTTTTGACATAGAAGAAAATTTGGAGATTAGTACGATTTCCTGATTTTTAAAGTTGGAGCTGAGGCCAGGATCCAGGGTCGGAAGACATGGAAGGGAATGACACCTGAAGTGTTTCAGTACATCTCCATACACAGTCTAAGAGCCAAAGGGAGGGGTAGGTGCGAGTTTCCCGACTAATCACACTTGCTCCCTAAATTCTCTCCTCGGTTTGCTTTCTCTTCATTCCTCTGCCCCGACACTCCACGCCCGGAAGGATAAGAGAGTTGTTAGCACCTTCAGAGCGCTCAAATATGCCGCATCTCCGGTTTCCCTACCTCCTTCCCATTCCCAATCCTCCCCCTGGGGTCCAGCAGCTTTTAAAGTGAGTCTCGTGGCTGGTGATGTCAGAAGAGCAGGAGCTAGGGAGCCGTTATTCTCTTTCGAGAGGTCCATCTACGCGTAAGGAATTCTACTTTTTCCCTCTGGAATGAGGAAAGCGGTATAAATCGCTAAGAGCTTTAGGGGTTTAGCCCTAGAAACCCCAATTTCTTCCTTACTAGGCTCCGCCCCAAGCCGGGTCAGCAGCCACAATCGTCCACTCACAGAGATGCAAACCTCCGGGATTCCTAGAGAGGACTCGGAAGTTTCTTCCGGGAGGGGAAGGGGCGGGATTTACGGCCCTACCAGCCAAGGGCAAGGAAGGCATTGATGTAGTAATTTCCCGTGAGTTTTGGGAAGTCAAGGGATTGAGTCGGCCCCTCCAGTCTCTCTTGTATAGATCCTTTTACTTTCTCCTCTAATTCCACCCTGTTGGTAGTTCTGTTCCCTGAAGAACGAGACTCCCTGGAGAGAGAGGGGCTTTGCCAAGGGGAAGAGAGCGTTGTTGGGGTTGTCGGAGAGGTTCCGGCTTCCTCTCTTGCTGATTAGGCCCTTCTCTAGTTCTAAATTGTTGTCTGCGGATATTTCAGATCTTGTTCACAGGGCCTGGGGCATTTCCCTGGACTTATGACCCGAGCCTTTAATGGGGCTGCGCAGTTTCTGCCGGGGAAGCTTATCTGGGATATTTCAAATCTTAAATTGGAAAGCTTTTGCCTCCCTTTTTCATTCTTTCCTTTATTGAGCCCCTGGGCCATTTGGAATTTGGTCCACCTATAAAAGAGGATCAGCTTATCTGGATAGCTATTTGTAAGTTTCAGTCTTATTGCTTGATATTTTAGTAAACTGTGGTTTATTCAAGTAATCCTTTGGCTAACCCTTTCTGACATTTGTTTTGTGGTTAATCTTCAGTAAATTTCCTTCATCTTAGCATTTACATGGACTCTGTTATCTCTTTATTCTAATAATTATTTTTAATGTCATTAGGTTGCATTATACCTAAAATGCCATTCAAGAATTCTCTTAAGAGCAGAAGTTTGATCTCCACAGGTCAGACCTTATAGTGAAGCATTCTTTTGGGTGAATCATGCCCAAAGAGTCAAGAGAAGCTGCAGTTCTGCCTACTACAATTCATCCTCCACAGGAGCAAGAAGGACTTCTGATAGTGAAAGTGGAGGAAGAAGATTGCACCTGGATGCAGGAAAACAGCCCTCCCAGTATGGAGACCTTTAACCAGCGCTTCAGACAGTTCCAGTACTATGAAGCAGCAGGGCCCCGTGAGGCTCTTAGCCAGCTAAGAGTGCTCTGTTGTGAGTGGCTGAGGCCAGAGATGCACACAAAAGAACAAATCCTAGAGCTGCTAGTGCTGGAACAGTTCCTGGCCATCTTGCCTGGGCAACTTCAGGCATGGGTGAGAGAACACCATCCAGAAAGTGGGGAAGAGGCTGTGATTTTGTTGGAAGAATTACAGAGAGACTTTGATGAACAAGGAGAAGAGGTGAGGAGGAAAATCCCCCCCAACTAATCCAGGCAGTGGGGGAATAGAAGGGAATTAAGGAGGTTATGGGGAATCATCTAATGTATATTGAATTTAAGGAAAAAATTGGGAAGATGACCATAAAATTCTTTTCACCCTGATACCCCATTAGGATTTTTTTGTTCTTTTAAGTTATTGTGAGTCCTAGGCTTAAGCAAGCATTTATTACATATTATAAGTATTGTGGCCAGGCACTATGCTAGGCACTGGGGTTTCAGATATAAAAGAAAATGAAACAAATTTCTTAAGAAACATAGTAGTGCATTATAAAGATATCTCAACTTTTAAAAAAGAAAAACAATATTCACTGTGCCTATCTGGAGCAGTTATGGGCTTTTAACATCTCACTTTCACTGTTTTTTAGGGGACATGGATGTATTTCCTTTTTTTTCTGTAATGATTTTTCTTTTTCCTATGCCTCAGATTCTTCTGACATTCTTGAAACATTTGAGCTTCTGGCTGTACTCTGGATTTCTCTCTAGAAACTCCTTTTCCTCACTTTAGGTATTTCACAGGTTCATTCTTTGTGAATACCCCTGGGTGTTACTTTAGGTATGGGACAGGAATCTTTTGGTTCTGCTGTCTTTGGATGAGGTTTCCAATGGCCTGTTTAACATTTCATCCTTTAAAATTGAAGTAGCAGCACCATCCAATCTAAGACAAATAATTTTGACTTTAGATAATGGCTGAGGTAACTGCTAAATTTTCTTTTTGCTTTGCTATCATCTGCTCCCTTTCCACTAAGCTCATTTGGTTCTTTTGTACTATTAGCCAAGTTCTCTCAGAACATTAATAAACTGCTCTCAAGATACTACTTTAGTCTAATACTTAATTACTCTGAACCAGCTTTGTAAAGGGGTCAGCATCATTAGCTTATAATGTTCATTGAGCTAAACACTATAGGGAATGAGAAAAGACCTCAGGATCAGATACTAATTTCCCCTAAAAAGGCTACTCTCTAAAGGGAAGTATATACATAAAATTCCCAAAAGAATTCTATAAATATAATCAATTGCCGACAGAAAAGATGGAGTGAGATTAGTAAAGCTTTAATCACTATTTCATACACATCTTATAAACAGTGGTTCTTTGTTTTAAACTGGAGATAAAAGGACCAAAATTGCCAAGAGAACATGGTTCTCCATAAAAGAAAATAAACTTTTGATTTACTTGAATTTTTTCTGTTAGTTAGTCATTGCTTTAAAACATGAGTTGCTATTTCACTTTGTAGTTTTCTGTTCCAATCTTGCTGGTATCTCTAATAATTTTTCTTTTTTCCTCTGATGCTTTATCCTTTAGCCATTTCCAATATTCTCTGTGTGAGCACCTTTTGGCGCTTTCCTCTTAATTGGGATCCCTACTGTTTCCTCCTTGAAAGGCATAGATGTGGAGAGACTCCATTCTAGGCATGGTGGGCAATCTGTCAGATGGAGGTAGGAGAAGACAGGAAGAGCTTTAGTAATTGATGTGTATGAAATAAGACTAAATAAGGTTGGATCTGCATTAAAAGGTTTTGAAAGACATAGTAAGAACTTTATGATTTATCTTAGAGACAATAGGAAATCTTAAAAATATTTTGAGCAGGGGAGTGATATGATGAGAATTCTGTATTAGGAAGATTACTTTAGCAATGGTGTGAGTAATGGATTGGAAAAAGTTCACAGAGACCCCAAGTCATTGAGTTCATTGAGGAGCAAAGTTTTTGTTTTTAAAAAAAAAAAATTTAAAAGTATGCTAGTGCCTTCCCTCAGATTATCTCCAGTTTATCCTGTGTGTATCTTGTTTTCAAATAGTTGTTTGCAGTGACTCCCCAATTACATTGTGGACTTTCTGACTGTTTTTGTACCCCTAATCCTTAACATAAGCCCTGGCACATAGTAGATGATTAGTAAATGTGTGTTGATTTAACTTGACTTGGGGGTAAAGTAATAAGTTTAGTTTTGAACATGCAGAATTTGATGTGATGGTGAGTTATTCAGATGGATAAAATTTCAACACATTAGAAAGTTTCAAGTTGGAATTTAGGATAGAAGGTGTGACTGGAGATGCTAGATTTGGAAGAGACAAATTTTGTATTGTTATAAAAAAAATCAAATAACTTTCTATTAATTCTAATTATTTGAAAGTGAAAGAGGTTGCCTTTGAAGGTAATGAGTTTGCCTCCCCTGGAGGACTTCAGGCAATTACTATTTATTTTGTAGAGATGATTCCTGTCTAAATACAGCTTGAATTCCATGCTTTCTGAAGTCCCTTTTAACACTGACAGTTTGAGACTACAATCAGGAAAACTTTTTAGTTTGGTAGTGATGAGGAGGAAAATGATATGATTTGAGGGCTTGATGGCAAAATGATCCAGTGCCTGTTAGGTTGTGCTCCTATAGAAAGATTGATTGGGAAACAGTAGAGATATGGATTTGAGATTGTAGAATATTAAAACTGGAAAGGATCTTAGAAAAAAATTGATCCAGTTCACTAATTTATTTTGTTTATTAGATATTTTCTAATAATTTTTGTTTGCTTTCTCTCTTCTCTTCCTTCAATGGAAAAAAAAAGGAAAAACAAAGCTTTTTTTTTTTTTTAAATAAGTATGCATAGTCAAGTAAAACAAATTAACATATTGGCCATGTTCAGAACTTCATGTCTCATTCTGCATCTTCAATTTATTACTTTTCTGTCAGAAGAGACAGCATATTTCCTTATCAGTTCTCTGGGATCATGATGTTCATTGCAAGGATGATCTTTTAAAGTTAATTTGTTGTTGTATAAATTATTCTTCTAATTTTTTCACTTTACTTTGTAACAGTCTTTGTAAGTCTTAGCAAGTTTCTTTGAAATCACCCCTTTTATTGTATGGCACAATAGTATTCTATTTTGTTTATCTTCCCTCATTCAGCTGTTCCCTAATTAGTGGACACCCTTTTAAAAATTCATAGTTCTTTTCCACTATAAAAAAACCTGTTGTAAATATTTTTGTATATATGGATCTTTTATCCTCTTTGCTTCTTGGGGATATTGGTATAGTAGTGGTATCACTGAATATGTTCAGTTTAGTGACTTTGGATGGTGTTTTAAATTGTTTTATGAAATGGTTAGACCATTCAGTCCCATCTATAAATCATTAGTGTGGCTCTTTTTCTTTATCCCTTCAACATTTATTTTTTGTTTTTGTTTTTTTTGGTCTTTACCAATCTGATGAGTCTTAGGTAATCTTAGGTAGAACATCAGTGGTTAATTTTTTTCTCATTATTAGTTATTTGGAGCACTTTCTCATATGGGTCTTGATAACTTGAATTTCTTCTTTGAAAATCATTAATTTTTTTTAACCATTTATAAATTGAGGAATGACTCTTATTCTTATAAATATGAATCAATCCTTATATACCTTAGATATAAGATCTTTGTTTTAGAAACTTGATGTAAGATTTATTTCCCAGTTACTTTATCTAATTTTAGCTATATTTGTTTTGTTTTTAATTTTATGTACTCAAAATTGTCTGTTTTATCCTTTGTGATCCTTTTGGAACTTGAACTCTGGTTCCATCTATACATCCAAATTTCTTCCTTTTTCTTGTAATTTGTTTGTGTGACTTGTATATCTATCTAAGTCACATATTTGTTTGGGACTAATCTTCACATATGGTGGAACATACTGGTCTAAACCTAATTTCTTTTGCTCAGTCATTTCAATCATGTCTGATTCTTCTTGATCCAAGTTGGGATATTTTTGGCAAAGACATTGGAGTGGTTTGATATTTCCTCATTTCACAAATGAGAAAACTGAGGCAAACAGGTTAAGTGATTTGCCCAGCTCTCAGCTAATAAATGTCTGAAGCTGAATTATATTTCAGGCTCAGCACTCTATTCACTGTGCCACTTAGCTGCCCCCAAACCTAATTTTCTTTCTTTCTTTCTTTTTTTAATCAAAACTTTTAATTTTCAAAACATACGCATGAATAATTTTTCAACATTAATCCTTGAAAAACCTTTGTTCCAATTTCCTCTCACTACCCCCACTCCCTTCCTTTGATGGCAAGTAATCCAATATATGTTAAACATGGTAGAAATAAGTGTTAAATTCAATATGTGCATACATATTTATACAATTATCTTGCTGCACAAGAAAAATCAAATCAAACAGGAAAAACAATGAAAAAGAAAATAAAGTGCAAGCAAACAGCAACAAAAGAATGAAAATGCTATGTTGTGAATCACACTCAGTTCCCACATCACAAGATCATTGGAACTAGTCTGAATTATCTCATTGTTGAAGAAAGCCATATGCATCAGAATGGATCATTTTATAATCTTGTTGTTGCCGTGTACAATGATCTCCTGGTACTGCTCATTTCACTTAGTGTCAGTTCATGTAAGTCTCCCTAGACCTCTCTGAAATCATCCTGTGAATCGTTTCTTTCAGAACAATAATATTTCATAACATTCATATACCATAACTTATTCAGCCATTCTCCAGCTGATGGGCATCCACTCAGTTTTCAGTTTTTTGCCTCTACAAAACGGCTGCAACAAAGAGTTGGCACATGTGGGTCCTTATTCCTCTTTTAAGATCTTTTTGGCTTATAAGCCCAGTAGAATTACTGCTGGATCAAAGGATATGCAGTTTGATAACTCTTTGGGCATTGTTCCAAATTGTTCTCCAGAATGGTTGGATTCATTCACAATTCCATCAACAATGTATTAGTGTTCCAGTTTTCCTCCATCCCCTCCAACATTCATCATTATCTTTTCCTGTCATCTTAGCCTGTCTGAGAGGTGGTACCTCAAAGGTGTCTTAATTTGCATTTCTCTGATTAATAGTGTTTTAGAGCACCTTTTCATATGACTAGAAATGACCCAGACTTAATTTTCATCAAATTGCCATTCATCTTTCCCAACAGTTTTTGTTAAATAATGAGTCTTTATCCAGGAGCCAGAAGTATTAGTAACATATTCATTCTGTGAGAAAGTTGAGATTTAGCTATGTTAACTTGTCAAGGTGACATAATCTACAGCACGTTGTAGGTTTTTGAATTAGATTTGGCTTTTGCTTTTAATCTCCATCTCCCATCTCTTAGTCTCATGTTTTGCCTTGTTCCTTGTGAAGTTGAGTAATATTTTAGTTCCTTCTTTATTTGTCTAATGTGTAGACTTGGATTTTCTTGGTATTTTTGCTGCATACCCTTTTCTCTAACATGATGTTTATTGTTGTCCCTAGGTTGCTACCTATCCAGAAGTACCACTTCAGGAAATGATGCAGCAGAGAATGGTACAGGAGTCCCTGAATATTCAACTCCAAGCCATGGACACTCAGTCTGATAGTGGTCCCCATAAACCTTTCTCCTTGGAAACAAATGGTGAGGGGGCAACATTGTTCATTGATGGGCATGGGAAAATCCACATAGAATGAAAAGTTGGGAGTGTTGGCCATAACAAAGAAAAGGGAATTCTGAGAAAGAAAAGTTAATTGTCACTAGAAGGTATGAAGTTGAAGACTAAGGTTCATAATCAAATCAAAGAAGTTTAATTCAGCACTGCAAATATGAAGATGAAATTGCCCCCAAGAATCATGTCAGTAGAAGGCATAAGACATATACACAAATAATTATATTAATATAAGGCATAATGTGATAAGTGGATGGAGATGTCCGTAAAAAATACAGAGTGGGGAGGAGAGATTAGGGAAGATGGTTGCATCTTAAGTGGACTTTGAAGGCAGAGATTTCAAAAGATGGAATTGGTAATTGGGAAAGACCTGTATTAGGAATGAGAAAGGCAGAAACAGTGACGGTAGAAAAGGAGGATGAATAGTCCAGTTTGCCTGGGATATATTTCAGTAAACATCACGTGCTTATGTGTGCAAAGCATTGTACTAGGTGTTTGGTATACAAAGACAAAAATAAAACAACTGCCATTGAGAAGTTTTCATTTTACTGATTTGTACAAGAAAAGTAATGTAAGATTAGAGGAGATGGGAACCAGATTAATAACAACAGCAGCTGCAACAGCAATACCAAATAAATAAATGAACAAATTAATAATAGCTAGCATTTATAAAGAGCATATTTTCCGGACAGCTAAGTGCTCAGTAGGATCTGAGTTCAGATTTGGTCTCAGACAACTTAACACTTTCTAGCTGTGTGACTCTGGGTAAGTCACTTCACCCTAATTGCCTCAGTTTAAAAAAAAAAAAAAAGAAAGAACATATTTTCCAGGCACTATGCTAAGCATTTTATAAGTATTATCTCATCTATTTCTCTAAAAAACCCTGATGCTATTATTCCTTTGTATAGTTGAGGAAATTGAGACAAACAGGTTAAATTACTTGTTCCAGGTTACACAGCTATTAAATGTCTGAAGTTAGGAGTGTTGGCCATAACAAAGAAAAGGGAATTTGAACTCAGGTCTTCCTGATGCCATGGCCAGTGCTATATCTACTATGCTCCTAGCTACTTTGTAGAGAAGCCAGGATATCGAATACATTAATCAGTAGATAATAAAGACACTGAAGATTCTCAAGTAGAGTCATGATATAGTAACAATATTTTAGTGTGTTACTATATCATGACTCTACTTGAGAATCTTCAGTGTCTTTTAGTGTGTGTTTTAGTGTGTTACTAAGGCAGCAATGTTAAGATTGGACTAAGGGAAAAACCTGAAATTAGGAAAACGAATTCTAATGTTATACAATAGTACAGATAATAAGTGATGAGGACTTGAATTAGGTTTAGTGAAAGCACACAGGAGGGAATGGATTGATTTAGAGGTAGACTCACTGTAGAAATAGAATGGTCAGAACTTGAAAATTTAATGGATGAAAGAGAGAGAAGGGATGACTTCACAAAGTTCTGAGTGAGGAGATAGCTGACCCAGACAGGTAAGGATTGGAAATTATACAGGTCCATTTCTTTTATCTTTCTTTATAGTTGATAGTATTGATAATGATACTGTGTTTGCAGCTATGACTAGAAAATACAAGCTGCCCAAAAGCCCTTTTCCAGTGTACACATGTAATGTTTTGCTGTTATTTATAGAGCCCATTAATTTGTGTAAATCTCTTAGATTCTGCCTTTCAAAGTCTATCCTGAAAAAGAAATCTTCTTGACTTGATTGCAGCATGTTTGGCTGATCCTGCTGTTTCCCATAAAGTAATTATCATACCAGGTTCTTTGAAGTTGTGCTTCATTGTCTCCTTAAAATAGTTTCTCTGTTTTTGTTTCACTTCATCTTGATAGTGATACTTCATCTTGATAATTTGTTAACTTACATCAAAGACATTATGGAAAGAAATATATAGATACCATTAGGTATCTATATATTGGTATTAACCAATCATTTGTTGCCTGTAAAACTATTATGAAATTAGTTTACATATTTTTGTTCTCTTTAAAGCTAAATAAGAAGTAATTCCTGTAGTATTTTCTTTTCTTCATACCCAACTCTATTTGATTCTTAGTTATCTCCTCAAGTTCCTTAGAATTTTCCCAAGCCTATTCCCTTCCCTTTCCCTGGTAATAAGACTGCTCCTTCCTTTCCTCCTCCTACTCCTCTTCTCCTCACCCCCCCTTATCCTCTGACTGAAGGAGGCTTCATTATCTAGCTATCCATTCTTATGAATGGACCCTTAATGTCTTTTGAGAGTTATCTAATGATAATTTGGTAGTCATACCAGTTTTTTTATTTACAGATTTACTCTTTCTTTTTTTGCTTTGATCAGATCCATGGATTGAAGATCAATTCTTACTGCTACTTTTATAATTATTATTTTTTTTAAATCACACATTAATTGCTTCCATTCATTCAAATTCATTCCATTCATTGCTTTCCTTTAATCCTTACCATTACTTAGTCCTGGTGTTTGGTCCCTTCGTATTTTCAGTCATTCTTTTTTTCCATTCTATCTTTAGGCCACAAAGAGAAAGTAATTCTTATGTACCAGGTAGGTAGTAGGGACCAGAAAGGCTGTAATAAAATTTAAAGAACCAAACAAGTATTTTATTTGGTCAAGGGAAAATATGATGTACAGCCAGGGTACATACCAAAGTCAGAATAACCCATAGGTTTGAAATGGGTGGTGGAGGACTTGTAGGAATGGATCCCCCCCAAAAATGGTAAAAAATGAATAGCAACATTTATAGAAATTCAGAGGTAGGGAAGATTCCTATAGCCTAGGCTATTAGGAGAAAATAGCATGGAAAATTTGAGCTGGATTCTGATTATAGTATAAGCTTTATATTTTAGAGATGAAGGTATTCCAAGTAGAAACATGAACAACAAAAGTGCAAAGACAAGGGCAATATGTGTAGGGAAAGAAATGGCTAGATTGAAGCACAGTGTCTATATTGGGGAAAAATGGTAAATAAGATTAGCCAGGTAGAGTGCAGGGTCCAATCATTGTGGGCACTGGAATTAAAGATATTTGACCTTGATACAATAAGCAGTGGAGTCCCACTATAGATTTCTGAGTAGGGGAATAACTTGAGAGTAGAGCAAAGCAATTCTCACTCACAACTGCTTTTCTCCTTCCTCAGCTCTGCCTGTTTCCCAGATTCCAGTTATTCCTCAGAAAGGAAATCATAGAGACCAACAGATGGCAGCTGCATTTCACATGACTGGGGCCCAAGTGAGCTATCGTCCTTTCTCTGCCTTCATTGAAATCCCCTGGCTACTCCCTGATTGTGTCTTTTTATGCTCCCCTCATCCTGGAGTTTCTTTAGGACCCTCTTCCCTCCCTCCTACCCCTACCCAAATTAGGACACATCTCTAAATATTTTTCCCAGAAACAAGGCCTATCTTGGATTGGTCCCTAGTTCCCCACATATTTCAACTCTGCTTTCCTCCTTTCTGTTTAACACTTACCCTTTCTAGGGAGGCACATAATTATAGCAATGTTAAAGGTGGAAAAAATTAAAAGGTCATATTGTCCAACAACCTCATTTGTTAGAGGAAAATATTGAAATGTATAGAGGTTAAGTGACTTTGTCAAGGTTACACAATAAGCTAGATGTCAGAACCAAGAGTAGAAGCAAGGTTTCCTAATTCCTAGGTTCAATGTTTCTTTTAAATACTCCCACACTGTATATTTCTTCCCACTTCATTCTGCTTTGATGTTTTGATGCTCTGCTGTCTCTTATTTAAGAGCAGAGCACAGGGAACAGGAACTGAGTAGGGATCTCATGTTTCAGACATTGGTGAAAATTGAGGATGTGGCCGATGTGGCTGTGTCTTTTATCCTGGAAGAATGGGGGCATTTGGACCAGACTGAGAAGGACCTCTCTAGGAATGACAGACAAGAGAATTATGAGACCATTACTGCAGTGGGTAAGAATATGTTTTCATTTTATGGATTAGAATGAATTAGTTTTGTTATCTTGTGTAGAACATTTATGTCATACTGTATGTGTATATGTGCATGTATATACATGATGTGTAATTATGTATATATGTGTATGTATATTCCCTCCTCTTACTATTATGACTTAGAATATTTTAATTATAAACTAGAAAGTTGTCAATAGACATGAACATTTTCATACATAAAGAAGATTGGATAGAACATTATGAATCTGTTACCGAATAATTTTTTAAAATGTATTAAATTTAATATAGTAGTGCCAATATTGCTCTGCTTAGCTATGTTACCTTGCAAACTTATTCTTTTGTGTATTTTTAAAATGTTTTATTGTTGCTCTTTATTTTTTTGATATCATTATTGCTGTCTCCTACCATATTCCAAGTAAAAAAAAAAATCCCTCTTTTCTAATAGATAAATTTAATAAAAAAAAAATTTGTGTTATATATATCTGAAAATGTCTGTTTCATTATGGAGTAAGAAGTAGGAAACATGTTACCAGTCTTTTGGAGTTCTAATTATTGAGTGCATTAATTGGTGTTCTTAAGTCTTTCAAAGTTCATTCATCATTCTATATTCTATGCTCTTTATTTGATGTACACATACATATACATTGTGTGTGTGTGTGTGTGTGTGTGTGTGTGTTTTTAAAGAACTGATCAAATATGAAATTCCCACTTTGTATTTTTAAAGCCCTCCATAACCTGGCCCTTTATAGTCTTCATACATTTTTGTCTTTTCTGTGCATCCTCAATTTAAATGTATTGTCCTACTTATTCCCTGCATGTGACACTCCATCTCCCATCTCTGTATATTTTTACTGGTTCTTAGCTATGCCTAGAATTCTCTCCCTCCACTTTCTTCATGTCTTAATTCAAATCCCATCTTCTGTAGGAAACTTCTTGTTTGTTATTGCTCTTTTTGCCTCCCCCATTATTCCACTTGCTAGTATCTTCCTTTCTAAGATTATCTTTTGTGTCCGCTTTAAATGTCTTGTGTGCATCTAATTTTTTTACTTCTCTACTCTATATGTTGTGATTTAGTATATATTATATATATAAATATATGTGACTTATATTTATAAATATTTATGTGCTGTCTCCAGTAAAATGTGAGCTTTTTGTGGCCAGGGATTATTATTGTCTGTCTTTCCCCATCCCCAGCACAGAGCCTAGTACATAGAAAACACTTAATAATACTTGTTGACTTGCTAACATATTGATATTATTTTATTTTCTATAAAGTCTTTAAGAATAATATAGTTTCCCTACTTGTTTCTTATAATCACTTCTATTACTTGTTGCCTTATTTTGTGATTGCTACTCTTACTTTATTGAATTCACTAGAAGTACAATAAATTCTGCTCTAGCCTCATTTAAATTCATGAATTTTATTTTTCAAGTATATGTCTTGTAAACTACATATTTACATGATTCTGTTTTCTCATTTTTTTATTACCCTCTGTTTTATGGATCAGTTCATGCCACAATCATGATTATGACTAATAATGGTTTTTTTCCCATCATTTCCTCTTATGCTTCTATTGCTACTTCTTTATAATAGTGATCAGTACTAGGAAAAATAATCTGATCCGACTTCTCTGTCTTTCTCCCTTCTTTTAATAGAGAGCTGGATTAGAACTGGATTACTGGTTATTACACACTTTCATTTTGACATCTCTTGTGGTGTTCTTTTTCCAAAACACAGCCAGGTGATAAAAGTTCAGATCTTTTATTGTGTCCTTCAATATAGCTCGGTTAGCTCAGAGGCCTATCTCTCTGCAAAGCTCTTGCAGCTTTGTCCTTGGCTTCTGCCTCTGCTTTCTTTAGCCTCCAGCCAGCACCAAGATGGAAGATGCAATGAAATCTCTCTTGCCTTGAAGATAGGGCTTATGGGCTTCCTCCCAGAGTGCTCCTCTCCGACCCCTGGGAATGTTCCCAACAAATTCTCTCGAGTGGCTCACTGGAGCTGTATTTATGCTACTTCTCCCAGAGTGGGATTGTGGGATATCTCCCAGCATGCTCTCTGGCCCTAAGGGAGGTGTGAATTCAGATATCTCTTTCTAAACCCTGAAATCTCCTAAACGTGTGAACTCCATTGAGTACTTAGATGCTTATGAGCTCTCTAGAGGTGTGAACACAAACATCATTTCTATCAGTTGTATTTAGTACCTTGTTTCAAGTTCTGGCCCAAAATATCTCCTTCTAAGATCAAATCAATTATATTGAAGCCTGCCAAATTAGATAATTATTGTCTCTATCAATTCCAATGGCTTAACAGTTTATAAAGATTCCAACATCCTCCCACTTTGGGATTCATCTTATTTTTCTTCTTTCAGATAATCCAGTTTTTTTAAAAAACTAAACTTTATTGACATCTTTTGTTTTTACATCATAAGAATATCTCCCAATATCAAGTCTCCTTCCAGACAGTGATTATCATTAAAAAAATTTAAGAGAAAAAAGAAAAAGGGGAAGAAGAGACCAAAAAACACAGTACAACCAATGAGTATATTGAAAATCTGAAAATATATGTATTGTACTACACCCATGGACTTCCCTTTCCTTTGAGCTATATTGTTCTTCAAAAAAATTTTTTAAAATTTATTTCAGCAAATGTTTTACAATTACATGTAGAAAAAGTTTTTAAGAATCATTTTTTTTTTTAAATTTCAGTTCTAAATACTCTCCTCTCCAGTTTTCTCCCCTTGAGGAAGCAAAAAATTGACTGTATGTGTGAAGTTATGCAAAATATGTTTCCATATTTTCCATGTTGCAAAAGAAAACATGGACCAAAAAACAAACAAACAAAAAGAAAAACCATTTAAAATATTCAATCTGCATTCAGAGTTCATCAATTCTCTGTCTTGAAGGAGCTAGAGTTCCTTCATCATGAGTTCTTTGAATTTGTCTTAGATTGTTGTCTTGATTAAAGTAGCTAAGTTTTTCATTGTTGTTTTTTATTACAATATTACTGTCACTATGTGCAGTGTCTTCCTGGTTCTGCTCACTTTACTTCGCATGAGTTCAAGTCTTCCTCAGTTTTTCTGAAACTATCTTGTTCATCATTTCTTTCAGCACAATAACATTCTATCACAATTATATACTATAGCCTGTTCAGCCATTCCCCAATTGCTGGACATCTTGATTTCCAATTCTTTGCCACCACAAAAAAGAGCTGCTGCAAATAATTTTTGTATGAATAAGTCTTTCCATGTTTTTAGATCTCTTTGGGATACAAATATAGCATTGGTATGGCAAGATTAAGTAATTTTATAGCTATTTGGGCACAGGTCCATATTGGGAGTTAGATCAGTATGGCACTGAATAAGTACATTAACTTAAGTATCTTTCATTTTTATTATATTGAATTGGTCTCATGAGCAATTAATATTTCTCCAGTTGTTTGAATTTGTCTTTATTTGTAAGAAATGTGTTTTGTAATTATGTTCTTATAATTCTTGGGTTTTGTCTTGTTTGGCAGATAGACTTCATGTGTTCAGAATGCTATATTTTTTGTGATTTTGCAACATTTCCTTTTGATTGTTTTGTGTGGTTCTTTCCATTAACATTGTAATCATTGTATGTGTTATTTTCTCGGCTTTGCTTTACTTGGCATCATATCAAGTAAATTTTTTCTTGCTTCTCAGTATTCATCACATTTTTCATTTTGTATAGTATAGTAATATTCTAATACATTCATGTACCACAGTTAGTTTAGCTCCTCTTCAAACAGTAGTTATCTCTTTTTTTCCATTTCTTTGCCACTGCAAAAAAAAAAAAAATGCTACTATAAACATTATGGAATATTTGGAAACTTTCTTCTTATCAGTGCTATCCTTGTAGTATAAAGCTAGTAAGTAGAATCTCTGGATCAAAAGCTATGGACATTTTGCTCATTTTATTTTCATAATTCCAAATTGCATTTATACCTGTACCAAGGGTTCCCTTCAACACTAACTATTCACGTGTTTTGTTATCTTTGCAAATTTGCTGAGTGTAATGTGAGTTTGCAGGATTGCTTTGATTTGCATTTCTCTTAGTGAATGGGAGGGTTTATTTCATGCTTTCAGTTCTTCTTTTGAGTACTATTTGTTCATATCTTTTGACATTTTACAGAAAAATTTGAAGCCATTTTCCATTCATTCTCTCATCTTCCTTTTTCTTTCCTGTTGTATGTCTTTTCCACTATCTTTTTCTTTATTCCTGTATTATCTCATTTTGAGATGGTTTTACTCCATACCAAGGATTGCCTCTATATCTGCTCAACAGATTTCATCCACATCCTGTCCTCCAATTGATGGCCCCTCTGTTATCCCCATTCTGTCACTTATTTTAAATGTCTTCCTTGTCTTCTAGCTGGTTCTATAGTGCCTTACAATCTTGCCTATGTAATTTCCATCTGAAGAGGAAAATAAAACCCTCACTGAATTCTTCCATCCTTTCTACTTTTTGTCCTGTTTTTCTTGTCATTGGTAGCTAAACTTCTCAAAAAAGGCATATGAAATAGGTGTCTTCACTTTATTCTCACTTTCTTCTTAACCCCTTATAATTTTACCCTTCTAACCTTATCTTTTCTCTGAAATGCTCTCCCTAGTTATCAATTATCTCTTGGTTGCCAAATCCAATAATCTTTTCTCAATCTTTATTCTTCTTAACCTCTCTGCAGATTAGCATATTGTTGCTAATCCTTTTTTTTCCTTAATAATCTCTTTTCTCAAGGTTTTTGGGATAATACTGTCTCCTGGTTCTGACCACTTCTCCATCGCCCATATTGGACATTTGGTGATTTTATTTTCTGTCTTGAATTTGAATACCATCTCTATGCTGAGGAATCATCAAATGAAGTAGTACAAAGGAAAAGAGAAAAGGACCTAGAACTGAATCCTGACAGATTCCTTACAGTTAGAGGTATAATCTAGAGGAAGATAGCTAAACTTCTCAAAAAAGCCATATGAAATAGATATCTTCACTTTATTCTCATTTTCTTCTTAACCCCTTATAATTTTACCATTCTAACCTTATCTTTTCTTTTCACTATCTTTTCCTTTATTCCTGAAGCCTAGAAGCCTTAATTTTGTTAGTGTTGGAATCTCATCAAATTTATGTAATCAAAGATTATCTTTTTTGTTTTTTGTAATTGCCTCTATTACTTATTTGGTTAAGAATTCGTCTCTTGACAACAGTTATGAAAAGCATATTACCTGTTGTTTTTAATTTAAAAAAAATTTAATATATCCATTTTGAATTTATTTTAGAATATAGTGTTAGATGTTGTTCTGAGTCAAATTTTTACCAGGTTCTTTTTTTTTTTTGTAAGTTTTCACCAATTATGGAGTATTTTTTTTTTTTTTTTTTTTTTTGCCAAGTAATTTATATTTTCTGGTTTATTGAACACTGGCTTATTGAGTTCTGTTGTTTCAGATTTGTCTTTGCTTAGTAGAACATAGAACAACTAGTTCTGCCTCTGTTATTAGTCAGTAACAAATTATTTTGATCACTGCTGCTCTGTAATATAATTTGAGGCTAGAAGTACTGTTTCTTTTTATTCTCCATCTTTTTTTTTTTCATTATTTCCTTTGATAGTTTAAATCTTGTTTTTTCAGATGAATTTGTTTTATTGAATTTATTGTTTTATTGAATTCTACAAAGTATCCATTTTGATTGTTTTTATTGGTATACTATTAAAAATTAGGCTTTAATTTAAACTTAAAAAAAATTAACTTTACTATTCAGTGTCCATCTTTTTATTCTGCAGTTAAGTTCAGATTTTCAGGGTAGGTCACCCTGGGTTCCATGACAAGCTCCGTTGCCCTTTGTAACAACTAATCCATTCCAACTAATCCTTTCTACATTTTCTGATGAGTACAGAATCGTTTGAATTTCCTTTCCCTTGTATTTGAAGGTCTCAAAGGTCTTTCTTGTAATCATTTGTGAAGCTTGTTTCTGAATTGAATTTCTAAATTTCACTACTCTCTGTTTTGACATTTGCAGCCTTTTTTTTTTTTCCCCCCCTAGAGGTGATCTGAATTTTTTCAGTTGATATTTCATTTTTTGTGTTTAGAAGTTCTGGGAACTTTTCTATTATTTCCTTCTGAGAGACATGTGATGTTTAGGTTGTCCTTATAAAACGTATATATAAAATGTCTATGAGTTTTGTATGTTGAACATACTTTTAATGTTATTTTATGCTTCTCTTCTTGTAGATTGTTTATTTTACATTCCCAGTCTATTGTTTTCCATGTTATGTTATAGATATAAATATTATATCTATATTGTTATCTATAACATTATAGATAAGTCTTTTTAGTCTACCCATTGTTTATTCTGTACAGGTTATCCATTTTGCTCCAATAATTCTCATTTTTTTAAATCCCTCAGAAACGTCTTTTTCTGATTTCATGTTCTCATCTTTCATAGAGTGCTTTTTCTTATCAAGTGTTGAATCATTTCCCTTTATTTTGCCGTATATATTTAGAACCCAAACTCATTTATAGATTCAGAGACCATATTTTCTTCTATTAATATTATCCTTGTTACTATCTGTTAATATTTAGGCTCTTTAATAATTTCAATTTTTCTTTCCCTGATTTTTTCTGTTTCACTTTCTTTTCCCCTGTGATAGAGGAGATGAAAGTGTAGAGATGGTTTTGTTGTAAACTGAAAAACATCAGTAAAGACAACAGTCTTTAAGTCTCCTAGAGGTACCCTCTTGGACTGTGTAGGAGATGATTGCTTAGTGAGTTCAGGGTCAGTTTGTAGGTTTTTGCATTTTTTTAAATCTTTTAGATTCTGGCTGTCCTGGATCATGCAGACAGCTGAAGTGGCATTATTTTTGGTGCATAATTTCTCTCTTGGAGAGGTTTATGAGATTGTGGGGATCAGAGAAAATGTCTTAATAATTTCATATAATCTGAAATTCTTGTCCTCTTCTCTTTTTTTTTTTGCAATCATGTAAAATATTTCCATATTAATAATTTTGTAAAAGAAAACTCAAAAAAATGGAAAAAAAATTAGTGAAAAAATCATACTTCAGTCTATATTCAGATAATATCACTTCTTTGCAGATGGATAGAATGCTTCATCATGAGTCCTTTGGTTTTGTCTCAGATCATTGTATTGCTGAGATTCAAGAAATCGTTCACAGTTATTCATTATATAATATTTCTGTTACTGTATACAGCATTCTCCTGGTTCTGCTCATTTCTTTGCATCAATTTATATAAGTCTTTCCTGGTTTTTCTGAAATCATCCTGCTTGTCATTTCTTCAATAGTTCAATAATAATTCCATCACAATCACATACCACAGCTTGTTTAGCCATTACCCTATTGATGGGCATCCTTTCATTTTCCAATTCTTTCCACAGAAAGAGCTGAAATTTGTATTTCATACAAATAGTTCCTCTTTTAAAAAAAAAAATTGTCTTTGGAATATAGATCCAGCATTGGTATTATTGGGTCAAAGGATATATACAGTTTTATGTCCCTCTGGGCATTGTTCTAAATTGTTCTCAAGAATCAATTCACAGCTATACCAATAGTGCATTAGAGTACCAGTTTTCCTATTAATGCTTTAATACAATTTGAAAACTGGTATAGCTAGACCATCTTCCTTCATTTTTTTCCTTTTCAGAGTCACTTGATATCTTTGATCTTTTGTTTTTTTCTCAATGAATTTTGTAATTATTTTAGCTCTCCAAGATAATTTTTGGTAGTTTGGTATGGCACTGAATAAATAGATAAATTTAGGTAGACCTGTCATTTTTATTATTTTGGCTCAGTCTGCACACAAACAATTGATATTTCTTCAGTTATTTAGTTCTATCTTTCTTTGTATAAATGTGTTTTATAATTGTATTCATTTAGTTACTGTATGTCTAATAGCTCTATCTCTTCCTGCTGTATTATTTGGGTAATATACAGAAACCTGATAATATGAGTAGGTTTGTTTTATATCTTGAAATTTTGCTGAAGCTGTTATTTGTTTCAGTTGGTTTTTTAGTTGACTCTAAGTTTCTTTAAATAAACTGTCCTGTTGGCTATAAAAAGTGATAATTTTTTTCTTCATTGCCTGTACATTTATTCCTTTAGTTTATTTTGCTTGTCTTACTGTAATAGCTAATATGTCTATCATTTTATTGAATAATGATAATGGTAATACAATCCTTGCTTTACTCCTGAACTTGTTAGAATGACTTTTAACAGATTCCCATTATAGGTAAAACTGGCTCTTGGTTTTAAATAGGTACTGCCTCTCTAAAATTTTAAGAGAAGTTCTACTTATTCCTATGTTTCTAGTATATTTGACAGGAATGAGTCAAAAGCTTGTCAAAAGCTTTTTCTGCATCTGATTTTTGATGTTCTTGTTTTTAATATAGTCAATTTTGTTTATAGTTTAACTATTTTTAAACCAGCCTGCAATTACTGGTGTAAGTATAGCCTGGTCATCTTTGTGATATGTTGCCGAAATCTTCCTGCTAATATTTCACTTAAAATTTTTGCATCCATATTCTTTAATAATATTGGTCTGTAGTATTCTTTGTTTTGATTTATGAAAGTTTAGGTATCAAGACTATTTTTGTATCACAGAAGAAATTTGATAGGATCCTTTTTTTTTTTTCAAAGTTTATGTTGTAGAAATTAATTGTTCTTTAAATGTTTGCTTAGGAACTAATTGTAAGACCATCTGGTCCAGCATTTTTTTTTCCTTTGTGAGTTCATTTATGTCTTGTTCAATTTCTTTTTCTAAAATAACATTAAGTACTCTATTTCTTGTCATGTTAATCTGTGCAATTTGTATTTTTGTCAGTTTTCACCTATATCTTTTAAGTTGTCAGTTATGTATTGGCATATAATGGAGTGAAATAGTACCAAATAATTACTTTTATTTCTTAATTAGTTGTCAATTTACCTTTTACATTTTTGATACTGATAATTTACTTTTTTTTTTCCTTTTAAAAAATCCAGTTAGCTGTTGGTTTGTCTATTTTAATTCTTCCACACTTCCCTAAAAATTTTTAGTTTTTTTTTTTTTTAATTCAGTGATTTTTTGCTTTTAGTTTTGTTAAATCTTACTTTTTTTTTCTCTATTTTGGTATTTAATTGAAGAGTTTTATTTTAATATGCAGATTTTTAAAATATTAGTTGTACGCTCTAATTTTCATCTACTTTTTCTCATTTTATTGATAAAGAATACTGTGTTCCAATTAAAGGATTTCACGCAAGGCTCAGGCCAATTAGCTGTTATCATTCGTATTTCCTTAGTCTGATTTAGGTCATAATCTGAAATTTTTTTCACCTTCTTACTTTGGACCCCAGTTTGAGTTTGGGCAATCAGTTCAATGCTTGTCCATAATTGGAACTCCTATATATAGTTGGCCTTACCGTAACCCTGTCAGTTTGTTGGAAAGCTGTATGGATTCAGAGTATCAGAAATTTAGGATGTCTCCTGATCTGCAGCCCCTTCCTTTTCCCTTATCCTTTAGTCCTAGTCCAAAATTCTGTTTTGTCAGAGTGTCAGGGTTATCATCCTACGTATTTCTGAGCCTATGAGTTGAATTCTTAGTTCATAAAGAGCATGCTAGCTCTATAATATTGATTTGATTGTGTACTGACAAAGCCACTGAACCACCTCTGGTTTGTGTCCCTTTGGAAATAACTACTGGCTCATCCCTTTTCTGTCATGTATATCCTGGGCACTTTATCTGTGGGCTGAATTTATGATCTTGGGCAACAAAAATGATCCATTGTGATTTTCTGTTCACTACTTTGCCTGGCAAAAGAGCTTTCTAAATCCATTTTGGAGTAATTGTGGTGTAGAGTTCTATTGGGCTGTTTCCTCCTACTCTACAAATTTTATACGTCTTGTCAAGACCTCTTTCTACATGCACATTGAACCATTACTGATAACTCTTGAATTCAGCCATTTAGCCTATTCTAAATCCTTTTAATTGTAATATCTCTTCTCAGTAGGCAGAAATAATGAATGCTTTTCTTCTTATAGACTAATACATTCCAAATTGTGTTTCAGCAGAGAAATTGAGTTTCATTGTTTTAACATTGAATAGAGTAGGAAAGATTTTTTAAGAATTAAGAGGAAAAGGAAGATAAAGATTGAGTAGGTTTAAAATGCAAAATTAGATTTTCTTATGAGTATTCCACATATATGGTATAAGTCTTGTAGTGAAAAGAAAATATCATCATTAAAGAGATGCAGTTTTCCCTACTTAGAGAGGCAGCTGGTCTTGGAGCCAAAAAAAAAAAAAAAAAAAAAAAAAAAAAATCTGGGTTCAAGTCCTGTCTGTCATATACTGATGTGTGACCTTGAAAAGTCACTTAATCTCACAGTATTCTAGGCATTACTCTTAAGATTATAGGTTGCAGAAAATACATTAATAGAGGCAGTTTCTTTATCTGGAAGTTTCATACACTAATGAAATCACAGGTTCAGCCCCTATCACTACTGTTTTCTTGTGCTTGTCACTTTCTAAGTCTTCTTGCTGTTTTTTATTTCATCTCCTGATCTTTTATTTTCTTGCTTGAATATTTATCCAGTTTTTTTCACTTGAATATTCTATTCTACTCAAAAAGTTTCTTCTAGAAACTGACATTTGCATTTTTTAAAAATTGGTATTTCAGATTATGAACCCAGGAATGAGAATATGGAGCTGATTGTAAAGCAGGAAATTTCTGAAGAAGCAGAATCACTCTGGATGACTCCAGGAAGCATTCAAAAGAATGATTCTCAAGATCAAGAATATGAAGAATTCTCTAACTATGGAGGCCTCTTAGAAAGACCACAGGAAAATTATACAATAGAAAAACCAAAGCAATCTCCTTCTCAGAAAAGAGGCTTCAGGGATATAACAGACATGAATAAAAAACAAACCATGAGGGTGGAAAAAGGTCATAAATGTAATGATTGTGGCAAATTCTTCCTTCAAGCCTCAAACTTTATTCAGCATCGACGAATCCATACTGGCGAGAAACCATTTAAATGTAATGAATGTGGGAAAAGCTATAATCAGCGTGTACATCTTACTCAGCATCAGAGAGTCCATACTGGTGAGAAACCATACAAATGTCAGGTGTGTGGAAAAGCTTTCCGTGTGAGCTCACATCTTGTTCAGCATCAGACGGTCCACAGTGGAGAGAGGCCTTATGGATGTAATGAATGTGGGAAAAGCTTCGGTCGACATTCACACTTGATTGAACATCTGAAACGCCACTACAGAGAGAAAACCCGTCAATGTAATGAAGAGAGAATTTATATTTGGGGGAAACTGAAAACAAAACTTTGTAGTGCTGTTGGTTGGGGTAGAAGTGTTAATGGAGAATGGATAGGCAGGGGAATAGAATTTAATAAGCATGGATAAGGTCACTATAAACAGTTTTGCAACCTGAAGGAAAAGGGTAGTGGGATCAATTAGGTTCCCCCCTCTTCCCTCCCACAACATCTGATTAGCCATTTCTCTTTTGCATTTTGTTTTCAGCCATTATTTGTATTTTGGTTCAGTGTAACATTTTAGTGAGTTTGCAACCATTTAAAAATTGGAGTCAAACCATTTTCTTAAGCCATTTTCATCCTGTTGTATTCTCATTGCCTTATTAAAGAAAGCACTATGATATATGCCCCATCTTTAGACTTAATTATCTTAAACTAGATCAGCTGTGGCTATTTTATAGTTAACCTATTAATCATCACCTTTTTAACAATATTTCTTGTCGATGACTTCTTAGTGCTTTAACATTTCCTAGTCATTCTTTTTCATCCATCTTATTTCCCTTTTCCTCCTGATAGTCCTGCTTATAACTTTTTTAAGCCTATGTGCTTTCAGTCTTTCTAATTTTTGCTCCTTTCCATCTTTTTACTTTTTTCCATTATTGACCCATTCATTACTCTTATCCCTTCTTTTCCTCCTTTTCTTCTATTATCTAATGACTTATTCCCTCTTTTCCCTGTTATCAATCTCCATTCCCACCCCTAATCAGGGATTCTTCTACCTCCTTTGTAGTTATTTTTGTCCATATTTTTGCTGTATGCCCCAAGTGGGCACTCTTTTTGATTATCTCTATCCATCTTCTGTTAGCTTTGCTTTCTTTATCCAACCTGGTATCCAAAATCTTGCTCCCTAATGCCCTATAATGTAAGTCTTTCCTAATACTTATAATACTTTCATATGATTAGATAATCATGTTTACCTCTTACACAGTTTGCTTTCCTTTTGTATAGGAAACAAGTGACATTTGCATTTTCTGTTCATTGTTTCAGGTGGTGAGAAAAGGGGTAAGAACATGAAGGCATTAAAGAAGAAAATTTCTGATGCCACAGAAACTTACAGAGAAATATCATCAAAAATTCAGAAGGATGTTCCACAAGGTCAGGAGTTTAGAGATGATTGTGAACATGAAGGCTGGTTAGATAGGCAACAGGGAAAACTCACAGGGATGATACTGGGGAAGCCCCCTTCCCAGGAGAGAAATTTTAGAGAAATTATTGATATCCACAAAAAACCTTCTACAGGAGAGAGACCACATAAATGTGATGAATGTGGGAAAAGCTTCATTCAGAGTGCACACCTTATTCAACATCAGCGAATACACACTGGGGAGAAACCCTTTAAATGTGATGAATGTGGAAAGAGTTATAATCAACGTGTACACCTGACTCAGCATCAGAGAGTCCATACAGGGGAAAAACCCTATCAGTGTCCCTTGTGTGGAAAAGCTTTCCGGGTCAGGTCACATCTTGTTCAACATCAGAGTGTTCATACTGGAGAGAAACCCTTTCAATGTAATGAATGTGGGAAAAGCTTTGGGCGGCGCTCACACCTTGCTGGACATCTAAGACTCCATTACCGTGAGAAACCAAACCGGTGTCATGAATGTGGAGAAAACTTCCATCAGTATGACAGCCTAATTGAGCATCAGATGATTCATAGAAGTCAGAGTTCTCATGTAGATAGCAATTGTGAAAAAGCATATGGTTGGAATTTATCATTGATTGAAAATAAGCAAGTACTTAGGGAGGAGAAACCCTATAAATGTGATATATGTGGGAAAGCTTTTTGTTATAGTTCACACCTTGTTCAACATCATAGAATGCATACTGGAGAGAAACCTTATGAATGTGATATATGTGGGAAAAATTTTGGCCAGCGTTCTCACCTAACTCAACACCAAAAAAGTCACTCTTGTAAGAAACCTCATCAGTGTAATGAATGTGGGAGAGCCTTTGCACTAAAGTCACATCTTAATCAACACCAGAGAATACACACTGGCGAGAAACCCTTTCAGTGCAAACAATGTGGAATGAGTTTTAGTAGGAGTTGTAGCCTCATAAAACATTTGAAAAGCCATGAAAGGACAGACCTTATAAGCAGCTTCAGCACATAAACTTCATTTTGGAGAATAGTTTTTATTCAACGTTAGAGAACTTCTCCAGTAGAAAAACTTTATTAGTGTAATGAATGTAGTAACAACCTTTAGTTAGAATTCAATTTTATTACTTTTATTTACATTTTCTATTTATTGTTTGGAGGATCTACATTCAAGAAAAACATTCATTGTTAAGAATGGGAAATACTTCACTTAGCAGGTTCACCTAAAAGAAGAAAGATAAAAAATGTAATGGATGAGTAAAAGCATTTGAAGGACACACTGTTGTCAGTGAACTTCAAAAAGTAGACATTGGGAAGAATAATCTTGAATACAGTAGACTTTAAGTCTATTCTTTGGTAGCACCTACTTTAATTCATATCAAGGATTCCATATAGGTCAAGAACCTAGTGAATCAAACAGTTAACAAGTCTTATGTAGGCTATCTAGTAAAATCCTCATCATTAAGCTCCTTCAGAAGAGATCTCCTTTTCACCTATGAAGGGCTCTAGTTGGGTCCTAATTTGAACATTAAACACTTTAAAAAGAAGGTGACTTAGGGTGTCTATGTATTTGGGGACTTGGGAACCCACAAGGCTGATAAACCATTTCATGCACTTTTTATTTCAATATTTCTTCATGAGATCCACTTTTTATATGCTCAGGTTAGAATAGATATTACTGAGAGGACTTCATACTAAGGGATTTAGGGCCTGACTAGATATTTTGCCTAAGTTAATGCAATAGAGGTCAAAGGGAAATGGCATAGTGTGGCTGAATGGTCATTTTTTTTTTTTTAGAGGTGTGAGTTTGAATCCCATCATTAGGGATAGATTAATCATTTTTTTCAGATTGTTTTTACATTTTGGGGACATTCTGGAAGTATTAAGAAGAGAGGATCTTTTAGAAGAGTCAATATAGTATAATGCAAGAGTTAACATTTTTTTGTCATAGACTTTTTTGGCAGTCTGGTAGAGCCTGTGGCTCTTCTCAGAATAAATGTTTTAAATCATTTGAATTAGTAGGTTAATGAAAATGAAGATAATGTTTTTCCTATACAACTTTGCAGGCTACCCGAAATCTATCCATGAGTCTTCATAAAGTGAGATATGGAATTAAAAGACTTCGTTTTGAATTGACTTTACTACTTAACTGTTTTAAGTTTTGGGCCCTTAGTTTCTTCATTAGTAAAATGAAGTTTTATTTTCTTAACCAAACTCTTAATTTTCCTGTACAGTGTCCTCTATTTCTTCCCTCTAGGACAGATAGAAAAGGTCTGATTCCTCTTCCCCAGACCAGTCTTTCAAATATTTAAAGATAGTTATCATTTCTTATTCTAACTTCTCTAGACAAAACATCCCTAGTTTCTTTAACTGCTTCTCATAGATTTAATGAACTTCATCTTTGTGGTTGCACTCCTCCAAACATTTTCACCTTATGAGTGTCATTTCTAAACTGTGGTGTTTAAAACAGTACTCCACATGTATATTGAGAACTGAACACAATATTCCAGATAAGGACTGAGTAGGTGAAGATTCAATAGGACTGTTAACTTATTTGTAAAAGCAATGATATAAAAGCTCTTGATACAGCCTAATATTTACATTTTTTGGGTTGCCATATCATTCTTAACTCATTGAATTTACAATCCACTAAAATTCCTAGGACTTTTTCACACAAACTGCTGTCTAATCCAATGAAGTCACTTTTGAAAACAAGGAAAGACTTTAGGTTCTGAATGAACTGTTTTCCAGGCTTGACAATCATTACTTATACTTAGCCATTTGTGTAGGGAAAAGGTGGTACCAATCAAAAGAAACCATAGACTAATGGTTAACTGCTTATTGAAGATAGGGGATTCAAAAGACAAAGTCAAAATTTCAAGTGAATAACTTAGAATATGGAATCTGAAATTGGGTTTTAAAGTTCTGTACCACAGCTTAAAATAAAATGAAGAGCATATTTCATATAAGGGAGTAAAAATATACTTATCTAGAATCTTATAAAATTGATCAAGGAGGCTTTAAACTGAAAAGAAAAGGTATGAAGGAAAACTGACATGTACATAAGCCTGTTTATATAAATTGATACACGTGTTTGTTTTAAAAAGGTGACACTGCAACCAAAAAACAAACCCAAATACTATGCTACATTTAAATATAGTTTCTGTGAATGAGGTAATTATGTTGCATTCTGGCCTGCTTACTCCACAGCTGGATTTATGCATATAAATTTATTAACCTAGATATCATAGATAACTACCAGAGTAGCAGCTACACGATGAGCATTGGAAATAATTTACAAGGCATTACCCAAGCTATAAAATATATGATTTTAAACATCTATACAGATTCACAAAGTATAAGTGACATAGAAAGTTGAATGATAGACAAATTTGACTTCATATCACTGAAAATTGGTGGGATAGGTTTCAGAACACAGGATGTTTGGTCAATTAAGAAGTCAGAATAAGTAGCCTTGTACCTTAAGAAAATACATAGGGAAATCCAATAGAGAAAATTATTAGGAAACATTTGATTGCAGATCAGTGAAAGAATAGGAAGTATTTATTGGGAAGTATAGAACACCTGGCAAGGATAGCTATAAGTAGGTTACAGGGCTCAAATGAGATATCATGATGGTGATTTAAAGCTATTTGTACATCTAATTGAGCTCTGCTAAAAGAATAGTTGCTAAGAATTGTGATTTGCCTTGGATCATTATCTTCAAAGGTGAAGGTAACTGAAGTTACTATTCTAGACATAATCTTGACAAGGACAAATTGTTTCCTACAAATACAGCTTTGTAGAAATCATGAGGTCAAGAGACTTCATCATAGTTCATGATGGAGAAGAAAAGTAGGATATAATCTGATATGCACCTAAATTTTGAGAGAGCATTTGTTCTCCATAACCCAAGAGGCCAAAACTAGGAACAAATAGGTAAAAGTTGTGGGAAGACAGATTTGTACTTGTAAAGAAAAACTAAATAATTAGAATTATGCAAAAGTGTGACAGACTGCCCATTAAGTAGCACTTTATTCTTTTCTAGAGGTCCTTTGGGTAGAGGCTGGATCAGGGGTTCTTAAACTTTCCTTTTGCAACCCCTTTTTTCCCAAGAAATTTTTATGTGAAACCTAGTACATAGATACACAAACCAAACGTTTACTGATAATCGTAGTTTCACTATCCTCACATTCAGTTATAAGACCCCCTATGGGATCACAAACTACAGTTTAAGAATCTGGGGATTAGATGATCTCTTGTGAAATGATATCAATGGCACTGATTCAAGAATCAAGAAAACTAACATCAGAGGTCAAACTAGATGGCCCATGAAGTCCTTTCTAGCTCACAAATTTTGTGACTTTATGAAAGAACTGAATATTAGGAGTTAGGTACATAGGTATAGATAGGAGTATTTTTCTCAATCTTAGTGGACTAGCATTTATTAAATACCTAACTGAGGACACAGGGATGGACAGACACATACACATAATACACCCCTCCTTTCGAGAAGGTCACAGTCTAATGGGGATAACCACAACTTTATACAAATATACACAGAATAAATCAGAAGTGATCTTAGAAGCAAGGTACTAAGATTAAGAAATGGGAAAGACATTTTACAGAAGGTGGGGACTTCAGTTAGGACTAAAGGAAAGCTAATAAGTGGAGACCAAGAGAGAGAAATTCTGGCATTGGGAAAGTCTTGCATCAAGAGAAAATGTGTGGAGTTGAGAGATGGAGCATCTTATTCAAGGAATAGCAAGGAGGCCAGTATCATTGGATTGCAGAGAATGGGAAAGGGAATTAAGTGTAAGTTGACTGGGTGATAGTTGTGATGGGGTACAAGTAGTAAAGGATTTTGAAAACTGGACAGAGGATTTTATCTTAGAGGCTGGAATTTATTGAGTAGGGTAATGACATGGTGAGATCTGAGTTTTAGGAAGGTTTGTTTGACAACTAAGTGGAGAATGGATCATTGGAGTAGATTGTCTTAAGGCTATTGCAATAGTCCAGGTTTGAGGCTGGGGACCTGCACCAAAGTTGTTGCAGTGTCAAGAGAGAAAGAATGTGTTTATGAGATGAAGATTGAGATGAAAGGACTTAAAGATGTAGGAATAAGGTTGGTCAGTGAGAGTAGAAGATAATACATAGGGTATGTGTCTGAGAGACTGGTGATATCTTTTATAGTTGTAAGGAAGTGATAACAAAATGGTTCAGGGTGAGAAGAAGTAGAAGATAATGAGTTCAGTTTTGAAAATGTTGAATTTGAGATGCCTAGAGACATCCATTTTGAAATGCCTAAAAGGCACCTAAAAATGTAAGATTGGAGGTCTCTTAATGATTCTATCCTCCGATCTTCCCTCCCTGTACCCCGCATGGAAAATTTATCTATGTTTATATTAGACTAAGAAGAGCATAGAGGAGAATTAAAAAAAAAAAATCCCTAAATATTTCAATCCCTGGGGAAAGATTGGAGTCCTGAAAATGAAGGACTGGTCTTTTAGCATTGTGTCAAAAGCTTTGATCTTGGAATCCCAATGGTCTGAGTTGAAAGCCTACCTTTGATTCTTATTGTAACTTTGGGGAAGTTCTTAAAACTGAGTCCTAGTATTCTCATTTACAAGTACATGATAGTACTTTCATTATGTTCCTCAAATAATTGTGAAAATATCCCTTTTTAACATTAGAGAGTATTAGGTTAGCTTTTATATAAAGTTTATATCTGTCTGGAATAACATGTAGGGATTGACCTTTAGATTTGTAGGAGAACTTTAGCCAAAGAATTGCAAAAAGGAATTTTCCCTTTGCATTTGTCTTTGTCACTTTTCATCAAATTCTGATCAATCATCATTTAGTTCTTGAGTTCCCATTCACCTTTTGTTATTACCATTTCTCCAGGAATCCTGCAGTTTTTATTTAGTGGGTAGTTTGAACTGATAAAATGTCAGGCTTCAGGGCCCTTCAGAGCCTTAAGACTCTCAGGAAGTTAGTTTGGTTCAGGGGTGGAATTTAGAATGGTATTTTATTGATCTGATCAGCATCTTGTGGTCAATTTGTTAACTATTTGCTTTCTTCAATTCAGCCATGCTTTGAGCTACCTGCCACCTTCCTCTCATGCAAGTCACACTCACTTATATGATTTGCTCATATAGTGCACTGTCCTCCCATCTATTAAGAGTATGGAATGTGCTGTATAACTATTTATGAAATAGATATGTCTTTGAGAAGTTAGTTGAAGATTTTTTTATTTACCCATTGAAAATAAGAAATATGTTTTTTTTGGAAACAATACTGTGGCATATCAAAATTATACCTGAGAATTTAAAATTTAAAAGGGAAATATTTTTTTTTCTGATAAAAGGTTAAGCATACTCAAAAAAGGTTTCCACAAATTACAGAGTTTTCAGGGGTTGAGTTTAAAAACTGAAAGAAAAATTTTCCATAACTGAGCTAAAGAGAACAATTTTGTTCCCTTATATTAAAACAAAACAAAACCACCAGAAAAAAAAATGGGAGAAAATGAAAATTCTAGTTCCTCAGAGTAGCTTTTAGGACTTTTAGTTTTAATAGAAACTTTTTGCTTTTGGGATGGGGTGAAAGTGAAAATTTTCTTAAAAGCAAAGGTTAATTCACAAATGTTTATACAACATGTAAATATATGTATAACATACAGTAAATTGAAGTACTCAGGGAACCATACTCAAAGCTCATGGATTATCAGATTCTATAAAATAAATTGTTAGACAACATTACATTAAATAGCTCCCTGTAAATGAGTGTAAAATGAGGTTCAGGTTAACAAAGTATACCTGTATATCTGAGTATATTTGAAGCATGTAAGTGTATTTTTAAAAATGTGTGTATATTTGCTATTTGTGTCAATATTTTTATTTCTGTGGGTAGGTATTTCTGGGGATTTATATTTTGTGACTCTTGAAGCATGTTGTTTAATCTCCGTATTAATCTGTAAAAAATAGGTATATTATCTATTCTACCTCACTTCTTTTCATTATACTGATATTTAGAAAATTGAATAGTAAAAGCACTTTGAAAAAGTTAAGCACTATACAAATGATAAATAAGGAAGTAACTCTGAAAAAGTCAAAAGCCCCAGATACGTTGTCATTTTTGTAACTGGATGGGAATAGCTGTGAAATCATTTATTTAAAGAAAATGGGTTAATATAAATATGCATGTACCTGTTAATCATTCAACTTTTATTTCATCTTTCGAAGAGAAGTGATGAAAAAGAACTTAAAAGCACTAATTCTGGACTCTGATGCTCTAAGACCAGATTCTACATCTGAGACTGATTATTTCTGACACTGATTGGAAAAGTCACTTAATTTCCCTGGGTCTCAATTTTCTATCATTAAAATGAAGGGCTCCTATTAGACATCTTCTGAGATCCCTTCCAGGTCTACTTTTATGATCCTAGATTTAGTTCATATATTCAGGCATTTTTCTTCATTTCTATTATCCCAGTCCCAGTCCACTCTTACCTTATGTATTAATATGGCAGGAAGACCAGATTGTATAAATGGGAGTGTCATAGTTGATTTTTTTTTAGACAGACATGCCAGAATTTACTCACCCAAATGAATCTTAGTTCTAGTGATGCTGCTTGCAGTTGCTCAATATATTTTGTACTCTTGGGAAGTTACCTTCAAAGCTAGTTTAGAAGTCGCACACGCAAAAATTTAGTCTTATCACCTTAATTAGTTTGTAGCCACACCTGCCTTAACTAAAAAATTAGGACCATTCATTATAGCATTGAAGACTTACTGAGTTTGAGTAGATTGAGAATGAGTTGATCAGTTTCTTTTATCCATTTCATTTTCTTTATTTGATGGCAAATTCCTCTACCATATTATAAGGTAACACAATGTTTGAATTAAAGAGGAGAAGAAAAAACCCATGCACAAGATTTAAATATTTAAAAGATATCTATTAAAGGATATTTACAGGTGACTGAAGATGGGAATGGGATACTATGGGATTCCAAATCTGCATGGTGGTATAGCAATTCTCCAGATTGGGTTAGTAATGTAGCAAGTTCAGTGATGGCCTCTCAGCTTTCCCTTTTGGTAAGCAAGTCTCAGGTTAAAGTAGTCTGCCCCTGACTAGTCTCAGGAATAGAAAAAAGAGCATTCCTGGTCCACCACATTAATGGGGTTAGGAATGGTGGCATCAAAGGACATGGTGACTTTGGTTCTTTGGTCACTGTAACTTGACAGGTACCATCTCCCTTCTTTATGAGCCTATAGGTTTCTTCCTGAGGACTTTTAGTATCTGCCTCCATTAACATGTCCATTTTAACTTGTGCTGTTCCCAAATCTAGTACCTATGCTTGTGCTTTAATTGCATGATCTTTGAAAACTTAAGAACTCTGTCACTGCTGCTAAATGTATTAGACCAATTTATGTGCAGCTTTCTTGTACTGGTTAATTCATATTCCCCCTCTCATTATCCCAATCAGTCCCTTCTCCTATCCACTAAACTAATTATTACACACAGGTAGGACCTCTACCATTTAGAAGACTTTTTCATCATTAGAAGGGCCCTAGCAATGGGGTGCTACTTTTTATATCTGACCATCTAATTACCCCAACTTTCATTTTTATGTCTTATATTGTTATTTTTAAACATAGATTGTGGTGGAAATGTCATTTATTAAAATCATTAGTAATGTTTAAAGATATTTTATATGAAACAAAATATTTAGCCTTCACAATAAATGTGTAATAGAACCTTAATTAATGATTAAACCTAATTCTTCTTCCTTACCTTGGACATTAGCCAGTGTTTTGTCATATGGATATAAGATTTTTAAAAGGTTGAAGTTTTCACAAAAGAAAATTGAGTAATAATGTATTTAGTCTCAAGGCTTCAATTTATTGAATTTTTCATTAATCTATATCCAATCCATTTCTAGCTTGGAGAGAGATGTACAAACCAGCAAAGTCCCTCATTACTTATAAAAAGAATTGGACCTAAAAAGATTTCAGGTAACAGAATCTTTAACCAAGAGGGAAAATATAGGTTCTACAACAGTCACCATTCTGTTCCTTCTTAGGTCACTTTCTCCTTAAAAGTTCCTTCGAATGATCAGTATTTGAACTTTAACTTTCAAAAAGGAAGACATTGTCCTCATTGTCTCACATAATGCCAACCTCTACTGCTATATGAGGAAATAATGATCCTATGTAGACAAAGAGTTGCTCCATTTCAAAGAAAGACCCTAGTTTTTGTTCTTCTTGTTTTTCTAAAGGGAACTGCCTAGAGAAGTTGTTTCTTAATATTTGTAGAAAAATATTTATAGTTTTTTAAAAGCATACTTCCACATTCCTTTCAGTGGCTGACAGGATAGATGATAGGGATGACAAGAATAAATCAATAATTTATTAGAATGGATAGAATGGGTAGGTAGAATGTGGAAATAGGAGGACAAGAATAGCAATGTGCTTTCATCTTGCACTGGTTTCCCTAAATACCTCTGGTGACTAAAGTAATATATTTGTATGTATATTTGCATTCATACTTTCAAGACAGTGGCTGCCAGAAACTAATCCTCTGCTGGAAAATGTCTTTCAGGATCTCAAACAAAAAGTTAAATTTGAAGTTGTTGAATTAGGTCTCTAATAATTCATATTGTTTTCAGTTTTAAACTGATTTTAAATCTCCCTTATAAAACTTTAAAACTTGGGAGTTCACTGTTTTATTTATCAAGATAGATTCATCTTGATCTCAAACAATATCACCCTAACTGTGTATTTGTCTAGTCCAAATCCTTTATTGTCTCCTTTAAAATCTTGTCTCCTTGCCTAGGGTCCAGCTAGCTTTCTTGAGATCCTTCAGGAGTCTTGGTTTCAGTGGAGAGGTGCAGGAGGCCAGGCTAGCCACCTGGAGCCTGACCGAAGATGGAATCAATCAATCTCTCTCTCTCTCTCTCTCTCTCTCTCTCTCTCTCTCTCTCTCTCTCTCTCTCTCCCTCCCTCCCTCCCTCCGAGAGCTCGAACTCCCAGCTTATATGCTCTACACTGAGTATAAACCAATCATTATATCACTAAGAAGCCATTTTTTGTTGTAAGATTAAATCAATCATACTTAGAGAACTATTAAGCACCATGCTAAACTAGATAACCATTGTCTTTATCAATTCCACTGACTTTGCACCTTGTAAGAATCCTTATTTCAAGTTCAGAGTTCTGGCCCATAACAGGAATAGGGACTAGACTTGTGATTTTATTGTTATATGAAGAAATTCCTTTAACTAATTTAGATCAGCCTCTTCTTTACAATGTATAAATAAACATGGTGAGTTGCATGGGACACAGAGAGTTTAAGTGATTTAATGGGGATCATAACAGCCAGATTGTGGCAGAAGGCAAAATTTCAACCCAGTTTTTCATAGGTTGGAGGCTACCTCTATTAATATGGCTTGATGCCTGGTAGAAGTTCAGCTATCAATTTTTTAAAAAATGAAATTGATTTATTCTTTTATTCTCCACTCTTTGAAAAGTTTTATAGGTGTTTTCATGAGGTTTTTTTTTTTAACCCTCTTATAGTAGAGAAAAGTGTAAGAAAAAGCAGTAATGAGTAGAAAGCCAACATTTCCATTATGGTTCAATACCAGAAACTGCATGGTTTTTGTATTTTTGTAGGACTGAATAATAAATAGAAAAGAATCCCAGGATTACGGCATACTGTTAGGGAAGCTGAGGGCTTAGTGTAGGGAAGCCTGCTCAGTTTTATATAATAAATGTTGGGTGCATATAGTGGTTTTAATAGGTATCAGGAAATAATGTAGGTCAGAATGAGGTTGGATGAGTCCATGGCTTAAGTTTCAAGGTATTCTGGTCACTCTGAAGAGAGACCAGCAGAACTACGCCAATCATTCACCATCAAATTCCACTCTCTTCAGCTGTACCATTCCCACAAAATTTTATAAAGCTGTTCCAGCTGCCATTCCCTTCAAGTAAGTGGCAATCCAAGAAGTTCTGCGTTATACTAATACTTTGACCAGGATCTTTATGAGTGTTTTTCACACCCAGAATTCCATCAGAAGAGAAAAATGACACCATTAGGGTCATATTCACCCTATTCCAGAAAAAGTTATTCACTTAATTAAAACTCTGATATTATCCTTGGAGTGGTAACTAAAGAGACAGAGATAATACATCTATTAAACACTTATTTTTGTATCAGGCTCAGTGGTAAATACTAGCAATACAAAACCAAGAAAATATGACAGTGAAAATATACAAACTTTTGGGTTATATGATCAACCTGAAACATTAGATACTTTCTGAAGTCTTTCTGATCCCTCAAACTTCTCCAAAGAAGAATTATGCACAAAAGATAATTTCAGTTGTCTTCTATGACCTAAAACACTATGAAAGTTAATGAGATATGGTGAGGGGTGTCCCTATCATGGATTCTCATTTTGAAACTCAAAGGAAAGCAAAAGGAAAAAAAAAAAGAGCTTCTTATTCTCTCACCCTCCTCCAAGGTAGACTTTAGTTCCTGACAGGAGGAAAAATGAAAGGGTAGAAGTTTGGCCATTTTGCTCTCATTAAAAAGAAGGGGTTAAGAATATCATCTATCTGTCTGTCTATCATCTATCTATGTGTGTATTGGCTCCTTTAAATATTTTTAATCTAGTGAATATGTTTTTTAGATTTAATATAAATGCTGATCACCATTTTAATGGAGGGAAAACAGGATACCCAGCTTTATATCAAGGGCTTGATCCTCTTCCTACAAAATACCATTTCTATAAATGAATACACATAGGAGGTGGCCAAGAAACTCATTTATCTAAATCATACTGAACAGAAATTATATATAAGTTTATATAGGAGAATATTTATTAGCAGAATTTTCCAAATGGGAACAAAGTAACAAGAAAAAGGAAGCCTTAGGTCTTACTCAAGGGAAAATTCCACAAACTCATTAGTGTAGCAAATTGAAGATAAAGACATGATGAGAATTGCCAGGTTCTTCCATCAGATTCTTATCAGTTCTTCAGCAACTTGAAATGGCATTGGCATCAACCATCTCTCTTGAAATTGGACACCAGGAATACCTGAAACCCAAAGAGTTTTGAAGACTCAAAGAAAATTGAAGGTTTAATAAGAGCAATGCTTTTATATTTCCTGCTCTTACTAACTTTCTGTCCATCATGCAGGACATTCATTTTCACCAGTGAGAGTCCCATACCAATGGATTTTGGAACTGGGCTTACAGAGGTAGCAACTCAATGGACTAAAAGAAAAGGCAGGTAAATACTTAAATACTAATATAGTTGCTCAAGCTGACCTATGGGCTTGCAAGGAAAAAACTCTGCTGCACATTCCACATCTTGCACAGTGTATGGTGTGGTGATAGTAATCTGCTACAGCAACACTCAGCCAGAGAGATGGGGAAAAGAGGGAATGAAAGTGTGATACCAGCATGTGTGTGGATCCAGGCTTGAAACAAAGGGAACTGTGATCATGCATCTTTTTCAGGAAATTACTTGAGACAAAGACTGAAGCTAAGGCAATATGAATTGCCCAGTATGGGAGGAGTTAGAGAAGGCTTAGAACCCAATCCTTAGGAAAAGGACTAAAATTACCAAAAATCTAAAGAAAAATCAGTTAAAAACCTTGAGCACAAACATAAACCAAAGGAGAAAATATAATTAACAAAGGGGAAGATAGTCAAATGATCTAACAGTGTCCAGACATCTAAGAATAAGTATGCGCTGTTCCATTGCACTACTTTTGGAACATCCTTTATTGCAAGACAAAGAAAAATGATCTCATGAGGATGAAGACCCTATGCATTCTCAAAAGCATGGAAGTATATAGGACATCCATAAATAATTTAAAAAGGAAAAGTGAAAAAAATGGGAAAGCAGATTTACAAGACAGAAAAACTTGAATCCATGGTGGCAAACCACCAAAAAACCCCAAGAGAATAAATGATTGGGCATAGAAATATACAGAACTAAAGAATGATCTGGAAGAAGAAAAGCACAATAACATTAAAAGAAAATGATCTCTATATAAGCAAAGCCTTGATCTCAAAGACAAGATGCATAGAGACAAATGAAAGATTATAGGTTTCCCAGAAAAATGTGATATATCTAGATACCAAGCAACAATATATAAAATTGTCCAGAACATCTGAAAGCAGAAAAACAATCAAAGGAATCCACAAATTACATCTTAGGGAGAAAAATCATATACTGTACTGTCATTAAAATTCTTAAATTTAACCATTATGTGTGTCAGAATTTGCAACATATAAGTGAGGAAATTTATATAATACAAGGCTATTCATACCAGAAGCCAAAAGAGGGTATGAAGAAAGGAGCTCAAGATGCAACCCAAGATAACATTCTGCAAACCTAAGCCAAATCATTATTGAATAAAATATAGATATTCAATAAAAAGAGGAATTTGAAGCATTTCTGGAAAGAAAACTAAAACAAGTTATTTGTCTTGAAAACACAGACAACAGAAATAAAAAACAGATAAACAAATATCACAGCCAACAAAGGGACAGGTAATGGCAAATAGGAAAAAAAAATATTATGGGGAGGGCAAAGGTCACAGTCAAGGAAGTAAGAAAATTCTTAAGATGGAGAAATATTTTTGTCCCATTTTTCATCTCCAAGAATTGGTATTTCTGAAGGTAAGGCACAACAGAAAAAAAGAGATCAGAAAGCAAGATCTACAAGGTAATATGGACTCTATTTAGAAGATGAAACTCGAAGGTATCTTAGAAACTTTAATTTTGTGAGGAATACAAAAGCTAGAGAAGGAATAAATAAAAGGATCATGAATTAAAGAACAAAACTCTAGAACTGACAGAAAAGGAACAAAAATAAAGAGAAGTAAAATCTTTTTTTGAAAGTGCAGAAAACAAAATAAAAAAGTTGTAGAGAAGAAGAAAACTAGTTTGTTTGTTTGTTTTTACTACTTATTGAGAGACAAAAAAAGGTAAAAAATTAGAAAAATAGATAAGAGGAAGATGAAAAAGAAATCATTAAGTAAGAGGAAATTCCAATCTGGGAAATGAGTGACAAATGGGAAGGAAAGAAAAATCTTGAACATAAGGGGAAACATGCACATACGGTTGTCTTAAAGAAAATTAAGGTAAAATAATTGAAGTGACAAAGTATTGTCTTTAAAGAGGAAGAGGAAAAATCTAATTTGGGAAAAAAGCTCAATATAGGGACAAATTTTTTAAGAAGATAAATCTTGTATTCTGATGAAAGTGGATTTCTTTGACAAAGAGAAGATCTAATTCAGTTTCAATTGATCAATGATGGACAGAAGCAGCTACACCCAAAGAAAGAACACTGGGAAATGAATGTAAACTGTTTGCATTTTTGTTTTACTTCCTGGGTTATTTTTACCTTCTGAATCCAATTCTTCCTGTGCAACAAGAGAACTGTTCGGTTCTGCACACATATATTGTATCTAGGCTATATTGTGACATATTTAGCATGTATAGGACTGCTTGCCAATCTGAGGCAGGGGGTGGAGGGAGGGAAGGGAAAAGTTAGAACAGAAGTGAGTGCAAGGGATAATGTTATAAAAAATTACCCAGGCATATGTTCTGTCAATAAAAAGTTATAATTATTTTAAAAAGGATAAATCTTTCATAACCTTGAATGTAAATGGATTAAAAAATCTATTAAAATTTCTAAAAGTTATTTGGATGAGAAAACAAAACCTCATAGTCTATTGCTTATAAGAAACATATTTTTAAACAATTTAAATTTAAATTCTGTATAAATCCCTCAGTTTTGGATAAGTCTTTATTTAAAGATAAATATAATGGAGAATTGAATAAATTGCTGGAAAACTAGTATTAAAAGATTTGTGGCATTTCCAAATGGGACTGCTAAAGAATGTACATAAACCCAGCATCATCTGCAAATTTTTCAAAAATTGACTTATTAGAATATAGAGATATTTCAAGTAAATGTAAAAAGACAGAAACAACAAATGCTTTTTAAAGAACAAAGTGTAATAAAAAACAATCTGTTCAGCAAGCATTTTTAAAAGATGGGGATCCAAATAGAGGCTTGACAAATTCTAAATAGCCAGTCAAAAAATACATCATATGAACAAGAATTATATGAAAGAAAATGATAGTGGTAAAAAAAAAAAAAAAAAAAACAACATACTCAAATTCTCTAAGAGATAGCTATAGTTCTCAGGGGAAGAAAACAATTTAGTCTCTACTTTTTTTATAACTTTTTATTGACAGAACATATGCCTGTGTAATTTTTTACAACATTATTCCTTGCACTCACTTCTATTCTAACTTTTCCCTTCTCTCCCTCCACCCCCTCCCCTAGATGGCAAGCAGTCTTATATATGTTAAATATATTATAGTATATCCTAGATACAATATATGTGTGCAGAACCGAACAGTTCTCTTGTTGCACAGGAAAAATTGAATTCAGAAGGTAAAAATAACCTGGGAAGAAAAACAAAAATGCAAACAGTTATACTTATTTCCCAGTGTTCCTTCTTTGGGTGTAGTTGCTTCTGTCATTGATCAATTGGAACTGAATTAGATCTTTCCTTTGTCACTTCCATCAGAATACATCCTAATACAGTATTGTTATTGAAGTATATATAATGATCTCCTGGTTCTGCTCATTTCACTTAGCATCAGTTCATGTAAGTCTCTCTAAGCCTCTCTGTATTCATCCTACTGGTCATTTCTTAGAGAACAATAATATCCTATAATATTCATATACCACAATTTACCCAGCCATTCTCCAATTGATGGGCATCCATTCATTTTCCAGTTTCTAGTCACTACAAAAAAGGCTGCCACAAACATGTTGACACATACAGGTCCCTTTCCCTTCTTTAGTATTTCTTTGGGATATAAGCCTAGTAGTAGCACTGCTGGATCAAAGGGTTTGATAACTTTTGATAACAGTTTGATAACTTTTGGTGCATAATTCCAGATTGCTCTCCAGAATGGTTGGATTTGTTCACAACTCCACCATCAATGTCCCAGATTTCCTGCATCCCCTCCAACATTCATCATTATTTTTTCCTGTCATCTTAGCCAGTCTGACAGGTGTGTAGTGGTATCTCAGAGTTGTCTTAATTTGCATTTCTCTGATCAATAGTGATTTGGAATACGCTTTCATATGAGTAGTAATAGTTTCAATTTCATCATCTGAAAATTGTCTGTTCGTATCCTTTGAAGTCTCTACTTTCAAAGAGCTGTATTTTAATAAAAAACTGGAAAGCATGTAAGAGGGAAGGAAAAATGGAGTAAAAAAGAGAGAACAGGGTACAAAGCGGTCATTGGGGAAGTAGAACACCCAAGAGTGAAGAGAAGATTATTCAGGGCTCCTAAAGATATGATGTGCCAAGCAAGAACTGACCAATCAGTAATTAGAACTCAAAACAGAGTCATACATAAAAGGGGGAGGGGTAGGGAGAGGACTAGAATTAGAAAAGGAAGTGACCTTGGAATGAAATGAGCAGCAAGTCTGACTCTTATCAATATATGATAATCTCAAGCAAGTATTCAGTATAATAAGGGAAATAGGTCTATTGCAAAACCATTTGTATGAGGACAAGGGAAGGGAAGGGGAGATGGAGAAGACCAAAATTTTAGTTAAGAATGAAGTGAACAACTTAAGGCTTCTTAGGGAATAGTTCCCAGTGTAGAATCATACTTAAGAAAGTCAAAGTGGTTGATGGAGAGATGGAACATCAAAAGAGTGATCTGGTGTGGAGCTGTGATGTCTAGTTATTGAATGCTTGCCAGCAGCAGAGTTCAAATTTATCACTTATCTCACAGCTTACTTCATAGCTTCAGTTGACATTGCCTCATGGACATCTAGCTTTTAGCTGTGCTCTGTGACTCTTCTCATTACATATTTATCAGCAAGATTCTAAATTAACTTTAATCTGAATAATATTTTTAAAAAAAGGCAATATTCTCATTTTCCAATTGATCCTCTTCCTTAAAAGAGATATGGAGAGGAGCCAAGATGGTTGAATAAAAGCAGGGATTTGATAGCATCCCTAAATTTACCTCTAAACAATATTAAAATACCATCTCAAAATGAATTCTATAGTGATAAAGCCAAAAAAATATATAGGATGAAACAATTTTCCAGCCCTAAACAACTTGGAAGTTTGGCAGAAAGATCTGGCTCATGCAATGAGAGCGGAGTCTAGTTCAGTACAGACTACAGCTGGCAAAACAGCAGTAGACCTGAGGGGAGGGGAGAGAGAGGAAACTGAACCTATAGCAGACAGTGGCTTCCGGAGCTCTCAGATGTTAAAAGGGTCGGACAACTGTCAGAAGGTGATTATGCTGGACTTGTTGGGACTGGGAACAGGACTCTGTTGCATTGCCCATGTTCACTTTTGGTGAGAGTTAGGAGGAATACTAGCAGGAGTGGGAACCTAGTCATAGTTCCAGAGTAGAAAACCATGCTGGTACTTATTCCAAGAGAGAGTGTAAGCCAAGAAAGCAGGGACCACATCTCTCTTTGGAGCATATCACCTTGAAAGAACTGAGAGCTTGCAGATCCTCAGAGCTAGCAGAAAACTTGAAACTTGAGACAGTGTCCTCTTTACTTGGGAACAGAGTCCATTTTTAACATAAGGTTAAAAATTTTAAAAAATAAACTGGAAAAATGAGTAAACAATAAAGAATCTGACCATAGAAAGTTACTGTGGCTACAGGAAAGATCAAATCACAAATTCAGAAGAAATCAAAGCAACTACATGAAAAACCTTAAAGAAAGATATGAATTTCTCTCAGGCCCTGATGAGCTAAAAAAAAAGTATTGTAAGAACTAAATAATTCTCTTACAGAAAAACTGGGGAAAATTTTGATGAGAGTGAAGCAAGAAAAATCATGGGGGGAAAAAGTGTCAATGGCTTGATAAAAAGACACTAGGAAAAAAATGAAGAAAATAATATTTTAAAAACAGAATAGACCAAGTAAAAAAGAAAGCACAAAACCTTACTGAACAAAATAATTCCTTAAAAAAATTAGAATTGGGCATGGGGAAACTAATGACTCCATGAAACATCAAGAAAATAAAAAAGAATGAAAATAAAATAAATGAATGAATTTATAAATAAAATTAAAAAGAATGAAAAAATAGAAAATACGAAATATTTCATTGGAAAAACAACCCACTTGAAAAAGAGATCAAGGGCAGATAATTTAAAAATCATTGGGCTACCTGAAAGCCACTATCAAAAAGAAAACAAAACCCTGAAATATCATCTTTCAAGAAATTATTATGGAAAATTGCCCTGATATACTAGAACCGCAGGATAAAATAGAAATGGAAGACATCTGCATGTTCAGTGAATTTCTCCTAAAAGAGATTCTATAATGAAAAATCTTAAGAATAATATACCAAATTCCAGAATTCCTAGGACAAGGAAAAAATATTGCAAGCAACTAGAAAAACACAATTCAAATAATGTGGAGTCAGGATCACAAAATATTTAGCAGAATTGGAGATCCTAGAACATGATATTCTGGACGACAAAGAAGCTAGAATTACAATCAAGAACCTATCCAGCAAAATTGAGTATAATCTGTCAGGGGAAAAAATAGCTATTTAATAAAAATAGAGGACTTTCAAACATTCCTGATGAAATGACTAGAGCTGAATAGAAAATCTGATTTTCAAATACAAGACTCAAGAGAAATATAAAAAAGTAAATAGGAAAGGGAAATCATCAAAGATTCAATAAGATTAAACTGTTTATTTTCCTACATGGGAAGATGACATTTGTAACTCCTAAAACTTTATAATTATTAGGTCAGTTAAAAGGCATATACATAGACATGGGGCATGGGTGTGAGTTAACTATAGTGGGAAAATATTTTTTAAAAATTAGATGTGAGAAAGAGGGAGGCATAAATGCTCTTGACAATGCAATCCCAAGACCTCCTCAGTAAAGACCTCTGAACTAATCAATCATGCTTCAACCCTATGTTGATAAAAAAAAAACAAAAAACAAAAAACCTTAGAGCCTATTAGCATTCATTTGTACCAATCATACTTTAGTTCCCAGCTGATAGTGTGACTCAGCACTTATACTCTCTATACTTACACCTATATAAACTCATCTGCTTCCCAACTGGAGAGTTTGATCCTCCTTCACAGAGAAGAGCCTGTTGAATATTACTCAATTTGGAGACAGTTTGCACTTTAATTCTTTAAAGATGACCCACAATACATACCAGGTATTCTCAAGACATTGGGAGAAGGGAGAGATAGAATGGGATAAATTATTTCACATAAAAGAGGTGCAAAAGAACTTTTACAGTAGGGTAATAGGTAGCTTGAACTTTTCTCTCATTGGAATTGGCTCAAAGAGGATAACATATACACTTGAGTATATAAATCTACCTTACTTTACAGGAAAGTAGGAGGACAAAAGGCTAAGAAAAGGTGGAGGGTGTGCTTGATAGAAGAAAAAGAAAATTGGGGGAGGGGTAGAAGCAAAACAGGGTGAAAGGAGAGGGGTTAAAATAAATAGGGTGAAGAATAGGATGGAGGGAAATTTCCACCAATCATACTTTAAGTTTTTTTACAGCTATCTCTGGAAAAGACTTTATTTCTCAAATATATAGAGAACTCAGTCAAATTTGTAAAACTAAGAGCCATTCCTCAATTAATAAATAAATGGTCAAAGGATATGAACAGGCAGTTTTCAGAAGAAATCAAAGTTATTGATAGTCATGTGGAAAAAATTGCTCTAACTCACAATTGATTGGAAAAATACAAGTTAAAATAATTCTGAGCTACTGCTCCACACCTATCACATTGTCTAATATGACAGAAAAGGAAAATAACAAATGTGGGAGAGGATGAGGGAAAATTAAGACACTAATGACTGTTAAAAGAGTTGTAAATTGATTCATCCATTCTGGAAAGCAATTTGGAATTAAGCCCAAAAGGATACAAAAATAGCAATAGTCCTACCAAGTCTATATCACAAAGAAAAAGAGACAGAAAGAGACAGAGAGGGAGAGAAGGAAAGAGAGAGAGAGAGAGAGAGAGAGAGAGAGAGAGAGAGAGAGAGAGAGAGAAGAAAAAGACATATATATTTTAAAAATATTTAGAACAGCAATTTTTTTTTGATGGCAAAGAATTGGAAATTGAGTAGGTGAACATCAACTGAGGGAATGACTAAATAAGTTGTGGCATATGATTATAATAGAATACTGTACAGAATGTTTTCAGAAAAACCTGGAAAGAAGAAAAACCTGGAAGAAATGATGAACAGAAATGATGAAATGAGAAACCTGGAAAAATCTAGAAAATTACATGAACTAATATAAAGTGAAGTAAGCAGAAAGAGGAAAACATTGTACATAATAATAGTAATATTATACAATGGATCAACTCTAAATCACTTAGCTAATCTCAGCAACGCAATGATCTAAGACAATTTGGAAGGATTCATGATAAAAAATGCTATCTACCTTCAGAGAAAGAACTGATGGAGTCTTTTTTTAAAAATTTATTTAATAGCCTTTTATTTACAGGTTATATGCATGTGTAACTTTACAGCATTAACAATTGCCAAACCTCTTGTTCCAATTTTTCACCTCTTATCCCCCACCCTTTCCCCCAGATGGCAGGATGACCAGTAGATGTTAAGTACATTAAAATATAAATCAGATACACAATAAGTATACATGACCAAAATGTTATTTTGCTGTACAAAAAGAATCAGACTCTGAAATATTGTACAATTAGCTTGTGAAGGAAATAAAAAATGCAGGTAGGCATAAATATAGGGATTGGGAATTCAATGTAATGGTTTTTAGTCATCTCCCAGAGTTCTTTCTCTGGGCATAGCTGGTTCAGTTCATTACTGCTCCATTGAAATGATTTGGTTGATCGTTGCTGAGGATGGCCTGGTCCATCAGAACTGGTCATCATATAGTATTGTTGTTGAAGTATATAATGATCTCCTGGTCCTGCTCATTTCACTCAGCATCAGTTCGTGTAAGTCTCTCCAGGCCTTTCTGAAATCATCCTGTTGGTCATTTCTTACAGAACAGTAATATTCCATAATATTCATATACCACAATTTATTCAGCCATTCTCCAACTGATGGACATCCATTCAGTTTCCAGTTTCTAGCCAGTACAAAAAGGGCTGCCACAAACATTCGTGCACATATAGGTCCCTTTCCCTTCTTTATAATCTCTTTGGGATATAATCCCTGATGGAGTCTTAATACAGATCAAATCATACTTTAAAAATAAACAACAACAATAAACTTTTCTTTATTTTTCTTGGTTTTATTTATTTATTTTGGTCTGTCTTTAGATCTCTAGGCCATGATCATATTTATGCCCTCCTTATTTGAGATTTTCAGGATAAGGATTTTATTCCGGATCTGGACAACACAACCACAGGCTTATTCATAATTCATAAATTAAAGCTCCACTAGATACTTACTTTTCTCATGCCCTACTCACTAGTTCAGGGAGATTATGCTCAGAGGCACAGAATTGTAGGCCCAACCTGGTGAACACAATCAGAACAAAGCCTTTCTCCTTATCCAGTGCTTGTGGCTAGAATTTTATTAAAGGCCATTAAGCGAGTAGTACAATTATCTGGGATAAGACCTTACAAGATATACACCTTTTATACCAATGAGGAAATTAATGTAGTCTGTGAAACCATCCCAGAGTAGCAAATTTTATTGACCACAGCTCCAAATTTTACACATCTCCATTAAAGATATCTTGGCTATTATATAACTGGTAATGGATTTTTGAAGAAAGGTTTCTAAGCTTCCTCTTAAAAGACCAACTATCTTTACAGATGCATCTAAACATAACATTTGTTCTGCATACTCTCATGACCTAACTATAAAGAGAATAGTCAGAACTCCTTTTCAGTTCACTCAGCAGAATGAATTGTATGCAATTATGCTAGCTCTTAATTATTATCCAGGATATGTAAATTTAATATCTGATTCAGCCTATTCAGTAGGTGTGGGACAAAGAATTGCCACAGCCCAAATAAAATTTGTAGCCTCTAATATATATCAGTTCTTTAAAGAACAAGTGAGAAAGCATCCAGATAAGATTTATATCTTGCATGTCCACTCTCATAGTGGACTTCCACGTCCTATTTTTGATGGAAATTCAAAGGCAGATAGCTTTTTAGCCATGTTAGCCAATACTCCTTTATTTCAGGCAGCCCAAGAATTTCATTCTAAATCTCATCAGGCTGCTCAACCTTTACATTTGCAATATGGGATAACAAAAGAGGAAGCTAGAAGCATAGTAAAAGCCTGTGCAGCTTGCATGCTTTCCACATTCTTATACTCCCTCCAGGGAAAAACCCTTGTGGTTGAGACCCAATGAAATTTGGCAAATGGATGTGACCCCTTATAAATCTTTTGGCTGTCTGTCTTTTATCCATGTTGTAGTAGACACCTTTTCAGGATTTACTTTTGCAATACCAGCAGCAAAAGAGACAGCCCGAGTGGTCACTGAATTCCTTATACAAGCTCTTGCAATTATGGGTGTGCCACAAGCAATAAAAACAGATAATGGACCTGCATATATTTCTAAACATTTTGCACACTTTTGTGCACAGTGTCACTGGCATACCTTTTAATTAAATTAAATTAAATTAGATTAGATTAAAAGGCATAATAGGCAATAGGAGAGAGGAGAAACAGAGTCATCAAGATGCTCCTCCAAAAACAAAAGAAAGGGGAAGCCACAGGTAACCCTAGAGAACTTCTAAATGTAGCTCTCTATACATAAATTTTTTGATTTTGGATAAAGATGCACTGGCTCCGGCAGACAGGTTTTATAACCCACCAGAAGGGCAGTGTGTAGTGCAAACAGCTCCACTATCTTTAGATGTGAAGAGATCTAGAAAGTGGCGAATGGAAGGGACTAGATAGATTAACTGCGTGGGGAAGAGAGTTTGCTTGTATCTCTACAGATGGAGAAGAAATCAGATGAGTGCCAATGAGCCATATTTGCCTTGTCCATCGAAAAGAGATGGAGAAGATCCTTGAAAGGAAGGAGAAGACCCAAGAAACATCAGATGGTTGCATCATTGACTGTGCTTACCACTGAAAGAGCATGGCAATTGTGACAATTGTCTCATGAACATCAAAAATTATTAATGAGACTGATTCAGGACTTCAAAACCTGCAGGAATTATTACATTCCCCAAGATATGTTATCACTGATGCAGGACTTGAAAACCCTCAGGAATCATTGGATTCCCTGACACATGATGAAACTATTGCAGGACTTCAAAACTGTAGGAATCATTGGATTCCCTGACACATAATGAAACTATTGCACTTCAAAACTTGCAGGAATCATTGGATTCCCTGACACATGAAGTAATGGACAATAGACTGGTTTTGGACTATCTCTTGGCTGCTGAAGGAGGTGTATTTGTGATTGTTATTTATATACCTTCCTTCTAGGACTTATGGGCATGTATATTCATATTATTTGTTATATTACTGTTTCATGTTTGATACATTACTACTAGCCTGAGTTATATTACTATGTGCTTGAGTAATAAATCCCATGATGATGGATTTATGTATACCTGTTTCAATTTCAGCCCAAAGGAAATCCACTAACAATATCTGGTTTGATTCCCCATTTCCCTTTGGTGTTTTCATCTCCATTCTTGAGAAATCAGGGAGAGCGTGACCACCTGTGTTCTAAAACAAAAGAAAGCAGGAGATGTAGCAGGCAGGAACTCTGAAAAGGAGTACTTAAATCTAGGTCAGCAGGATATTTATAGTTAAGTACCTACTCAATGTAAGATAATGGTTCTCTAAGCACATACTTAATTTAATGTAATTATGTAATCAGTCTAGTTGGCATATACTTAGGGTAATATGGTATGTAATGTTCTACAGTTGCTTATGCTCAGTGTGGTTGCACATGCTCAGTGTGAGGTAGTGACGTAATTGTACTGGCGTATTTAAAGGCAGTCTCAGACTCAGAATGCTCGCTCTCAGCCACAGATCTTGGTCACAGCTCTCTCAGCCACAGCTCTCAGCCACAGACACAAGAGAAGATGCCAGACTCCTGACGGATTCCATCTTTGACTATCCTTGTGGCTCTCCTGCCTCTTTCACTCCTTCACTAAGACCAAGGACTTGGGCTGACCCTGAGGTCCTCCAGAGAACTAGTCCAGACTTTACATGAATTGAATTCACATCTAGTAGAGATTTTTTCCTGGTTACTCTCCTCTGGATGGAATCCAAGATATTGCTCTGAGAACTAAATGACAGAGCTATAGGTTCACCTATAGTCACTTGACTGCAAGTTGAGTCTACAATCTTAGTGTAAAAAAGTGACCCACTGTGGTTTTTTCTTGGATTTCCTATTTACTTTTTAGTCTATTGCTTCTCCTTAGTTGATATAGTTGTGACAGAGACCTGGGCTATATTGCTTCCTTTGCTGGTCTCTATAAAACATTCTGTATAGAAACAAAGGAAGATAAATGATTAGCAAGATATTAATTATTCATTATTGAACTGTGTTAATATAACAAAAATCAGCATACCACTGAAATTAATTTGCAGATGCAAAATCACATTAATCAAATTATGAAAATGATAATATTACCAAAATTAATTTACACAATCAATAGCATATTAATAAAACTACCATTTTTATAGGACTTTTATAGGACTAAAGAATGATGATAAAATTCATTTGGAGGAACAAATCGTCAAGAATCCCAAGGGAAAGAATGAAAAAAAAAGGAAGCAAAAGGATCTAGAAGTATTAGATCTCAAAATATATTATAAAATAGTATGGTAATTCAGTACTAATTAAAATAAAAATGGAACAGATTTTGTCTTTTAGATCCAGAAGCACAATACCAACAAAATTTAGCAGTAAGAAATAAAAAGAGAAATTCCACTTAAAATAACTGCAGTCCATATAAAATACTTGGGATTCTACAGAAATTATATGAATACATTTACAAATTATTTTTCACACAAATAAAGACAGAGCTAAACAGTTGGAAAATGGTAAGTTCTCATGAATAGGTTAAAATAATAAATATGACAATTCTACTTAATTTATTCAGTAATTTATCCAAACTACCAAAATTTTATTTTTTCAGTAGAAAAGTAAAGATAGACTATTTAGCAGTATCAGATTTCAAATAATATTGTAAAGCAATAATTATCAAAACAATTGGGTACTGGCTAAGAAATGTGGAGGGAGTGGAGGGATTAGTGGAATAGCTTATACATAGTACACAGTACTAAATAATCATAGTATTTTAGTGCTTGATAAACCCAAATATTCAAAGCTTTGAGGGCAAGAGGTATTTAACAAAAATTGCTGGAAAAACTAGAAAGGTATTTGGCACAAACTAGGTGTAGAATAATGTCTCAAAATATATGCCAAGATAAGGCCAAAATAGACACATGATTTAGACATAAAGGGTGGATATAATAAACAAATTAGTAAAACAAAGGAAATGTTATCTGCCAGTTCTATAGATAAGAGAAAAATATGTGATCAACAAGAAATGGAGGGCATCAAGGAGCTGAATCAAAGTTATAAAAATAAAATCAATTTCTGAATTGATAAATGGTCAAAGAATATGAACAGGTAGTTTTTAGAAAAAAAGAAATCAATACTATCTCTAGTCATATGAAAAGTACTTCAATTCACTATTGAACAAAGAAGTGGGGTGTAGAGTATGGTCAGGAATAACTAGTACCCCAAAGGTACTGGCTACTGAGCCCTTTACAATGCTACTTTCCACTTTTGATGTTCACCTGATCCACCTAAATCTCACCTATCACTTCAAGAAGCTGTAGTATACATAGTGGTCACACCCCAGTAAACCATTTCAGTAGACTTGAGGATAACTAAGGGGTCTCAGACCTTATGATGAGTTGGAGAGATGTCTAACCCAAGCATATAAAGACTTCCCCTGGTGGAATGGATAGGCCATGAAGGCAGGTGAAGCAGGTGTTGTAGATCATTTAAAACTTGGTTAGATGTTGAAGACACCACAGTTATCTTGAATCATCACCAGTCTCCTTGACTCTGTCCTGGTACAGTTGTGCTCTGGAAGAGAGAATAAGGTTGACTACATCATGCAACTCTGTCTTACTTAAGTCCAATTTACCCACAAAGCAAAAGATATCGCCATACCATTTTACCCTTAAAGTCCTGTGGCAATGGGTGAGTAATGAAACAGCAGGTGTGGAGAAATACTGGGATCTGTATTCACAACACTGCATCTGAGCAGCCTTTTAAGAATTGCACTGCTTACCTCCCTGTGTGAGAAAATGGCTAGATAAGATGTGTCAAAAAATGTTTGCCTATTCATTACTGGCCTGATTACTGTGGCAGGCAGGGAATTTCACCCTGTGGCTGAACCACTAAAAATATACAAAAACTTCTGAAAAGATGATTCTGTTCACCATTGGTACATGGAATATTCACTCACTTACAGACAACACAAAAGCCAATAGAACTGAAGAATGGCTCTTGTTCTTCACATCCAAATAGCAGCCCTGAGTGAAACAAGGCAAATAAAGGCTTACTGAAGTAGGAGCTGAATACACATTTTTTTTAGGAATGGCCTGAAAAGGAGTGCTGTGAAGCTGGTGTAGGGTTTGCAATCAAAAGTAATCTAGTAATCAAGCTTACATGCTTTCCAAAAGGAGTGAATAATAAGCTCATGACAATACGATTGGCACTTGCAGGAAAATGCCATACCACCATCATGAGTACCTATGTCCCCACCATGATGAATCCCGATGAGGTCAAAGAATAATTTTATGAAAACCTGGAGACCATTATCATCAATGTGCCAAAAGAGGACAAGCTTATTATTCTGGATGACTTTAATGCTAGAGTAGGTTCAGACTATCAGATATAGCAGGGAATCCTTGGGAGGAATTGAGTAACAGCAGCTGCAAAGCTCTGCTTTTTCTTTAATGTCCAGAGGGAGCAGTAGAGACCAAAAAGTTCTTATGTGGTGCTTCACCACTCTCCAAATCTAGATGGTGCTAAAGAGCAATAAGTATCATGGAAGTTTTTTGTCAATGAAGTTCTCTTTCATAATTGATTATGAATTATTTTGATGAAGCCTTCTGTTAAGCTAACTACTTCTGACTTCTGCAGCTCCAACAAAGCAGCTCTTTAGCCCTGCATCTATGTATTTATTTCTCTTCAGGTTCTTCTCTCTGGTTCCTGTAACGACTTAAATGAGAGCCTTCTGATATCCTTCTTACAAATTCACAACTTTTCACATTCTCCACATGACAGTCAAGTCATTGTGGCTGTCGACCATTTGTTTCAGTGTCCAATTCTGTGTGATCCTATTTGGGATTTTCTTGGCAAAGATACTAGAGTAATTCGCTGTTTCTTTTTCCAGTTCATTTTACAGTTAAATGATGAGGCCAGATTAGAAACAGAAAGTTTAGTTCTTCTGATTCCAGTACTGGCACTTTCTCCATGCACAATCAGGCTGCCTACATTCAACGAATAGTTTTCTTTGTGCCTCATTATGACATAAAACTCTTCTTACACAAGCAAGCATTATCTTACATCATTCATGAAGAAGTTTGAATCTTTATATTTTATACTATAGTTCTTTTGTGTCCTAATCTGTCCAAATTCTATTTGAAAGCTGTATTTCTTTATATTCATATTAGCAGTTTCAATTGAAACAAAGTTTTTTTTTTTTTTTTTGGATCCTTTTAAAAATCAAAATGTAAGTTACAACAATTACATTTGACATATTTTCCTTAGCATAAAATATTTTTTCTGCCATTCCTTTTCAGTAACAAATTGCTTCATATAAAAAGAGATTTAAAAAGGACATATATATATATATATATGTATGTATGTATATATATATATATATATATATACACATATCACTAATATGAAAACTGAAGTACATAGTTGGTCCCTAGAACTGTCTATCTACATTAGTGTTTGTTCTTCAATTCTTTAGTTGTATCCAACTTTTTGTGATTTTTATGGACCATAGTTTTTTGGGGTTTTTTTTCCCCCAAGGAGCAGACATCTTTTAATTTTTCAGGGTTGTAGCCACTGTCTACAATGATCTTTAAGCCCAAGAATATAAAATATGACATTGCTTCCATTTTTTCTATCTCTATTTTCCAGGAAATAATGGAACCAGTTGGCAAAATATCGGATGGTGATTTTTTAATGTTTTTTTTTTTATTATTTAATAGCCTTTTATTTACAGGATATATACATGGGTAACTTTACAGCATTAACAATTGCCAAACCTCTTGTTCCAATTTTTCACCTCTTACCCCCCCACCCCCTCCCCTAGATGGCAGGATGACCAGTAGATGTTAAATATATTAAAATATAAATTAGATACACAATAAGTATACATGACCTAAAACGTTATTTTGCTGTACAAAAAGAATCAGACTCTGAAATATTGTACAATTAGCTTGTGAAGGAAATCAAAAATGCAGGTGGGCATAAATATAGGGATTGGGAATTCAATGTAATGGTTTTTAGTCATCTCCCAGAGTTCTTTTTCTGGGCATAGCTGGTTCAGTTCATTACTGCTCCATTAGAAATGATTTGGTTGATCTCGTTGCTGAGGATGGCCTGGTGCATCAGAACTGGTCATCATATAGTATTGTTGTTGAAGTATATAATGATCTCCTGGTCCTGCTCATTTCACTCAGCATCAGTTCGTGTAAGTCTCTCCAGGCCTTTCTGATTTTTTAATGTTAAGCTTCAAGCTAGCTTTTATATTCTCCTCTTTCATCCTTATCAAAAGACTTGCTAATTCTTCATTTTTTGCCATCAGAGTAGTATAATTTGCATATATGAGATTGTTGATATCTGTCCTGGCAATCTTAATTCCAGCTTTTGATTCATCCAGCCTAGCATTTTGTATAACGTAATCTGCCTATAAGTTAAATAAATAAGGTGCCAAAATAAAGACTTGTACTCCTTTTCCAATTTTAAACCCATCATTTCCATGTTTAGTTCTAATTGTTGTTTCTTGACCTCAGGAGATAAGATGATCTGGCACTCTCATCTCTCTGAGGAGATTTGTTGTGATCCACACAGTTAAACACTTTAGTTTAGTGAGGCAGAAGTAGATTTTTTTTTTTTTCTGAAACTTCTTTACTTTCTCTATAATCCAGTGAATGTTGGCAATTTGGTCTTTAGTTCATTTCTCTGCCTCTGAAAAACAGCCTGCTTTTCTGGTAATTCTCAGTTCACATATTGTTGAAACCTATGTTGCAGAATCTTAAGTACAATCTTGCTGGTATATGAAATAACTGCATTGAATTGTTTACCTTGACATTGCCCTTCTTTAAGATTGGGATGTAAATTGATCTTTTCTAATCCAGTGGCCACTGTTGAGTTTTCCAAATTTCCTGACATATTAGGTACAGCCCTTTATCAGCAACATCTTTTAGGATTTTAAATAGCTCGGAATTCCATAATCTTCACTAGCCTTCTTGTTAGTAATACTTCCTAAGATCCAGTTTACTTACTTCATTCTCCAGGATTTCTGATTCTAGATCAGTATTAACGTAAATGATGTCAAGATCTTATTTCCTTTTCTTAGTCTCTTTTTCTTCTATTAAATCTCTACCATTTTTGTCTTTTATCATATCCATTTTTCCATGAAATGTTCCCTTGATTTGTCTAATTTTCTTGAAGAGACCTCTTGTCTTTTTCATTCTATTATTTTCTTCTATTTCTTTGTATGCTCATTCAAGAAAATCTTATTTGCTATTCTCTGGAATTCCATATTTAGTTGTTATGCCATAGCTCTCTAACTGTTCTGACTTGTTTTCCCTGAACTAGTTTCCTTTGTCTCAGTTTCCTTAACTGTTCTGTCAAATCCCCTTAGTTGTAAAAACCCAGTCTAGTCCATTAAGATTGGGAACCATTTACTCTAAGGTTATAAATTGATAGCAAGATAAACAAGAGAGCAGAACTCCTGACCCTTCCCTGTCCTCAAGAATTTACAATATCCCTCTAAAATATTCCAAGATACCTCACTGACATCTTTATCTCTGGGTATTCAGACATCCTGTCTCTGGGCTTTTAGGATTTATGGTCTCCCCCCAACCTGACAGAACCTTTTGAGCGCTTCTTGGTTCTTTGTCTTTAGAGAATATTTAAGAGGTTGGCTTTCTCCTATTGATTGATGGAGGCTGGCTGCTAGATGCAGCATGCTGGATTTTTTGAGATGACAGTCTCCCCAGCCCTGGGATCAACATGGATTCCTTGGTCCCAGTATATCTTTATCTGACTGGATAATTTGAGACGAGAGTCCTGTCCGGTCAATTATACTCTCCAATTAATAAAATATTGGAAACTCTCTAATCTCTCTCCTGCCTCAGTTTCTCCAGCATTACAAGTTAAGTATATTTTTCCATTTCTCTTTTCTTTTTTGCTTTACTTAGCTATTTGTAAAGCTTCATCAGATGGCTATTTTGCTATCTTGTTCTTTTTCTTTGTAATTTTTTTTTGAAGCTTTCTGTACAAAATTGTGAATCTTTATTGATAGTTTTTCAGGTACTTCAGCAGATCTAATCCCTTTAATCTATTCATCATTTCCACTTCATATTCATAAAAGATGTTTTTTGGGTCATACCTCTACAGTCTGGTTTTGCCCTACTTTCTTCAGTTTAAACCTAAATTTTGCAATAAGAAGCTCGAAGAATTGAGCTAGAGTCAGTTCCAGGTCTTGTTTAATTGACAGTATAAAGTATCTTTGTTTTTGGTTGCAAAGTATATAATGTCTCTGATTTTCATACTGACTATTTGGTAATGTCCGTATGTAAAGTCACCTTTTAGGTTGTTGAAAAAGTGTTTGCTATGATCAGCAAGTTATTTTAACAAAGATTATTTTTAGTCTCTTATCAGTTTGCTTCATTTTGTACTCAACAAATTTGCCTGTTATTCCAATTACCTTTTGATTTCCCACTTTAATATTCCAATACTCTTTGATGAATGTGATTTTTTTTCTTTTTTCTTTCTTTGCTTCTTTCTTTTGTCATTACTTCTAGAAAATGTTGTAGATCTTCATAGAACTGATCAACTCTGATCTCTTTGGCATCAGTGGTTGAAGCATAGACTTGTGTTACTGTGATGTTGAATAGTTTCCCTTGGATTTGAACAAATATCATTCTGTCATTTTAAAGGCATCTTTTCAGTATTTTTTTATGTACTTAGCAAAGACAAACATTTAAAGATATGAAGGAGAAACCACAAACTTATGTTATTGATTCAAAACTTAACATATTAAATTTAACCTATCATAAAATTGCCTCTACAATTCCCTCCAAACCTCCTGCCATCCTGTTTTTAATGTATTTATTGATATTCTACCTTCTTTTTTCCCCTATGTCTATCAGCAAACAACTCAACACTCAGCCCTAACTGTCACAGGATAAATTTAACATGGAAATATAATCAAGCAAAACAATTCAATACAATGGTCAGGTCTGAAATCTTAGGCATTTTCTGGGGAAAAGCAATATGGAAAGTGTTTTGTAGTTTTTCTCATAAAGTTTCTGATTTTCCCTTGGCAGATAGATTCCTAAATATTTTATCCTATCAGTAGTTACTTTAAATGGAATTTCTCTTTGTAACTCTGTTGGATTTTGTTAGTGACATATAAGAATGCTGATGACTTATGTGGGTTAATTTTGTGTCATGCAACTTTGCTAAAGGTGTGGATTATTTTTAATAACTTTTTAGTAGAATTTCTGGGGTTTTCTAAGTATACCATCATATCATTAGCAAAGAGTGATAATTTGGTTTCCTCGTTGCCTACTCTAATTGCTTTCATCTCTGTCTCAACTATTATTGCCAAAGCTAGCATTTCTAATACAATATTGAATAGTAATGGTGATAGTGGGCAACTTTGTTTCACACCTAATCTTATTGGGAATGGTTGCTGTTTGTCCCCATTACATATGATGCTTACTGCTGGTTTTAAATAGATGCTACTGATTATTTTAAGGAAAAGTCCATTTATTCCTATACTCTCAAGTGTTTTTAAGAGGAATGGATGATGGATTTTATCAAATGCTTTTTCTGCATCTATTGAGATGATCATATGGTTTTTGTTAATTTGGTTATTAATACGGCCAATTATACTGATAGTTTTCCTAATATTGAACCAGTCCTGCATTCCTGATATAAATCCTACCTGATCATGGTGTATTATCCTGGGGATGATTTTCTGTAGTCTTTTTGCTAATATCTTATTTAAGATTTTAGCATCAATATTCATTAGGGAGATTGGTCTATAATTTTCTTTCTCTGTTTTCACCTACCTAGTTTATATCATACCATGTCTGTGTCATAAAGGAGTTTGATGGACTCCTTCATTTCCCTATTTTTCAAATAGTTTATATAGCATTGGGTCTAATTGTTCTTTAAATGTTTGGTAGAATTCATATGTAAATCCATCTGGTCCTGGGGATTTTTTAGGAGTTGATTAATAAGCTTGTTCTATTTCTTTTCTGAAATAGGGACTATTTAACATTCTTCCTCCTCTGTTAATCTGGGAAGCCTCTATTTTTGGAGGTAGTCATCCATTTCACTTAGGTTATCAAATTTATTGGCATAAAGTTGGGCAAAGTAACTCCTTATTATTTCTTTAATTTTCTCTTCATTGGTGGAAAGTTCTCCCTTTTCATTTTTAAAACTACTAATTTGATTTTCCTCTCTCCTTTTTCTGATCAGATTTCCCAAAGGATTGGTTTTTTTCATAAAACTAATTCTTAGTTTTATTTATTAGTTCAATAATTTTTTTTTACTTTCAATATTTTTAATTTCTCCTTTTAATTTTAGAATTTCAAGTTTAGTAATTGATTGGCGGGGTTTAATTTGGTCTTTTTCTAGTTTTTTAAGTTGCAAGCCCAATTCATTGATCTTCTCTTTCTCTATTTTATTCAAGTAAGCCTCTAAGGATATCAATTTCCCCTTATTACCGCTTTGGCTGCATCCCACAAATTTTGGTATGATGTTTCATCATTATCATTATCTTGAGTGAAATTATTAATTGTGTCTATAATTTGCTGTTTCACCCAATCATTCTTTAAGATGAGATTATTTAGTTTCCAATTACTTTTTGGTCTATTTACCCCTAATTTTTTGTTGAATGTTTGTTGAACGTAATTTTTATTTTGTTGAATGCAATTTTTATTGCATCATGATTTGAAAAGAAAGCATTCACTATTTCTGCCTTCCTGCATTTAATTCTGACGTCTTTATGTCATAATATATGGTCAATTTTTGTGTAGGTTCCATGAACTGCTGAGAAGAAAGTATACTCCTTTCTGTCACCATTCAGTTTTCTCCAAAGATCTATCATACCTAATTTTTCTAATATTCTATTTACCTCTTTAATTTCTTTCTTATTTGTTATGTGGTTTGATTTATCTAATTCTGAGAGTGCAATATTGAGATCTCCCACTATTATAGTTTTGCTGTCTCTTTCTTCTTGCAACTCTCAATTTCTCCTTTAGGAAGTTAGATGCTATACCACTTGGTGCATATATATTTAATATTGATATTGCATCATTCTCTATAGTACCCTTTCACAAGATATAGCGTCCTTCCTTATTTCTTTTAATTAGATCAATTTTTGCTTTTGCTTGATGAGATAAGGATGGCTTTCCCTGCTTTTTTGATTTCACCTGAAGCATAGTAGATTCTGCTCCAGCCTTTTTCCTTTAATCTGTATGTATCTCTCTGTTTAAAATGTGTTTCCTATAAACAACATATTGTAGGGTTTTGACTTTTGATCCAGTCTGCTATCTCCCTCTGCTTTATGGGAGAGTTTTTCCAACATTGACCCTTGCAGAACCTTTAATTGCAAAATTTCCCCTCTTTTCTTCCACCTCCTCCCCTAGCTGGCAGGTAGTCCAATACATGTTAAATATGTTGAAATATATGCTAGATCCAATATGTGTATACATATTTATACAGTTATCTTGTGGCACAAGAAGAATCAGATCAAGAAGGAAGAAAAAGAAAAACTGAGCAAGAAAACACAATGCAAGCAAATAACAACAGAGAGAGTTGTGTGTGGAACACACTCTGTGTTTCTCTGAATGGAAATGGTTCTCTTCATCACTGCACTGGTTTGAATCATCTCAATGTTGAAGAGAACCACATCCACCAGAATTGATTGGCACATAGTCCTGTTGTTGCTGGGTACAATGATCTCCTGGTTCTGCTCATCTCACTTAGCATAAGTTCATGTAAGTTTTTCCAGGCCTCTCTGAAATCAGCCTGCTGGTCGTTTCTTACAGAATAGTATTCCATAGCATTCATATACCATAATTTATTCAGCCATTGTCCAATTTGATATGCATCCACTCAGTTTCCAGTTTCTTGCCACTATAAAGAGGGCTGCCACAAACAGTTTTGCACATGTAGATCTCTTTCCCTCTTTTAAGATCTTTTTGGGATATAATCCCAGTAGAAACAGTGCTGATTCAAAGGATCAAAGATCAGTTTTATAACTTTTTGAGCATAGGGAACCTTGATTTTATGTGAATTTTGCAACTAACCAAAGATCTAACAATTCATTCTAGTCTACTCCAGTTAGTATATTTGCATGGCAAGATCTTGTCCATTCTCATTCACTATTCTAATTCCGTATTGGTTTTCCTTCCATTACAAGCCCATGGACTCAAATCAGGTTATCCAGCTTGACAGAAGATACAGGAAGTTGGATGAAGAACAAGCAAAATTGCGTCATTGCTCTTGCCACAGGTTCCATGGAAGAACCCCCTCACTCTCACTCTGTATCCTGCATGTAAAGAGGAAGCTATGGGGCCTATGTAGGATTATGATGGACGAAACCCCTCAAAGTGAGAACATAGGCGCCTAGAGCCTAAAGCAAGAAGAGATGATCCCATCCACAGTGGGGAGGTCTGGAAGGCAAGGCAAGGACAAAGGAAAGTAGAGGGAAGAAAGGGAAAAATAGAGAATGGGGGTGGGGAAAGAAGGGAAGAGATGGAAAAGGAAAAGAGGGGAAGACAGTAGTGTTACAGGAGCAACCTGCTAGTGGCTGCTGGGGCTCTAATTCTGACCAGCAGAATAGATCCTTTCAGGCAAGAGGATGATAACAATACAAGGCAACTGAGAGGCAGTTGCATTCTCTGACCTCTCTCCTCTTTCCGCTTGCCTCTGATTTATTTCATTCCCAATTCACAAGCAACATCTGTGTTAGTAAAGGCTAATTTGCAATTCCTTCAAATATGTTATGATTCAGAGTTGTCGGGGCTTTCAGAGAACTGACTCGCCCCTTAATAGTACAGTCCTTTAATCCTTTACAGGCTTTCTGCCTTTCACATTTAGCATGGTCCTGCTTAATTTTATTCCTTGCTGTAATATTTAAGGAAATAGTGAGAAAACTGACCAAAGTCCATTGAAGCAAATAACTCCATTCCATGAACCATCTTTCTAATATTTATATTTACAGGCACCCACAGCAAATCCACCTCCCTTTTCTTGTTATTCTTTAAAATTGTTAAATCCAAGAGTCTGAGGATGCATATTATTCTAAACATGAATAGAGATATAGGACTCATTGGCATCTTAATGGTGTTCACTGATTCTAATTTAGAAAGCTAAATCTGATCTACTTAGGTCCAAATCAGATGTCTTCTTCAGTATTTCCTTAATAGCTGAACTCAGTAGTATGAAATCCCAGAGGATTATGTGTTAAGATCGTGTATTTTAAGATCAGCACGAGACAGGAATTCAGGTTAGGGGAAAATCGTCAGTCTTTATTCTCAGTGAAGAAGGATCGGAGGTGGAAGAGAATCGGCGATAGCAATGAGTGCAGCTGAGTCAAGAAGCTAGCTCAACCAGCAGCCACACAACCAGCAGCTCGGAGTCTCGAACCCAGCCCAATCTCCCCCAGCTTGTCTTCCTCCCTCTCTCTCTGACTCCACCCACCAAAATTGTCATTTCCTATACAACACATCAGGACTTGCACTGAGAGTGGGCAGGGACCATTCTTTATCCAATCATGTATATTAATAAAGTATAGCCCAATTACTATCTAGCCTCATGTACTTGGGACCTCAGTGCATCAGCTCAAACCTCAGCCCATTACATTTCCCGCTTTCTTTTATTTTAGAACACCGGTGGTCATGCCATCCCTGACTCCTCAGGAGGTCAGAGCCCCCAAGGGAGGTGATCACAGCCTCCTAACTTCTCAGGGAAGGAGGTGAAAGCACCGAAAGGAGGTGATCACAGCCTCCTGACTTCTCAGAAAAGCGGTGAAAGCACTAAAAGGAGATGATCACGCCTACCTGACATCTCAGGAAGGAGATGAAAAGCACCAAAGGGAAATGGGGTTGCTAGCGGGTTTCTGGGCTGAAGGGTCTTATTATGCACAAACCCATCAGCATGGGAGGTATACACAAGCACATAGCAATAGCAGAGGCTATTAGGGATGACCTCTCCTCAGTCAGTGCAGGTCGATGTGGTGTAACAAACATGAATTGTACACACAAGTAGCGGAATAGCAAACAATATAAATCAACATGGTGTTGGAAAAGATCACCAGAAGTCCTAGAAGGTGGGTATGTAAACAACAGTCACACATACACCTTCTTCAGCAGCAAGAGATAGTCCAAAACCAATCTATTGTCCATTGTTTCACATGTCAGGAATCAATGATCCCCTGAGTTTTGAAGTCCTGAAAAAGTCTTTTATGTGTTAGGGAATCCAATGATTCCAGCAGATTTTGAAGTGTTGTAACAGTCTTACCATTTCTCAGAGAATCCAATGATTCCTGAGGGTTTTCAAGTCCTATGGCTCAGAGAATCCAATGATTCCTGAGGGTTTTGAAGTCCACCAATCTTTGATGTCCATGAGTCAAACGCCATAACTGCCACGCTCTTTCAATGGTGAGCACAATCACAGCAGCACCCGATATTTCTTGGGTCTTCTCCTTGTTTCAAAGGTCTGCTCGTCTCTCTGCGATGGACAAGGCGAATACGGCTCGTTGGCACCCATCTGATTCCTTCTCCACCTGTAGAGATACAAGCAAACCCTCTCTCCCAAACAGTTAGCCTATCTGGTCCTTTCCATTCACCACTTTCTGGGTCTCTCCACATCACCTGGCGATTATCTAAAGATAGTGGAGCTGCTGCAACTGGACACTGACCTTCCGGTGGGTTATAAAACCTGTCAGCGGAGCCAGTGCATCTTTGTCAAAAATCAAGAAGTTAATAGTATAAAGACCTAGATTTAGAAGTTCTCTAGGGTTACCTGTGGCTCCGTTTTCTTTTGTTTTGGAGTAGTGTCTTAATATCTCTGTTCTCCTCTCCACTATTGCCTGTCCTGAGGATAAAGGTATGCCCGTGGTGTGTAAAATCTTATACTGTGCACAAAGTGTGCAAAATGTTTCGAAGTATAAGCAGGACCATTGTCTGTTTTTATTGCTTGTGCACACCCATTATGGCAAATGCTTGTATAGGAATTCAGTGACCACTCGGGCTGTCTCTTTTGCTGCTGGCATTGCAAAAGTGAATCCTGAAAAGGTGTCTACCACAACATGGATGAAAGACAGACGACCAAAAGATTTATAATGGGTCACATCCATTTGCCAGATTTCATTGGGTCTCAAACCACAAGGGTTTTTCCCTGGAGGCAGTGTAGGAGCGTGGAAAGGAAGGCAAGCCATACAGGCTTTTACTATGCTCCTAGCTTCCTCTTTTGTTATTCCAAATTGTAAACGTAAAGCTCAAGCAGCCTGATGATATTTAGAATGAGATGCCTGAGCTTCTTGGAACAAAGGGGTATTGACCAATATAGTTAGAAGGCTATCTGCCTTTGAATTGCCATCAAATATGAGACCTGGAAGTCCACTATGAGAATGGACATGTAATATATAGATCTTACCTGGATGCTTTCTCACTTGCTCTTGAAGTTTCTTAAGAGCTGATATATAATTAGAGGCTGCAAATTTTATTTGGCTGTGGCAATTCTTTGTACCACACCTACTGAATAGGCCGAATCAGATATTATATTTATGTCTCCTGGATAATAAGTAAGAGCTAGAATGATCACATACAATTCATTCTGCTGAGTGGACTGAAAAGGAGTTCTGACTACTCTCTTTATAGTTAGATCATGAGAGTACACAGCACAAATATTATGTTTGGATGCATCCATGAAGATTGTTGGTCTTGAAGAGGGAACTTTATAAACTTTTTCTTCAAGAGTCCACGCCAATTATGTAATAGTCTATTTATCTTTAATGGAGACCCATGTAAAAATCTGGAGCCATGGCTAATAAAATTTGCCACTCTGGGATGGTCTCACAACACACATTAATTTGTGTATTGGTATAAAAGGTCTTATCAGGTCTTGTCCCAGATAATTGTACTGCTCGCTTAGTGGCCTTTAATAAAATTCTAGCCACAAGCACTGGGTAGGGTGTAAGGCTTTGATCTGGTTGTGCGGAGGTTCACCCTCTTATCACCTGTGTCCTTGATGAAGGACTGCTGTAGGTGCCTCTTGTGTGGCAAAACTGATATCTCCAAGGGTTTTGAGTGACTCTTTCAACCACATTGGATAAAAGCCAGTTCAACTTCTCTCAAAGCCTCTTGAGCTTCTTTTGTAAGCTGAGCGTGGTGAATTTAAAGCACTGTCTCCCCTTAAATGTCATATAACGAGTTGTAACTGATAGGTAGTCAAGCCTAACACTGTAAGCATCCATTGGATATCTCCTATCAATTTCTGAAAATCATTCAATGTGTTTAGCTTTTCTGTTCTTAAGGAGAGTTTTTGAACTATAAGCACTTAGGGTATACTTCATATCTAAATATTGAAAAGGAGCATGTCTTTGAATTTTTCTGGTGCTATGTATAATTTGTAATTCCTTAGTGTTTCTATGGTCTTTTGTAGACATACCTCTAACATTTGTTCCTCAGGTGCACATCCCAAAATGTCATCCATGTAATGTAATAGCATTAACTTTTGGGAATGCTTTTCTTACTAGGGCAAGAGCAGCAGCAACATACATTTGACACATAGTAGGGCTGTTTTTCATTCCCTGTGGTAAAACTGTCCATTCACTTATCTTTTATAAGGCTCAGCTAAGTTAACGCTGGGCACTGAAAAGGCAAATCTTTCATATCCTCCTTATCCAGAGGATAGAATAGAAACAATCTAATATCTATGACCCAAAGAGGCCATTCTCTAGGCAACTGAGTAGGAGATGGAAGTCCAGGCTGAAGAGTTCCCATAGTTTCCATCTGTTCATTCACTTTTCTTAAATCCGTTAACATCCTCCATTTTCCAGATTTCTTTTTCACAACAAACACTGAGAATTCCAAGGACTGAGAAGGATTTAAGTGTCCTTGGTCAAGCTGTTCCTGTACTATATCTAATAAGGCTTGAATTTTATCTTTACTTAAGGGCCACTGCTCTATCCACACTGGTGTATCAGTTTTCCATTGGATAGGAACAGGTGAAAGTGTTGGCAGGCCTTTAACAGCAGCCCTGCTTAAAAAACCAAAGTACTCATTTTTAACCCTAATTGCTGTAAAACGTCTCTTCCCCACAGATTGATGGGATTTTTCAACTATAAAAGGAGTAAAAACTCCTGTTTTGCCTTCAAAAGTCCATCTCATAGGGGCAGCACTAACTTCAGCTGCTATTGATCCATGTCTGGTGACATGTAGGTGTCTGCTTTAATCTTTGGCCAGTGACTGGGCCAGCTGGCACCTCTAATGACCGTCCGATCTGCACCAGTGTCTACCAATCCTTCCAATGGAAAACCATTTATATAGCTTGTGAGCATAGGTCGGTCAGTTGTTATAGCTGCTGTCCAGTAAATTGCTGGATTTTGTGATCTGGAATCAGAATCTGGGTGACTATCACCAGGCTGCTTATTAGGATTCTGTATGAGTAAACCTTATGCTACTATTTCTCCTGGGTGATAAGTCACACATTGTCTGCCTGTATTGGTGACTGGGATATTATCTACACATTCCCCAGTTTCCCACATCAGTATGTGGATGGACACTGTTTTTGCATACTCTCAGGAGGTAAAATGGTCAAGCCTACTGTGCCTGGAGGCAAGGGATCCATAGGCTGGAGAGGAACAGATTTCACCTCTCCAGGGGGTATCTCAGTTGTCTCAGCTGCATACAACTCTATTCTCCCTAATTGTAATCCCTTTCTCCCATCAGGTTGCTTCCTGGCTGATTGATTGTGTAATCCCTTTCTGCCATCATATGGCTTCCTGGCTGATTGGTCATATTGGGGTATTGGCCGTCTAGGCACTCTCTGGGCACCATTGGCTGCCATCATGCCCCAAGTGTTTTGCCTGGGGCCCTGGGCTGGGCCCCTCATCCCGTTCCCTGAACCTGTCACATTCTGAGGCCCAATGGAAGCCTCTGTTGCATTTGGACATGGGATACTGGGTCTTGTTCTCCCACCCTGCTTTCTCACTCTGCCTCTATACCAACATTGAGCTTTCAGATGCCCTACTTTACCACACTGAAAGCATTGGCGTGTCTCTCTAGAAGTCCCTTGCTGGAAGGGACCCTGTCTACCATGTTGGGATCTTGGGAAGTCTGCATCATAGTCTGGCTATAAAGGCATTTGTGCCCACTGTGTCACAGGGTCTTATGAACTCCTCTAAAGGAGCATCCTTGGGCAGTCCTATTATAATCCTTCTGACACCTCATTAGCATTTTCCTTAGCAAGTTGCCTTATTAAAACATCTGTTGTTGGATTTTCCCCATTAGTTCTTGTGATAGCAGTCTGCCAACGTCCCACAAAGTCAGCAAAGGGCTCATCTGGCCCTTGCATTATTTTGTGAAGGCCTCACCTTTATCATTTTATTGTAGATCGATCACGCTTTGATAGCATTAGCAGCAATTTGCTCATATGCTGCTACTGAATAATTAACCTGTGCTGTGACGTCTGCATATGGACCTATACCTTAGTAGGTCATAGGTGATCCAGCATGAACAGCATTTGACTATTTTGTTGGGCTTGTATCCTGCAGAGCTCACTATATTCAGAAAGCCACATGTAATTTTGTCAGGTTCTAGAGCATACCCTTGCTATAGATTTCCAGTCATCAGGAGTCAAGACTTGAAAGCCAAATTCTGTAACAGCATCTTAACATAAGCTGATGTAGACCCATAATTAGTGCAGGCCTTTTAAGATCTTTAATGATTTCTACATTAAAGGAGTATCTTTGACTTTGTTGACCTGAGGCATTAGACTGAAATTACAGGAAACATAAGTGGTTGAAGCTCGGATGTCCACACCTTTCTTTTGGCCTTCATTAAGCCCTCTTGAAGCCTGCTCAAGATTGGTCCCTCACTGCCCCCCACTGCCCCTCCTCCCTCCATCCCCGAGGGTGGAGTTGGTGGAGAAGTCAATCACTTGCTCCTGGGGTGGGGCTGAAGCCGCCTCCTGAGGGGAAAGGTCACCACACCCTTGCTCACTTAAGTCTCCATGCCCTGTGGGGATATGGTCATTAATCTCTTCATTGTCTTCCTCCTTAATATCATGGCTAATTTGAGGAGTGGAAGGAGCCAAGGGTTTTTTCTTTCTTCTAGGGATTCTTAGTGCTAACTGAAATACATTGTATAAATAAAATGCCTCCATGGAAATTGAATGAGGACCATATTCTCTGAAATGTATGAACATCTCTTGTCCAACCCGGGACCAGTTATCTCGAGAGATCTGCTCCTCCTCTACGATCCAAGGGGAGATGCAGTTTAATATACCCACAAATCTCGCTATCTGTTCCCAAGTTATAAGTAACCCAAGTATTTCTGTCAGCTTAATCATGCTTTCCATAGCACCACTCTTGGGTGGGGTTGGGGGCGGGGATGAAGAGTCTTTAGCTAGCATTTGTCCCATTTTAGCCAAAAAAAAAAAAGATTACTGGTTTAGTTTTAAGAAAATAAGTTCCTTATTTGTCTATTAACAATACTCACCCAAGTTCCTGGTCACAGGAGACTTTTTCAGTCCTTGGTTTCCACGTTAGGCAAATGTTAAGATGTGTATTTTAAGATCAGCACGAGACAGGAATTCAGGTTAGGGAAAATCGTCAGTCTTTATTCTCAGTGAAGAAGGATCGGAGGTGGAAGAGAATCGGCGATAGCAATGTGTGCAGCTGAGTCAAAGCTAGCTCAACCAGCAGCCACACAACCACGCTCAGGAGTCTCGAACCAGCCCAATCTCCCCAGCTTGTCTTCCTCCCTCTCTCTGCCTCCACCCACCAAAATCGTCATTTCCTATACAACACATCAGGACTTGCACTGAGAGTGGGCAGGGACCATTCTTTATCCAATCATGTATATTAATAAAGTATAGCCCAATTACTATCTAGCCTCATGTACTTGGGACCTCAGTGCATCAGCTCAAACCTCAGCCCATTACAATTATCCAGTCAGGGATCCTCAAACTTTGGCCCGCAGGTCAGATGTAGCAGCTGAGGACGTTTAACCCCCCTCATCCAGGGCTATGAAGTTTCTTTATTTAAAGGCCCACAAAACAAAGTTTTTGTTTTTACTATAGTCCGGTCCTCCAACAGTCTGAGGGACAGTGAACTAGCCCCCTATTTAAAAAGTTTGAGGACCCCTGAAGATAAAAGTAGTTCTCGGTCATCACAAAAATCCCTCGATTTTTAACCTGTACTGAGTAGTGAATATTTTCTTTATACACCTCAGTAAATAAGGACACATTTTTCTTGCATTAAAATATAACCATGCCTATGTAGCAACTTCACTCTCATCATCTGACATTTTTAAAAGTGTGACTAGAGTAGTATACAATTGGCTACATTTTTGCCATATGCCAGGATACTTGTTTTCTTGTTATGCAATTCATAGTTCAAACCTATCCCCATCTCAGTGTGGATCATTCCAGTGAATTTAAAAACTGTTGGACTTAGGTGTCAACTTTGCCTTGTCCCTAGACAGATGTCCATATTTGGGGAAAATATATTCTTACTTAGAGTCTTATTCACCAGAAAGATCTCTGAATGACATTATTTCTCTCATCATTCAAGCCAGCTGATTTTAGTGCCAACCAGATGGTAGTACATGGCATTGAACCAAATGGATTTTTCATACCCTACCAGGCCATCTAACAAGTTTCTTTCTATGTTTGGCATCATTATTAATAGACTACAAGGGGGAAAATGGTGTTTATAATAGCCATAACTTGGCACAAAATCTTTTTGGCACATGATGATCCAATTGTTCCTAGGTCGCTGGCCCTTTAGTTGTTTTGCTAAAACTGAGGCATACAGAAACTGGAAAATGAGTGGATGCCCATCAATTGGAGAATGGCTAGATAATTGTGGTATATGAATGTTATGGAATATTATGATTCTGTAAGAAATAACCAGCAGGATGATTTCAGAAAGGTCTGGAGAGACTTATATGAACTGATGCTGAGTGAAATGAGCAGGACCAGGAGGACATTATATACTTCAACAACAATACTATATGACAATCAATTCTGATGGATGTGGCCCTCTTCAACAATGAGATGAACCAAATCAGTTCTAATAGAGCAGTAATGAATTGAGCCAGCTACACCCAGGGAAAGAACTCTGGGAGATGACTATGAACCACTATATAGAATTCTCAATCCCTCTATTTTTGTCTGCCTGCATTTTTAATTTCCCTCACAGGCTAATTGTACACTATTTCAAAGTCTGATTCTTTTTGTGCAGCAAAATAACTGTATGGACATGTATACATATATCGTATTTAGCATATACTTTAACATATTTAACATGTATTGGTCTACCTGCCATGGGGGGGGGGGGGGTTAGGGGAAAGGAGGGGAAAATTGGAACAAAAGGTTTTGCAATTGTCAGTGTTGAAAAATTACCTATGTATATATCTTGTAAATAAAAAGCTGTAACAAAAAACCAAAACAAAACAAAATAAAAAATAAAACTGAGGCATAGAACTTAGCCATGGTATTTCCTTGAGATATAGATTTCTAGTTGAAGGGCAGAATCTCACCATTTATATCTATTTTGGGAGAGGCCAAGATCAATAACCTTATGGAATTTTAAATTGTCTTTAATCCCTGGGTCTTTTACTTCAACCAAACTAAGTGTTCTTTGCTATCCAAAGGGGAGAAAAAGTTTAAAGTGTTTTCTGAAATGTGTACCTTATTATCATGGAGAGAAGAGGCCAAAGATGAGGTAGGAGCTCTGTAATCTTTGAGTAGGGTATCATAGGAAAATCCCAGAGCAGGTGTCAGGTAGAATTTTAGAGGGTTGATTAGACTATAAATAAGAGGATAAGAATCAAGTTTTATTAAAACTTTGTATTTTTGTCAGTATCTGGGCATAATACTCTCCATATAATAGGAATCTAATAAATGTCCTAACTGAATTGAATTAGAACTATTTTAAAATAAGAAGCATTGTGGAAAGCATCTTGAAAAACTGCATCTTTCACGCATATCAATCAGTTTTCCTATCTGGTTCTCAATTTCCTTATTTATAACCTGGTTGAATTAAATGTGCCTCCTCCAGTTCTAAAATACTAAGATTCTATAATATGATGCAGCTTGGTGTTATTTTATGACACTACTTCTTGTTATCAGAGGGAAGGTTTTGCTAAATGGAGAATTATAGCTTTCAAATCTCAGAGCATTAAACTTTGAGCACTCTTGGCTTTGTACTATGTCTCAGATTTAAGCATGACAGAGAAATAAAACATAAAAAATAATTTTGGGGGAGGCAGAAGCTGTGTTAGTTATTAAAAGGATGCCATCCTCCCCCTGCCTTAATGCCCTGCATTAAGTACACATAATTCACAAAAAAAAGGGTTGGGATGGCCATAGCATTATAACTAATCAGCACAGTACCAGTAATCAGTATCACATAACTCAACATAGGAGATTCTTTCAAGAAAATATTAGAACTGGGCTTTCTGAAAAAACTGAAAAAATTTCTGAAAAAATATTTCCAGCTTTTCAATAATGAAAATCTCTATAATAAGTGTTATATTCCATAATTATATTAACTACATTCTATAGTTATATTATTAAATACATTCTGCTTCATTATAATGATTAATATTAGCCTCTTAGTATGACAAGAGTCAGTTATACACAAGTATGGTAGTAAGCAGGTGGTTAAAGCTTATTGGCTTATTTAATGTTCGTGCTTTCTAGCTTATTAGAAAAAAGTTATTTTTATAAAAAAAAAAATCTTAAGCAAGCAGCATTTGTACCATGAGTCACATGTTGCAATCCAAGTCTTAGACAAAAACACTCTTCTTTTTCTCAAGAATCAGCAAAATACTGGGTAGAGTAGGAGGAAGAGGAGAAACAAAGCAAAGCTTACTTGTTCGCCTTCCATACTATTGCCTATTCCTGTCCTCTGTGGTTGGTGGATGCCAGACACCCTCTCCAACATAGTTGAGAATTTCTATTTGAAAATGCCACTTTTGCTTATTCCTAATATTTAAATTCCTCAAAAATGTTCAGAAAGAAAAAATATCATCAAAGCAATTAACATTTTAAAGTTTATGGCAGCAAAATTGGCAAGGAAATAGGTGCTATTTGTTAGAGTTATAGAAAAAAAACTCAAATAAAAGAAAAAAACAAAGAATATTGATAGGAAGGTAACTCAAGGAATTATTGAATACTGCAATAGAAAGGATAAAAGATTCTTTAATAGAAACATCTTTGTTCTACATATAAAGAAACTGGGATTCAGAAGGTGAAATGATTTAAGTGCAAAACTGAGCATTTTTAGGTGGTATCTATAACAGTTTAAGATTTTGCTACTGGAAGAAATATATTTTCATTAATTACAACCATTTTGTTTTGTTTCTGATTTGTTCAGAAAATATTAGGACAGAGTTACTATTCATAGTTGAATAGTTTTGGAGGAATCATTATAAAATCACTTTCATAATGACTCCTGTAATCCACTATTTTGATAGTTTCACAAACAGAACATTATTGTATTTGTTTTCCCACAAACCCTCCAGCATTTATTATTTTCCACTTCTGTCAACTTTGGCAATCATCAGATTGGTGGTGGTAAGGAGTAACTTCAGAATCATTTTAATTTCCATTTCTCTAAAAGTTAGTGATTTATAGCATTTTTCATATAGCTATTGATAGCTTAAATTTCTTCCTCTGAAAATTGCCTATTTTTATCATTTCTCAATAGGGAAATGGCTTTTATTTTTATAAAATTTAATCAGACTCTTAAAGATTTTAGAAATGAGACTTTCATCAGAGACACTAATTGCAAAAGTTGTTACTTCTCAGTTTCCTACTTCTCATTCAATTTTACCTGAATTGGTTTTGTTTATGCAAAACCTTTTAAATTTTATGTATTTGAAATTATTTATTTTATCTTCTCTACTGCAAGAAATGATGAAGGAGATGGCTTCAGGGAAAGGTGGGAAGACTTGTAGGAACTGATGAAAAATGAAGTGAGCAAGACTAGGAGAAAAATTTACACAGTAACAATAATATAATGACAAACAAGTTTGGAATACTTGGAAACTGATCAACGTCATAATGACTAAGAACAATTACAGAAGACTCATTTGAAACATGCTACCCACCTGCAGATAGAGACGTGATGGACTTAGAATGAAGATAGAAGGATATATATTTACACACACACACACACACACTTCTTCCTGTCCTTCCTCGATCCTGCTATGACATGGCTAATACATATTTATAAAGAATTTTGTTTTTCTTGTTTTCTCAATGTAGGGAGGATAAGGTGAGAGGGAGAGAATTTAAGAGTTGAAATAAAATAAAATTTAAGAATTCTTTTTGAAAATAACTCTCAGGGTAGACAATTTTTGGTTGTCTTTTCTTTAAATGAGATTAGAGGAAAGATAGCTGACTATGGAATATAAGGCTTAGATTCTAAAGGCCTGAGAGTTGAAAACAAAGTAACATATATTAGAAAAAGAGGGCTAAGAGAAGTTGTGAGATATTTGAAAACAGAATTGAAGTATAGTTATAAGTATAGTTGAAGTATAACTGAAAGATCTAGTGAGGTTTTTAATTCCAAGTATGAGCTGAAATAGCTTAAAGATGCCCCAAATGATGAAAATAGTCTGCTATAGGCATAGATAAAACATTAATAATAGCTACCATTTATATGGGACTTTTAAATTTATAAAATATATATATGTATTTATACATATACATCATTTGAGCATCTTAATGAAGTAGATATTATAGATATTATTATTCTGATTTTATAGGTGAAAGATTAGAACTCAGGTAGTTTGGATATAATCACACAAGGATCAGAATCAAAGCTAGTGCTCCTTACACTATTTACTATGGTGTTTCTGTACACTATTTACTATGGTGTTCGGTATTCTGTTCTGGTACTAATCTTTAAAGAAAATTTTATATTGATTCTTTCATACTTATATTTTGGGAATTTTAAGGATTGCTATATTTTAAGATTTATATATAAGAGAATTTTTATTTTTAAATTACATTTTTATTTTTATGAAAAACATTTTTAAGCATATATTCATATTGACATCTGAGCAAATTAAGTGGAATACCTCTAGTGATGGAGTAGTTTATTAGAGATAGAATTCTACAACTGTCATTGAAGAGCTGTGAGGACAATGGGAAAGTTACTTCTCTGTAAAATGAAGTACTTAAATTAGATCTCTAATTAGGGTTTCTTCCACTGCATCATTATCTGATTTCATGATTCTCCACTGTGTTCTTGATTTACCTGAATAAGACATAACTAACTAGTGGCTAACTAGAAAGTAGAGTAATTAGAAAGAATGAAAGCCTCTCCAATATTAGTCCTGAAATCCTATTTAAAGTGACTGAAGTGTTAGCATTTAAGAGAGAAGGGCCAATTATAAAAGCCATATGCCAACTTTTCCTATACCTATTATCTTTTGGTTAGTTTTCTCTCTTTCTCAGTAAATGACTGAGTCAGTGCCTATCAGAAAAAATAGACACAATTTAGATATTGGCAAAGTAAATATTTTGAGCTATACCCAGTCAAGATTGTGAATGACTCATTCAGTCGAGTAAATGGGCCTGCTTTTGGAGGGCTTACATCATGGTGGAATCTTTCTCCTCCATCCCCTTTCAAAGCATGCACCTGTATTGGGGACATTCTGGTCTCACTTTCTTTAGGCCTGCTACATCTCCTCCTTCAGAATTTTCAAGTACTTTGGGAATTTGAATGTCTCTTCCTTTTTTGCTGTTGGTTCAAGACCTCACTGATTGTGTTGCCCAATTGTTCCATTTAACCATGTTATAAACCCATATAACCATGCTATATAACCCTAGTCCTATTAAACCATGTTATTTCAAGTAACTTTCCCGAAAGTATATTTACTTTAAAGTTATAGCAAAAACAAGATACATTTTCCTTCAATATCTCTAGGATATTCATTTCCATAACACCTCATAAATGGTCCACATGCTCTACAATCTCTCTAAGGCACGTATCTTACATATCACCATGATTCTTTCAGGAGCAAATTTCTCATATTCTTTTTGTGGAGATGTTGCATTAGCTGAGTGAGTTAGGTGAATCTGCATTTATGCTAAACAACTAACAATACTCATAATATCCTTTAACTGCTTCTTGTCAATCATGAAGATTCAAGAGTTTTTACATGTGAAGTAGAAGTTACTTAATCATGACTTGGGTGAACTCTGTATGACCTGAGTGAATGCTATAAAATTATGTAAAATCACAGAAACCATGTCCCCTTTGATCTACAGCTTCGAATGGTCTCACATCCTCTCAGAGTGCAATAAGCTGTGCCATTCAAGAGCAAATCAAACTCCTATTGATCTTGTCAGGAAATCACAATTTCAGGAAAGATTTCACATTCAATTGAGAATTATCAAACTTCTCCTAGACTTACACATAAAATAGGTCTTCTGGGAAATGATTCTTTGTAGATGTCTCTTCATTGATAAAAATATGCCCGCTAAGAGAATGCCTCTTTGTGTTTTTCTTTAAACAATAAAGCCTCCTCTTTTGCCATAGCCGCTAGAAATTAGTGAATTCTTTCGCTTTCAAACTGGTGTCCATACCTCATCAATCCTACCTTGATATACAAAAGTGAGATGAACCATTGTGTGAATGAAACTCAATTTATTGACCAACAATATCTTCAGTGCCATGTCAGGTGTTGAGTAGGAAATATAAGATCTAGTATCTTTCCTTAAGAAATTTGTTCTTAGCTGGGAAAAAGAGATTAATCATTTAAATAATGTGCAATAAAATTGCACAAATGTGACTATAACCTGATTAAATATGCAATAATTGCTGAAAAAAAGGAGAAAATAAATGTTAAAGTCAGGCTTCCTGGAAGAACTATGATTTGAGGTAGGCCCTGGAGTGGAGAGGAAGGAGACAAAAGGCCATTTTGATGAAGTTTGGATTTAGGGAACCCAAATGAAATTAGGATTTCTGGTGGTCAGGGAATTAAATGAGGTCTAGTAGCAGGTTTGGGATTTAGGGGATCAAATGGAGCTCTTCCCCTGCAACTCCTTGGGATTCAGCGCAAGGGTAGGGAGTTTTGGGGACTCCCTTCTGGCAGTGCAGAGGTTCTTTGTAAAGGAATTTACAGATCCAAAAACCTAGATTGATAAAGGAGGTTTATTATGGGGATTGGAAGTAAGATTAAAGTCTGGTTAGGGAAATAGGTAAGGGTAAAGAGAGGATGGCACTGAAAGAGTATTCCAGTGGACAGATCTATGGAAAATGGAGTTTTGCACTGAGAATGCAGTTCTTAGTAGGCAGAAGGTCCTATCTGTAAAGGAACTGCCAAGGTCCATCTACAAAGTCCTTAGTTGATGGAAGCTCATTTTATTGCTTGTCTTGGTGGGGGTTGGGAAACCTGAGCAGATCATCAGAATGGGGGCTGGGGCAACCGGAGTAGATCAGAACCAGCAGGGGCTGGGAGAGCCCAAGTTGTCTCAGATCTGATGGGGGCTGGGATAAGCCAGGATCTCCTATTGAAATTCAAAGGGGTGCTTTTGAAAAGGATTTGTGAATCAAAGACCCTGGCTACCTGGACTGAAATGCCTCAGCCTCAGGGGCTGGAAATAAAGGAATCACAAATCAATAGGAAATACAGTTTCTTAAAGGGACCACAATCCGCTTCAATTTCAGATAAGAGCAAAGCAAGCAAAAACACCACAATGAGAAAAAAGTCAGCATGTTTAGGCCAAATTTTTATGGAGGAGGAAAACTTGATTGGAGTAAAAAGTTCTTATAGGGAATAATAGGAAGACTAATTGCATAGGATTTTTTTCTACTTGCTTCTTATAATATAAATTGGAGAAAGTGAGAATAAAGGAAAACTAGGTTTATTGAAAATATAAAGTAATGAAGACTCAGGATTATAATAAGTATGGGGAATATAAAAAAGGAAGGGACAAAATCAATAAGACTTGGTGACTGACTAACAATGGTTATAAGGGAGAAAATGGTTCATATATTTCAGGTTGGGGATTCAGAAAAAGAAGAGGGAGAGAAATTAAGTAAATTTTGACTTAGAGGTGAAATCAATTTATCTTTGAAATATGCAGTTCCCTGAGAAGTCAGGGCTAATAATAAAAATCTGACAGTTGTTCACATGGTGGTGATAAAACGAAGACGTCCTTGAACTGGACCTTAAAGGAAATTTGGAATTCTATGAGGCAGAAGTGATGAAGGAATGCATTACAGGGAGAAGACTCATGAAGGCAGGAGATCTAATGGGTAAGTTTGAGGAAAAGTAAATAGGTAATGATGAGGTCTAGATTTGGGGTGCCTAAATGAAATTAGGGTTTAGTTGAGGTCTAGTGGCAGGTTTGGGGTACAGGTAATCAAATAAAGCCCCCCTGTAACCCTCTTGGATTCAGTGCAAGGATATGGCGGTAAGTGAAGTCTAGTAGCAACACAAGTCCCCAATAAAAGCATTTATCAGCCCAAAAAGCTAGTCAAGCTAAGTTGATTCCTCAATAAGCAAAGACCCTGAGCCTCCTCCCCCCACCACTTTTCCCACTCTTATGGGGGAGGGGTGGAAGGGGTGAGAGGGAGTGCAAAGTATCTCAGCACTGCCAACCCAGTTTACCGGTCCCTGAAGTGTTGGGACTATCCTGGGACAAAAGGGGAAACAGGGTCAGACCCCAATTCCCTACTGGAGAGCAGGACGCCGGGGGGCCAATTCAGCCTCTGTGGTGTGACGCAGTTTCTCCAGTGTTCCTCCTGCTCGAACTCAGGGCAGAGACTGGGGTCTCTTTGGACAGTTTCCGGGGCACTTACAGACCTAAGCCTGGGAGAGATTTGTATTAAAAAGCGCTTCTGCTCCAAGTGTTTTTTTCAGGAGGCAGAAGTTGCCCTGAGAAGAAGAGAGCTGAGAGTCTCAGGTTAGAGAGTTAAAAGGAAAACCAAGTTAGCAGCAGAGTGGAAGAAACATTGAGTTTTGGACCCCAGAAAAACAGCAAGATGAGGAAAGAAAAAAAGTCTTTTACCTTGTCCAGAGTTCTGGATTTCCTGGTAAAAATAGAGGCTTTTTCGCTTGAAATGTAAGTAGGGTGTGATGGAACGCAAATATTCCTCCCACTACCTTTAGAGATAGAGTGAGATGAAAGAAGGAACGCAGATTCTTCCCGGAAAAATACTGCCGGAACAGCTCAAAACCAAGATTGGTTCTGAGTGCCCTGAAAAGGTTGGGGTTCGGTTTGGTCACCAAATTATCTAGTTTTGGGGTTTGTTTGTCAGGGAACCAAATGATGAGGTCTAGATTTGGGGTACCTAAATGAAATTAGGGTTTAGTTGAGGTCTAGTGGCAGGTTTGGGGTACAGGGAGTCAAATAAAGCCCCCCTGTAACCTTCTTGGATATGGTGATAAGTGAAGTCTAGTAGCGGCACAAGTCCCCCAAAAAAGTATTTATCGGCCCAAAAAGCTAGATTGATAAAAGAGGTTTATTATGGGATTTGGAAGCAAGGTTAAAGCATAGTTAAGGAAATAAGCAAAGGTAGAGATAAGGAGGGCACCGGACAGAGGGTCCAGTGGACAGAAAGTCCTGACATGGCTAGCATGTTTGGGACCTCTGCAAAGAAGGGGTCCCAGCATGTCCCTTTTATAATGGGAGATTTAGCTAGAGGGGCCTGTGGGTGTAGCCCCGAGTTGGCTCAGATCCGGATGGGGGCTGGGACAAGTCCAGATCTTCTATTGGAATACAAAGGGACCAGGATTTGTGAGTTAAAGGGTAATTACATTAATTAGGTGGGGTTGGGAATCACAAAGAAAGGAATGGCATCAGGTAACGGGTTGGAAAGTAGAGAATATGAAGAGACTTGGAAATCAAATTGTGAAAAGATTGCCTCAAGGCAAAGGGGGGCCAGAGTGTGATTAAGTGACTAAGAGTCAGAAAGAGCTAAGTTCAAATCTTACTTCAGACACTTATTGGCTATTGAACATCCAGCAATTTATTTAACCTCTTTTGGGCTCAATTTCTTCATCTCTAAAATGTCTCTCTAAAATGAGACTCAAGATCTCATTCAAAACTAAATGTGATCCTAGGATTCCTGAACACTCAGTGAGATGATCAGATGTGTGCATTATGAATATTACAGCTGTTTGGATGACTGGTAGAGGAACCACTTAGGAGGTTGTCACAATGAAAGACTGAACTAATGTGGTAGCCATGAAGATGGAGATAAAGAGGACTGATGGTAAAATATAATGGAAGTTCAATTACTAAGATACGGCAATTGATTTGATAGGGTGGAGAATGAGAGAAAAGAATCACGCTGAAAAACATGTTATATTTTAAAGTTTTGTATTTTAGGTTGGCTTTCTGTAATAATTAAACAAACTTTAATCTTAAAGTCTTCAAGTTATTTTGTGAACTTAATCTTGAGAAAGATTATTATATTAGAATTGCCATTAGAAAGAGTAAGAATAGTACCAGCAAACCTTGGAAAGGGACTTCTTTGACACTCTCTCTTTGATGTGCCCTCTTGAATGGCTTTAATTCAAAGAAAACCTTTGAATTCTCTTTTCTTACAGTTAGTCAGTCACCAAGTCATCCTCTGAGGTCTCTTATGATTCCTTTTCCAGGTTCATAACATTATTCTATTTGTAAGGTATGTGGGAGATACAGAGATAGACAGGAGAACAGGAGAACTAACAATAATGATGATTCAATCAGAAGGCATAAGAGGTTATCACCAAACACAGATTTGCTGGAGGCACTTCTGACATATCTTTGGATAGAGTACTTCACAGAAAACTAAGGACAAAGGTGAGAACGGAGTTAAGTGAAGGATAGAAAAGGGATTGCTCATCAAAAAGTAGAACTTGTAAATAAATGGACCTGAATATAGAAGGATCAAATTACCCTTTCTTTACTCTGGCTGCAGGTTAATGTCTTGTTTTGTCTTCAATTTTTGTCCATTCAACTCTTCCTGGATTGCCTTTGTAGAATCTTAAAAACTGTGTTATTTATTTATAGTTCCTCTCAGGAATAGAGACTTCAGTAGAAGTAGTATGAACCATGCACAATAAGCAGGAAGATTTGGCACAAACAAAAGGAATGAAAAAATTTAATGTACTCTGGCAAGGGAAGGCATTCCCTCTCATTTTCCCTGATCCCTTGGTCAAAAAGGCCTGAGAAGATCCAAAGGTAGAGAGAGATGGCAGCTCCTTTCATCCTTGGAAACTTCCTGAAATTAAATCTAAGCCCCAATTTTTTGTAACTGATATAAATTTGGTCTCAGATATCTATAATTTATATTTTCATGACATCTTACATTTCTTTCTAAATAATAATGAAATTTGTATATTGAAATCACTTACAGATAAACTTGTTCACAAAATTTAGAGTCTTTAGGTCCTATAATTCATGAAAATGGATTATACTCATGTACTTTCAGAATTCATTTTAGCTCTAGATCTCAGCCCTTTCCAAAGAGTAGTAAATTATTAGGTATCTTTAATAGTTTCTCTGATGAGCAAAAAGGTAAAGAACCATAGTTTGATTTTGGCCCTCTGCAACATGCTCTAACCAAAAGACAGAAACAGAAAGACCTACCTTTCAGGATACCATTAATACTTTGCTCTTGCCAACCCCCTCCCTCTCTGTACTGTTTTTTTTTTTTTTTTAATCTGCTATCTTTGCTAATCCCACCAAAGAAATGAAATATCAGTGAGTTATTCTGATGTTTATTTCAATGCATTTTAGTCAACAAAATTGTATAAAATCAGAAAGGCAAAATAGGTTTGGAGTCTGAGCATCCAGAAGGCACTGCATACACATCTACAGTTGTTTGCCAATACAAGTCATTGCCAGACATTCCTTTGAAGTAAAGAAAAGAGACTGCACCCAAATGAGCCCTGAGTGTTCATGGCCCCGGAGAGTCTAGAGGCTTGTCATAAGAAAAAAAAGGAGGGAGTATGATGGTTTTATTAAAAAATAAAAGAAGAAAGAAATAATAGCAGCCCAAATACAAAAGCAGTTGTAGGCCATTTATATTACACAGAATTATTCAATTCTCCATTTACCTTATCTTGTAAAATTGTTAACTGAGTTTTCCAGTGAGTAGATTAAATGTCTAGCAATATAAGGAATGGCAAATACATAGCACCATTTTATAGACATGGCTTAGCTCATTTGGCTGTCACTGATTTACCTACATGAAAGGGAGAAATACTTCAAAACTGCTAGCTGTCTTTCTGCATGGATTCTATTTTTCAAGGGAGAACTAGCCCCTGGAAATTTAACATTTTTGTTTAATTCATACAGCATAAAGGGGCTTCTAGTTTTTGCCCATTTGGGATTAGATAGGCATAAATTATTTTCTAAATGAGTGAAAGTGGTACAGATATGTGGGATGCATTCAACTTCAGGTAAGGGTGGTAAGGAATGGAGTGGAAGGTGGAAGGAAAAATATCAAGTTATCATTTGATTTCAAAGAAAAACTAAAAGAAAATATTGAACTTTGATTATACTGTGAGTATTTCAACTTTCTTAGGCACTTCTTTAGGGTTTAGCTCAAGGCATACCATCAAGACAAAAGCAAACAATGCTATATACATACATGTAGAAAGTGTTATAAATAGTTTTTTTTTTTTTTAAAAAAAAAAACATAGATATTATATACATATCAACACAGTAACCTCCCTCCATTTTTGTGGTTTGGTTTGGATTTTTGGTTATTTCTTTTTATGTTTCATTGTCTTCCTTTCCCTTTCACAGGGATATCCAGAAGTTCCTACAGGCAATTTGGGTGGGTGGGTGTGGGGTTATTCGCGTTTTCGCAAGATGACATAGATGACTCCACTGGTGAGAGCCAAAGGAAGAGCCACCCAGGCAAGGATGTAAGCAAAGCCAAAGGCATAATCCATGTTGTGCTGCCACTCCATGTGTTTCACTGTGTAGATTGACGCTGCACTCATTACACATAGGCCTGTGAAAGGAAGAGTCACACGGTATGAGAAAAGAATCAATTTTACACAGTAATCTTTGGTAAAGATGGTTTGAGTTAAGTCACTAAACATTTATTGAGCATCTACCAACTATTATGGAATATATTAGGCAAAATAAGAATTATAATTTAAAAGATCTGAGTTCAAGTCCTATTTCTGATATCCACTGGTTTTACAATTATGCATATGTCCCAACCTCTCATGGTTCCAGGTAACACTCTTAGAAGAGTAGATGTTGATTGGTAGTTTCTTCATTGGAAGTTCCCAACATCAGTGAAATTTGCAGGCTTAGTCCACAAAACAAAAAACACAAAAATTGAAGGAAAATATAGCTCCTCTACTCTACTTCTTCAAAACACTGAAAAAAATGTTTTCAATATATTTCCTATAATCATTCTCTCTATTCTTGCTGTTCCTTCAGCTTTTAGATTTCTATAATTTTAGGGAAAGCCAGTGACAAAAATAACATGGAGTTTGCCTTTCACAAATTCTTAGAAAGATGATATTGTGATCAGGAGGGTTATCTTCATTATTCACTATTTTTACTAACTCCACAAAAGAAATGAATTGTCAGTGTTATTCTGATGTTTATTTCAATGCTTTTAGTCAACGAAGTTATATAAAATCAGAAAAGCAAAAGTGGAATCTGAGCATCAGAGGGCATTATAGTCACATCTATAATTGTTTGCAGAGAAGAGGCTGCACCTAAATAAGCCCTGAGTGTTCTTTGATCTGAAGAGTCTGGAAAAAATGAAACTTGGAAATAAGAGACACTCTTATCCATACCAAATCAACCCCAGAAGAAGAAAATGTCCTTCATTCTTATGAAGGGCCCTTATCATATTTTCAATATTCAATGTTCATTGATGAAATCATAGGTTCCAATCCCAGGAAAAGTGTCCAGAAAGAGCTATGTAGTATTCTCACTGTAATAACTAGAACACTTAACTTCTAAAATACTGTGTTTAGTTATAGGGAATTACACTTTAGGAAGCATAGTGACAAAAATTTTTCCTCAAGGATGGTAACCAGTGAACAGACACCATAGCATATAAAGATAACTTTTTTTTTTAATTCAAGCTTTTTATTTACAAAACATATGCATGGATAATTTTTCAACATTGATCCTTGCAAAACCTTCTGTTCCAAATTTTCCCCTCCTTCCCCACTCTCTCCCCTAGATGGCAGGTAGTCCAATACATTAAATATGTTAAAATCATATAAAGATAACTTGAACAAACTAGGGATGGTTAGCTTGGCAAAAGAAAGGGTAGAGGAATGGATGATAATCCATTATTAAATTTGTTTTTCTTGGCTTTAATGGAGTAAACTTTAAAAAGAGCAAAGGTTGGAAGTTATAGAAGCAAATTTTGCTCAATATAAGCAATATCTTCCTAATGATCATAGCTGAGATGTTGTAAAGGGAATTCCCATACGCCGAAATTGGACCAAATAACCTTTTCAATCCCTTCCAATTTTATGATTCAAAGATTCCAATACTTATGATAATATATAAGGAAAAGGAAGGGGAGAAAAAAGAAAATAAATGAATGAACTAAAGAAAAGGATGGGAAAAGAAGGCAAAGAAAGAAAAATATACAAAGGAAATAAAAAAAGGAAATGAAAAGAGTCTGGAATGGTTATGTAATAAATATATTAGTAAATTTGCTAATCAGTTGCAACTTTGTCTACTTATCTTCCACTAATATAAGGAATGAGGTATATCTCTGAACCATAGATAAGGATGAATGCATACAAGACAAACAAGAAAGTAAAGTATTCTCTCCTCTCTCAGAATGAGAATTCTTTAATGAAGGCAAAGAAGACTCCACTTTGAGTCCCAGTATAGCAGCCTTTCCAGACCAACATGTCAATAATGTCAGTCACATCTCTGCTGAAATAGAGGGTGAAAAACACACTGATATCAACAGCTCTAGTTTATGCCTACACAAAGTCTACTCTGTTATCACTAAAAACAAGCTCTTTGAGTTTCTACCAGAGATCCCATTATAAATTCAACATGCCACTGAGATTATTTTCATACTGAATTTCCCAGATGGCCCCTAGGACCACCTACATTTAACCTCAATACTATTTGAGCTATTTGTACACTGCCACTTTGTTTTAACAAAGTGCATAAGTTGGAACATGTTGAATTAATAAGGTCCAGATAGTTTTCTTTTTTTTTTTTGTAAGAGAAGAAAACTCCTACTCCATTGGTCTCTGTTAGATAGCTAGGCAATTGTCTCAGAACTCTTAATTAGAATCACAAACTGCTACTGTACTTTTTTACGTACAGAAAACTGACTAAGGTTTTAATAATTCTTTGAGAAAGGAAACAACTGCTAATGACATGTTGCAATTTGAAGGAGCCATAGTTCTAATCTGCTGGTACCACAATGACTATTTTTAAGACCATTGATCTTCAAGTATATTTATCCTGTTAGCCTCCTTTTTCTCAAGTTACTACTCCTAGAAAAAATAATTTCCTTTCCCTTGAGAGGGGATCTTCTCTTTAAGAAAGTGTGAAGTTCAACATGACAAATATGGAAATATAAAAGATTGCACATATTTATTATTCTATACCACATTGCTTTCTAGTTTGTGGAGGGGAGAAGTAAAGTGGGAGAAAAATTCAGAACACAAATTTTTACAAAAATGAATTTTGAAAATTACTTTAAATGTATTTGGAAAAATAAATACTATTAAAAACAAAAATCAGGTCTGGAAGTAGAATCAAAGAAATTATGATATAAAAATTAAATATGAAGTACATTAAAATTTGGGGCAGATGGGCAGCCCAGTTGATAAAAGTATCAGGACCTGGAGTCATAGACTCATCTTTCTGAGTTCAAATTTGGCCTCAGACAACTACTAGTTGTGTGACCCTGGCTAAATCACTTAATCCTGTATGCCTCAATTTCCTCATCCATAAAATGATTATAAGGAAATGGCAAAACACTTCAGTATCTCTGCCAAGAAAACTCCAAATGGGGCTACAAATATTTGAACATGACTGAAAACAATTGAGCAACAACAAATATTAAAAAAAAAAAAATGAAAAAAGAGGTGATAAATTCAATTTTCTTGAAGTAAAAATTTAATAAATATGTTTTAGATTCATAGATGTATGACTAACTTAGTTGGTTTCATCCAACTCACTCCAAAGTTACTGTATCTTTAAATATGCTTTATCTTTAATATAAAATGTTGAGGATGACAGTTGAACTTATCTATGAGCAGCCTAGGAGAGTGAGACTTAATATTTTTCTAAATATTTGCCTGGAGAGAAAGTGAGGTACAAAGGGCTAAGAATCTGAATGTAACCGTCTTTTGAGAAAAATTTTTGAAGAAAACAAATACTGGATTCCAACTTGGAGAGTTTAATGGTACAGGTATGTTTCCAAGTTTGGGGAGCAGCTTAGCTGGAGTAATGATGGGTTAGTGGTGAAATCAACTATCTTTCTCTCAACTGAAACATTTAAAATATTTGTTTCATCCCTTGTTACATTTACAAGAAATTGTATATTTAGTAACAGTGAAGTTTACTTGCACATAAAAATAGGGAGCTTGATAAGAAAAATGAGTTTCTTCAGTCTTATTTAATAAATATTTAATAAACTCAAAAAGAAAAAAAAAAGAAAATGTGAAGTTGTCACCTGAACAACAGTCTACCTTACTAAAAGGAGTATATGATTTGACTTTAGTGAAGGGCAGTTAAAGAATGAGGAGCTAATAGTTTGCTGCCTACAAAGGATGTGATAAGTGATAAATCTAAATAATAACAATAATAAGCATAAGCTAAATCTAGGTCAAAAGTTTATAATACAAACAGGGTTTCAGTTAGAAGGAAATATGAGAGATTTTTGAGAAATATGGTAGCATCTACGTATCCCAGTTGGTATTTAACTCCATGGGAAATTCCAGGTTGAATCTCCAGCCTACAGATAAAGAGATGAAAATTTTTGGTGAATATATATACAAGCTTAGAAAAGTCACCTATTTGTGTTGTTTCTAGAGCTTGACAGAACTTCAGAAATGAAAAAAACTCAATTAGAATAGTCAGCTTGGGTTATTTCAAGACCAGAAAAGGAGATAAAGTGACTTTTATAAGTGCTGACATACTCAGAAGAATATGTAATGTCATTGAAATGGGAAGCCTGAAGAAACTTTCTCTCAAGAAGAAAGCTTAAACAGGATATCCAACCTCATTCTATTATCCTGAGAGACCACCCCCATTGATAACACCCACTACTGATTAAGTTCTCTATGGAGAGAACCTATTCAATTCCAAAAATTCTCCATTGTTTCAATAGTCCCAAGCAGATCCTAGGATTTGCCCATAAAACTTAAGTACTCTCAACAAAGTGCTTTACAAATCTGATTGTATTAGAAGCTTTATGTCCACTAAGAGAGTAGTGATATTCAGAAATAAACGTTCCTATTCTTTGCCATAGAAAACTCGGTTTTGTGAATTCTTGTCACAAGAACTTGCCTTACTCTGGCTTTCTTGTTTCCAAGCCAAAGCTGGAATCCCATCATTATCACTGTAGATGTTTTTCCCATTAATGCAGATTATGACCCATCCATGTATGACAATGTCCTGGGAGCCTTTTCTACTCTGTCCTAACACTTTAAAATTTTTAAAAATAGTTTTTAATTTTCAAAATACATGCAAACATAGTTTTAATTATTCACCCGTGCAAAACCTTGTGTTCCAAATTTTTCTCCTTCCCTTCCTCCACTCCCTTCTCTTAGACAGCAAGTAATCCAAAATATGTTAAACATGTGCAATTCTTCTAAATTCATCATTTATCATGATGCCCAAGAAAAATCAGATCAAAAAGGAAAATGTTTCTTCCTAATATTTCAAGGATACATTCTTTGCTCTCACAACATGACCGACTCTCATCTTTTTTGGTAACACATTTCTTTGAAAAAAAAATTTGATTTTATTTCTTTGGAAGCTTTGTTGTTCCATATCATACTGGAATTAAAAAGATGGGCCTTTGCTTCTAGGAGAAGTTTGGGGTCATCAATGGAGCTTCCCAAAGGCAATCTATGCTACTTTCTTGGTGTTTATTTCTAGTTCAAACTTGTTTATTTACACTGCCCAAGAGTAGGTAGATAAAAAATAGATTCATAGACATACCAAAAATTTTTAACCATCGCCCAGGTGATAAATCTTTTAGATTCTAGTTCTTTTTTTCTTCCCTCTTTTAATTCTCCCTTCAAGGACAGGAAGTTTGTTGCTTGTGACAATTTCCTTTCTCTTAACCCTCCCTTCCCTCCTCACCATTTCCCTATGGAGTTAGATGTATTTCTACAGGAAACTTTTTATGTGTAAATGTCCGTGTTTAACAAACTTCCTTTCTTTATTCAATTCAAATAAGAGTGAGGTTCATCTGGTGTCCACCTTCACCCTCCCCAATATTTGTATCATCTTTTCATAACCTCCAATTAGAAGAAATAGCAAGTTCTACGCCTTTTTCTCTACTTTTTTACACTGATAGTTTTTACATTTCCTTTTTTTCCCCTATTGAAACCTTCAGAACAAAAGTATTTTATACCCAGATGCTGTTTTTTTTTTTTTTTTTTAATTTAGCATTCTCAAGATCCTTTTAGGATATTAAGGTTTCAAAGGACAATTGTTTCTTTCTTTTCTTTTCTTTTCTTTTCTTTCTTTTTTTTTTTTTTTTTTTTTTTTACCAGCACAGTATTGGTACTGCATCATCATATAGTCTCTTTCAATTACACAAATTACCTTTGGAAGTTTCTACTCAGTTCTGGTCTTTCCTTAAGAAATGCTTAAAAATCTTCTATTCCATTAAAGCTCTTTACTTCCCCCAGATTCACCAGGATTATACTTATCTTTACAAGGTAATTTATTGTTGGTTGTAAATCTATTAACACACACACATTTACCTTTTGGGACACTGCATTCTAAGATTTCCTCACATTTATGGTAGAATCTATAAAGTGTGATTCTGACTGTAGATACCTGGTATTTGAAGTCCTTTTTGGATACTTGCAGTTTTTTTTTTTTTTTTTTGTTTTTGTTTTTGACATTGGGACTCTAGATTTTATCTCTGACAAACTGATTAAATTTTTAAATCTTTTTTATCTTCTATTTTGAATAGATCTGGTAATGTATTATTTGTATTGCCTTGAAGTATAGTGCCCAGGCTTTTAAAATGGGTTTTTTGGGAGTTCAAATTCTCTCTCCTTGAACCTCTTCCTAATTCAATTTTTTAAAATATCAGATATTTTACATGCTCTTCTATTTTTTAATCCTTTAATTCTGTTTAAATATTTCTTGATCTCTCTATAGTCTATGATTGTTGTTCTACTACTACATTTTCACTTACTCCCCAACCCCACTGTTCTCAATTACCACTCCCTTGGGAGGAGTGGGGCTTTTTCAAAGTTGACACTATGATTTGTCTACTTCCAGAGATAACTTTCCTGACAGACTCCTTTCCTATCTATGGATTGCTGGCTAACTTTTTGTGTAGTTCTGGTTTAGATGAATTCACTGTAGTTTCTCCTTTGATTTCTAAATCATTATTCTATTTGCTATAAACAAACTTCTGGTATGTTCAACATTAGGTAGAATTAGGCTGCCTATGTTTCAGGCAGCTATCTTGACTATAAGTTTATATTGGTCTCTTAAAGGAAAACCTGAAAACCATAGAAATTTACTCTTTGGGACTTGAGATATCAATCTTTTTGGAATTAACTCATCTCTTGAATCTATAATAGTCATAAAGAACACAAATCCCTTTGTTATATAGGAATGTGACACGGTCCAATTCTTGACCACCTATAAACTTTGCTTCTCTGCTGCCTTTATTAGGCTTTATTAGCTTTTCCACTGTCAGAATCTGTTAGACTGCAGTTGGTGAAAATGCTTGACATTGAGCCAGACATTAGAACAAATAAAGTCATCACAATTCACACAATGTAAGCAAGATTTGTAATCTTTGGCCTATTTGTCAAAACACTGTTGGAAGCCCATTGGCCAGATATATGAATAATGAGCTGGATAGACTGTTTGCAACTCAGTAAATAAGCATTTATGAAATACCTACTTTGAACTGAAAGCTGTGACTGATGCTAGGCACTGGGGATTAGAATTAGTTGATGAGTACTTTCCTCAAATCATCAGAAGGGCCACCAGCATGAAGTTATAAAAATTCTTATGATAACTTTATATAATTTCTCAAATTTTGTCTCTCACAAATATTTTTATGGCATTTGATTCATTTTTGTTTAGTGTTCCAAACTGGGTAACAGCTTTATGTAGAACTGATAGATTTCTGGACTTGGAAGTGTGAAGCCCTGAATTTATCTCTTGACTTTGACATTTAGTAGCTGTGCAATTATGTGAAAGCCATTAAACCTCTCTGTGTAACTATAAATAAGGATGGTAATGATAGCTGTAGTACTTACCTCACAGGGTTGCTGTGACATTTAAACAAGATAATCTAAAATATTTGAAAACCTTAATATACTACACAAAAATTTATTAAACAGAAATAAAAACAGAATTAAGCTCAGTCCTTTCTTGTATCAACTCTTGACATCCCAGAACAAGATCTAGCTCAATCAGCATCTTAAAATGGTTTCCAACTCCAGCTTTAGTGAAACTAAAACCAGTGAGAGACCAATGAAGAAACTGCTCTTTTTATTCACCCTCTGCTCTTACTTCCTAGACAATTTCTTAATCTATATCTAAAAGATACTTATGGTGACATTTCAAAAAGAAATAATGAAAATGAGTAGGAAAAGTTGAATAGTTAAAAGTTCCTCACACTGATCATGTTTTGATTTTACTCAGAACTAAAAGGAAATAAACAATATTGACATGCTAAATAGTAATAAGGGATTTTGGTGCTATGACATACCCTTTTATTATATTCACTTTAAAATGAATAACTTGAAGTTTACATACCTAATTTTCAGCCAATCTAAGCACATCTAATAACTAACTAAATAAGAGAGCTATAGATCTTTTGGTATTTTCCAATTAGGTAGATTAGACTGCCTAATATCTGTAAAGATAGTTCTCAAAATTAGTGACACAGGGAGTGTATGAGATTGAAATTTACAAGAACATATACACTATGACTGGGATTGTCTATAGGGAAACTTTTCCTGAAATAATATTACATGTATGATTTAGAAGTAATAGACTGAGTTAAAGTGCTGCTAATAGATCACTAGAGACCACAAATTAATAAATAAAAATTTAAAATATTGTAAACTTGGGAATGGTAACATATGAAATTATATTTCAGAAGAGAGACAGTGAAGGAATAGCATAGGCAAATAAGACAATGATCCTCATGGAGTCTGGAGCAGCTACATGGTACAATGGCTAGAGTACATCTGAAGTCAAGAAGATCTTAGTTCATAATCTGTTCTCAGATTTGCTAACTGTGTGACCCTGGAGAAATCACTTAAGTCCTATTTGACTCAGTTCCTCATTTGAAAATGGGGACACATTGGAGAATGCGTTTCTTTGCCAAGAAAACCTTATGCACAAAGAAGTTCATGAGGTCATGTAGCCAGACAAAACTAAACAAATAAAACTTAAGGGGTCTAGAAAAGAGAGATTGTCAGTATTTTGACACTTGTCCAAGGAAGAGAGAGACTGTCTATACTTGGTGGACTCAAGCATTCCAGTCACTAAACAGTACAAAGTGGTTACAGAGTTTATTTTACTTTACCACAACCTGCTTGAATTATGTTTCAAATAAATTACAAAACCATGATGAAAAAATTTATGGTGCATAATCTCAACTAGGTTTTCATTGCTGTAAGACAATCTTTTTACACTTTATCCTTCCTCAAAACTCCTGTGGCTCCTTCTACCTCCACATTCATTCTGTCAATCAAGAATCTTGTCTCATATATTACTGAAAAAAATTTGAAGCCATTTGCCAAGAACTCCCTTCTCTCTTCCCTCACATAACACCCATAGGCCTTCTGTGACTATCTCTTCATTCCTATCTCATATGAAGAGGTGGCTCTTCTTGCCAAGGCTGACTTCTCTGCATGAACATGCAGTTTCCTCCACATCTGTATTTTTTCTCATCATCAGTCTCTCCCCATCTATTGGTTGCTACCATACTATCCACAAATAACCCATTTCTGCCCCACCCTCAAAAAAAAAAACCTTCACTTGATCCCTCCATCTTCATTATCATCCAAATCTTTAGTGCTTTTTGTAGCTAAACTCTTTGATAAGGCTATAATAGGAAACTTCCTTTTCTCTCCCTCTCTAAATCTCTACAACCTTGCTTCTGACCTTTTTATTAAACTTAAATTTCTCTCTCCAAAATTACTAAAGACTTCTTAATTACCAAATTGAGAAAAGGTCAATTGTCATCCTTCTTGGCACCTCTGTCTTTTGACACTGTTGATCATCTATTTCTTAATGTTATTCTTGTCTTTGGATTTTCTCTCTCCTATCTGATTGTTCTTTTCCAGTTTCCCTTTGCCACCACATGGATGTCCCACCGAATGCTGCTCTGGTCCCTATTTCACTTGGTGGTCTCATTAACTCCCATGAATTCAGTTATCATCTATATGCTAATGATTCTCAGCTCTATCCTACTCTAACCTCTCTGCTAATTCTCATATCTCTTAACTACTTGTTAGACACTTTGAACTCTTAACTTCAACATCTTAAAAACATTTTCTTTCTCTCCAAGTCCTCTGTTCTTCCTAACTTCCCATCCTCTCAGTCATCCAGGCTTTGCAATCTATCATTCTTAAATCTTCCTTCTTTCTCTCACTCCCCCATATATAATATATTGATCTATTTCTAAGGTTTGTTGGTTTCAGTCTTGGTCTGTCTGACACAAATCTCTTCCCATTCCATTCATCATTCCTTCAACTATCAAAGTAAACTTCCTAAAGCATAAGGCTGACCATATCATGCTCCAATCAGTAAATTCTGGTGGTTTCCTATCACCTCCAGAATCAACTGTAACATCCTCTGTTTGGCATTCAAAACCCTTCATGATCTGGCCCCTTCCTACCTTTCTAGTCTTCTAACACATTCTAAGTCCCCCCCTTCCATTACTCCCATCATTTCCAACCTACATCACATTCTTTTTCTTGATACTCTCTTCTATCTATGTTTTTGAAACACTATTCTCTCCTTGTTTTTCTACTTATATGAGTACTCCTCAGTATCAATTGCTGGAACTTTAAGTCATGCCCTTCAACCATGGATTATCTCCTAGATCTCTGTCTCACACCCTTTTCTCCCTTCATACTATCTTTCTTAGTTGTCTCATCTGCTCCCTAAGATTCAATTATCTCTCTTGGCCTTGTTGTTGTTCTTAAAGAAGACATATTATCTCCAAACTGGGCATTTTCATTGTCCCCTAAGTCTGAATTGTGCTTCTATCTCATCCCTATTTACAAGTTACCCTAGTTTTCTTTAAATTCCAGCTAAAATCTCATCTGTTGATTATGTATGTAATATGGCCTATACATATAATTGTTTGTCTGTTGTCTCTCCAACTAAGCTATTGGAAAGCAAGAGTTATCTTTTGTTTTTCCTAATATCCCTGTTGGTACTTAATAAATGTTTATTGACTGATTGACTGTCAAATCTGCTTCCTCCATTTGTAACCTCTCTCTTAACCTCTCAGACTTGCATCTCCAACTATCTACCAAATATCTTGAATTGGCCAAAACTGAATTCCATTATTTTTTCCCTAAACCTTTCTTTCTTCCTCACTGCCTTATTATTGAAAGTACTACCACCCTCCCACTCATCCAGGATCAAAACCTAGATATTATCTTTGACTACTCATTTTTTGAATGATCCATTGTCAAGATGCTCATTTTAAACTTCATAACATATGTTGTATATGCCTCCTTCTTTCTTTTGATATTACCTGTCAATATAGACCCTCTTGGACTCTCACTTGAAATACAGAAAACTTTTTGTTTGTCATACTGTCTTATCTCCTCCCACTCTTTATCAAGTTCATTTTTATTCAGCTGCCAAAGTGATCTTTCTAAAATATATGTCTCACCATGTCCCGATTCTATTCAATAAACTTCAGTGGCTCCTTATCCTTTTTGAGATCAAATATAAAATAACTTTTTGCACCTCATTCCCATGTAACCTACAATCCAGTGACATCTTGCTTTTCTTTGCATAAGATATTAAGACTCTCAGCTTTGAGCAATTTCATGGGCTGTCCCTCATATATGGCATACTGTCCCTCTTTGTTGCTATTTCTTGACTTCAAGTCTCAGATAAAATTCCATTTTCTACAAGAAATCATTTCCAATCACCTATAATGCTGGCATCTTTCCCTTGATTATCTTTATTTTGGCAGTTATGTAGCACAATGGATAAAGTACTGAACATGGAGTGAGGAAGATCTATAGATCATTGAAACTCAACAACCCCTGGTGTTCCAAAAGTTCATCGTAACTCTGAGTCTTCCTACTATGCTATCCTATTCCAGCCAGCTGGAATGCTGGCTCCTTAGGCAACAAACCTCTCCATCTTAAATAAGTTTCTCTTTTCTTCCATCTACTGATTCTTATTGAATTTCGCCTGATGATACAGCCTTTCTGGTCATCCTTTTCAGTACCAAGTGCACTTTAACTCACTTTCCTTGACTCACTGGTTAAAATGAGGATATTTAAATACTCTTTGCTCCCCATCATCACTTTCAAGTTCTCCCCCTTCCTCTTTCAACAAATATCCTATCTTCCTTTGAAGTTCATGCTATTCATCCTAATTACCCAATAAAATTCCTGGTAGTTGGAATTCTTTCTATGCCTATGGAATTCTTCCCCACCCCTGCCTTCTCAGGTCATTCTCCTTCCTTCTTTAATGAGTCTGATATCTGAGTTACAATATTTCTCTCCTTCCCAACTCCTACCTTATACTAGGGGACTTCAACATACAAACTGAGTATTCTTCAAATATCCTAACCACTCAGTTGTCTAATCCTCAATTAACTACTCCCCCATCCCACCTTATCCACACCCTCAATCTTACCATCACCAAAAATGTACCACCTCTGTTCAAGAATTCTGAAATTTCCTTAACCTAACCTATTGATTTTTCACCTCTTCCCTCACTCAGTTTTTCTTTATATAAACCTACTCTTCATCCTTATCATGATCTCCAACCCTTTGACCCCTCAATTCTCTACCAGGTCATCTCCCTTGTACTAACCATTCTCTCCTCTTTTCCCATCTTAACTCCTTGTTGAACCCATTCAACTCTTCACTGTCTTCCTCTTTCTTCAGCTCCAAGACCCCATGTTATATTCCTGATTTTGTGCCTACACATGTGCTGTTGAATAAAGGTAGAGAAAATCATGCAATCATTCTGACTGGCTTCACTACAAATTTATATTACCTAGCTTGAAATGGGCCCTCATTGCTGCTCAGCAATCATGTCCTTTTATCAATACTATTCTACTTTCCAGAGCAGCTCTTTCAAACCTTTTCAGCCCTACCTAAACCTCCCATAGTTTTCCTTCCCCTTAATCTCTCAGCTGAGAACCTTCTCTTATATTTTAAAGAAAAAAATGAAGCCATTTATGTTGAGTTCCCTTTTCTTCCCTCTCTTATATTCTATCACTCAGGTGTCTCTTCTTTTTTACATGAGAAAATGGTCTCAATCCTTATCAAAGCTTATGCCCTACTTGTTCAAGCAATTCCATTTCATCCCATCTCTAACAGATTGCCTTTTCTCTTATTCCCACTCACACTTAATTTCAATTTCTCCCTCTCTACTGTCTTATTTCTTACTGTCTAGAAATATGCCAATGTTTTCCTTATCCTGAAAAAAAACCCTGTTACTTGATTATTCTATTCCTGCTATTATCATATGTATCTTCTGCTCTTTGTGGTTAAATTCCTAAAAAATGTGTTTCACAATAGGTTCTTCTACTTTCTCCTTTTTTAACTTTTTACATTCTGGCTTGTGACCTTGTCATTTCAATGAAATTGATCTCTTCAAAGTTATTAATGATCATAGTTAACTAAATCCAAAGGCCTTTTCTTAATCCTTCTTGTCTCTGACAACATATATTATTATAGTAATATATACTATAGCCACGGACACTGTTATCACTCTTTCTTCCTTTATACTCTCCTTTTTCTAGGTTTTTGGGATACTACTCTCTCCTGGGTTTCCTCTTCCCATTTGACAGCTCTTTCTTTATCTCCTTTGCTGGACCTCAATTATGCCTTCTAATCATAGGTATCTCCAAGATTCCTTAGAGGTACTGAGTCCTTCTCTTCTCCCTCTATATTACTTCAGAGTGCTCTCATCAGCTTCTATGGATTTCATTACCACCTCTTTGCTGATTCTCAAATCAACCTCTTTCCTGCTTCCTCTCCATTAACTTCTGATCTTATATCTCCAATTGTCTTTCAGACATCTTAAATTGGATGACTAATAGATAAACTTAATATGTCCAAAACAGGATTCTTTATCTTTTCTTCTTCTCCAGTATTCTCCTTCCTATCTTCTCCAGTATTTCTCTTTTACATTACAGTAAAGTACATAGCATCCTCTTAGTCACTTAGTCACTCAGGATGATTAACAGTCATCTTGAATTCCTCCCTATTTCTGACTCCCTTATGTAACATCCAAGCTGTTATGTCTTTAAAATACCTTCTTTCCTCTGACACTATCATTCTAGCGCAGGCCCTTATCTCACCTCTGTATTACTGCAAGAGATTGCTAGTGGGTCTGCCTATCTCAAGTATATTTCTACTCCAATCTATTTTCTATTCAGCTTTTAAAGGTTATTTTACAGGTCTGATCATGTCATAACCTCTTTCCCTTCAACTACCCCCCAAATAAAACTGCAGTGGTTTCTTTTTGCTTTCAAGAGCAAATACAAAATACTTTGGCAACTCAAAGCCTTTCATAACTTCATCTTTTCCTAACTTTCCAGTCTTCTTACTTCCCTGACAGAAACTCTTTCACTCAGTGATACTAGTTCTCTTGGATGTTCTATGAACAAGGCCTTTAATTTCTTAGTTCAGCATTTTCTTTAGTTGTCCTATGTTTCGAATTCTCTTCCTTCTCTACTTTTGACTACTGACTACCCTGGTTTCTTTTAAGTTCCAATTAAAATTCTACCTTCTACATGAACACTTCTCTAACACCTCAATTCCAGTGCCTTCTCTCTCAATTATTTTCTATTTATTCAATACATAGCTTGCTTTGCATACATTTGTTTTCATGTTGCCTCCTCCATTAGACTGTAAGCTCCTTGAGAGTAGAGACTATCTAGTGTATCCGCAGTATCTTTTTGTATTCCTTTTCTTCCCCTTGGTCTTTAGCACAGTTTCTGGTGCTTAATATTTGTTGAATTGAATCTAGGTTAAAATCCTGTCTCAAACACTTATTAGTTGTGTGAATCTGAGCAAACCACTTACCCTGTCTGCCTCAGTTTCTTCATTTGTAAAATTGGGGTAAAAATAGCATCTTCCTTCTAGGGTTGTTGTGATGACAAAATTAGATTACATTTATATAGTGCTTTACAAACCTTAATAACTTACATAAATGCTAGCTATTGTTGTTGTTGTTATTAACCTTGTATATATCTTGCCTTTATATACTCTGTGAGCTTCCTGGGAGCAGGGACTATCTTTTGCTTTTCTTTGTATTGTTGTATTCTTCAAGCTTAGCATAGTGTTGAGAACACAGGAGATGATTAATAAATGCTTGCTGAATGAATATAATTCTTAAGTCAAATATCTTTTCCACATAAAAGTTCATTAAAAAAAGTTATCATGTTTCTTCTTAGTATTTTTTTTTTTCTACAGGACAAATAATCCAGTTTCTTTCACTTGATTTTCGCTTGTCTCCAGTCGACTCACTCTCTTAGTTATTACCCTTCTCTAGATACCTATCACCCCTGCTCTATGCCAGAGTCCATTTTGATGTGTGTGTGTGTGTGTGTGTGTGTGTGTGTGTGTGTGTGTGTAGGTAAGTACAGCTTATCCTATGCAGAAGTGATCCCACTTCCTTGTATAATATGATGCAAGGACATTTAGGATCAGTACAAAGAATGTGTTATGTCTAATTCCACAGATCAGATTTTATATAAGAACATATTTTATGAAACAAAGACCAATTAAGATAAAAATAAATGGTCTCCTCACTTCTTAAGTAGTAAACAGCTAATGACTTAAAATAAAGCAGCTACTAGGAAAGTTGGCTTAATACCCAGGCTTAAGAGTCACTTTTCTAAGTCACTTTTCTCAGAATCTCCTCCTCAGATTCTATCTTCACTTTCTGAAGTAAACAGAATACTCTTTCACCCTCACATTCCAAAGATCATTGTACTAATGATATTCAGTATATTCCAAAGATCAGTGAGTATATTACTTATTTCTTCTTTTTTAATCATTTTTTTCCCTTACTAGCCCACCCATCTTTCTACAGATAATAACTTACCAGAGAGGATCTGGAAGATTCCAGTGATATAAAATCGGCCACCCTTGGTGAGAGTAAAAAGCTGGCAGAAGAACAGGAACAAGGAAAGGACGCTGAATATAATGGAAAGAATCATGGTGGCTTGAACAGATTGCAGCCATTCTGGAGGGAAAGAGAGAGTAAAATCAATTAGGAAAACAGGTTATACATTGGCTTTCTGATTGAAAAAGGACCAAAGGGATTTGTAGGGCTAATAGTACATACCCTAAGAAAAATCAAACAGAAACTAACAGAGTATTCACTGAAGACACTATGCACAAGCAGTTCAAGAAATAGGTTGTCTTAGAAAAATTTGTGGTAAGAAATTTTATTGCCAACAGGAAAACCAATAGCAGGATCTGATGAAGGTAATAAATAAAATTCTCTAGAAAATTAATTTGGTCCTGTAATCATTGTAATTTTTTAAAAATTTTAGCCACTTTTTCCCCTATTTGATATATTTTAGCCACTTTAAGAAAAATAATTTTAAAATATAATTTTCCAGCACATTTCCTTATTGTGAACATATCACTCTATATTACTTCCTTGTCTTGTTGGTTATTTAGTCAATAAGCATTAAGTGCTTACCATGGTTCAGAACATAATGAACACATAACTTAAGTCCTGGGAATGCAAAAAACAATTTAAAAAAATTCCCCCCCCCCTCCCAAAATACCACCATCCACAACTGCTGTCCATATTAGTAAGGAGCCTCTAATGGCAGAGATAAAATACATAAATAAGCACATACAGGATAAATACATAGTAAATGAAAAGTCACCATGGAGAGGAAGGAAGGGAAGATGACCAGCAAAGGATTCTTAGAAGAGGTGAATCTTGAACTGGATTTTTTAAGGAAGTCAGGGATTCTAAGACTTAAAAGTTGAGAGAGGGAGCATTTCAGGAAAAGAGAACAGCCAGAGCAAAAGCACAAAGATGAGATGCTATGTGCAGGGAATAGCATATGTACAGAGTACACATAGGGCTTTAAAGGCCAAAGTTCTTTATATTTAATCCTGGAAGTAACAGGGTATGACTGGGTTTACTGAATAGAGTATGATTTGTGTCTTAGAAAAACCACTTTTTGGACTTATGTGAACTGATACTAAGTGAAATGAGCAACATTATACACAGTAACAAGTTGTATGAATGATCAACTATGATAGACTAAGCTCTTCTCAGCCATACAGTGATCCAAAAGAATTCTAAAAGACTTGGAATAGATAATGTCCTCTGTATTCAGAAAAAGAATTGTAGGGACTGAATGAAATCAAAGTACATTATTTTCACCTTTATTTTGTTTTTTCTTCCTCGTGGCTTTTCCCTTCTGTTCTGATTTTTTTTTCTCATAACATGACTAATATGGAAATATGTTTAAAATAATTGTACATATATAGCCTCTATCAGTTTGCTTGGTGTGTTGGGGGAGGAGGGAAAGAAAGGAGAAAAAAATTGGAATTCAAAATGTGAATGATGAAAACTATCTTTACATGTAATTGGAAATATTAAAGTAAAAAAAATTAATTTTGGTAGCTGGATTGGAGTGGAAAAAGACAAACAGGCTGACCATTTAGAAAGCTATTACAAAGAAGGTGATAGCTATGTGAATATGGAGACGGGGACATTTAGGAGAGATGCTGGAGAGAAATAAGATTTGGTGACTGATTTGGTATAAGGTTGTATGATAAATAGGATTTGAGGAAGGAAGACATAACATTGACTTTGTGAACCTGGGCAACCCATAGTTATTGGATGATTCATATTATAGGTAAATTGGTACCCCTGAGTAATAGGAATTCAGAAGGGGAAGTGGGTGGAAAGAAAAGATAAAAAGTTATTTTTTTGGTTAGGGTGAGTTTGAGATTCCTGTGTGAAATGGCAGTTTTTTTTTTTAATTTATTTTTTTAATTTAATAGCCTTTTATTTACAGGATATATACATGGGTAACTTTACAGCATTAACAATTGCCAAACCTCTTGTTCCAATTTTTCACCTCCTACCCCCCCACCCCCTCCCCTAGATGGCAGGATGACCAGTAGATGTTAAATATATTAAAATATAACTTAGATACACAATAAGTATACATGACCAAAACGTTATTTTGCTGTACAAAAAGAATCAGACTCTGAAATATTGTACAATTAGCTTGTGAAGGAAATCAAAAATTCAGGTGTGCATAAATATAGGGATTGGGAATTCAATGTAATGGTTTTTAGTCATCTCCCAGAGTTCTTTCTCTGGGCATAGCTAGTTCAGTTCATTACTGCTCCATTAGAAATGATTTGGTTGATCTCGTTGCTGAGGATGGCCTGGTCCATCAGAACTGGTCATCATATAGTATTGTTGTTGAAGTATATAATGATCTCCTGGTCCTGCTCGAAATGGCAGTTATTAATGTGAGATTGAAGTTCAGGAGAGAAAAAATTGGATAAATCTTGGAATTATTTGCATAGATTTGATAACTGGGCCCATAAGATCAGTAAGAGAATATGCAGGGAAAAGAAGAGACAGAAACTTGGTATATATATTCACTGTTTATGGAAGTGACGTTGATAAGAATCATCAAAATACCATCAGGAAGAACAAGGGGAAGAAAAAAACTAAGAAGGAGCTTCAAGCACATGGTCTCAATTTTTCTGATGAAAATTTGGTGAGGTGGGTGAGATAACCAAGTGGCTGAGGCAGTGAGAAGGAATGGCATGGAAAGTCTGAAGAGAGAAGAAAAAGTTTGATGGAGAATATGGTGGGGAATCAATGGGAGAAGGCATAGGATTATTCTTATTCTATGGAGAAGGCTCAGTTGAGATTAGCTAACATAAACTTTAATAGACTCAGTGCAGTTTTACGATTCCCTAAAGCACCATTCAATGATTTATAAGTAGGAATGAGGGAGAAAAAAAATAGAAGCAATCCAGGATTAGGGTTTGGCTAGTCACCTGTAATGACAGGACAAGGAATCAAGGGATTCAAGATTAAAGGATACTGTAGAACTGACCTAGCATACTGAGACAAGAGTGGAAAAGGAGGAGAGCATAGCCAGAGCCTTGCACAGTACTGGAGGATGAAGGGATTACATAGTAAAGATAAACACAGGGAGGAACAGGGTGAGTTAGAAAGCTATAATTATAATCAGATGAGGAAAATTTTAAGTTCTTGAACATAGAAGTGAAACATTTGTATATAATAGCAAGGTAACCGGTATGATCATTCCAATCCTTAGGTAAGGTAGAATGAAAAGGTCAAGAAAGTTGAGAAGAATAACTGGAAAGTTAGGATATTTGAATGTCATTAAGTATACATAAATATGTTGAGCCTCAAAACAAGAAAAGGAGTTAGTGTGGGAAGGATGACTATAAACAAGGCACTGAATTTTTTGGGAAAAGAGAATTTCCTGGGGGCTGAATCAGAATATAGAGTGTGCTAAATTTGGACTGAATGAAACTTAGTGAGAGAGATTGATGAGTGATGGTGGTAATGGAAGAGAGTGGAAGAGAAATGAGAAGCAAAGGGAATTGGATTCCCTCAACAAGGAGAATGGATATGAAATAAAGTACAGTGAGTATTATCAGGAGGGAAATAATATTTCAGTGAGTACCAGAATTTGGAAAGAGTGAGAAAGGCAGAGGTTTAAGATTAAAGAAAGTTAATTCAAGAGCAGCCATTCCAGAATACACAACAGAAAATATGAACAGATATGGGGTAGGAGATCAAGGGGGAATGAAAATGAGGGAAAAGACAACTGAAGTTTGCTCTATGACTGTCAAGAGTTATATAATATAATTAGCTGCCTTATATCTTTCTCTTTTTTAGTTTCTTAAACTTTTATTTAAATACCTTATCTTTAACTTTTCAAGTGCTTAATTCTTATCTGTCCAATTAAACAGTAAATTCTGTGAGGTCTGGGACCAAATCTTAATTGCATCTAATAATCACTTTTGTATTTGTTTTGTTCATTTTGCATGCTTGCAATGTTTTTCCCTTCCTCTACCTCTTGATTTCCTAACCCTCTTTAAATCCTAATTCAAAATGCTACCCTGCACAAGGGGGCATTCTCTGATTTCTTCCAGTAGGTAACAAATTTCCTCCTTACAAAATACTTTGTATGTATGTCATCTATTTATCATATAAAATTATATATGATTATTTTTGTATCATACTGTCTCCTTAGGCTAAAAAAGTCTGATAAGAATAGGAACCATTGACCTATTTAAATTGCATTTCTGCCTGAGACTAGAACAAGCACCTTCACATAGTATATGCTTAAGAAATATTTGTTAAATTTCTAATGATTTCTATCCTCAACCTAACATAGTTTTGAATATAGTAGATGCTCGTTAGATATTTGTTGATTTTTATCATGCAGTCCTAAAATAAGTACAGATGACAAAGAAATCTAACATCAATTCCTGAAATGCTTTCAGAAGTTAAAAAAATTAAGTTATTCATTAATACATAACTCATTAAAAGAAAATCCTAACAGGCAGAGTGTGCCTAGCTTAGTGTTTTGCATAAGTACTTATTAACTGTTTGTTGAATTAAAATGAAACACTTTTCTGAAAATACAAGACTTATCTCTTAAATCTATTCTAATAAGATATGCATTCCATTCTTACCTTTGAAAAAGATCATGGAATCACAATTAGAACTGGGATGAACTTAAGAGATCATCTTGTCCAAAGTGCTCATTTCTCAGTTAAGGAGACTCAGATAAAGTCCAAAAATCCATTTAGTTTTACACAGATAGGAAGTAGCAGGGCCAAAATTTGATCCCACGTCTTTTCACTTAAATAAACAAAGGGGTAGCAGCAGAATTACTTGTGGATGCTCTTTCCAAAGGAATAAAAAATTTGATTGTTGAAACTTCTCAAAATATCTTGGGGTCTATGGGCTAGATTTCTTTTGAGGACTATGCCTTAAATCCAAATCACTCCAATTCTCACTGATTAGCCAAAAATAGGTCCTAGTTCAAGCTTTCACTTGGTCACAGTTTGGGTTCCAAAGGTTTAGTGAATATGAATAGCAATTACTTGGTGTTGGCCAGAAACCCCGAGGGTCTTTTCCCCCACGATTTATTTATTGGACTAGGTTAAAAGAAGCCATTTTTGGCTTCATTTCACACCTAATCTTAATCACTTAATGGATGTTGCCTCAAGAAAACATCTGGAAAAGACTTTAGTTTAAAAAAGCCACCATCCCCAGTCTTCCCGATCTAATCTTGCAACTGGATCCAGAAAGTTCTGGAAGAGAGAGTGAGGCAGGTGACTTTGCACAGCCTTCTCTTCTCAAATCTTAATTCACTTGCAAGTCATGGCATTGCTTTGATGTCATGGTTCTCTTTGAGAATGAAGGACAAACAACAAAATAGGCAAACATCTTTTGGCCATTATTATATTTAATTTATATATATTTATATTTATAAATATATTGTATGATTAATTTGTTAAATGTTAGAGGAAGAAAAGAGACAAATCTAGTTTTCTTAAAAGGGGAAAAAATGACAAACAGCAACACTCTAAATCCCTATGATTAGGACAAGTCATTTAGATGGTTACTTGATGACCCTAAAGTGGTGATAGGAAAGACTGCAGTTCATTACAGAAAGCTAAACACTAAAGAAAATTTGCTAGAATTTTCCCTTAACAGAAAATAGTTCATTGTAAACAAAAAGAAATTGCTTAGATTCTGAATAAAACTTAAAAGTGTTTGGGTAGAATGTGACTTCAGTTTAGCTGTAGTTTTCTGACTTAGGGACTTTTTTAAATGAGGAAAAGTTTTGTAAAATGCTGGAATAATATATCTTAATTTAATAAGGAAAGTGTCTTCATGACACAACCTCTTTCCTTTCAGAGCTCAGTTGTACCACACCCTTCCCTTTCCTTGTTCCCAGTGGTGCTTTAAGGCATTGAAAACAAAATCCGTAGAAGATGCAGAATCCCATTAAAAAAAAAAAAAAAAAAAACAAACATTAAGAAGAGAGACTAGTATATGATATGTCTTTTAATTTTTATGTCATGTCCTTAATTTTTATGGGATTCTGCATATCTGCATATTTGAGAGAATTTAAAAATGTATATATTAAATCTCTACATGCTACAGAGAAGGTAGAGTTTTATTGATTGAAGGTCAATCAAGTCAAGGTCAATGGGAACTGAATATAATAATCTATACTATTCATCTATAACAAGAGGTCATCTTGTTCTCCACTTGAAAATTTCTAGTGATGGGAAACTCATTACCGTGCCAAGGAAAATTCATATACACACATATATGTATGTAGACATGTATATTATTTCCCTATTTACAACATAAATGTATATATTTCTATGTATATAAAATTATGTGTGTGTGTCCTTAAGCTTTTCATTGAAACTTTAAGGAGAGGAAGATCAATTTATAGTTTCCCCAAGTTTACCACTTATACTTTAATTTCACTCTGGGTAGAAGTGGCACAGAAAAAAATAATTAATTGTATAGGCAGGAGTTTGTTCTATTAGCCTTAAAAAGCTACATTGATCATATATATTTGCATTGTAGATTAGTTTCTTCTTGGTAACTAAAGAAATCATTTAAGATAATTTACCTAACCAGGTATGGATTTGGGGAATACAATAGTTTTCTTCACTACGGTGAACTAAATGATTTGATTGCATAGGTGAAGCACTCATCCAGGGGAAATACTTTACTCTTCAGTGAATTTCATGAGGACTCCCCAGAGAAAGAAAGAATATCAAGGTCCTGATATCCTACACTTGTGAAATGCTTTGGCCATATCTATTTCCTAGATATATTTTAACTACTATCTGCTATAACTTTATTGCCAATATCCCTCCTGATTCTATGAATCCTTAGATAGTCTCTTGGTGGAGAGTAAAACTTTTGGGGAGCAAATTTTCTGTAACTATTGTTCTTCCTATGCCATTTGAGTAAATGCCTTTTCAAAGTTGGAGCCAGGTGAGGTGGGTATGATAGAAAATGGTCCTTAGTTGAAAAAAAAAACAAGTCACCTACAAAAATATAACATTCATCTTTAGGTTGTTATTCTCTTCTGAGTAATTATGGATCCCATTTAGGAGGGTCTTCTTGGATTTGGGGCTTGATACAATCAATACAATGTTATGTAAAGCTATCTAGAGCATCTAGAACATCTCACTGTCTTTAGGGAATCCTGCTTCTATCCTCCTTAATATGACAAGTGAATAAATCAACTGAGCATCTATTATGTACCATAACTGTGGTAGGCCCTGTGGATACAAATTCAAAGAATACATCCCTACATACTTAGGAGTATAGTCTTATGTGTCCCTTGTTTATAATCAGAGTTGTCAAAATGTATCTTTTGTTTCATTTTTCAAGTAATCTTAAATGATCTTCACATTTCATGAAGAAGCTTTTACTGGAGGACAGTCACTGAACTAATTTATATTCTAATCCTTGTTACCCTTAATTACTATATCTATCCATTTAGCAAAGATTTCAAGGTTTTCTACGGTGGCTTTTAGACTTGCTATTACATGGCATTTACTTTACATTAAATATCTTTAGTTGGTAAATCTTTTAGATTGGTAGTTGTCAATATCACTATTAGTTCTTTTATCCATTTCTCTATTTTACAATTAATAGCTTATTTAAATAGATCAGGTTGGCTTTCTTTTAATTGAAAACATTTTTCCAATTTTGGCCCTTTTAACTTGTTTTTTATTTCTATCCCTCCTTTTTGTTGGCAGCCTGTCTATAGATGGACAGCTGATTCAGGAACATTGGTTACCAGTCATTTCTTGTCAAAGATATAATTAAAATCACTTTTGTTGGGGCTTTTCATCTCTAGTGCCTCTTGATTATTTTTTTAAAAAACATATTCATAATATATAGGTCTGCAGTCAATGTGCAGAGCCTTTGGTCTCTTTTATTTCTTAATCCTAATTGTATATTGATTGGTTGGTGGTGATTCTTCATCCTCAGAGGATCAAAATGGCACTACTATGTTAGAGTCAAGTTACGGTGTTCCCAACTGTGGACGATTAGACCAACACCAGCTCAGAGTGCTCTGCCATAGGTAAGGCACAAATAGTCCTTATGAACATTTGGGTTGACTTCTCTAACTGTGCATTTTGTATTTCTTCTGAGCTAATTGAATTCTGCTTTGGTCATAGACCACAGCACCTTCTCTGATGAAGGCCCACCATGTTGGGCAGTTCTGTGCCAATTTCTCCTGTGTCAATACAATCAATTCTAAAGTTCTTGAGAGACTTTAAGAGGATCCTTGTATCACTTTTTCTGGCTACCTTGTGAGTACTTGCCATGCATTAGTTCTCCATAAAATAATCTTTTTGGCAAGTGTACATTTGGCATTCAAACAATGTGCCTAGCCCAACAGAGTTGTACTCTGTGCAGTAGAGTTTGAATGATTGGCAGGTTAGTTTGAGAAAGGGCTTCAGTGTCTGGTATCTTATCCTGCTGGATGATCTTTAGAATCTTCCTGAGACTATTCAGTTCTTTAATTTGAAAAGGCTAGAAGCCAAAACTAAAGTGGAGGAAGTGTTTGCGTATGATTTTTTTTGTTTGCAGATGATCATGCATTCAAAGCAGCTTCCAAAATTGAGATGAAACTAAGTATGGATAGATTCTCTGCTGCTTGTGCTAATTTTGACCTAAGAATCAACACCCAAGAAAACACAGGTCATCCATCAGCCAACACCACACCATCTATATGTGGAACCATCAGTTACAGCAAATGGTGAAGCTTTGAATGCTGTGGATAAGTTCACTTATCTTGGCAGTGTACTTTCCAGGGATGTCACATTGATAATGAGATTGATACATGCATTGCCACAGCTAGTTCAGTGTTTGGAGGCTCTGAAGGAAAGTGTGGGAGAGGAAAAAGGTGTTAAGATTATGAAACTGAAGATCTACAAAGCCACTATACTGACCTCATTGTTGTATGCCTATGAAACTTGAAAAATACACCAGTGCCATAGCCAGGAAACTAAATCAATTCCTTCCTAATCCTATATACATATATACATACATGTATGTATTATGCATATGTATATACATGTGAACAAATGTGTATATGTATACACACATTATATACATAGACATATATTTTATGTAATCATATATTACATACAATACAATATATATTGTAACATATATTTTACTATTTTCTTCTTGACTCACATTTGCATAGAATAAAGAATTAAAATACATGTTGATTTAATTTGAGTTACTCATGGAATTATGCTACATACTCTTAACACTAACAGGTACATAGATTTATATAAGCTATAACTATCAACATGGGAATTTTAATTTATAAATGCTAATAAGAAACATTGAAATTTGGGATAATAAAATATCTTGTTGCTTGTAAAGTATTTCTTGTTACTTTTGGACATATGATAAAACCTACTCTGCCAAGTGCCATCTCCAAGGAAAACCTTTTACCCAGTCTCTCTTTTATCTTCAACTTCCTTTTGTTTTCTGCTTCCATTTGCAGTGTATATGCCAAGATAAGTTTCAGTTCAATTATTCTAGTAGTATGGACAAGTAGCCCACATTTAAAGTAGCAACAGTTAAATTAATGTCTATATGCAGATTAAAATCTTAACTATTCTTACCACTACTATTTTGCCAATCTTCTAACATCACTGCAAAAGCAGAACATAAAAGGGGTGGGTGTGAGAAAGAGGGGGTAAGATTGAGCACCATTTTGTATTTTTCTTTGATTGTTATGGCCAAATTTTCTACAAAGTGAATTCTAATTGTGATACTTTTCTCTATTTAGGTAAGCTTGTCACCAAAAAAGTAGACACTTTGCAAAGTGAACAGATTCAATGTCTTTTTAGTGATGTGACTGACAAGATGGAGGACTAGACAATTTATCTAATCATCATGAGCTCTTAAACCACTCCAAAACAGAATAAGCAAGAGATAAGTGATTAAAGTGATTTTTGGATCTGAGACATCAAGAAATTGAACGAGATAATAATCTGATGAACAGCTGAGAAGACTAATCTATAATCCCTAATGTGCTCACTCAGCACCAGCTCCATTAGCACTCACCATACAAGGTAAACAAAAGCTGGCAACAGAATTCAACTCTCCGTCTTCCTTCTTGTAGATCACTTGACAGCCAAAAACCAGGAGCTTGCCCTGACTGGCATGACAATGTGATAATATTCCGTGTTCCTATGGGTCTCAACCATAGAAATGAAGAACAAAGAGATCTGGGGCAAGAAGCCAACGTGTGTGGATCTACCAAGTCTGGAAAAAAATGGGGAGACCTAAAGCTGGGAAAATATCAATTGCCTAACACTGTACGAAACTGAGACAACTTTGAGATTCTGTACCTCAAGGAATAAAAGCATAAGGAACATGAAAAAATATATGGGAAAAAAGACTGACAATGTCAAATATCACAGAGGAAGTTAAAGACCTTGAGTATAGCAACAGGGAAGATATTAGTAACAAAAAAAATGACAAGTCTTCTAAAAGAATTTAAACATTTAGGGAAGGGGGGGGAGAGAAGTATTAAGTATTAATGGCCTATTGTTCTAAAAGCTTTACATCAAATGTTAACCCATTTGATAATCTATGAATAAATATTAAGAAGAAAGAAAATGAATCAATTTCTGATGAGGCAAAAGACACTGTAGACTGCCAAGGAAGTATTGAACAAAACAAGATGTTCCTAAATGGTTTGAGAGAAATAAAAACTGCAAAAGTAGATTTTATAGTCTATACAACAGAAATAATTGGTAGAATAAAAAATATTTGAATCCATGTAGGCAAGCCATCCCAAAGAAGCAAAAGAGAGAACTGATTGCCTTTCCCTTCTGTATATTTGTATCCCAATCTGGAAAATAAAAAGCAAGAACAGTAACATTAAAAGAAACATTTCCATTCTACTCATCTAAAAGGACTCAGAGACAATATTTCTATATTCTCTTATTAACCTGCAAGAACTGGTATTTCTAAGAGTGAAATGAAAGAAAAAGAGGGCCAAGGGGATCTACAAGGCAAAAAGATGGAAAGTGTTTAAAAGAGGAAACTTAAAAATAGTGAGAGGACCAGCATTTCTCTGACAGTTTTTTTCCTTACACAAGGATTTTATCCAAAAGAAGTCAAAGCTTATCTGTAGGACCTAGGATTGGCCTCAGCTTTCCCAACACATGCTTCCTAATCTTCTAAGGGCATAAAAATTTTAGCCTCTTACAGTTTAGCCCTATCAAAGTTGGTGGGTATCTTAAGACCATGCTAGCTATCAAACCCTGATTACATACTGACCAGACATATTTCCAGATAGAGACAAGGGAGTATGTGTCCAGAGAAGCTAAATGCCTGTGTTCCTCTTGCTTATTCTTGTTGTGTTAGGATAAAATTAACTCTTTTGTTAAAATGATAGGCATAAAAGAAAATAATGGAGAGAACAACAAGGAAATTTTTAGAAAAAGACACACAAAATGAAATTTAAAATGAACAAACACTGAAGGGGAGAAAATTCTACCTGACATCTTAACTGAGAGGAAAAAACAAAAGGAAGAACTGGATAACCAGATAGAGTAAAATAAAGGAAACAAATTAAGCAAAAAGCAATGTCTGCCATGAAAGATTTTTCTCCCCTGGTATAGTTTTCAAAAGCCCGATTCCCTTCCATACCATAGGCATCTGTAATGATGTACATATTTGGGCAAAATCCTCCCTTACTAGTCATTCTTTTTCTCAAGTATTTGGGTCATAGTTCAAAACTTCACTGCTACCTCCACAGCATTTCAGTGATAGCTAAGATTCATAACAGGGCAAATCATACCATTAAAGCAGGGAGACTAAGCTGAGTAACAAAGGTCAAAAACTTAAGGATTGACAAAATAGAGAAAATAGCTATTGTAGAAACTGCAGTGAGAGAATGGGTATACTAATAGTTTGTTGGAGCTATGAATTGGTTCAACTAATTTATATGTAATTCAAATCTTTTCTCCCAAATCACTATTCTGACTCAGAGATATTGCTACTAGGCATATAAAGAGTTCAAAGAAGAAAAGAACCCTTATGAAATATAACAAAGCCTCAGGTTTTAGAGAAGTTACAGAGCTCTTTAATAATGAAACCTTGGTATCAACCTATACTACTCACTTTCATATTCCATACAATCAGCTGCCAAAAAGTCATTTTACCTTAATATTTTTCTTATATAATCCCATTCTCTTTATTCATACAGCCACCATCCTAGTCTAGGCCCCCATCATTTTTTGTGTAAGCTACTGAAAAAGTCTAATTGGTCTTGCTTTAATTACATCTCTGCTCCAATATAATCTTCACATAGTTATTAAAGCAATTTTTCCTAAAACATCTGACTGTGTCAGACCCTTACTGAATAAAATTCTACTGGTTCCCTAATATCTCCAGGAAGAAATATAGTTATCTAGCATTTAAGGCCTTTTTAAACTTGCTCTCATCCTATGTATCCACCATTTTATAATCAGTCCTGTAATGTTCTCTTTCTTAATTCAGTTTCCTAGAGGTCTTTGGGAGCAGCCTTCTTTTCAGTTCAATAATCACAAGTACAGCCAGGTGTTAAAGTCCAAATCCTTTATTGTCTCTTTCAAAGTCTTGTTTCCTTTCCTGGGGCCCAATTAGCTTTCTTATAGTCCAGATCCTTTATTATCTCCTTCCAGGGACTGGGCAGCTTTCTGGAGAGCCTTTCAGGCTGGCTTTGGTCTTAGTGCAGGAAGTACAGGAGTCCAGGCCAGCCACCAGGAAGGTTGAAGATTGAATTGAATTTCTCCCCTTGTTTCTGAGAGCTTAAGCTCCTTCCGTCAGTCCTTTGCCCTCTCTCTGAATAAATCCTGGCTAAGGCTTATATGCTTATATGCTTATATAAGCTTATATGCTCTCTTATAAGTGTGAATCTTGTGGAACTGTATTAAGTGCTAAGTTACATGTACTGAACTAGAGAACTTAAGCACCATGCTAAACAACCATTGTCTTTATCAATTCCACTGACAGTACCCTGTAAGAATCCTTTGTTTCAAATTCAGAGTTCTGGCCCATAAATCCTATTTGTTGTTCCACACAGTCTCCAAGAGCTTTGTCCATTATTTCCCTTGCCTAAATTCATCACAGCCTGACATCACTGACTTCAAGACTAAGCTCAAATGCCATCTCTCCACAGTTTTATGAGCCTTTCCTCTAAGACTGCCTTCTATGTAACTTGTAGTTATCTATTTTTATATAACGTGCCTTCATGAACTTCTTTAAGAGTAGGATATTTGTATAGTTTGTCTTTTTCGTTACCTAAGGGCTTCACAGTCCCTGGCACATGGCAAACATTTAAAAAAGCTTCCTGATTGATTTTTAGGTCCCTCAAATGAGAACATGGAAAATTATATATTGAACCATAACAAAAGAGAGGAAACTGAGTGGATGCCAATCAGAGTGGGAATGGCTGTATAAGTTATGGTATATGAATGTTATGAAATATTATTCTATAAGAAATGATGAGCAGGCTGCTTTCAGAAAAGCCTGGAAAGACTTATGTGAACTGATGCTAAGTGAAGTGAGTCAGAACCAAGAGAATATAGTAACAAGATGTTATATAGGCTTGGTTCTTTTCAACAATGATGATTCAAGGCAATTCCATTAGACTTGTGATGGAATGTGTATTCAGAGACACAAGAAGACTGAATGCAGACTAAAACATAATTTCACTTTTTTTTGCTTGCCTTTTTTTCCTCTTATCTGAGTTTTCTTGTGCTATGCTGCATTTGTTATGCTACAAATATGGAAATATGTTTAGAAGAATCGCAAATGTTTAATCTATGTTGAATTGCTTACTATCTTGGGGAGATGGGGAGAAAAGGGAGGAAGAAAAATTTGGAATATGAGGTTTTGCCAGGAAGAATGTTGAAGGTTATCTCTGCATGTGTTTGGAAAAATAAAATATTAAAATGTGTGTGGGAGATTTCTTTAAGGTTCTTTCCAGCTCTTCATCTATGATTTTAATTCAGCATCAGTTGCCCAAAACAATTTCTTCTTTTCCCAAGATTCAGAAAAAGACAGCCCTTCTCCTTGTCAAGACCAACCCTTCTACATGTGTACTTGACCCCATTCCCTCCACCAGACTGTATCCTCAATCATCTTCTTATTCTTTAAAATCTTCACCTTCTTCCAAACTATTCCTTCTCTACTTTCAAATTTGCTAAATCTCTTCGATCCTAGAGATGAACTTTCACTTGACCATGAAATCTCCTGCAGGTGTCATCCTATATTTCTCTTCTCTTTTTCAGGCAAATCCCTCAAAAAAGTTGTCTACTCCCACTGCCATTTCTTTGTCACTTCAATCTGTTTTCCAAACTCGTCACTCAACTGAAATTGCTCTTTCTTAATAACAAAATTTGATAGTCTTTTCTCAATCTTAATCCTTCATGACCTGTCTGACGTATTTGACCACATTTTCTTCTGGATATTCTCTCCTCTCTGGGTTTTCCTGACATTACTCTCTTTTGTTTCTTCTTGATAACAATTCCCATGGATTAATCTTTCCTCTCTTCCCACATATCTCTCAAATCTATAGATCCAGTCCCAATTTTTTCCCTGAGCTTCAACCCTACATTACCACTCACCTACTGAGCATTTTAAATCAGATATCCTGAAAACATTTTAAATTCAATATGTCTAAAACTGAACTTATCTTTCACCCTAGTCCTTTCCTTTTCCAAATTTCCCAGTTTCTCTAGAAGGCACTATCATTCTTCCACATTCCAATAATTTCAACATTATTCTGGGGCTCTCCTCTCAACTATGTAGTAAACTTGGGGGAGGCTATAAGTTGATCTTCCTCAGGGACTACTTTTCTGAAAGAAGTCTCCTCTAATGCCCCCAGATGCTAGTGTCCTGTCTCTCAGACTATAGTGTATTTATTTTGTATACATTTGTATTTTTTAACTTTATATATATGCTATACATATTTTATATGTATTTGTCATGTAAGATCCATACGAGTAGGTTTCATTCATTATGCATGTAAACCCAGCACTTTGTTCAGTGCCTAGCCAATAGTAAGTGATTAAAAATACCCTAGTTTGACATATTTACCATAATTTCCTCCTTTACCTCCTCTCATGTGATGAATCTTGTTGTCAGGGCAAAACTTTCTATATGAGCAAGCTATTGATTCTTCTATTATCTATGAATAACTTCTACTAGTTCCCTAATATCTCCAGGAAGAAATACAGTTATCTGGCATTTAAGGCCTTTTCAAACCTATTCCCATTCTATCTTTCCACCATTTTTATAATCAGTCCTATTTGTTGCTCCATACACTCTGTCTCCATGCCTTTGGGTCATATGGAAATACCTTTAGAAGAATTGCAAATGTTTAATCTATATTGCATTGCTTGCTGTCTTGGGGAGGTGGGGAGGAGAGGGAGAGAGAAAATTTGGAACATGAGTTTTTCTGGGAAGAATGCTGAAGGCTGTTTCTGCATGTGTTTGGAAAAATAAAATACTAAAATGTGTGTGGGGCATTGCTTGAAAGTTCTTTCCAGCTCTTCATCTATGATTTTAATTCAGCATCAGTTGCCAAAGAAAGTATCTTTTTCAGCCTTTACCCCCAAGACTCTGAAAAAGACAGCCTTTCTCCTTGTCAAGACCAACCCTTCTACATGTTACTTGACCCCATTCCCTTATTCTACAACTTGAACTGAAATGTCCCAGACATTTAAAATTTTCACAGGCCTAGAATACTTTTCCTCTTCATCTCTGCCTCCTGGCTTCTTTTAAGTACCAGATAAAATTTTATCTTTTACAGGAAGGGTTTCCCAATCTTTCTTAATTCTAGTATTTTTTCTCTTTTGATTTATCTCCAATTTATCCTGCCCATGTGTGATCCTGACTGTGGTTCCTTGTTTAAATGCTTTCTTTTTGGTTGCTGGCCGTATTTTTTTTTTTTAATCTAGCAGCTCTGGATTTTAAGGTTCTTTCAGGAAGTAATGGGTAGATTTTTTTTTCTATTCTCAAGTAGTTCTGAATAATTTTCATTTATACTTTTATGGAAAATGATATCTAAGATTTATTGTTCTAATTTTCAGATAGCATAAGAATATTAGAGTCTCTATCCTTTATATTCTAGGACAGCAATTTTTAATAGAACATATCTTTTCTTCTATTCACATTTTGAATTTTATTTCAACATTTCTTGTTATCTTATGGAGTAATTTAGATCCATTCTAATTTTCAATCTGTAACTCATGCAAGATTCTCTGTTTTCTCTATGTTATTTATTTGCATTCTAAATCCTCTTTGCTAGTTATCATTTCATTTATAATATCCTTTTTTTAATTATTAGTTTCATGTCTATCTTTGGACAATTCCCTTCCAGGAATTGGTCTTATGGACAATTATACCTTTATCTGAGGATTTGCCACCAGTCACTGTGAGCTACTTTCCTTCTTTAGGTTTGGATCATAGACATCTCTGAATTCATAACATTTCTTCATTGTTTCTTCTTCTGTTTATTTCATAACTTAACTTTAGCTTCCTGAATTAAACCATTTCTGACTGTACCTGAACATTTTGATGGAATGGTGGGCCCCTGTTTGTTTTCTGTAATTTCTAATATTTGATGGAACAATGAATAAAAGAAAAGGGGGGGCCTATTGTTGTTTATAAAATATAAATGTTGCTAAAAAATAAACAGGACATACTGGGAAGCTAGCAGGAAGAAAAACTGGGCCAAATGAGGTCACCTGAGGCTGATGGGGGTATACAACTGATAGAGCTATGAAGTCAAATCAAATCAATAAGCATTTGCTAATAGGGCTGGGGAATCAAAGAAAGGCAAAAACAATGCCCTTTCTAAAACCTCAGAACTCACATGCTAATGGAAGAGACAAAATGTGAATAATTTAGGGAAAAGTGGAAAGCAGTCTAGAAGAATTTAGATTTAAACCAACATCTTACACCAGATTTCACAATAAATTTTAAAAAAGGATATATGTTGTATAACATTAAAGAATATACTAGAAGAAAAACAGATCATATGTCCTTTCACAGTTATAGGTAGACATGGAATGCTAGAAGTATCTAAAATTTTAAAGGAAAAGTTAAATGAATTACAGGTGAAAATTGATACTAATACTATATAATAGGGAAGGACATTAACTTTCCCTTCTCAGAATTAGATAAATGTAAATAAAAAATAAGAAAAAAGTTAAGGTGAATAGAATCTTAGATATAAGCTAGATAGGCTGTATATCTGGTGGGGAATGAATGGAATAGAAATAAACTTTTTTTAAAAAAATTAGTGCTATATAATGGCATCTTTATAAAAATTGGCCATATATTAAGGCATTGTCAAATTTACAAGATTGAGTCATTCCTCAATTAATAATTGGTCAAAAAATACAAACAAGCGTTTTTTGGTGAAGAAATCAAACTATCTGTAATCATATAAAAATCCTCTATATCACTATTGATTAGAGAAATGCAGATTAAAACAACTTTGAGATATCTTATAACTATCAGATTGGCTAAAACGATAGAAAGGGAAGGCAAAAACTTGTTGGAGAGGATGGGGGGAAACTGAGCCATTAACTTACTATTGGTAGAACAATGAATTGATCCAATAACTTTGAAGAATAATTTGCAGTTACTCCTAAAGTGTTATAAAACTATATACACTCAATAATACCACCATTAGGTGTATTTCCCAAAATAATTAGGGAAAAGGGGAAAGAACTATATATTTTACAACATTTATAGCAGCTTATTTTGTGGTGAAAGAGAATTGGAAATTGAGAGGATGCCTGTCAATTGGGTAATGGCTAAACAAATTGTAGTATTTGATTGTAATGGAATACTACTATGCTATAAGAAATGATAAGCTGGTTGATTTTAGGAAAACATGGAAGGGTTTGCATGAAATAATGAAAAGTAAAATGAACAGAACGAAGAATACATTGTACACACTTTTTTTGTCTTTTTATATTAAAGTTTAAAATTAATAAAAAAATTTAAAAATAAAGAGAAAATAAAAAAACTCTAGTTAGGAGATATATTCTTTTTTAAATGCATTTGATGGATATTTTTAATGTCACAAAATTTCCTATTATTATATGTATGAACACATATAATGAAGTCAAATGACACAAAGAGAACTCAAAAGAATACCAAACTGGTAATGATCATATAAAAGTTCTAAATCATTAATGAGAGAAATGAAAATCAAAACAATTCTGAGCTTTCATTTCATACCCTTCAAATTAGCAAAGATGATATAAGATTGCAAAAATAAGTACACTAATGTATTGTTAGTTGAACTGTGCTATATAACAATATTTTAGAGGGAAAAAAGGGGAAAAATGATCCTTCCCATCCAAGCAAAAATGATCTATGTATGAAAAAATTATGAAAACATATGTAGTGTATCACACTTCTGGACTTCTCAGTTCTGCTGAGGGGTGGGGTATCTTCTCATATTTCTTCTTTAGTCATACTTGTTCTTAATTTTGTGGCATTTACTTTTGATTATCTTGTGCCTGTCATTTATATTGTAATATGTATATTGTTTTCTTGGTTCTGTTTAGTTTAAAAAGGTTCATATAAATTTTTCATGCTTCTCTATATTCATCATACATGTCATTTCTTAAAGCACTGTAATATGCTATTACATGAACATACCACAATTTGTTTTTGCCATTATCCAATCAATGGGTATCTAATTGTTTACACCTTATGACAGCATATCATAAACTATCATAGAAATATTATTATAAATATCTTGATGTATTACTTTGGTGTATCAACCCACTACTGTAATGTTTAGGTCACAAGGTAGGGGCATTTTATTCACTTATTCACATTATTCAAACTATACTGTACTGATTCACAGTTCCACTAACAATGAATTAGTGTACTTATTTTTGCAATCTTATATCATATTTGCTAATTTGAAGGGTATGAAAGGAAAGCTCAGAATTGTTTTGATTTTCATTTCTCTCATTAATGATTTAGAACTTTTCTTTTATATGATCATTACCAATTTGTTATTCTTTTGAGTTCTGTTTGTGTCACTTGATTTCATTATATGTGTTCATACATATAATAATAATATATCAACATGTTTAAGAAAATTATAGTACATATTGCAAAATTACAAAGAAGTAGTATAACTCTAAAGAGATATGAGAAGAAACTGTACTCCAAAGTCTTTTGAAAAATTGGGAGAGATCAAAAAAGTGAGCAAACTGTATAATTATTCATAATTTTTAGCTATGTTGATTGGCTGTTTCCCTTTTTCCTCTTCCTCCTTCTTACTGCTTCTGCTGTTGCTTCTTCAACTTCCTTTTGTTTGTTGACTTTCCTCTCCTTAAAGACATAGTTTATTATAAAGGATGGCTCCAGGAGAGTGGAGAAAGAGGAGAATAGAGGAATAATTCAGGCAAGATAAAAATAGAAGATATAAAAATTTGTTTTCAAAAAAGATGAATATAACAGGGTGACATGGTCCTAAAAAAAATAGTGTCAGGAGTCCTAACGGTCAAAATAAACTGAGGCTTGTGGGGAAAATAAAGCTCAAACAACAAAGATGAGGTAGAAGGAGTTATAAAAAAAGAAAAAAGGAGGATCAAAGAAGGAATATCATTCTGAATCATGGGAGAAAGACATGGTTAAAACTGACAAGAGAGAGTAGGCATCTGCATTTGCTCTTTTGTTTCTGTTTTCTCTCCCTTTGAACTAGAATTAAAAGAACAAAACTCATTAAAAGGAAGTTGATAACTCAAATCATTACAGATAACTCAAATCTACATTAGTAGAGACAAAACCTGGTTGCCCTGTGTCATTGGAACCAGATGAAATACCAGAAAAAACTGGTAGATATTATTGCTGAACCACTGTCGGTTATATTTGAAAGATCAGGAACTTCTAGCCAGGACAAATGTCTAAACAATGTCATTATGCTCAGCTCACACAAACCAACTGCATCAATACCCTAAAATTTGTACTATTGCAAATAACAATCAAGAAATCCAATGCAAAACCTTCAATAAGTGATTTCCTTCAGTCCAGAAAAGCACATAAAGTCAAACCCATGGTTTCATATTGTCTGTAAGAGGAAAGGTGCTTGCAAAACCAGTGCTAGTCCAAGCATATTCCTGTGCTTAGTGATTGATTGATATATGTACTTGCAAGACTCTAGGTCCAGATGTAGAAAGAATAAAGGGGACCTAGGAAGGCCAGCAAGGCATAGAGTGGTCAAACCCCACCAGAATAGGAATACTAGAGGCTAAAGGGAGTGGCAGTAGCCAGAATAGCACAGAAGCACTCACATTGGAATATCCCAGGTAGCCATGGACTCTTAAGTTCCCCTGTACTCTGTCTTGAGATGCCACAGAAGCCAGTGAAGATACAATGCTCTGTACCTTAGGTGGAAGTCAATGCAGAAAGTCAGGGGACCCAGGGTAAGACCAAGCACACCTGACTACCCCACCCCAAAATGTGGTAGAATGCAAAGATTGGCCCTGGCACAAAAGCCCAATTCAGAAACTAAATCAAAGAAAACAGTTACAAAAAACATAATAGGTTTAAAGCTCCCTAAAAGTAACAGATTATCTGCAAACAATGATTTAAAAGAAAAAAAAGTATCGCTTACAAGGACTAGGTGAAAACTGAGGGGCTGGGAGAATAAAGAAATTAAAAATGAAATAAAAGCTCCAAAAGAGAGAACCAGAAAAATAATTAGCTTAACAGAGAAATTACCTTCTTCAAATAATGTACTTACTGAAAATTAGAATAGACCAAAGCCAGAAGAGACCTAATAGAAATCAATGACTTCCCCCAAATAGCATAAAATAATAAAGAAAAAAACCAAAAGATTGAACAAAATCGACTGATGCAGAAAACAATTCAAGGAAAGATAATTTAAGAATCACTGGATCCATTGAAATGTGATTAAAAAAAAAAAGCCTGGACACTACTTCAATAAAACATAACTGAAAAATACCTCATTCTATTGGAACAAAAAGGCAAAGTATAAACAAAAAGAATATAATGATAATATTCTGAAAAAAAATCCAAAGAAAAAGTTACATGAATGTTACAGTTAAATCCAGACTTCCACATCAAAAAAAAAATATTGTAATCATGCAGAAAGAAGCAATGAGTATCATACAAGATCTGGCAATCTCTACTAAAATTGAGAATAACTCTTGGGGTATAATATTTCAAAAAGCAAAAAAAAGGCTTATAACCAATAATAAATTACCACATAAAGATGAGTATATTTTTATGGGGTGAGGAGGTAGGGGACTTGACTAATGGAATAGATAACTTTCAACCACTTTTGATGAAAAGACAAGAATTGCATAGAAAATCTGAAATATCATAAAATCAAGAGAAATCTAGGAAGGCAAATTTATTTGTACAATTATATTTGGAAGGGGCTATATGACAATATAGTTCTTATAGGGAGAGAAGAAACAAATGTCCCTTCAGAACCTTAATATGTATAAAGTATATTGAGATAATTAAGAAAAATAGAGGAATGTCCCTTCAGAACCTTAATATGTATAAAGTATATTGAGATAATTAAGAAAAATAGAGGAAGTATTTTGAGAGTATGATGTAGAAAAAGATGAAAGTGAAGGTGAAAGGTAAAAAAATGAAAGGTGAAAGGAATAAACTGACAGAGAAATAAGAAAGAAGTAGCACTTATTTTCATTTCATTGAGAAGAAAACTATACAAACATTGGGGACTGCCCATCAGGTGAACCTTAGTCTTATCTTGTACAAAGGTCAGCTGAACACAAGCAGTATGGTAGAAATATATCAAATTTAACAGGAAACAAGCAAGGAATTGGTGTTAAGAAAAGGATATAACAAGGAGAGATTATCAAAGAGGATAATAAAAATGAGGGAATAGTTATAAACAAAACAAATTTCCTGATCCTAAAGATGGGATTAAAAGGGAAAAAAGGAAGAAAATCAAAGAACTAGAATCTAAGTGGGGTGCTTATCAAATGGGGAAATCAAAATGTGGCATAGAAATGCAATGGAATATTATGGTTCTCTAAAACGAATGAAAGCATTTCTGAATTGATGAAGAATGAAGTGAGCAGAACCAAAAAAAATTTATACAAAAATAATAACACTGTAAAGAAAAATAATTATGACCAACCATGTTTCCAGAAGACCCACAAGCATGTTAGATGGAAAACCTAAAATTATGGACATGGCCTCTGTGAATTGGCTTTTATTTCCCTTGGGTCTTAATTGAGGGATAATATTGATGCTAAAAATAAATAAATAAAAGAAGGCTTCTGAAAAATTTTAAAAATGTACAGAAGAGAGCAAAGTTCAGAAGAAAGCACAAATAAGCAGGGCAGTTTTGAAAATAATGTGAAGAAATTATTATATGCTTTTAATTTTTTAAAGTAGTGTGAAATAAAAACTTAGTTTTATATATAATCTTTTTGTGGGTTTTTTTTGGACACATTGCTCTTTTTCTGATGTCTAAGTTCATGATAAAAAATTTTAAATATAAAAAGATCATGGCGAATGGGAAGAGATAAGTATTAGAAAAGGGTAAATGAAAGAAAGAAAGAAAGAAAGAAAGAAAGAAAGAAAGAAAGAAAGAAAAAAGAAAAGAAAAGAAAGAAAGAAAAAAGAAAAGAAAGAAAGAAAATACGTGTAAATTATAGGCCAAAGATCCTGGCTTTGATCTTGGGAAAAATCCAGACTGTATAATTAATGAACATTTAGAAAAGGAAATAGTGATTATGAATAGCAGCATGGCTTTAAAAAAAAAAAAAAAGATGATGTTACATTAGCCTTATTTCCTTTTGTGACAGTTACTAAACTAAACTACTGAGAGAATGGTCTGGATATAATCTCCCTAATGCTAACAAAACATTTGATAAAGTATCTCATACTATTGTTATTCTTGAAGAAAGGATGAAGCTGTGGATTAGATGGGAGTAGATTCTTTCCTGATTAGATGAATTCAGATACTGATTGAATGTCTGGACTCACTAATGATCTAGTATAAATTTGACAGGTCTCCATGGAACTGGATCTGTTTACTTAATCTTATGCTTTAAACATTGTTATCAGTGACATGGATGAAGACATCATACACTTATCAAATTTACAGAAGATACCAAGCTAGAAGAGTTAGGTAACAATGCAAGATTGTTAGGATTCAGAAATATTTTTTAGTGTTTTGGTTTTAATTTAATATAATGAAATATGGAGAAGGTAAGAGGATAAGTATAAGATTCTTATCTGGAGCTCTGTTCTGCCCTTTATTATTTGTTCAGTGTATGAAGACACATAATTGCCCTATGTATAGTCCTTTTTTCACATGTTTACATGGTTCTCTATATAGTATATATAATCTTAGAATGGGAAAATAGCAAAGATCATGCTAGCATGTTTAGAATCAATTATAGTTTTTTTTCCTTCTTAGGTTGTGAACTCTTTCCCTTAAAGGAGACAACTAGGCTCAAATTATTAGACATCATTAATAATATTAAGTATACAAAACTAAGACAATTAGGGCCTCAGTGGATATATTGAATGCTTGACATGGAGTCAAGACAACTGGGCTTTTAGCTGTATGAACCTGGGCAAGTCAATTAATCTCTCTGTGCCTTAGCTTCCATAAGTATAAAATAGCACTTAACTCCCAAAGTTATTGTGAGAATAAAATGAGATAATATTTGTAAAATAGTTTGCAAACCTTTAAGTGCCATATTATTAGTATAATAATATAATTAGTATAATAATAGTATAGTATAATAGTATAATTAGTATAATCATGGATTATAAGGTTGAAAAGAATTGATTTATACAAGGAAGAGATAATTCAATGGATAATGTGGAATCGGTAGTCTGTGGTACGGTTCAAATACTACCACTAGCTGTGGAACTCTTGGCAAATCACTTAACCTCTCTGAGACTCACTTACTTTATCTATAAAATAAGAAAGTTGGCTCAGATGGTCTCCAAGTTTCTTTGAGCTTTAAATCTAGGACATGGAGAACTGCAGAAGATACTACTTTTCTTGATCCAGGGTTAGTTGCACCACTGAGATATTAGAACCACTAAAATTTTTTTATCTACTTTACCACGTAATTAGTCCATGTAATGTGTCAATTCGGGATAGTTTTCTACATAAGCTCTTTCAGACTTTTAGCTATTTACCGAAAGAGTAGGTTTTTTGGTTTGGACTGCATAATCTGGTTGTTCACATGAATCAAATTCAAGTCAAGGAAACAGATATCAAATGTTTACCTAGTAATTTCCCTCTCTTTCTCCTGTCTATGGGTACTAAAACAAGTAAATAAGTAAAGTGGTTAGCTAAGTTGGTAAGCAGCATGGAGATGGTTATGAATTATTCTAACATTTATCAGACAAATGCTTTTTAAAGAAGGAAACTTCTATAACAGGGCCAACAACTATTTTTAAAGCATCTAACATGTATTGCCAGTATGCTGGTTGCATGTAATCCAATGTGAAACACACAGAAAAAGTTCAGTTCATTGTTCTACACCTGCAGAAACAAAGTTACTTGCTAATTAACTTTCTACTAGAATTGCACATGACCAACTTCAGCGCTCAGAACAACATTATTAACTAAAACATTTATAAGACCCAAATCTTATTATTGTCAGGGAGTTTCTAGTACACATGGGGGAGAGAAGACATATACAAAAAAGTAAACTAATATTGACTGTGAAATCCTCCACTAAAGTTCTGCTTTATACCTCATCACAGTATGTAAGCAGCCTTAAATTCTTGAGAGGAAATGAGCTCAAAATGAATAGAATGCTTTCAAGAATGAGATGCTGAAGACATATACAGAAACAACTCAAAGGAAGAGAAAGTAGGAAATTATGAGAACAGTGAGATTGCACATGGAAGTCATCAAGCAACTTAATTTTTAAAAGAGATATACAAAGGATGGAAAAAGGGAAAATAATGGACCATGAATACAAAGGCATTCATATAAAAATAGTGAATGAAATGTTCAAAATGAGCTTTAATCATGAATGCTCAGAATCAAATCACTCATCCCTCTTATGCACTTTAGGACTGATATCCTTATTAGAACTGACACAGGTGATAGCTGAGCCCTCCAACTCCAACTAGTGGAGTATATGATTGTTTGATTCCACATATTTTGACTTGTTACCAATTCCTAAGTTGAATTAAGGGGAATATAGTTTCTCTTTTTTTAAAGGACTATGGTGTTTTCTTTCTCTCCAATTATATATATGTATATACATATACAACATATATTCAATATTTTATATATTACATAATGCAGCTACATATTTATCTATAATTATATTATAATATAGAAACTTTGGCTAATGCACTAAAATTATTTTCATTTTTTTGTGCAACCATATATATCTATGTGTATATATGTTTGTATGTGTGTATGTATGTATGTACATATATATGTGCATATATATATATATACACACACTAAGCAATTAAAGAGCATAAACATAAAATTAAATGAGAAAAATGAAATTTTTAGAGCTGGTTGAAGCCAGGAAACAGGAAATGAAAGAATAAACTAGCAAACCAGGAAATTTGGCTTCTCCTTGAAGAAAAGAAGGGAGCCAGAGTTTTATATGGATCAACAATATAGTTCCAGATGTTCTGTAGCTTATAATCTGAACATTTCCACCATTTTCTCTTCCTGTCTATAATTCTTTACTTTGTTTGCAAATACCATTTGGGTCCTCCAGCATCTCTACATAATAATTATCCCCAAGTTACTCATTCTGCTTTCTTCCTTTTTCTCAGAAATCTATCCAAGTCAAGAAACAAAAATATGGGACTAAGTGATGGTCCTGTAAACTCCTGATCCTTTGTTCATGTAAAATCTTTTGAGGGCTCTTTTGAGGGAGTGAATTTTCAGCTTCATAAGAAGTGACCCAGTCCACAAACCCTCTCGTGCATACATAAACACATAATAACAAAAACAAATCCTCTACACACATACATACACACACATGAAAAAGAATTTTTAAAGCTCTGTTGAGGCAAAAAAAAAAATCAAAGAAGGAATAGAATTGTTTCTTGAAGGGCGAGATAGATAAGACAATAATAGATTTTTGTTTGTTTGTTTCAAAGCAAAACTATTCAACTTTTAACTTGGTCATTTTTTTCTGCCAAAAATATACTCTATAAACTGGGAAAATAGATTAAAAATGGTTAACAGAAAGTTGGCATGTAAAACAAACGAGAGGCTGGTAAGAATACAGCAAGATAACGAGTTCATGATGCTGAGTGAAACGAGCAGGGCCAGGAGATCATTATATATTTCAACAACAATACTATATGATGACCAATTCTGAAGGACCTGGTCATCCTCAGCAATGAGATGAACCAAATCAGTTCCAATGGAGCAGTAATGAACTGAACTAGCTACACCCAGCGAAAGAACTCTGGGAGATGACTAAAAACCATTACATTGAATCCCTATATTTTTGCCCACCTGCCTTTTTGATTTCCTTCAAAGGTTAATTGTATAATATTTCAGAGTTCGATTCTTTTTATACAGCAAAATAACGGTTTGGTCATATATATTTATTGTGTATCTAATTTATATTTTAATATATTTAACATCTACTGGTCATCCTGCCATCTGGAAGGAGGGGAAAAATTGGAACAAGAGGTTTGGCAGTTGTCAATGCTGTAAAGTTACCCATATATATAACCTGTAAATAAAAGGCTATTAAAATAAAAAAAAAAAGATAACGAGTTCAAGTCATCTGGCCCATATAAACAACAATCTAGAACACTAAATGAATTGGTAGAAGTTTTATCTGAAGAACTGCAAAAGATCAAGATTACAGAGAACAAGGGAAATACCATAAGCATAGAGAAAAGCAAACCTCTGGATTAAAAAAAAAAAGGCAAGAATAGACTCTACCAACTATAGATTAGTGAGCATGATTTCAATTCCTGGACAAAAACAAAAATAACTAAACAGGTGTCAAAAAGATCTTCCACTTAACTTCTAGATCCCTTGCAATCTATTCACATTTCTCAAATGAAGTGACTTTTTTTTTTCTTTCAGAAATGATTACTTTCTTGCCAAATTCAATGCCTGTTTTCAAGTTCACATTTTTCTAGATTTCTCTGCATTGACACTGATATCTTTATGGATTCTCTCTTTCTTTGTGTTTACATAAAAATACTGACATGGAACTCTTCCTATCTGTCTGATTGATCCTTCTGAAGCCTTTGCATACATCATTTTCCATATCCCTCCTCCTATGCATGTGTACACACCAAGGTAGTGTCTTGGACTTCTGTACAAAAAATTCCATCTCCCTTTGTCTTTTGGACTTCCTAGCTTTTTCAAAGCTCATCTAAAATGCCAGATTCTTTAATGCCCCCTTTATTGTTAGTGCATCCCTATAAGTTACTTGATAATTATTTTGTACATAGGTAATATTTATGTATATGTGGATGCATTTTATGCCGAGATAGAAAGTAACTTCTTGAAGGTGGGATCTGTCTCATTTTTGTCGTTGTATCTTTAGAACTAAAGCAGAATCTGGCACAGAATAGAATTTTATTAAATGATTGTTGATTGATTTCTTAACAGGAGAAAACAATGGGCCAAAGCTAATAATATGAATATTTAATAAGGATAAGAATATATGATTCAAAATATTAACTTTACAACTTCTTCAGGGAAGAAATGTGGCTAGATTTAAGTGACGAAAAACATCGAATTACAATTGTCAGAAGTAAAAGGGACCTCCGTGGCTATCTAGTCAGTCAACTCATAACAGAAAAAGAATCCTCTCTGTGTCATACACAATAAGTAGTTATTCATTTTTCTGCTTGAAAAATCTCCATTTGGGGAAAAAAAATCTCACTACTTCCTGAGGCAGCCAAGAGGAATCATCTGGAGATTTGAGTGTATTGTAAATATGTTATGAGTCAAACATGTAACACAGCAGTCAAAACAGCTTCATTAAGAAAGATCAAGTGTTCAAATTGAGGGATATAAATGTTACTCTATTCTCGCCTACTCAACCGATATCTAAAATTTTGTATTAAGTTTTAGGAGGTAAGTTTTTAAAAGAACATTTACAAGTTGGAGAACATCAGATAAAGGCAACCGATTTGGTAAGAGGATCTGAGACTAGGAAGATTAAGTTGAAGGAATGGAGGATGTTCAACTAGGAGAAGAAAAATCCTAAAGAACACCTGATGCCACTTCAGTAAAGGAAGGGAGTTGTATGGATCAGGAAATGGACTTCCACTTGTCCTCATAATGAAGACAAATAAGAAAATACACAGATTAAGAAAAAACTTCCTAATAAGTTTAAGTGTCCAAAATTAAAATAGACTGCCTCTGGAGGAAGTTAAATCCTCCCAGGAGGAAATCAAGTAGAGATTGGATGAATACTTGTAACAGAGCTTATAGAGGAATCTTCTGTTTAGACAAAGTTTGAAATAGATGACCTTCCAGATCCCTTCCAACTCTTGACATTCTGTGAGAGAAAAAAATATTCACCAATTCCCAGAGAAACCAAGATATTAATTAAAAGCTTCAAAGTCCTTAATACTTACTATAAATTAAGTAATGACATAAGGAAAATAAGTGTCATTACAGTATAAGTAAGAATCTTAACAATTTTAAAGAAATACCACTGCCTTTTTACCATCTTTCTATCTGGCAGTAGATTTGTGTTTATAACTATAGATGGAAAGAATTCAGGTCAATTGCCAGAAAGTAATCATAACTACTAAAGAAATTTTCTACAGCAATTTGAGAATTGTTATTATGTTCTTTAAGCAGCTAGGTGGCACAATGAATAAAATGCACAGCCTGAAGTCAGGAAGACTCATCTTTCTGAATTCAAATCTGGCTTCACATATATACTATTTGTGTGACCCTGCTTATGGCACTTATCCTTGCTTGCCTCCATTTTCTGTAAAAGGAGATAGAGAAGGAAATGACATACCTTTCCAGTATCTTTTCCAAGAAAATTTTCAAAGCAAATACATATACTTTATTCCAACCTAGGTAGGAAGGCAATAACCTTATCATACTCACATTTATACTCATTTACAGTAACTGCACGGAGAACTCACAAAGGTCTTCCCCATACCATATTCCTCTATCAAGTATCCATGAAGAAAGCTTAGCCTTCACTGAAGGAGGCTAAGAATCCTAAGCTGTCTATAGTTTGGTACTATATGGTCATGGTAAATTTTGAAAGCAAGCACAAAAATATCTCATGGCAATAATGTGAATCATGTCAAAATGGACTGTTTACATTCAGATATTTCTTGGAGAATATCATAAGGAAATGAAGTACAATGCAGTTTTGTAAATTGCAAGATAATGTCAAATCACAGCCTGACACTGTTCTCTTATTCTAAAGATAGTATGTCCCAGCCATTTAGCACTTAATGGAAGATTAAAACTTAGCAGAATTTCCTAGGCAGATTTTAGACCTCTAAACTCTTAGATTCTATGATTCCTTATAAAGTATGGATCAAAGATTCTGAGAGTTATGAAAATTAGGAAGCAGACTTCAGCTCATGTTGGCACATACCTTGGTTAAGTGTCAAAAAGTCAGTCCTGGGAAGATTATTCTTGGTCCTCTATATTTTCCTGCTTCCACAGGCACATGAAAACCTATTCCATGTCCCTTTTGTTATATCAAAAATGATATTTTCTAAGTGATCAGGACTCATAAATAGTAATTGCATATTGCAGGAGTCAGTAAACTAAAGCCCATCAACTGTTTTTGTATTGCCCATGAGCTAACTGGTTTTTACATTTTAAAATAAAGTTATTTGGGACATCTTTTCTTTGCTAGGACCCCTTTCACTTTTAACTGTCATATGTACAATTTCTTAAACCCCAGAAATAGCCTACTGACCTGAAATTTACATTGGTTTTGATTTGGGAGTATTTATAGGCCTTGTTTCAAAAAAATTTGAATCATATTAGAAGTCCATGAAAGAATCAGGAATTCTCACCATTCGTAGAGGATGAGAAACAGTGCTGGACATTGCCTGAAGACTGAACGGTACAATTCTGCCAGAGATCAGTTGCATGCCCAGGTCCTATGATCCATTGCTAAAAACAAAACAAAATTAAAAAAAAAAAAACTTTATGAATAAAGGTGATATTGAAGTACAAAAGAAAGCAACAAAATATTTAAGTCAGCTACTAACTACTGTTGTTTCAATGAGCAGACGTTTTTTTATCAGAGTAAGAACAATAAGGCAGTTATCAAAAATAACCTCATTTTTTCTTTGGAGGACAAAATACCATCCTCTCTTTTAGCTCTTCCTGCTATATCTCCCACACCCAAGAAGCTGGAAAGCTGGAGTCCCGCACAGATTCCTGGGAAAAGAAAAAGGACCTAGAAGGAATTAGTAACATGATTATTTGGTCACACTTGAAATTACAGAATTAAAGGTAAATAAAATGCTTAGGGATTTGGCCTTGCTCAGATTTTGTTGCATAATTTTTAAAAAATCTCATGTGTTTAATTCTTAAGAGTCAATGCTGCTGTGTTTCTTATTCATGAAAACTTCTTTAAAAAGTTTTATCTTTAACAGAAGTCAAACTTGGTGGTAACCCCTAAATTTAGTCCAGCAAACTTAATGTTAATTTTCCTTTTAAATAAAATCAAAATCCTGAAAAAAATTTAGAAATTATCTTCACCGGTAAAAGTAATAGTATTTGTACTCGCTAGTCCAAAGTTGGGCAAAAAGTATTTTATAAATATTAAATGAGCTGCTGTGCCATTATTCTGGTAATAATCTTTGATATTTAAAAAATATCAAAATAGGCTTTCACAAATGCCTCATTTCCTTTCCTAACTTCCATGGAAAAGTAAAAATCTAGATCTGTATTGAATTTAAGTCTCAGAAAGAGGCACTGAATTTTCACTGGAGATTTTTATACACAGTGGAAACTGCTTATTTATTCTCTAAGACTGAAAGAAGGCAGGAAGCCAGGGCTTAGAATTTTTCATTTTGAAAATATAGCCAAATGACAATTTAGGACTTAGGGAGTAAGGAGAACATTGGCAAGAAGGGGCTAGGTTTAAATAGTGGAATAATGGAGGGGATTATCTTTCTTCCTGATGTCTCCAAATTCTGATGGGAAGTATCTGTCAAGTCTGAGCCCTGTCTTTTAGAGGTGGGGGTTGGGGAGCCAGTACTCACACTGACAATAGTGGAGATGAAAAGGAGTACCAGCACTGCTACATGGAGCACGATGATTCCCAGGAGCAAAAGCAGCATTTTGTCGAAAAGAATCTTCGTCTATCCTGCAACGGGAGAGAAATTAGGGATATAGTTGAAAGGACTCCCCAACTGGCCGTGCTACAGAAGAGTTGGTTGGGAGGGCCTGTGTGCCTGCCGTATTTGTGTCTCAGATTGAGTTGGAATCTCGCTGAAACTGGGCGGGTCGACCAATGGGCTGGACTGACCTCATCCTGGAGGGGGCAGCAACAGGCTGCCAAGAGAGAACACTTTTCTCTCTTGGCCTGGGGCCCCTTACAGAAAACTGTGCTTTCTTCCCACCCACTCCACTCCACCCTCCCTTTTTTTTTTTCTTAAAACAAAACACTTGGTTAGAGAAGCAAGCAAATCTGGAAGGCAAGGGGCATGAAGACATTTCTAATATAAAAAAACAACCACTTACACCCCAAATGTGTTCTTCAAGCTTCAGACACCACCGAAATCTAGAAAAGCTTGTGGGCTTTGAGACTCTGCAAACTACTTTCCTGGTTTGTTCACAAGTAAAGAGGTTCCTTTCTTCATAAGTCCAAGTAAAAAGGGGCGGGGGAAGGGGGGAGCCAGGGTCCTGTATAGATTCCCAGGAGAGGAAAAATGACCTAGAAGGAATCAATTCCTTAAAATGTGTCAAACATAACAAAGAAACTTCAGCAGAAGAGTTTCTTCTCTTCCATTCTTTTACTCTCTTCCTACTTAACATAAAATTCCTGATTTTGAATAAAAAGAAGCAATGTAAAAAAGTCTTCAGATTTCTAAGTTTCCAAGAAGGGATTTTGAGAGGAGAAAAGGAATGCAAGCAAAACTGCCTAGCAACCCAAAAAAGGAATTAGTAACCCTTGGATTTTTGTGTATTCTTCTATGAATTAAACATTATGCTACAGGTTTGGGGAGGAAAGGATATTACTTAAGCAGTCCTTCTGCTTCTTAGTTTATAAGGCTTTTATATTATAACAGGTAAAAAAGAAAAACTGGTTACTTCTCACAACCTAGTTTCTACAGTACAGTTTCCCTTTCTGTGTCCATGCCTGGGATGTTATAGACTTTTCCAAACCAGTTGTGGCTCAACCTCCAAACTGCACTGTTTATTTCCATTGGCTGCCATTGAGCGTTCTAATATACCTTCTTGCCAATTTCAGGCCAAACTCGGTGTGGGCAGGGCAAAGTAGTTCTCCTTAAACTTTGTGGATTTAGGATGCAGCAGTGCTAAAGTGAAGAAGAGAGATCTGATGGGGTTTTATTTTGAGGGGAAAATGGACTAAGTGATAAATTAGGCTTGGAAGAGAGACCTTAGGTCTCTAAAAACTTACGTGTCTAGAAATCCCGAGGGAACCGAACATTTCAAGGTAATCTCTTAAAAAAAAAAAAAAAGACCCTCTCCCTTTCACAGACCATTTCCTAACCTCCTTCCCACTGGAGTACAAGGGGGAAGAAAATTAAACAAAACCCCTTGAATGTTGTTGACTAAGTTTATCTAACTACAAAGGAGTTAAGGAGAGAATTCTGAGAACACATAAGCAGAACGGGTTTAAGGCAAATGACAGGAGTTATGGGAGATATGGTAACGATAATTCTTTTCTGGCTTGTAGTTTTCCTTAGCAGAAATTTGGGTAGTTATATGGTTAAATTTTGTTATCCCGAGAAATGTCTTCTTCCCACCCCTTCATATCTTCACTTAATCCCGAGACCCTTTCCATTGGAAAGAAGTAGCGGGAAGGGAGGGCACGTTTACAAGAACGATCTCGCCTTCCCCAAGGTTTAGCCCGATTGCCAACAATGGCCCAAAAGACATCTGAAAAGCCAGGCCATGCAGTCAATTCCGGAATTTCGGCATCATTTGTCCCGGGACCCGCGCCAGAAGTATCCAGATAAATTCCATCTGTCTCAGATTCCTACAAATTCCACTTCAAAATCAACTTACGGTCTAAAAAATCAGTGGTCCCTGCTCCAGGAAGTAGTCCAAATGCAAAGTTGACCCAGGAAATAAAGTCTCCCGGCGATAGCCTAATTTTCTGTTCTTATCCCCAAAGGCAGCTGTCTGGGACTGGATGCAAACGAAGTGAGAAGCAAAAGGGAGGCTCTGCTAGTTCGCCTTTAACAGGAACAACGCCCTAATTGTTTTTGGATTAGGGTGTGTCCCTGTGTCAGTTTGTAGAAGGATGGAGGAAGGGAAGAGGACTGTTACTCGATTATAAATCTTTTAGGGAAACCGATGATCAAGGGAAAGGCAGCCTTGGGACTTACACTGTCAGACACTCAGATGCTTCCACTGCTCAAAAAAGAATTTCTCACCTCACATCTCCCCTCTCCCGGCCCTATATGGCAGTCAGCGTGGAACCCCAAAATTGACAAAATACCCTCCCTCACCAAGAGCCTACTCTTTCAGACCCAGTGTCTACAGTGAAATCCACTAGAAAACAGACAAATGCCACCACGTTTGCGTACTTTTAGCACTAATATTACACCTGTAGTAAAAGAGTAGACGGTAGACGGAGAGGAGACCCAGGGAAATTGAGTGGATGGGGCTCTGTGAAGCTCAAGAGGTTCAGCGGCTGGAGGGGCGGTATGACCTACCTATTCCTGCCCGTGAGGAAACAGCTTCAAAGAAGAATGCCATAGGCTCTGCCCTGAGCCCCAGCAACCAGGATCAGAACTATCTCCTCTCCCTCCCCGTACTTTGGTGTCCCTTCTATCTTTTTCTCTTTTCTGACTTTTACCAAGGAAAAAGTCCTAGCGTGCGGAAAGCACTGGCAGCACCACAAAATAGGTTTAACTTCTTATTCTAGAATCTGGTTGCACTAAGTCTTGAATCTCATCAGATAAAAGCTGTGTCCATTGATGCACATGTTACTATCATAAAAATGAAATCTGCCTGGACTAAAGTTATGAACTTTGGGAGAAAGGTATAGGTAAAGGTATATGTTTTTCCAGTCCGGTTTGTTTGTTTTTTATGTGGGATAGGAGAAAGAAGTAGCAATAATTTCTCTCTCAGACTTTGCTTGTCCTGGGACTTGCTTCACCTTAGGCCACAAGTTCCATTGTTGAATTATGGAGAGAACATCTTCTTCACCCTGTAAGCCCATAGAACAGTCAGCTTGTGATGAGGAGGTGATTGTGTTGTGTAAAGAATGTACTAGACATAACTAGTTCTGATTTTACAAGTCCAATCCGATAAGCTGATTCATAGGTAACTCAACTCAAAGGATCAGTAGGATTAAAATAAAGGTTAATAAAATCTTATTAGTAGCATATTATGTAAGGCATGGAATGGAGAGGCAGTTTAATGTTTGGAAAGAGAACTAGACTTGAAATCTGAAGACCTACATTGTAGTTTTGCCTCTGCCACTTGGACCTTAAGTAACCGATGAGCCTCAATTTCCTCATCTGGAACTACTTGTTGTGAAGAAAGTATTTTGGCTTTTACAGATAAATGTGAACATAAATGTGAAATAAATATAGGGGAGGTGTGAATATCAAAGATAAAGACAGACTCTTTCCTCTTTTTTTTTTTTTAATCTCTGCTTTTGTGTCTCATTATTCTTTCATTTGAAATCAACTTTCATCCAAATTCTTTTAATTTAATCTTTTTAAAGTTATCTTTCTTGGACTAAAGGCCTTACTATACATAAATATTATGCACAGGCTTATATATTAAAACATTATAATTTTTATGTACTGTAACATAGATTTATTGGTTATAAAAGTAAAATAGTTTTTTCCAAGCAATAATTTTGCAAATGCAATTTTTTCCTTCTCTGTTATATCATTGACTTCTGCATTTTTGAATACTTAATCAGTCAAAAGGCATTTATGAAATACTTACCATGAACAAGGTGCTATACTAACTGCTTGAGGGGAAAAAAGGCAAAAATGATCCCTGACCTTAAAGAACTCACATTCTAATGGAGGAGACAACCTGCAAACAATTATGTACATACAAAATATAGACAGAGTAGATGGAATAGAATCTTTTTCCTTACTATTTTTAGGGGGAAGAAATTTAATAAGTAGACACTCAGGATCTAGCTAATACTCCATATGGAATATTAATTTAGCTTTAGCTAAAATGTAGGTACATTTGTCTCTTATTGATTCCTCCTCATTTCTTTCCTTAGCTTCTAATTGAACTCAATTATTCTCAATATTTGCTGATGAGTAATCAAAACTAAGATCCTTCACAAAATATTTTTTCTTATAGTTTATTCTTTTCTTCCAGTCTTTTTCCACAAATAAAAACCTCATATATCAGCTTGATGGTTGAGAATTGATTGAAAATATTTCTGATCAAGATTTAAAACTCTCCTGTCTGTGCTTAGGACGTGAATAGTTTTAGAGTTTGATTTTGTTTGGTTGATTAGCTTGTTTTAAAAAATAAAAGTTTTAGACTTACCTCCTTATCTAAACAATCAGATACTACTCCAAGAAATTAATTCTCTCTCTCTTTCTCTCTCTCTCTCTCTCTCTCTCTCTCTCTCTCTCTCTCTCTCTCTCTCTCTCTCTTTAACATACTCAACAATTCCCCCAAATAACAGAATATATTAAAATATGTGTATGTGCTTGTCAACAAAACTACATCAATGCAATCTTTTCCTCTATTTTCTTAAAGTCCAAGAAGTGGTAAGAAGCTCCAACTGACAACAATAGCAACCAAGATCCCAAGGTTGTCAGATCCCTTTTCAAAGTACTTCTTTGAACAGTTCCCTTGCTGATTCCTTCTGGTTACTAGAATCAGATCTTGTGATTTCCCAGTTTATTCAACCACTGGTCCACTGCTGGTATATGTCATGACTGAGCACTACATAACCTCTACTATTTAAAGAGACAGATTTCATGTATTCTTTTTGAATACAGAGAGTATGAAACAGCTATTCACTGTACACACGAGATTAAATTAATAGAGTGATTTGGTTAGCATACGAAAACATTTTATGAATCCTTATCCATCTTTTATCAATTCTTTCTCTAGAGGTGGATGACATCTTCCTTCATAGGTTCTTTGTAGCTAGTTTGAATATTTATGGTACTCAAGATGGATTGATAATTTAAAGTTGTTCTTAAGACAATATTTCTGTTACTATGTACAGTGTTCTCTTGGAACTGCTTATTTCATTTTTTATTATTTTTTGCAAGATTTTACATGTTTTTCTAAAATCAACTACCTCCTCAGTTCTTATAGCACAGAAATATTCTGTCACATTCATATGCATATCATATTTGTCTAGAGAATAATGGGGGTCTCTGAAACACTTTCATAAGGTCTACACATTCAAAATTATTTTTTATTTCTAGTATAGTGGATATCTATAAATATAACCCACATAAACAAAAACTCTTTGGACAGATTCTTAATAATTTTTGATAGTATAAAGATATTGAGAACAAAAGTTTGAGGACCATTGGTCTAGCCATTCCTCAATTGAAAAGCATCTATTATTTTAACCAATCTGATAAGTGTAAGATATCTCAAAGTTGTTTTAATTTGCATTTCTCTAATCAATGATGATTTAGAGCACTTTTTAACATGACTTCATATTGTTTTGATTTTTTTCACCAAAAAACTGACTAGTCTTGTACATAGATATGAGATGAGTTTATGGGAACTGAGATCATTAAAAGAGAGAGGATATAGAGAGGAAAACAAAGGGTCTAGGACCAAGTTTTGGAGTGTACACCATGCATAGGAAAAGGATTCAGGAAATGATCCTGCAAGAAAAAGCAGTCAAACAAGAGAGAGTGCTGATAGAGCTTTATTGCAGAAACCCAAAAAGTCAAGGAAATCCAGAAGGAGAGACTTGTGTTAAGTGTGTTAAGTATTTCTGAGAAGCTAAGAAAAATCCATTGAACTTAGCTATAAGAGATTTGTGTCTCTTGGAGAGACAATTGGTGAGTATGATCAGAAGCCTGATTATCAAAGCCCCAGAAGGCTCTGGATTGGGAGAGTGGAAGCCATGAGTGCAGGTACTTTTCTCTGTAGGAATCTGATTGTGAAAGTGGATAACAGTTATAGCTTAATATGGTGATAAGTGTTTTTTAAGGGTAGGGCATATTGGATATTTCTCTAAACCCCTTTTCCTCAATTCAAGTCCTGTGCAAACTTGTTTTGCATTTAAAAAAAAAAAGAAATATTATAACAATGCTCTTCTTGACTGAATCCAGTACCCAACAGTCCCAATCACTTCCTTGAAATCATACCAATTAAATTTGTCTTATACTACATAGTTCAAACATTATTTTTTCTAAATATAACTTGAATTTCTCTAAGTATGCTGGAAAAGCCTCTATGTCTCCATCATTGTAGGTAGGAGGAGCCTCCTTTGATTGCCTGCCTGAATCTTTAAATTGGTAAGACTGAGCCAATCTCTCTCTTTTTCTCTTTCTCAAACCCTCCATTTCTGCTGCGCTCTTTTTGGCCTTTTTTATCTACTGAGTCCACAGGGTAAAAATAGCAGTTCAATTACAACATAAATGTCATGAACTGAATTGGTGAGAGGATACTTTCTTCTCTTACTCTCCCTCTTTTATCCTCACTCTGAGAAATGGACCTGAAAGCATTTTTCCTGTTCAGTTTGTTTTCCTCACTTTCAGGTGTTGGAGGTGAAAAACACCTGATTTTCACTGACCAGGAGTTTGAGGTATGGCAACTTTGAGGCTAAGATTGCTAGTGGGATATTGTTTAGAACTCAAAACCAAGGTGAATTTTGGATTGGAAACTTTTTGAATTCTCTTTGCTAAAAACTCTTACAACTTTACCACAAATAAAAATTGCAGGATAATTAATTTAGACCTTCAGAGATTATCTATTCTAAATTTCCTACATATAAGAAAATAGTCTAAAAGAAATTAAATGACGTGGCCAAGCTACGTAGCTCAAAATGAAAGATTTTCTTCTCAAAGAACAAAAGGTAATTCCAAATATTTAGTCTAGGGGCAGCTAGATGTTGCAGTGGATAGACAATGGCAGAATCAGGAGTACCTCAGCTCAAATCCAGCCTCAAATACTTAACAGTTAATACTTCCTAGCTGTGTGACTCTGGGCAAAATGACTGGGGCACTTAACCCCAGTTACCTCTCAAGAAAAAAAAAAACAAAGATTCAAATATTTAGTCTATAATCCTAATGCAAACCTTCCCAATATCATTTTTTGAGAAATTATTATGATATTCTGAAGGATGTTTTTATTTAAAAAAAAACTTTTGGTAGTTGTAATACTATGAATATACCAAGAGTTAAAAATAAACAGTTCCTATTAAAACTTTTTTTTGTCAGTTAATTTATAGTGGCTTATTCAAAGGCCTCTAAATCATGTGGTGGATAGAATATGGAATTTAGAATCATGAAATCTTGTCTCAAAAGTTTATTTTTGTTTGTTTGTTTTAGTATATTCCTGGGTAAGTCATTTAAATTTTCAGCTTTAGCTTTGTCATTTGTAAAATTGTTGTGAGGATCAAATGAAGTTATAAATAAATATGTATAAAGCACTTTGGAAATCTCAAAGTGCTACATAACTTAGTTATTATTATTGTTCATGCCATCATGTATGAGTAAACTGTTGTCATATAGGCTTTTTGAAACTACAAGTATCACCTTTCCTATAGAAATATAAACAAATTACTATGGCTTGATTTCAGGAGGTGGCTAAACACACATATAGACACACACAAGAAAAATTGAATAGATATGTTTAATACAGGCATTGATAGGCTGAATATTGTTCAGAAGAGGGCAATAAAGACTTTTGAGGGCCATCACATATGAAGATTAGTTTAAGGAATTTAGGATACTTAGGCTAAAGAAGAAAAGACTGACTCTCCCTAACAGGGAGAATGGGGTGAGTGAGGAAGAAATTGTGGATATTTGAGGTACAAGTTCCATAGTTCCATAGTTTATGATAAAAAAGAGAAAAATTGGGAATGGTATGATATTCACCTTAAATTTTGGAAAAGCAGATTTCAGTGGGCCCAGAGGAAAGATGGGTAAATACTATGGATTAAAAATAGGGAAAGCCTAGATGATGTTGGAGATGCTAATGAACAAAAATTTGAAAACATAAAGGAAAAGAATTCTTTTGGGCCAGTGGGATGGGATTTGTCTATAGAAACTCATGTAGAATATCATAGGGAACTCACCAAACAATTTAGATTAAAAGATTAATTTTTTGAGAGTTTTTTTTTACTGTAGCTTTTTATTTACAAGATATATGCATGGGAAAGAACTCTGGGAAATGAGTGTGAACCACTACACAGCATTCCCAATCCCTCTATTTTTATCTGCCTGTATTTTTTATTTTCTTCACAGGTTAATTGTACATTATTTCAAAGTCCGATTCTTCTTGTGCATCAAAATAATTGTATAGACATATACATATATTATATTTAACATATACTTTAATATATTTAACATGTATGGGTCTACCTGCCATCTGGGGGAGAGGGTGGGGGGAAGGAGGGGAAAATTGGAACAAAAGGTTTTGCATTTACAAGATATATGCATGGATAATTTTTCAGCACTGACCCTTGCAAAACCTTTAGATTTAAACAAAACATACTGAAGATGAAAGCAAGATCAGTAACAGAAGATGAGCATGCATGTGGCACAGTGCTATATGAATGTGAGTCCGGCCAAGATGGCGGAGAGGAGGCACACAGCTATGTAAGCTCTGTGTTTTCTCTCAGAATTCATTTCATGACAAGCCTCTGAATTAATACTTGACTGAAAAAAACCCTACAAATAATTACCAAGAGAAGACATTCTTGAAATTCGACATGAAAGGTCTGTTTTTGCTTGAGGGCAGAGATGGTTTTAGATCAGGCACAGGCTGAGGGCAGCGGCAGCAAGAGCTTGGCAGGCAGCTCACAGCCAAGAAGATTGGAGGGAGATGGGGTGTGATCTCAGCCCTCTCTGTGGGAAGAGCTTTGCTACAGGATTGGATACTTTACCCTGGCAGCTAGTCAGTAGCCCAGCAGAGAAGCTAAAAACACCGGGGGTGAAGAATTCAACCCCAAACAGCTGGAGTTTCTCAGGATCTGGCCACCCCTCTCCCACAGCATCTCAGCACGCTCTCAGAGTCTCAGAGCACAGGCACAGCACAGTCCTGCTAGTGCCTCACTGCTGCCTCCCCTTCCCCTCCCACAGTCTGTAGAGGAAGCTCGATAACACCACCCAGCCCCTCCCCCCAAAAAAGCAGATTCCATTTTTTTTTTCTTTGCTAGTTTGTCTCTGATTCTTCTCTGACAAAATGAGCAAAAAATTGAAAAGGACCTTAACAATTGACAGGTCCTACATGGATAGAGAGCAGACTGTAAACCTGAGGAGACTAAAAACAGACTGTCTCCAGCTGAATCCCCAAAGGAGGAGATCATCTGTTCCTCGGCACAGATGAATCTCGGAAGAAATTAAAAAGGCTCTCACAAGAGAGCTAGAAGAAAAATGGGAAAAGGAGAGGGAGGCTTGGCAAGAGAATCTGGAGAAGTCATTCCACTCATTTAAAGACAGAATAGATAAAGAAATCAAATCCTTGAAAAATAGGTTTAGTGAACTGGAAACAGAAAATAGCTCTCTAAAAAATAAAATTGGCAAAATGGAAAAAAAATTCCATAGAACAAAACAACTCAATTGGACAATTAGAAAAAGATATAAAAAAAGTGAGTGAAGAAAATACTTCCTTGAAAATCAGAATTGAACAAATGGAATTGAATGACTCGAGGAGACAAGAATCAGTCAAGCAAGACCAAAAAAATCAAATAATGGAGAAAAATGTGAAATACCTTCTTGGGAAAACAACAGACCTGGAAAATAGGTCTAGGAGAGACAATCTGAGAATTATTAGACTCCCAGAAAAATATGATGAAAAAAAGAGCCTGGACACTGTTTTCCAGGAAATTATCAAAGAGAACTGCCCAGAAGTCATAGAAACAGAGGGTAAAATAGACATTGAAATAATTCATTGATCACCTACTGAAAGGGATCTTAAAATCAAAACACCAAGAAATATAGTGGCCAGAACCCTCAAATGAAAGAAAAAATACTCCAAGTGGCTAGAAAAACCCAATTCAAATATAGATGAGCCACAATAAGGATCACCCAGGATCTAGCAGCATCCACATTAAAAGATCGAAGTGCCTGGAATATGATATTCCAAAAGGCTAAGGAACTCAGTATGCAACCAAAAATAACTTACCCAGCCAGAATGAGCATCTTTTTCCAGGGAAGAAGATGGTCATTAAGCAAAATAAGCAAATTTCACCTATTTTTGATGAAAAAACTAGAACTTAACAAAAAGTTTGATCTAACAAATATAGAATGCAAGAGAAACCTAAAAAGGTAAAAAGAAATCTTGAGAACTATATTTCTGCTATAAAGATATATAAAGAATACATGTATACCTTGTTCTAGAAACTAGAGGTGGAAAGGACATTGTATCAGAAAAAGGGCAAAGTGGGGATACTACATCTCCAGCAGAGGCAAAGGAAACCTATTATATCTGAGAGAAAGAATGGAGGGGGATGAATATAGTGGGTATCTTACTGCCACCAGAATTGGCTTTAAGAGAAAAATTTTAGACATATTCACTTTATGGTGAAACTTCTCCCACCTCATTGAAAAGTGAGAAGGGAAAAGTGAAAAGGGAAGGAATAAGCTAAGCAGAAGGGAATATGGAAACTGAGGGAAAGGAGTAAGATAGGAGGAGGAACTCTAAGGCAGGGGGGAGGGATACTAAAAAGGGAGAGCTGTGAGAAGCAAGTGGTGTTCACAAGTTTAATACTGGGAAGAGCGGTAAGGGGGAAAGAGGGGAGAAAAGCATAAACAGGGGTTAACAAGATGGCAAGTAATACAGAATTGGTAATTTTAACCATAAATGTGAATGGGGTAAACTCCCCCATAAAGAGGAAGTGGTTAGCAGAATGGATTAAAAGCCAGAATCCTACAATATGTTGTTTACAGGAAACATACCTGAAGCAGGGAGATACGTGCAGAGTAAAGGTAAAAGGTTGGAGCAAAATCTACTATGCTTCAGGTGAAGTCAAAAAAGCAGGGGTAGCCATCCTGATCTCAGATCAAGCAAAAACAAAAATTGATCTAATTAAAAGAGATAATGAAGGACACTATATCCTGCTAAAGGGTAGCATAGATAATGAAGCAATATCAATATTAAACATATATGCACCAAGTGATGTAGCATCTAAATTCTTAAAAGAGAAATTAAGAGAGCTGCAAGAAAAAATAGACAGCAAAACTATAATAGTGGGAGATCTCAATCTTGCACTCTCAGAATTAGATAAATAAAACCACAAAATAAATAAGAAAGAAGTCAAAGAGGTAAATAGAATACTAGAAAAGTTAGATATGCTAGATCTCTGGAGAAAACGAAATGGAAACAGAAAGGAGTATACTTTCTTTTCAGCAGTTCATAGGACCTATATAAAAATAGACCATATATTAGGACATAAAAACCTTAAACTCAAATGCAGTAAGGCAGAAATAGTAAATGCATCCTTTTCAGACCATGATGCAATAAAAATTACATTCAACAAAAAGCCAAGGGAAAGTAGACCAAAAAGTAATTGGAAACTAAATAATCTCATACTAAAGAATAATTGGGTGAAACAGCAAATCATAGACATAATTAATAACTTCACCCAAGAAAATGACAATAATGAGACATCATACTAAAATGTGTGGGATGCAGCCAAAGCGGTAATAAGGGGAAATTTCATATCTCTAGAGGCCTACTTGCATTAAATAGAGAAAGAGAAGGTCAATGAATTGGGCTTGCAACTACAAATGCTAGAAAAGGAACAAAATAAACCCCTCCCCAGTCAAACACTAAACTTAAAATTCTAAAAATAAAAGGAGAGATCAATAAAATTGAAAGTTAAAAAAACTATTGAATTAATTATTAAATCTAAGAGTTGGTTCTATGAAAAACTAACAAAATAGACAAACTCTTAGTAAGTCTGATTAAAAAAAGAAAAGAGGAAAATCAAATTATTAGTCTTAAAAATGAAAAGGGAGAACTCACCACTAATGAAGAGGAAATTAGAGCAATAATTAGGAATTACTTTGCCCAACTTTATGGCAATAAATTTGACAACTTAAATGAAATGGAAGAATACCTTCAAAAATATAGCTTGCTCAGATTAACAGAGGAAGAAGTAAATATCCTAAACAGTCCCATCTTAGAAAAAGAAATAGAACAAGCTATTAACCAACTCCCTAAGAAAAAATCCCTAGGACCAGATGGATTTACATGTGAATTCTACCAAACATTTAAAGAACAATTAACTCCAATGCTATATAAAGTATTTGAAAAAATAGGGATTGAAGGAGTCCTAACAAACTCTTTTTATGACACAGACATGGTACTGATACCTAAACCAGGTAGGCTGAAAACAGAGAAAGAAAATTATAGACCAATCTTCCTAATGAATATTGATGCTAAATCTTAAATAAAGTATTAGCAAAAAAATTACAGAAAATCATCCCCAGGATAATACACTATGACCAAGTAGGATTTATACCAGAAATGCAGGGCTGGTTCAATATTAGGAAAACTATTAGCATAATTGACTATATGAATAACCAAACTAACAAAAACCATTTGATCATCTCAATAGATGCAGAAAAAGCATTTGATAAAATCCAACATCCATTCCTAATAAAAACACTTGAGAGTATAGGAATAAATGTACTTTTCCTTAAAATAGTCAGGAGCATATATTTAAAACCATCAGTAAGTATCATATGCAATGGGGAAAAACTGGAACCTTTCCCAGTAAGATCTGGAGTGAATCAAGGTTGCCCACTTTCACCATTATTATTCAATATTGTATTAGAAACACTAGCCTCAGCAATAAGAGTCAAGAAAGAGATGAAAGGAATTAGAGTAGGCAATGAGGAAACCAAACTATCACTCTTTACAGATGATATGATGGTATACTTAGAGAACCCCAGAGATTCTACTAAAAAGCTATTAGAAATAATTTATAACTTTAGCAAAGTGGCAGGATACAAAATAAATCCCCATAAATCCTCAGCATTTTTATACATCACCAACAAAATCCAACAGCAAGAGATACAAAGAGAAATTCCATTCAAAATAACTGTCGACAGCATAAAATACTTGGGAATCCATCTACCAAAGGAAAGTCAGGAATTATATGAGCAAAATTATAAAAAAAACTTTCCACACAAATAAAATCAGACTTAAATAACTGGAAAAATATTAAGTGCTCTTGAATAGACCAAGCAAATATAATAAAGATGACAATACTCCCTAAACTAATCTATTTATTTAGTGATATACCAATCAGACTTTCAAGAAAATATTTTGATGATCTAGAAAAAATAACAACAAAATTCATATGGAATAATAAAAGGTCGAGAATCTCAAGGGAATTAATGAAAAAAAAATCAAATGAAGGTGGCCTAGCTGTACCTGATCTAAAACTATATTATAAAGCAGCAGTCACCAAAACCATTTGGTATTAGCTAAGAAATAGATTAATTTTTCAGTGGAACAGGTTAGGTTCAAAAGACAGCAACTATAGCAATCTAGTGTTTGACAAACCCAAAGATCCTAACTTTTGGGATAAGAATTCATTATTTGACTAAAATTGCTGGCATAACTGGAAATTGGTATGGCAGAAATTAGACATGGACCCACACTTAACACCTGTATACCAAGATAAGATCAAAATGGGTCCATGATTTAGCATAGGATAGTTTATCTCCCAGACTTGTGGAGGAGGAAGAAATTTGTGACCAAAGATGAACTAGAGACCATTACTGATCACAAAATAGAAAATTTTGATTACATCAAATTAAAAAGCCTTTGTACAAATAAAACTAATGCACACAAGATTAGAAGGGAAGCAACAAACTGGGAAAACATTTTCACAGTTAAAGGTTCTGATAAAGGCCTCATTTCTTTTTTTTTTATTTAATAGCCTTTTATTTATAGGTTATATGTATGGGTAAATTTACAGCATTAACAATTGCCAAACCTCTTGTTCCAATTTTTCACTTCTTACCCCCCACCCCCTCCCCAGATAGCAGGATGACCAGTAGATGTTAAATATATTAAAATATAAATTAGATGCACAATAAGTATACATGACCAAACCGTTATTTTGTAAAGGCCTCATTTCCAAAATATATAGAGAATTGACTCTAATTTATAAGAAATCAAGCCATTCTCCAATTGATAAATGGTCAAAGGATATGAACAGACAATTTTCAGATGATGAAATTGAAACTATTACCACTCATACGAAAGAGTGCTCCAAATCACTGCTGATCAGAGAAATGCAAATTAAGACAACTCTGAGATACCACTACACACCTGTCAGATTCGCTAAGATGACGGGATAAAATAATGATGAATGTTGGAGGGAATGTGGGAAAACTGGGACACTGATGGATTCATTGTTGGTGGAGTTGTGAATGAATCCAACCATTCTGGAGAGCAATCTGGAATTATGTCCAAAAAGTTATCAAACTATGCATACTGGGCTTATACCCCAAAGAGATACTAAAGAAGGGAAAGGGACCTGTATGTGCCAAAATGTTTGTGGCAGCCCTGTTTGTAATGGCTAGCAACTGGAAAATGAATGGATGCTCATCAATTGGAGAATGTTTGGGTAAATTGTGGTATATGAATGTTATGGAATATTATTGTTCTGTAAGAAATGACCAGCAGGATGAATATAGAGAAGCTTGGAAAGACTTACATGAACTGATGCTAAGTGAAATGAGCAGAACCAGGAGATCATTATATTCTTCAACAACAATACTGTATGAAGATGTATTCTGATGGACGTGGATTTCCTTGACAAAGAGACCTAATTCAGTTTCAATTGATCAATGATGGACAGAAGCAGCTACACCCAAAGAAAGAACATTGGGAAATGAATGTAAACTGTTTGCATTTTTGTTTTTTTTCCCAGGTTAATTTTACCTTCTGAATCCAATTCTCCCTGTGCAACAAGAGATTTGTTTGATTCTGCAGACATATATTGTATCTAGGATATACTGCGACATATTTAACATATATAGGACTGCTTGCCATCTAGGGGAGGGGGTGGAGGGAGGGAGGGGAAAAATTGGAACAGAAGTGAGTGCAAGGGAAAACGTTGTAAAAAATTACCCTGGCATGGGTTCTGTCAATAAAAAGTTATATATAAAAAAAAGAATGTGAGTAAAGCTAAAGCTTATAATGAATTGAAGTTGATTAAAGAAGCTGAAGGAGGCAGCTAGGCAGCATCACAGGGCATAGGGTGCTGGGTCTGGAATCAGGAAGAATCTGGGAAAATCACTTTATCTTTTTTTGGCCCCAATTTTCTCATCTACAAAATGATCTAAAAGAAATGGCAAACCACTGCAGCATTTTTATCAAGAAACCTCCGAATAGAATCATGAAGAGTCACATAGGACTGAATAACAATAACAACAAGAGAGCTGAAAGGCAACAAAAAGTTTTTCTTAACTTTTAATGAAAGAAAGAGGAGAATCAAAGAGGGGAGAGGACTTTTTACTGGGTGTAAATGGGATGGTGATAACTGACAACAGAGAAGGCAGAGGTTCTCAATTTGTATTTTGTTTCTGTATCAAGGAGAGTGACTTCTGTACTAGAAATGATAGGGAAATATTTAAAGACAAGCAAGAAGTTGATGCCCAAGACAAGAGAGATCTTGTCTGTTCTTCATGAATTCAAGTTAGACCAAGTGGACTAAATTTTGGATCCCAAGAGCTGGCAGATGGGATTGTTGGGTCACACTGTATTTGATGTTTGAAATATTGTTAAGAATGGGAGAGGGCCCACAAGATAAAAGAAAATCAAATGCTTTGATTTTCCAAAAGAGAAAGAGAACTGTTTGCATATTAAATGCCAGTGAGTTTTATATCAATTCCTGGGACAATTCTAGAGAGTATCACCAAAATAATAGTTGGTAAATACATGATGACAGAGTCAGCACAGCTTTATTAAGAACAAGTCATGTCAGGATAAGCAAACCAAGGAAAACAATGAACACTATGAGGATATATTTTGGACTGAGATTGACTCAATTTTTCCAGACTAATCTCATCTTAATTTTTACATTAAATAAACTAGTAAGTAATATGCCCTTTGAAGCTCATTTGATCAACTTAGACTGTCAAGTTGGTTATTTTGGGGGATGGCTACTTCCTTTGAGTAATCCTATAATAATACATGAACCATTTTTTGATATAATAAATAACAGCTATCTAAAAGCAAGAGCAAACTTTATGCTTAATGCAAAAATTTTAGAGGTGTTGAACAATAAAATAAGTAATTTTTAAAATCTTATTTGGTCAGAGCCTGTTATTAATGTTACCAATTAATATAATCCTAGAAGCATTATTAAGACGAGGAGAAAGTAAAAGATAAGCAAGAGGAAACAAAATGATTATTTTTGCAGAACATATAACTAATGTAGAAAATCCTAAGGAGTCAACCAAAAAATTAATTGAAACAATTATAGTCAATCAGTAGACTGTAGTCAGTAGACAAGCATTTATTAAAGTCCTAGGCAGAATTTGAAGGAAAAATAAATCTCTATCATTATCTTTGAAATCAACAATGAAAGCCAGCAGGGAGAATTTAAAAAAATTCCATTAAAATAACTAGAAAAGGTGCAAACTACTCTGGAGATGGGGAACTATATGACTCCAATCACAAAGCATTATTTGGAGAAATATTGATTGTTTATGGTTGATCCAATAAAATAAAATATAATATGCCAAATAAATCAATTTTCATAATTAATTGTTATACCATTGAAATAACTAATAGATTATCTTTTCTCTCTCTAGAAATTCACTTGAAGGAACAAAATGGAAGAATAAAGGGTAATAATGAAAAAAAATGACAGAGAAGAAGGTCTATTAGTACCAGATTTCAACCTATACTATAAAGCAGTTATTATTAAGATGATTTGGTATTTATTAAGAAATAGAGAGGTTAATCAAAAGAACAGATTGGCCATATAACATATAGGACTAAGTGAATATATATATATATATATATATATATATACATATATACATATATATATATATTGATATAGTGTTTGGTGAACACAAATACCCAAATAACTAGAACAAGAAATTGTTGTTATTGTTCAGTCAGTTCAGTCATTGTTCAGTCAACTCTTTGTGACAGTCTTTTGAGGTTTTGGGGCAAAGATAATGGAGTGATTTGCCATTTCCTTCTCCAGCTCATTTTACAGGTGAGGAACTGGGTCAAACAAGGTAAGTGATTTGTCTAGGATCATACAACTAGTCCTCTGTCATTTTTTCATTCATTGTTATAAAGAACCAACTCCATCACAGTTGATCATCACAGAATCTTGTTGCATAATGCTCTTTTGATTGTACTTACTCCACTTAACATCAGTTCATGTAAGTATTTCCAGGCCTTTCTGAAATTTTCCTTCTGATTGTTTCTTACAGAACAATATTCCATAACATACATACATATAATTTATTCTGCTATACCCCCACTGATAGGCATCCACTCAGTTTCTAGTTCCTTGCCACTACGAAAAGGGCTGCTACAAATATTTTTGCACATGTGGGTCCTTTTCTGTTTCTTATAATCTCTTTGGGATGCAGAATCAACAGAGACACTACTGGATCGAAGGATATGCACAGTTCAATAACTCTTGGAGCCTAGTTCCAAATTGCTCTCCAAAATGGTTGGATCAGTTCACAACTCTACCAACAATGTCCCAGTTTTCCTGTATCCCCTCCAACATTTATATTATCTTTTCCTGTCATCTTAGTCTATAATGTTCTCATTTGGTTTTCTGGAGGTCTTGGAGCAGCCTTTATTTCTGCAGAGTATACAAGAATAGCCACAAGAATAGCCAGCCATTAAAAGTCCACAGTCTTTTATTATCTCCTTAATCTAATTTCCTTGACTGGGGCCCCTGGCCAACTTTCTGTAGAGCCTTTCAGACCAGCCTTGGTCTCAGTGGGGGAAGTGCAGAAGGCCAGCCACAACGGTGCTGTGAGATGAAGTGAATGAAACCTGCCTGAGTTTGTCCCAGTTTATATACTCTACACTGAGTATAAACCAATCATTATATCACTAGAAAACTATTATTTATGCTAAACTAAATAACCATTGTCTCATCAATTCCACTGACTTAACACCTTGTAAGAATCCTTATTTTAAGTACAGAGTTCTGGCCCATAACATTAGTCAAGCTGAGGGGTATGTATACCTCAGAATTGTCTTAATTTGCATTTATCTAATCCACAGTGATTGAGAGCATTTTTCATATGACTAAAAATGGCTTTAATTTCTTCATCTGAAAATTGTCTGTTTACATTCTTTGACCATTTATCAATTTGAGAATGGCTTGTATTCTTATAAATTTGAGTCAATTCCCTATATTTTAAAAATGAGGCCTTTAATAGAACCTTTGGATGTAAATTTTCCCTTCAGTTTTGTTTGCACAAAACTTTTTTAATTTAATATAATCAAAATTATCCACTTTGACATACATCTTCAATCAAAACTAATCTAGTTAATAAGTTTGTATCACTACTAAAGGAATGAAGGTCAGTCTCATGACAATGTAATTGTCATTTGTAGTATAAAGTGTCATGCCTTTTTCATCAGTAAGTATACACTCATCATTATGAACACTGATGAAGTCAAAGAAAAATGCTGTGAAAATGTGGAGATCCTTCTCAATGTTCCAAAAAGAAGATAACCTTATAATTCTGGTTGACTTTAATGTGAGAGAAAACACAGACTACCAGATGTGGCCAGGAGTCCTGGAGAGGAATCAAGTCAGAAACAGCAATAGCAATGGTCACTTACTAATGAGGACTTGTGTATTTTGTAATCCTTTAATCACCATCACTGTCTTCTGTTTACCTAAACACAGACCTATTATGTAGCTCAATTACTTAGTACTGATGGAGCCACATTGATTAATGTTTGGATATGGTCTTGGAGAATAGTGTTTTCAATAGACTGTCAATGCTGGAATCTGAATCAATGCTTGAGTCACTAACTATATATATCAGGTTGATGTCAATGCCTCTCTAACTGGATTTCCATTTGAAGAAGAAATTTTGAATACCATTAAGCTCCTCTTCTGCGGCAAAGCTTTGGGTGACATTTCTATTCCAGCTGAGTCCTACAAAGCAGGGGGTCCACTGCCTAACAAAAGCTACTTGAAAATTTCTAAGTTACATGTCAAGAAGAGGTTATTGAGCCCTTAGGAGTTCAAGGTTGCCTTCATTATCCATCTCTATAAAGGTAAAGGAAATAGATTGTCCTGTGATAATCACGGGGAGCCTTGCTCTTAATCTTTGCTGGCAAGATTCTTGCCAGAGTTCTTAATAAGCTGGTCCTTCACCAGTCTGATGAGCCACAATTGGACACACTATATCTTGACTCTAAAATAGTGTTATCATTTGACTCTCTATGAGAAAAAAGGCAACCACTAGACAATTTCTTGTTTATTCATAAATTTTTCTCCACAAGTCTAATAGGTAAAGTGTTCATTGTTCTTCCAGTTTTCTTATATTTCCTTTTATATCTAGGTCATGTATCCATTTTGACCTCATCTTAGGAAATGGTGTAAGATAGAGATGTATACTCAATTTCTGCCAGACTGCTTTTCAGTTTTTACAACATTTTTTAACCAAATGATATATTCTTATCCTAAAACTTTAATCTTTACATTTGTCAAATACAAGATTACTATAATCATTTGCTACCCTGTATTGTATGTCTACTCTGTTCCATTGATCTACTTTTTTATTGCTTAGAGTTTTGATAATTACTGATAATATAGTTTTAGAGCTGACTCAGTTAAACCTCTTTTTACTTTCTTTCTTTAATTCTTTTAATATTCTTGACCTTTTGTCCTTCCAAATGAATTTTATTATTATTTTTTCTAACTCAATAAAAATAATTTTTGGTAGTTTAATTGAAATGGCATTGAATAGATGGATTAGATAAAATTTTCCAAACCAGATAAAAATAGTTCAGGCAAATATAAATAAGTATTGCAAAATAAATGAAAATGAATCAATACCTGAGGAAGATTTGATAGGACTCATTCATTTTTCTATTTTCTCAAACAATTTATGTAGTATTGGAATCAACTATTTCTTAAATATTTAGTAGAATTCACCATCTGGTCCTAAGATTTTTTTCTTTGGGAGTTCTTCTGTGGCTTGTTTCATTTTTCTTAATAAATATATGACTTTGGGAGCATTGGAAGCTTGTATACCCTCAGCCTTTACTGTGAAAGCAGCAGAAGTGTATAATATCCAAACATACCTTCAGAAAACTGTGAAGAAATCAGCACTAGAATGAAGTCCAAAGTCAATTAGTAGTCTGGGAGACTAAGCAAAGAACAAAATTTTGCAATAAAGAGCTTTTTTGATGACAGGAAAGCTCAAGATAAAACTAAGAAAAATGGAATGACTTGAAAACAACTGCAAAGAAAACCTCAAAGAAAAATGACAATTGGACAAAAGAACAATAATTCCTAGAAAGTAAATCAAGGGAAGGCAGAGCCAAAATGGCAGAAGAGGACACATGGTTCTTTCTGATCTTTATCCTGGACCTGTTGGTGTTCTTTTTCCAAAACACAGCCAGGTGATAAAAGTTCAGATCTTTTATTGTGTCCTTCAATATAGCCCGGTTAGCTCAGGCCTATCTCTCTGCTTGGTTCCAAGAGATCTTGCAGCTTTGTCCTTGGCTTCTGCCTCTGCTTTCTTCAGCCTCCAGCCAGCACCAAGTTGGAAGATGCAATGAATCTCTTGCTTCAAAGATAGGGCTTGTGGGCTTCCTCCCAGAGTGCTCCTCTCTGACCCTAGTCAATGTTCCCAAGAAAACTCTCTCAAGCTCTAAGAGCTTCCTGTACATATATGATCTCTCAAAGGTTAACTCCTCCTTCTGGAGAGAGAGGGATTCTGGGTTATCTCCCAGAGTGCTCTCTGGCCCTAAGAGCTTCAATGGGAGGTGTGAATTCAGATATCTTTTTCTAAGTCCTGAATTCTCTCAAACATGTGAACTCCATTGAGTACTTAGATACTTATGAGCTCTCTTAAGGTGTGAACACAAGCATCGTTTCTATCAGTTGTACTTAGTACCTTGTTTCAAGTTCTGGCCCAAAATATCTCTTTCTAAGATCAAATCAATCATATTGAACCATGGCAAATTATTTCATTATTGTCTCTATCAACTCCAATGACTTAACAGTTTGTAAAGATTCCAACATGGACCAGCCTCTGAATTAGTTCCAGACTGGCAGAATTTATGAATGTTGGGAGTGGAGCAAATTAACAGCTGAAGATCATTTTAAAGATCTCCAGAAAAGGTTTGTTTTGGTTGGGCACAGAGGGAGAGGCCAGGCGCAGGATGCCAGTGCATACTGTGCAGACCTGGGTTGGGGTCCAGCTCCATAAGGTGATGTAGACTGTGCAGTGAAGAATCTATGGAGAGGACTCTACCATAGTTTTGGCTACTCTGCCCTGGTTGCAAGTCAATAGATCAACAGAGAAGTTATAAAACATCCAACACACACACAAAAAGTAAAGAATGAACCCTGAAGCATTGGAGTCTCACTGGGAGCCACACTCACCCAATACTGGAATTGAGTCAGCAACATCCCAGTGCAACTGCTGCCACTCCACCGTTGCCTATAGAGGAAGCTTGGAAAACATTCCTTGTCCTAAAAGCAGATCCCAACATTAAAAAAAAATGAGTAGAAAGGCAAAGTGAACTCTATAGTTGCTATGGTGAAAGAGAAGAACAGATTCCAAACTCTGAGGAGACTAAAAGAAGATTGTTTCCAACTTGGTCTCCATCTCACAAGGCTCTCCTGGAAGAAATTATAAAGGATTTCAAATGAGAACTAGAAGAAAACTGGGAAAAGGAAAGGAAAACTCTGCAAGAGGATGTGGAAAAGGCATATAAATCATTAAAAGATAGATCTGATAAAAGGGAAAAGGAAAACAACTCCCTGAAAAACGGAATTTGTGAAATGCAAAAACTCCCAGGAAAACAATTTGTGAAATGGAAAAAGGAAATAACTCCTTAAAAAACAGAATTTGTGAAATGAAAAAAAATTCCATAGAACAAAACACCTTATTTAAAAACGCAATTGGTCACATATAAAAAGAAGTAATAAAAGTAAATGAAGAAAATAATTCACTAAAAAAATAAAAATGAATGACTTGAGAAGCAAAACCAAAAAAAAAAAAAAAACCCTGAAAAAATAGAAAACTGCAAAATACCTACTTGGAAAAACAATTTACCTGAAAAATAGATTTAGGAGAGACAATCTAAGGATTATTGGACTCCCTGAAAACCACGATAAAAAAAAAATAACCTAGACACCGTTTTTCAGGAAATCATCAAAGAGAATTGTCATGATGACATAGACTCAGAAGGTAAAATAGACATTGAAAGAATTCATCAAACAAAGAGACCCCAAAATTAAAACTTCAAGGAATATTGTGGCTAAATTTCAGAACTATCACACCAAGGAAAAAATATTGCAAGCAGCCAGGAAAAAAAAAAAAAAAACAATTAAAATACTGAGGAGCCACAATAAGGATCACTCAAGATCTAGCAGCTTCCACCTTAAAGGATTGAAGGGCCTGGAATCTGATATTCCCAAAAGACAAAGGAACTTAAAATGCAGTCAAGAATAAACTACCCTGCTAAACTGAGCATTTTCTTCCAGGGAAGAAGATGGACATTCAATGAAACAGATGAATTCCATTTATTTCTGATGAAAAGACAAGAGCTAAACCAAAAACTTGACCTCCAAATAGAGGACTCAAGAGAAGCATAAAAATGTAAAAAGATCTTTTGAGAACTGTATTTCTCTTATGGGTATACATAGAGAGTGCATGTATAATTTGATTTTACTGTTATAATATAAAAAAGGAACTAGAGGTAGAGTGGGGATTGTACCAGAAAAAAGGAAAAAGGGAGGTAAAATGAGGGAAATTGCATCTCACAAAGAGGCAAAGGAAATCTATTACATTTGAGGGAAAGAAGAGAGGGGGATGAACATTGTGTGAATCTTACTCTCATCATATTTGACTCAAAGGGAAAATATTAGACATATTTGATTTACCGAGAAACTTCTCTCACCTTATAGAAAAGTGGAAAAGGAAAGTGCAAAAGAGATGGGGTAGGCTAAATAGAAAGGAAAACAGAAATAATAGGGGAAGGCTATAAGAAAGGGGGAGGGACTCTAAAGGGGGAGGGCTGCTTGAGATAAGTGGTGCTCATAAGTTAAATACTGGGGAGGAAGGGAAGGGGAAAAGGAAAGAGAAAAGTATAATCTGGGGATAATAAGATGGCTGAAAATACAGAATTAGTAGTTTTAATTGTAAATGTGAATGGAGTGAAGTCTCCTATAAAGTGGAAGCAGATACCAGACTGGATTAAAAGCCAGAATCCTACAATATGTTGTTTACAAGAAACACATTTAAAGAAGAGTAATACAGAGTAAAGGTAAAAGGCTGGAGCAGAATCTATTATGCTTCCTGATCTCAGAACAAGCAAAAGCAAAAAATTGATCTAATTAAAAGAGATAATGAAGGAAAGCATATCTTGCTAAAGAGTACCATAGACAATAAAGCAATACCAGTACTAAATATATATGCACCAAGTGGTATAACATAGAAATTCCTAAAGAAGTTAAGACAGCTGCTAGATGAAATAGATAGCAAAATTAAAATAGTGGGGAATTTCTACCTTGCTCTCTCATAACTAGATAAATCAAACCACAAAATAAATAAGAAAGAAGTTAAAGAGATAAATAGAACACTAGAAAAGTTAGGCATGACAGCTCTTTGGAGAAAATTGAATGGAGATGGAAAGGAGTACACTTTCTTCTCAGCAGTTCATGGAACGTATACAAAAATGGACCATATGTTAGAACCATAAAGAATTCAAAAGCAAATGCAGACAGAAATAGTGAATGCATTTTTTTCAGATCATGATGCAATAAAAATTACATTCAATTAAAAGTCTGAGGAAAATAGACTGAAAAGTAATTGGAAACTAAATAATCTCATTCTAAAGAATGAATGGGTGAAATAGCAAATTGTAGATACAATAATTTCATCCAAGAGAATGACAATAATGAGATAACATACTAAAATTTGTAGGATGCAGCCAAAGTGGTAATAAGGGGAAATTTCATATCTCTAGATGCTTACTTGCATAAAACAGAGAAAGATATCAATGAATTGGGCTTGTGACTAAAAAAGCTAGAAAAAGAGCAAATTTAAATATTCCCAACCAAATACCAAATTTGAAATTCTAAAACTAAAAGGAGAGATTAATAAAATTGAAACTAAAAACCTATTGAATTAATAAATAAAGCTAAGAGTTGGTTTTATGAAAAAACCAGCAAAATAGATAAACTTTTAGCAACTTTGATTAGAAAAAGGAAGTAGGAAAATAAAATTATTAGTCTTAAAAATGAAAAGGGAGAACATTCCACCAATGAAGAGGAAATTAGAACAATAATTAGGAGTTACTTTGCCCAACTTTATGCCAATAAATGTGATAACTAAGTGAAATGGAAGAATACCTACAAAAGTATAGATTGCCCAGATTAACAGAGGAGGAAGTGAATTGCTTACTTAAATAATCCTTTTTCAGAAAAAGAAATAGAACAAGCTATTAATCATCTCCCTAAGAAAAAAATTGCCAGGACCAGATGGGTTTACATGTGAATTCTACCAAACATTTAAAGAACAATTAACTCCAATACTATATAAACTGAAAAAAATAGAGAATGAAGGATTCCTTTTATGACACAGACATGGTACTGATACCTAAACCAGGTAGGACAAAAACAGAGAAAGAAAACTATAGACAAATCTCCCTACTGAATATTGATGCAAAAATCTTAAATAAAAAATTAGCAAAGAGATTATAGACAATCATCCCAAGGATAATATACCATGACCAAGTAGGATTTATATCAGGAATGCAGAGCAATTAGCATAATTGACTATATCAAATTAACAAAAACCATATGATCATCTCAATAGATGTAGAAAAAGCATTTGATAAAATCCAACACTCATTCCTATTAAAAACACTAGAGAGTATAGAAATAAATGGATTTTTCCTTAAAATAGTAAGTAGCACCTATTTAAAACCATCACTAAGCATTATATGTAATGGGAATAAACTGGAACCATTCCCAGTGAGATCAGGGATACAACAAGGTTGCCCACTATTGCCATTACTATTCAATATTGTATTATAAATGCTAGCTTTGGCAATAAGAGTTAAGAAAGAGATTAAAGGAATTAGAGTAGGCAATGAGGAAACCAAATTATCACTCTTTGCAGATATGATGCTATACTTAGAGAACCCCAGAGAATCAACTAAAAAGCTATTAGAAATAATTCACAACTTTAGCAAAGTTGCAGGATACAAAATAAATCCACATAAATCATCAGTATTTTTATACATCACTAACAAAATCCAAAAGCAAGGGATACAAAGAGAAATTCAATTTAAAATAATTGTTGATAGTATAAAATATTTAAGAATCTATCTGCCAGTGGAGGGTCAAAAACTGTATGAGCAAAACTACAAAACACTTTCCACACAAATAAAGTCAGATCTAAACAACTGGAAAAATATTAAATGCTCTTGGATAGATCAAGCGAATACAATAAAGATGACAATATTATCTAAACTAATCTATTTAATGCTATACCAATCAAACTGCCAAGAAACTATTTTACTGATGTAGAAAAATAACAAAATTCATCTGGAAGAACAAAAGGTCAAGAATTTCAAGGGAACTAATGAAAAGAAAATCAAATGAAGGTGGCCTAGCTGTACCAGATCTAAAACTATATTACAAAGCAGTGGTCATCAAAACCATTTGGTACTGGCTAAGAAATAAACTAGTTGATGAGTAGAATAGGTTAGGTCCACAGGACAAAATAGTCAATAACTATAGCAATCTAGTATTTGGCAAACCCCAAAGACCCCAGTTTTTGGGATAAGGATTCACTATTTGACAAAACTTCTGGGAAAATTGGAAACTAGTATGGCAGAAACACTTAGCATGATACACCAAGAAAAGGTCAAAATGGGTTCATGATCTAGGCATAAAGAATGAGATTATAAATAAATTAGAATAACATAGCATAGTTTACCTCTCATACATGTGGAGGAAGAAGAAATTTGTGATCAAAAAATAATTAGAGATCATTATTGATCACAAAATAAAAAATTTTGATTATAAAGTTAAAAAGGTTTTTTTTTTTAAAAAAAAACAAAACTAATGCAGACAAGATTAGAAGGAAAGCAATAAACTGGAAAAATATTTTTACATTCAAAGGTTCTGATAAAGGCCTCATTTCCAAAATATATAGAGAATTGACTCTAATTTATAAGAAATCAAGCCATTCTCTAATTGATAAATGCTCAAAGGATATGAACAAACAATTATCAGATGAAGAAATTGAAACTATTTCTAGTCATATGAAAAGGTGCTCCAAATCACTATTAATCAGAGAAATGCAAATTAAGACAATTTTAATACACACCTCTCAGATTGGCTAAGGTGACAGGAAAAGATAATGACAAATGTTGAAGGGGATGTGGGAAAACTGGGCAGTGATACATTGTTTGTTGAACTGTGAATGAATCCAACCATTCTGGAAAACAATTTAGAACTATGCTCAAAAAGTTTTCAAACTGTGCATACCCTTTGACCCAGCAATGTTACTACTGGGCTTATATCCCAAAGAGAGTTTAAAGAAGGGAAAGGGACCTGTATGTGCAAGAATGTTTGTGGCAGCCTTTTTTGTATTGGCTAGAAATTGGAAACTGAGTGGATGCCCATCAATTGAAGAATGGCTGAATAAATTATGGTATATGAATGTTATGGAATATTATTGTTCTGTAAGAAATGACCAACAGGGTGATTTCAGAGAGGTCTGGAGAGACTTACATGAATTGATGCTAAGGGAAATGAGCAGACCCAGATCACTGTATATGTCAACAAAAAGACTACACAATGATCAATTCTGATGGACATGGTTCTCTTCAATAACGAATTAATTCAGACCAGTTCCAATTGTTCAGTAATGAAGAGATTCATTTACATCCAGAGTGAAGATTGTGTTGAACTAAGTGTGGACCACAACATAGCATTTTTACTTTTTCTGTTGTTGTTTGCTTGCATTTTTGTTTTCCTCCTCAGGTTTTTTTTTTCTTTCTAGATCCATTTTTTCTTGTGTAGCAAAATAACTGTATGGATATGTGTAATGGGCTGAAGCTTGAATTGATGCACTGAGGTCCCAAGCACGTGAGGCTAAATAGTAATTGGACCATACTCTCCTAAATATATGCTTAGAGAAAGAATGGCCCCCACCTACTCTTTGTGCAAGTCCTGATGTGTTGTATAGGAAATGACGATTTTGGTGGGTGGAGGCAGAGGGGTAGGAAGAGAGGCAGGGAGAGACTGCTGTATAGCTTCTTGTCACAGCTGCTCACATTGCTATTGTGATCCCCCTTCACTTCCGATCCTTCTTCACCTCCACAAAGAATAAAGATTGAAGATTTTCCCCTAATCTGAATTCCTGACTCTGGCTGATTTTAAATATGCGGTCATCATAGATATGTATACATATATTGGATTTAACATATATTTTAAGATGTATTGGAATACCTGTCATCTAGGGGAGGGGATGTGAGGAAGAAAGGGAACATTTGGAAAAGAAGGTTTTGCAAGGGTCATTGTTGAAAAATTACCCATGCATATGTTTTGTAATAAAAAGCTATAATAAAAAAGTAAATTGAGTTTTAAAAAAGCATTAAAATTATTTTAAAAACCTATTAAGAACAAAAGCAAAAGTCGTGTAATTATTTCAATATACAAAAAAAATCTTTGACAAAATACATACTCATATCTATTAAAAGCACTAAGCAGCATAGGAATAACTGGAGCTTTCCTTAAAGTCATTAGCATCTATCTAAAACCATTAGCAAACATTATCTATAGTAGAAATGAGCTAGAAGTCATTCCAATAAGATCAGGGAGAGGCAAAGTTGCTCATTGTCATCACTGTTATTCAATATTGTACTAGAAATGTTGATTATAGCAATAAGAGAAGAAAAATAAATTTAAGTAAACAGAATGAGCAATGAGGAAGCAAAACCACTTTTTGCAGATGATATTATGGTATATCTAGGGAACCTTAGAAAAAGTAACTAAAATAAAAGTTGAAATATTAACAATTTCAACAAAGTTGAAAGATACAAAGTTAATCTACATAAATCATCAGCATTTCTATTACCAACAAAGTCCAGCAAGAAAAGTTAGAAGGAAAATATTTAAAATAATTGTAGATAATATAATATATTTGGGAGTCTACTTGCTAAAATAAAGTCAGGAACTATATGAACACAATTATAAAACACTTTTCACACAAAGTCAGATCTATACAACTGGAGAAATTTCAATTGCTCATGGATAGGTTGAGCCAATATAATTGGCTAAATTAATTTGCTTGTTCATAGTCATATCAATCAAACTACCCAAAGGAACACATACCTTTGAAACATATCCCAAAGAAATTATACCACCAGAAAAAAATGATAGTAAAATTATCTGGAAGATATCAAGAGAATCCATGAAAAATATGAAGAAAAATAATCATTATTAAAACAACCTAATACTATGTAAGAAATAGAGTGGTGGATCATTTGAATAGATTAAGTATACAATATATAGATAGTAGAAAATGACCACAATAACTTAGTATTTGATAAATCCAAAGATCCAAATTTTGGTGACTAGAATTCGCTAATTTGAAAACAAAAATTTATGGGAAAAAAGGAAATGAGTTTGTCAAAACCTAGGACTAGACCAATATCTCTTTTTTTTAATGGAATATTTTTATTATAGCTTTTTATTTAAAAGATATATGTATGGGTAATTTTTCAGCATTGCCAATTACAAAACCTTTTGTTCCAACTTTTCCCCTCCTTCCTCCCATCCCTTCCCCCAGATGGCAGGTTGGACAATACATGTTAAATATGTTAAAGTATAAGTTAAATACAATATATGTATATGTGTCCATACAGTTATTTTGCTGTACAAAAAGCATCAGATTTTGAAATAGTGTACAATTAGCCTGTGAAGGAAATAAAAAATGCAGGCAGACAAAAATAGAGGGATTGGGAATTCATAGTCATCTCCCAGAGTTCTTTCACTGGGTATAGCTGGTTCAATTCATTACTGCTCTATTGGAACTGATTTGGATCATCTCATTGTTGAAGATGGCCACGTCCATCAGAATTGATCATCATATAATATTGTTGTTGAAGTATATAATGATATCCCGGTCCTCATTTCACTCAGAATCAGTTATTGTAAGTCTCTCCAGGCCTTTCTGAAATCATCCTGCTGGTTATTTCTTACAGAACAACAATATTCCATAACATTCATATACCACAATTTATTCAGCCATTCTCCAATTGATGGGCATCCACTCAGTTTCCAGTTTCTGGTCACTTCAAAGAGGGCTGCCACAACCAGTTTGGCACATACAAGTCCCTTTCCCTTCTTTAGTATCTCTTTGGGTATAAGCCCAGTAGTAGCACTACTGGATCAAAGGGTATGCACAGTTGGATAACTTTTTGAGCATAGTTCCAAATTGCTCTCCAGAATGGCTGGATGTATTCACAATTCCACCAACAATGTATCAGTGTCCCTGTTTTCCCACATTCCCTCTAACATTCTGCATTATCTTTCCCTGTCATTCTAGCCAATCTGACAGATGTGTAGTGGTATGTCAGAGTTGTCTTAATTTGCATTTCTGCAAATAATGACTTGAAGCATGTTTTCATATGGCTAGAAATAGTTTCAATTTCTTTGTCTGAGAATTGTTCATATTTTTGACCATGTATCAATTGGAGAATGGCTTGATTTCTTATAAATTAGAGTCAATTCTCTATATATTTTGGAAAGGAGACCTTTATCAGAATCTTTGACTGTAAAAATGTTTTCCCAGTTTATTGGTTCACTTCTAATCTTATCTGCATCAGTTTCGTTTGTGCAAAACATTTTAAATTTGATATAATCAAAATTTTCTATTTTGTTATCAGTAATGATCTCTACTTCTTCTTTGGTCATAAATTCCTTCCTCTTCCACAGGTCTGAGCGGTAAAAATATGTTCCTCTAATTTATTTATAATCTCATTCGTTATGCCTAGGTCATGAACCCATTTTGACCTTATCTTGGTGTATGGTGTTAAGTGTGGGTCAATGCCTAGTTTCTGCCATACTAATTTCCAAATTTCCCAACAATTTTTGTCAAACAGTGAGTTCTTATCCCAAAAGCTGGGTCTTTGAGTTTGTCAAACACTAGAATATTAAAGTTATTGACTGTTTTGTCCTTTGAACCTAACCTATTCCACTGATCAATTAGTCTATTTCTTAGTCAATACCAAATGGTTTTGTTTGTTTATTTGTTCTTTATTATAACTTTTTATTGAAAGAGCCCATGCCTGGGTAATTTTTTTTTTACAACATTATCCCTTGCACTCACTTCTGTTCTGACTTTTCCCCTCCCTCCCTTCACCCTCTTCCCCAGATGGCAAGCAGTCCTATACAAGTTAAATATGTCACAGTGTATCCTAGATACAATATATGTGTGCAGAACCAAACAGTTCTCTTGTTGCACAGGAAGAATTGGATTCAGAAGGTAAAAATAACCCAGGAAGTAAAACAAAAATGCAAGCAGTTTACATTCATTTCCCAGTGTTCTTTCTTTGGATGTAGCTGCTACTGTCCATCCTTGATCAACTGAAACTGAGTTAGATCTCTGTTGAAAAAATCCACTTCCATCAGAATACACCCTCATTCAGTATCATTGTTGAGGTATATAATGGTCTCCTTGTTCTGCTCATTTCACTTAGCATCAGTTCATGTAAGTCTCTCCAAGTCTCTCTATTCATCCTGCTGGTCATTTTTTACAGAACAATAATATTCCATAACATTCATATACCACAATTTACTCAACCATTCTCCAATTGATGGGGATCCACTCAGTTTATAGTTTCTAGCCACTACAAACAGGGCTGCCATAAACATTTTTGCCCATACGGGTCCCCATCCTTTCTTTAATATCTCTTTGGGATATAAGCCCAGTAGTAATACTGCTGGATCAAAGGATATGCACAGTTTGATAACTTTTTGAGCATAGTTCCAATTTGCTCTCCAGAATGGCTGGATATGTTCACAATTCCACCAACAATGTATCAGTGCAAGCAAACAACAACAAAAAGAGTGTAAATGCCAAATTGTGGTCCATACTCATTTCCCAGTGTTCTTTCGCTGGGTGCAGCTGGTTCTGTATATCACTGATCAATTGGGATTGAATTGTATCCTCTCATTGCTGAAGATAGCCACTTCAATCAGAATTGATCCTCATATAGTATTGTTTTTGAAGTGTATAATGATATCCTGATTCTGCTCATTTCACTTAGCATTAGTTCATGTAAGTCTTTCCAAGCCTCTCTGTATTCATCCTGCTGGTCTTTCTTACAGAACAATAATAATCCATAATATTCATATACCATAATTTCCTCAGCTATTCTCCAGTTGGTGGGCATCCCTTCAATTTCCAGTTTTTAGCCACTACAAAAAGAGCTGCCACAAATATTTTTACCCATATAGGTCCCCATCCTTTCTTTAATATCTCTTTGGGATATAAGCCCAGTAGTAACACTGCTGTATCAAAGGGTATGCATAGTTTGGTAACTTTTTGAGCATAGTTCCAAATTGCTCTCCAGAATGGTTAGATCTGTTCACAGTTCCACCAATAATGAACAATTAATGATCAGTAGTGATTTCTAGTTCTTCATTGGTCACAAATTCCTTCCTCCTCCACAAGTCTAAGAGGTAAACTACCCTATGTTCTTCTAATTTATTTATAATCTTATTTTTTATGCCTAGATCATGAACCCATTTTGAGCTTATCTTAGTGTATGGTGTTAAAGTGTGGGTCATTGCCTAGTTTCTGCCATACTAATTTTCAATCTTCCCAGCAATTTTTGTCAAATAATGCATTCTTATTCCAAAAACTGGGGTCTTTGGGTTTGTCAAATACTAGATTATTAAAGTTATTGGCTACTTTGTCCTTTGAACCTAACCTATTCCATTGATCAACTAGTCTATTTCTTAGCCAATACCAGATGGATTTGGTAACCGCTGCTTTATAATTAATTTTAGATCTGGTACAGCTAGGCCACCTTCATTTGATTTTTTTTTCATTAATTCCCTTGAAATTCTTGACCTTTTGTTTTTCCATATGAACTTTGTTGTTATTTTTTCTAGGTCATTAAAATAGTTTTTTGGGAGTCTGACTGGTATATCGCTAAATAAATAGATTAGCTTTGGTAGTATTGTCATCTTTATTATATTTGCTTGCCCAATCCAAGAGCATTTAATATTTTTCCAGTTGGTTAGATCAGACTTAATTTGTGTGGAAAGTGTTTTGTAGTTTTGCTCATAAAGTTTCTGATTTTTCCCTTGGCAAATAGATTCCTAAATATTTTATACTATCAGTAGTTACTTTAAATGGAATTTCTCTTTGTAACTCTGACTGTTGGATTTTGTTAGTGATATATAAGAATGCTGATGACTTATGTGGGTTTGTTTTATAACCAGCAACTTTGCTAAAGTTGTGGATTATTTCTAATAACTTTTTAGTAGAATCTCTGGGGTTCTCTAAGTATACCATCGTATCATCATTAAAGAATGATAATTTGGTTTCTTCATTGCTTTTTCTTATTCCTTTAATCTCTTTCTCAACTCTCATTGCCAGACCTAGCATTTCTAATACAATATTAAATAGTAATGGTGATAGTAGGCAACCTTGTTTCATTCCTGATCTTATTGGGAATGGTTCCAGTTTATCCCCGTTACATATGACACTTACTGATGTTTTTAAATAGATGCTACTGATTATTTTAAGGAAAAGTTCGTTTATTCCTATACTCTCAAATGTTTTTAAGAGGAATGGATGTTGGATTTTATCAAATGCCTTTTGTGCATCTATTGAGATGATCATATGGTTTTTGTTAATTTGGTTATTAATATGGCCAATTACACTGATAGTTTTCCTAATATTGAACCAGTCCTCCATTCCTGCTATAACTCCTACTTGATCATGGTGTGTTATCCTGGGCATGATTTTCTGTAGTCTTTTTGCTAATATCTTATTTAAGATTTTAGCATCAATATTCATTAGGGAGATAGTTCTATAATTTTCTTTCTCTGTTTTCAACCTACCTGGTTTAAGTATCAGTTCCATGTTTCTGTCATAGAAGGAATTTGGTAGGACTCCTTCATTCCCTATTTTTTTCAAATAGTTTACAAAGGATTGGGGCTAATTGTTCTTTGAATATTTGGTAGAATTCACATGTAAATCCATCTGGTCCTGGGGATTTTTTTTTAGGGAGTTGATTAATAGGTTGTTCTATTTCTTTTTCTGAAATGGGACTATTTAAGCAATTTACTTCCTCCTCTGTTAATCTGGGAATCCTATGTTTTTGGAGGTAGTCATCCATTTCGCTTAGGTTGTCAAATTTATTGGCATAATGTTGGGCAAAGTAACCCCTTATTATTTCTTTAATTTCCTCTTCATTGGTGGAAAGTTCTCCATTTTCATTTTTAAGACTACTAATTTGATTTTCCTCTCTCCTTTTTCTAATCAGATATCCCAAAGGTTTATCAATTTTATTGGTTTTTTCATAAAACCAACTCTTAGTTTTATGTATTAGTTCAGTAGTTCTTTTTACTTTCAATATTATTAATTTCTCCTTTTAATTTTAGGATTTCAAGTTTATTAATTGATTGGAGTTTTTTAAATGGTCTTTTTTCTAGCTTTTTAAGTTGCAAGTCCAATTCATTGATCTTCTCTTTCTTTATTTTATTTAAGTAAGCCTTTAAGGATATAAAATTTCCCCTTATTACCACTTTGGCTGCATCCCACAAATTTTGGTATGATGTCTCATCATTGTCATTATCTTGAGTGAAATTATTAATTGTGTATATAATTTGTGTTTCACCCAATCATTCTTTAAGATGAGATTATTTAGTTTCCAATTACTTTTTGGTCTATTTACCCCTAACTTTTTGTTGAATGTAGTTTTTATTGCATCATGATCTGAAAAGAAAGCATTTACTATTTCTGCCTTCCTGCATTTAATTTTGAGGTTTTTATGTCCTAATATATGGTCAATTTTTGTGTAGGTTCCATGAACTGCTGAGAAGAAAGTACACTCCTTTCTGTCACCATTCATTTTTCTCCAGAGATCTATCATACCTAATTTTTCTAATATTCTATTTACCTCTTTAATTTCTTTCTTTTTTGTTTTGTGATTTGATTTATCTAAATCTGAGAGTACAAGATTGAGATCTCCCGCTATTATAGTTTTGCTGTCTATTTCTTCTCGCAACTCTCTTAACTTCTCCTTTAGGGGAAGTTAGATGCTATACCACTTGGTACATATATGTTTAATACTGATATTGCTTCATTGTCTATAGTACCCTTTAGCAAGATATAGTTTCCTTCCTTATCTCTTTTAATTAGATCAATTTTTGCTTTTGCTTGATCTGAGAAAAGGATGGCTACCCCTGCTTTTTTGGTTTTATCTGAAACATAATAGATTCTGCTCCAGCCTTTTACCTTTACTCTGTATGTATCGCCCTGTTTTAAATGTGTTTCCTGTAAACAACATATTATAGGGTTCTGACTTTTGATCTAGTCTGCTATATAAGCCTCCTCTTTATGGGAGAGTTCATCCCATTCACATTTACAGTTAAAATTACTAATTCTGTATTTCTGCCATCCTAATATCCCCAGATTATGCTTTTCTTTTTCTTCCTCCCCCCTTCCCCACTTCCCTAGTATTAATCTTATTATTCCCACTTATGTTACACAGTTCTCCCTCTTTAGGATCCCTCCCTCCTCCCTTTGAATATCTTCCCCTTTTTTGTACCCTTCCCTTATTACTCTTTTTCCTTTTCCCTTTTCCTCTCCCACTTTTTAATGAGGTGAGAGAAGATTCTCTGTAAAACAAATATGCCAATTATTTCTTCTTTGAGCCAACTCTGATGAGAGTAGGATTCACACAATGTTCCTCTCCCTCTCTAAGTTCTCTCAAATATGACACGTTTCCTTTGCCTCATTGTGGGATGTAGTTTCCCTATTTTTATCAATCCCCTTTTCCCTTTTTTTTGACACTATCCCCTTTCCATTTCTACTTCCCTTTTTTATATTATATCAGTAAAATGAAATTATATATATAGTCTTTATGTATATCCATAACAGATATACAGTTCTCAAGAGTTCCTTTTACCTTTTTCAGTTTCTCTTGAGTCCTATGGTTAGAGATCAATTTTTTTGTTTAGATCTGGTTTTTTCCTTAGAAACAAATGGAATTCGTCTGTTTCATTTAATGTCCATCTTCTTCCATGGATTAAAATGTTCAGCTTAGCTGGGTTTTTTATTCTTGGCTGCATTCCAAGCTCTTTTGCCTTTCAGTATATCAGATTCCAGGCCCTTTGATCCTTTAATGTTGAGGCAGTCAGATCTTGAGTGACCTTTATTGTGGCACCTTCGTATTTGAATTGTTTTTTCCTGGCTGCTTGTAATATTTTTTCTTTAGTCTGATAGTTCTGAAATCTGGCCACAATATTCCTTGGAGTTTTTATTTTAGGGTGTTTTTCAGAAGTTGTTTGATGAATTCTTTCAGTGCCTATTTTACCTTCTGATTCTATTACATCTGGGTAGTTCTCTGATGATTTCCTGTAAAATAGTATCTAGGCTCTGTTTTTCATCATAATTTTTGGGAAGTCCAATGATCCTCAGGTTATCTCTCCTAGATCTATTTTCCAGGTCTGTTGTTTTTCCATGTACACATTTGACATTTTTTCCTAATTCTTCATTTTTTGGTTTTGCTTGACTGATTCTTGATGTCTCAATAGTCAGTCATTTCTTTTTGTTCAGTTCTGATTTTTAGTGAGTTATTTTCTTCATTAGCTTTTTTTTTTACTTCTTTTTGTATATGTCCAATTGTATTTTTAAATGAGTTGTTTTGCTCTAAGGAATTTTTTTCCATTTCACTAATTTTTTTAATGAGTTATTTTCTTTTTCCAATCCATAAATCATACTTTCTTGGGAATTCTTTACCTTTTCCAATTCATAAATTCTGTTTCCCTGAACTTCTTGGGAGTTTTTTATCTTTTCCAATTCACATTTCAGGAAGTTGTTGCTCTCTTGCTTAGCTTCTCTTTACTTTCCCCATTTTTCTTCTAGTTCTCTTTTAAGGTTTTTAAACCTTAAACTCTCTTCTAGGACAGCCTTTTGTGTTGGGGACCAACAATTATCTGGAGACTGTCTGCTATTAGTCTCCTCAAGGTTGAAAACCTGTGATCTTTCTGCCTAGAAGCTATCAATTGTCCTTTTGATTTTTTTACTCATTTTTTTAAAGCACGTAGGGTCTGCCTTCAGAACCAGGAGATTACCAGCTTCCTGTGCAGAACAGGGATAGGTATGGAAGGGTAGTTGTCCTGTAACCGTACAAAGAGCAGCGAGGTACAGGAGTGCTCTGGGAAAGAGTTCCTCATCGGAAGTAATTCAGGCCTGCAGAGCTGTGAAAGCGCCCTGCAAAGAGCCCTGCTCTGGGGGTTAATGACTGCCCTGGGGCCAGAAAGTGAGCAGAGAAAAGTGTCACTACCCCAGGCCAAAGCCCATCTTGGGGCTGTGGGTATTAGCGGCTCACTAGTGAACAGTCCCATACAGACTGGAAGTGTCCCTACCCAAGGAAGCATGGTCATGCTACAAAAGTTCTATTGCTCTAGGCCAAGCCCCCCACTGTGCAGATTAGAGACTGCTCTAGGCTGTGCCCCTCTGCTGTGCAGATTTGTAACTGCCCCCACAAAAGCCTTGTACTGCAGAATGTGGCTGCAGAGCTATGTTATGGTCTGTGCTGAGTCACTTCCAGTTTTGATCTTATTAGGTTCTGGTGTTTTTTAGAGAGTACCCTTTGGTCTAAGGCAGAGCAGTTAGCCTATGGGAGAGTTGTCTCTAGCCACAGAAGTCACCCCCACCTCTGGTCTGCTCTGGTTTTTTCCTATCTTTCTGCCTGCGCTGGTCTATTCCCACCCCTCAGGACAAATCTGCTCTGACGATCTTCCAGATTATCTTTGGCTGGAAAGTTGTTATGCTTGTAATCTTTGTGAATTTTAGCAGTCAAGTGCTATTTTTGAGGCTGAATTTAATAGCTATTTGTGAGGGCATGAGAGGAGCTTAGAAAGTCACATGTGCCTTCTCCACCATCTTGGCTCTGCCCTTATTGGCATTTTTAATAGTGTTTTTATTTTTAAAAATATGTATGCAAAGGTAGTTTTCAACATTTACCCTTGCATAACCTTGTGATCCAAAATTTTCTCCCTCCCCTCTCTCTAACCTCCTCCCCTATGCAGCAAGTATTTCAATATATGTTAAAGATGTACAGTTCTATATATATGTCCACATTTATCATGCTGCACAAGAAAAAGTAAATCAAAAAGGGAAAAATGAGAGAAAAAAGCAAACAACAAAAAAAGTTGAAAATACTACTTTGTGATCCATATTCGGTCCCCATAGGCTTCTTTCTGGATGCAGATCCCTCCATCACAAGTTGGAATTGGCCTGAATCATTTCATTGTTGAAAAGAGTCATTGGCATCTTTCAATGCCATACCATCTGGTGCCACTACCAAATCATCCTGACTTGTTATCATCTCCCTGAGGAAGGTGGCACATGGTCTTTCTAAGCAAAATATATGTCACAGGAAGTAACAATGCCCACCAGCGTGCTTTCCATGGTGCCTCTCTCAGTTATTGAGATATCTGGGAAATCATGCAACATCTTGGCCTCTAGAACATCACTGTGAAAAGTTCACCATCACCAAATCTGTGGTAAAACCCTATTCAAATTTCTTGATTTTGTGCACCTTGTTGGCCTGAAACTCAGGAGTACGGTTATTGTAGATGAAATCAATGCCATCAAATCCACTTTATCAGCTATAAAGTCTGTGAATCCTAGCAGAATCAGGAAATCATTGTAGGTGAGGCCATTGGAGATGGCAAAGAGTTGCTGCATTGTGAGCCTGGACTTGGACACAGAGCCAGTGCTGCTGATGATAGAGTAGTTCACCATGCCAGGTTGTGTTGGGGTTACCTGCAGTGGCTGGTGGCTTGGACAAGCTAGGACTACAGCCCTACCTCTAATTCTCCCAGAGGATCCTCAATTCTAGCTCCACACTGCACATTCTTTTGGATTTATTTTGTTTCTTGATTTCTCATAGTCATTAATTTCCATTTGCTCAATTCTAATTTTTAAGAAATTATTTTCCCTCAGTGACTTTTTGTACCTCCTTCCCCATTTGGTCAATTTTACTTTTTAAGACATTCTCATTGTTTGTACTTTTTGCATCGCTTTCATTTCTTTTCCCAGCTTTTCCTCTACCTCTCAATTTTCAGAATGCCTTTTAAACTCTTCCATGGCCTGAAACCATTTCCTTTTTTTTGGATGGTTTGGATAGATTTTTCACTTTAATTATCTTGTGAGTGTTTTGCTCTTTCCTTGTCACCATAGCAACTTCCAATTGTCAGAATCTTTTTCTGTTGTAACTCTTTGATAAAGTAGGGCCCTGTTTTCAAGTTGGAGGGTGCAATATCTCAAATTTCAGAGATTTTATGCAGCTGTTTTCAGAGGTTCTTTTGAGAACTTGTACTTTTTCAATTCTTCCAAGATGATATGATCTAAGGAGAAGTGTGTTTTAAGTGACCACAAGCATTCTCTTCTTCCCTGATATTGTGAAAAGGGTCCTGCTTCATTGTGATTGTAAGTTCTAATGTGCGAAAAACAAGAGAGTCCTTCCTCAGTGCTAGTAAAGAGACTTTCTTCTGACAAATCCAACCCCCTTACCGTCTGTTAACTGAGATTTCTGGAAGCCACTGCTGCTGATGATTCAATGGCTCCTAAGGTCCCCTATTAGTTTTCTAGGACTCAGGCTGTGCTGGCATTGATTTTTCTGGGCTGGGCTTCCCTGTCCTCCTGTGTGACCACCTTTCCTGCCAAATTTCTAAGTGGTCTTTGGTGTCCGTGGGCTGAAAGGTCTGGAAATCACTACTGCTGCAACCAATTCAGAGGTTCCTAAGGACTTCTAGTTTGTTGGTACTGGAGCCATGCTGGTACAATCTGTGGTACTGTACTGCACTCTCACCCTGGTTTAACAGATTTTTCCTGTGACCTAAGTTATCTTCATCTGGAAAATTGTTTCACTCCCAACTATCACTATTTTTTGAAAAGTTTTAAATTTCCTATCTTTGCACTAGTGTTCAAAGTTTTCCCTTCACCTGGACTGCTCTCTTTTTTCCACTTTTATAAATTCTACTCATTCTTTTCAAGGTTTCACTCAAATTCTAAGTCTTTCATAGTCACCTTCACTCACTTGCTGTTCCCCCCAATTCTACTTACCTTAACCTATCGCACTTATTTAGCATTATTTACTGACTTATAAGTATCTTCACATGTCTATGACTTATTTTGCAACTAGATTATAAATTTATTGAATGCAGGGTTGATTTTCATACAGTTCCTGGAGTCCTTGAAAACTTTAGTGGTTACTAAAAAATACCTCTGAATGCATTTATCTTGAAAACAACAAAGAAAAAGTAATAAAAGGCAGAATCATCTATTTTGTATTGTTTTCTTTAATGAATTAACATTCTCACACTGTTTTTTATAATTTTGAAACAGAACCTTCAGAATCTTGTTTCTGTTTAATGGTATTAAATACTTGGGTAAACACACATTTATGAATATCCTGCCAGTCTGAGTGTGCTAGGGTAGCTTTTGCGCATTCCCATGCATTTTTCCTGGTCAATAAAAAGAGAATTTGATTTGACAATTAGGTCATGTTCCAATGTAGCTTTGGAACGGACCAGTGCTTGTAGGATGTCCTCAGAATCTCTTAGTCGCTGCTGCAGACACTGGATTGCATCATCAATTTCATGAACCTCATTAACAAGGCTGTGAAATAATAATAAACAGAAGTGATATGGTTAGGAACTCTACAGTCTCATGGCTGGTTTCCATTTGAATTTCATGGTGATCATAGATATATAGTTACTATTGTTCTTGTGTAAAACATGTGTGTGTGTATAAGAAACAGCATTTCATAGTGTTTTGGGATCACACAAATATAAAAAAAAATGAGTCAAAGGAAGATAGGAAGATAATATGGTTTAGTAGAAAAAACACTGGACTTGAAGTCATGAAACCTCAGGCTAAACTCCAGTTCTCTTGAGTCAAATCAAAAATTTGCTCAGAAAATTCTCTGATTAGCTTTTCTTATATTTTTGAACACTGTGTTATATTTAGCTTCCTTGGACTAAACTAAACATCTTTACTAATACCACTAGGATTTGGAAGAGTTGTTCTATTTTCTTATTTTTTTCTGTTGATGCTTTTCTATTGCCCATCATAGTTACCCACATGACATTTATCATATCAGGAACACAGGTTAATATTAACTAAAGAGACTTTGGAGAACATCTAATTCCTTCACAAGTTGAAAAACTGGAGAACAGAGAGAATAAGTGGCAGAGCTAGAAGTTGAATACAGGAACACTGACTTCATACCTTGTGTTGTTTCCACTATGCCATGCTGGCTTTTTTACCACAAACTACCCTCAAGATAACTAAAAGCTTGTTTCTCTAAAATTCAATACCTTAATTTATTATTTAGGAATTTTCCATCAGGGATCTTGGATGGTAGATCTTCCAGAAAAGTTGGGGAACATCAACTACTTAGATATCACCTACCCTCCTGAGGTTTTTAGATGAAAAGTTCTTTACCTTTTTGTATCATGGACCCTTTGGCACTTGGGTGAAACCTATTGACTCCTTCTCAGAATAATATTTTAAATGCATAAAATAGAATTCGTAGGTTTGCAAAGGAAACTAATGATAATGAAATATTGTTAAGAAAAAAAATCAAATGTACAACCCCAGATTAAGAACTCCTGTTTGAGTTTTTGTAGCCTTTTATCATAAAAGCGCCTTTTTTTTCTATTTACAGATGTTAGACAAAAGCCCACTTGGTTCAGTGGGAAGATTAAAAGATTTTTGGTCCTTTCTGGTTGATCCTACAAGTAATAAAGGTTTGTCTCAAAGTTTGAGCTACACATGTCTAACGTATAAGCAACTAGTATAGTAAAAATGTGAATAGCTCGCTTACCCACTACAGTTTGTTTGATAATACACCTCACCCTCTAATTTTGATATCTGTGATAATTCTAAATTGAATATATACTGACAAGTGCTGGCCTATTGGAAAAAAATTAAATTCCTAGGAATCAAAAAAAATTTCCTAGCAACCATATTCCAAATCTAGAGCTTCAAAGTCAAAGATGTAAACATGCAGAAAGTTCAAGAACTGAGAAGCCACAATCAGGATCACAAAAAAAATGTAGTGGCCATTCCTATGAGGGAAAAAGAGAGCATAATATAATTTTCTAAGAGACGAAGACATAGACTTACAATCAAGTATAATTTACCCAGAAAAACTAATATAATCTTATAGGAGAAAAAATGGATCTTTGATAGAATAGGAACTTTTCTTATGCTTCAATAGGTATTTGTATTTAGACACAATCAGTTCCTTCTGTGAGTATGAGCAGCATTTTTCATCATAAGTCCTTCACAATTGTCTTGGATCGTTGTATTGCTGAGAATAGCAAAGTCATTCACAACTGATTATCTTACAATAGTGCTGTTACATTATACACAGTACATTTCACTTTTCATGAGCTCACATTCTTCTGAGAGCATCCTGCTCATCATTTCTTATAGCACAATAGTATTCCATTATAATCACATACCACAATTTATTCAGCCATTTCCCAATTGATGGGCATCCCCTCAATTTCCAATTCCTTGCCACCAGAAAAGAGCTGCAATAAATAAAATAGGGACTTTTAAACATTCCTGATGAAAAAAAAAAACCAAGAACTGAATAGAAACTTAGAAATACAAACAAAAGAATCAAGAGAAATATAAAAACTGAAAATAAAAATAAACATTTAGAAGGGAACATACAAAGAAGGAAGTAGTTTTGTTTCTTTCTCCCTGTTAGAATGCAGTTTCACCTAAGAACAAACTGTCAACAGGATTAACAGAATGAGTTAAAGTGAGATAAAAACCTTTGGAATAGTTCTGTCATGTTTATGTAATATTAAAATGGGAAAGGAAAGGGAAAAGGAAAAATGGTAGGGGAATTTATTATCTACATAAAGAGTATGAACAAATAAGGCACACATTACCACCACCACCATCCCTCCCCCTACGCCCCCCCCTGAAAAATGGATGAGGCACTGAGTATTACTTAAACCTTACTTTCATATAAACTAGTCGGAGTAGGATAAAATACATGCAAAATTTAATATAGACATTCATTCAATTGGAAGGATAAAGGAGGAGAAAGAAGAAGGGGGGTTAATTTAGGGATATATCAGTCATAAATAAAATAAACTCTAAACAGAGAAGGTTGGTTGTGAAGAGAGATTTCCAAGAAAAAAAAAGTGATACTGAAATTGAAATTTGGGTGAGAGGAAGAAGTAAAGGGAGTGGAAATAAAATTACATCAAATATAGATCATATTTCTTCTCTATCATTATTCTTGCCTTTGTAAAGATGGGTTAGACTGCAAAGAAAGGAAAAAGTATTAACAATCATAATTCCTTTGAATTATTTCCATAATTCCTTGGAATAGGAATAAGATTAACCCATCTATAAAATAGAAGAGAAAGGAATATTAGATTATAAAAAGGAGAATCCAATAAATATTCATAAGAAACACACTTGAAACAAATATTTGTGAAGAGTTAAAACGAGGGGATAGGAACAAAATTTCTTATGCTTCAACTGTGCCACATGCAATAAATTATTACAATACTTACTGCTGATGCACAGTACAGCATCTAAATACAACAAACCTATATGAGTTGGAGATCATGACATACTTCTTGTAGAATTACACAAATCCAGCAAAAACAACAAAAATAAGAAATAAAATAAAAAATTGTTAGATATGATAGCTTTCTGGTAATTAGTAAACAGGAATAGAAAAGGGTATAATTATTTCTCAGCTATATATGGCACCTCTATAGAAATTGATCATTGCTTAAGGTATAAAAATCTCACAAATTCAGAGAAATATATTAAATCTTTTAAAGACGACAGTGTAAAAACAATTATGATCAAGAGAAGACAGCTGAAGAAATAATTAAAAATAATTAACCTAAATCATTAATACTAAAAAACTTGTTTGCCAAAGAACCAATCATAGAAAAGAGTTAAATAAAAAAAAATAATGAAAATTATTTCACATCACATACAAAAAATTTGGGGAGCAAGTTATATCTCTAAAGAATTTCATCAACAAAAGACAAAGGATCAAATCAATGAACTGCACATGTAATAACAGCAAAAACCCTTAAAAAATCTTAGAGAGAAAAAAACCCTTATAGAAAGTAGAAATTCTGAAGGTTAAAGAAGAGATTAACAAATCAAAATTTTAAAAAAAACTATTGAATTAATAAAACCAGAAACTTAAAAAAATAGTTTGATTTTAAGAGACAAACCAAATCATTATCAAGATGAAAAAAATCAGATTTATTAGAAACTATTTTGTCCTATTACATGTCAATAAAATTAACGATGTGAGATGGATGAATATATACAAAAATACAAAATGAACAGATTAACAATACAACAGAGAAATAGAAGAACCTAATTTCAGAAAAGGACACTGAACAAGCTAGAATGAACATTGAAAAAAATTGTAGGTTCAGATAACCTTACAAATGAATTCTATCAACCATTTAGAAAACAATTCCAATATTATTCAATTTACTCAAAAAAGCTTAGGAAAAGGAGGGTATCAACCAACTCTTTTACATGATATAAATATAGTCTTTGGTACTTAAATCAGAAAGAGTCAAATCAGAGAAAGAAGACCATAGATCAAAATCCTAATGAACATTAACACAAAACATTTAAATAAAAAATAAAATTAAATATAATTAAGATACAGCAACATTTAGCAAATATTATATACTATATTCATATTGAATTTACATCATGAAGACAGTTGGTACAATATTAGAAGGCTCTCAATGTAAAAGATTACATCAAAAATAAGAATAACAAAAATCACACAATTATATTATAGAGGAAGGAAAAAGCTTTCAAAAAGTTGCAATACATGCTCCTCTTTTTAAAAAAATAGACCAGGGTCCCCCTGCCCCCTTATTTCTCTACCACAGCAACTAGTTTTACTAAGAGAACAACTAAAGTGTCTCTGGGACCTGGTTTGCTGAGGTCTTCCTTGATACATCTTTTGGATTATTTTAGGGCCCATTAAAATGAATATGATGCCCCTCTAAATTTGCCTTGAGTATCTTTTTATATATCCTTGCTGATAGGACTGATGTTTTTTAACTGTTCAGTGACTTTCAACTACCTCATTTCATTCTAACATCAAACCTGAACTAACAGGATGCTGGTGTTATGCCCACCAACAGAAATAAATGGAATCTTCCTTAATACAGTATTTATTATCAATCTAAAGTGAAAAGCCAGCATAATGAATAATAGGGATAAACTAGAAGTCTTTCCAATAAGATCAAGGATAAAGCAATCATATCTGTTGGCAACACTACTAGTTGAGAAGGTATTAGAAACACAAGCAATAGCAATGAAAAATAAGAGAAATTGAGGGAATAATCATAGGCTAAAAGGAAACAAAAATATTGCTTTTTGCTGATAATGATGCTTTACTTAGTTAAACAGGTCTAGTGAGTCAAGGGAAGTTTAACTGAAATAATTTCACCAAACTTGAATGATTCAACATAAATCCATACAAATAATCATCATTTCCATATTTTCTGAACAAATCCAGCAGAACAAATGAAAAGAGAAATTTCATGTATAACTTGCTTAGGAGGATACCTACAAGGATATAATGAAATGATATGAATCCATTCTAGGAAACAGGCATAAATAATCTAAGATTATTAATTGAGTAGGCTGAGTCAATAAAATAAAATTACCATACCATTTGAATTAATTTACTTATTTAGTGCTGTATCAATTGAACTATGAAAGGAATACTTTAAAGAACTAGAAATTAAATTTTTCTGGAAGCCTAAAAGAATGAAGAGAATTAAGAATTAAGAATTTCAAGAGAAATAATGAAAAAAACTGAGAAAGGAGGTCTAGCAGATCTAGATATCAAATTATTTTCACATGTACTAAACTTCAAATTAATTTGGTACTGATTAAGACATGGGGTGACTGGAAGAACTATGTATATAATGTACAAAAGAAAATGAACACAATGGCCCTGTTTTTGTTATTTCTAAATACTCAAGCTACTGGGGTAAGAATTCACTCTTCAATAAAAACTGTTGGGAAAACCATAAAGCAGTCCGTAAGAAATTAGGTATAAATGCCACAAAAAGCTTCAAATGTATATATGACTTGGACCAAAAAGATGAAATTATAAACAAATTGGAAAAGCAAGGAAATTTCCTTTTATACTTATGAATGGGGAAATAGTTTGTGACCACACAAAGAAAAGAAATCACAAAAGATTAATGAATGTTTTTGCTTACATAATATTTTTAAATGACAAAAGCAATGAAATGAATGAAGGGATGAAAGTTCACTGGAAGAACCAATATTGAAGCTGAAGCTTAAATATTTTAGCCACATAATAAGAAGACAGGATTCATTGGAAATGAGTTGGGATGTTAATAAAGATTGAAAGCAAAAGGAGAAAAGAAAGCAGAGGATGAGATGGATAGGTAATGTTATAGAAGCAATGAACATGATCTTGGACAAACTTTGGGAGATAGTGGATGGTCCATGGGGTCACAAAGAGTTAGAAATGACTGAACAAATACAAAAGGATAGTTTAAGAGAAGCTGGAAAAACTTGTATAAACAAAAATCAAAACAATTTATATACATCTGTTAGTACAATTTTAAAAACACAATACAGAAAGACTTTAAGAACTCCTATCATTAGACCCATGGTCCATGGAACAGTTTATGAAACAGAGGTAATAGATTCAGAGTGTTAAATAAGACATTTCTTTTGACACAACCAATGTGATCATTTGTTTTGCCTGACTGAATATTTGGTACAATGATTTTTTCCCCCCTTGGTTGGAGGAGAATGTAAGAAGGCAAGCAAATATTCATTCATTATTTCATATTTCTATTGAGTACAGAATAAATTGAAATAAGTACAAATGAATTCAAGTTAGATATGAGAAAGAACTAAATGACCATTCGATTTGCTAACTGCTAAAGTTGATCAGAGAGGATAGATTTGTAAATCATCCTGAAATGTTTAGTGCATCATAGAAATTAATGTTGTTTTGAATTGAAATACTATAAAGTTTATGACACTGTAAACCACACTTAAAATATCCAAATTGAATTTCTTTCTAGGAAAATCCTATAATAATTCTAAAAACTCAAACTGAGATTTGTGATTAAGTCATTTCAATCCAGATTTCATCAAACGAAGTCAAACTATTCTTATCTTCAAAAAAGTTTCAAATCTAATATTTCAATCTCCTTCCAAATTATTCATTCTTCTTTAGAAAAAATCATTATAAACATATAGGCATATGCATAAAACTACAATCAACAATGACTGGTGAAGTCAAATATGAATGAAAATTATGACAAGTACTTTCTCCATTTATAATTAGTCATTTTGCACCATGAATTCCTGCCTTACCGTAGTTGGGCTGTATCTCGGCACAATTCTACATTTGGTCTTCTTGTACGCTCATCCAGTCTAGTTTGTGCCACCTTCAAACATGCTGCTTTGTCCCGAATGGCTTTTCGGATTGCTTCTATGGCCATTTCAGATTGGAAGAGTTCTTGTAATGTCTAAAAGATTGTAAAAAATATATATGTTAAATTCCATTTGGAATTTTCTCCCAGCTCATCTTTCCCCCTTATCAGCTATTGCTTCTCCATGTCAAGTGCTACTACTGTTTTTCTTCTTTACCATATAAGATATGGACAAGGAATACAGGAATTAATTTGAGAGGGGAAGACATTAGCAATGACATGAATGAAAGATATGTGCAGGAGCATAGTAAAAGAAGAGTAAATGGAACCAGGAAAGACTACTTAAATGCAAAATGTAGGATTTTATATGAATGTTGGAGGAAGCCAGGGAAGCAAGGAGTTATAAGTGTGGAAAGAGAGTTTGGTATGGGGGACAATAAGTGTAAATACAAGAGGCTGAGAGATGAAATCTCCTGTGAAAAGAAGCTAGGTCACATACTGTGTGCATAGGAGTATAATAAATATAACAAGTGTAACAAAGCATAATAAAACCAAAAGGTAAGAAGAATCTAGGTTAAGTATTTTAAAGGTCAAATAATTTTTTTCTAGGTAATAGAGAGTAATGGGAGTTCATTAAGCAAACAAATGACATGGGTATATCTAGGCTTTAGAAAAATTACCCTGTCAACTAAGTAGAGAATGAATTAAAATGGAAAAAGATTTGAGGTACACTAATTAGAAAGTTATTGCAGATTTTTCTAGGGGAGATATGGTGAAGTCCTGAGCTAGAATGGTGCGTATAAGAGTGAAGAGAAAAAATTCGCACCGAATAGTAAATAAAGAGTTCCGATGTCTTTATGGTTTGTAGAAAAGTCATCGAGTAATGAACATAGGTAAAATGGCTGAGGATAAGCATTGAACTATAAATTCAAAGACAGAGATAGAGTATGTGAAGAGATGTTGTGAAGGTAGAAATGACAAGATTTAGCAGCAAAAAAGATATGTGGAGTGAATGAGGAGAAATCAAACATCATACTAAGGTTGCAAGTCTGTTTGGGAGGAAGGTGCTATCTTCAACAGTAATAGGAAAGTAGAAAATAAGGGAAGAAGGTTGGGAATAGGGGAAGAAGATAATGAGGTCTTGCTTTCAAGAACAAAAAAATCCATTACCCTATAGCTAATTTGGTTATGGACCTTTCCAAATTTAGCTCAGTTGCTCTTTTGTTGATAGACATACTACATCTGTCACTATTATGTTCTTTCTCATTGGTAGGGCTTGTTAGAATTTGCAATCTGTTGACATTTCTTTCATGATCTTAGGGTCACCACCAGGAATCACTTAAAGGAGCCACTTAAATCTTGAATGATAGCTATTTGTTTAAGCAGCTCTGTGAAATAGTGCTACCTATTTTCATTATTTTAAAAATTGTTTAAATGTTGAATAAATAAATGAGTAAATGAATCCATTTACTACTATAGAGTAAACTACTATAGAGGAATGCATTTAAAAGCAGGTTTAAAAAAGGACAATGAGATCTGTTTTATACATGTTAAATTTGAAACAACACAAACAGTCAGCTTGAAATGTTCAAAAGGCAGTTGATGATATAGGACTATATCTCAAAAGAGAAGATAGGGTTGGTTATATAGATAAGGGTATCATCTTCATACACATAACTGAATCCATGGAGCTGATGATATCACCAAATGAGAAAGTGTTGTGAGAAATGCTGAAATGTTACAAGCTTTGAGGTAGTGTGGGATTGGGATAGTGGGTACCACTGACCAAAACGTTTTCAGAATGTGAGAGGTTAAGGAAGATTAGGATTCATAGAACAATTAAGTGATCAATAAAAGCCTAGAGAAAACAAGAAATTGGGGGGCTAGGAAGGCACAGATGGATCCAGCCAATCAGAAAGAATTTTGTGGTTTTGAGAAAACTACAAACTTAAGATAATAGCCCATCCAGCCCAAACTAATTAGGGTCAATGACTTGGCTTGACCAAATCACTACTGCCCCTGCTTAATAGGCTAATTGAAAATTAAACAACAAACTCCAAAGGAGTAATTTTCCACCATTTTTGAACATGGGATGTATGATGGGGGGGAGGGGACATGTTTTATAGATATTAAGGGGAAACACGTAGTGGGCTTATCAGAAAGATTGGAACCCGAATAAAACAGACCAATCTGCTCTCTGAAGGGAGGAACTGTGTCACACAAGCAAGGAAACTAGAGAGAACATTGACCAAGAGAATCAAATTGATGCAATGAAGTCAAGGATGGAAATTGAGAAGAGACTTAGATCTGGCAATGAAGTCACCACTGTAACTCTAAAGGGAGTAATTTCAGTTGAATGATAAGGTCTGAAGCTGTACTGAAGAGTATTTAAAAGTAAATGGGAAAAAAGGAAATGAGATACCTACTTTTGATGGCTATCTCAATGAGTTTCATTGAAAAGAGAAGGAAAGTTAGAGGATCATAGGAATTTTAAGGAATGGTAAGAGCAAATAAGATGTATCCTTTTAAGGACTGTTGTATAGAAAAGATACAACAATTGCTTCTTTAATGTAAAGTATATATTAATTATTGGTTATAGCATTTATTTTTTAAGTATTTTGATCTATTTAAGTAGACACAATGTCATTTTCTATCTCTCTTGTTCATACCCTTAGTGGACAAGTTTGGGATTTTTTTACACATTCAGTATAGATTTGTACTGATTCATAAACCTTTTTGTGAAAAATAGCATGTGTTTCTGGGAGATCTGGCTTTGTTTTAGATATATAGAGTGATGACAATAGATCTGTATGATGACAAACCCAGGATTCTTGACTTATTTATTTCATACTGTGATCAAATAAGTAATTAAATACTAAAAAGAGCTTGTTTACCTTTGCTAAATGCCCCTGAATCTTATTTTTGGCATCTCCTGTCTCAGCAATGCGATTGGTCAATGCAACATTGACTGCATTGAACTGATTCCACATCTCATTTGCAGTCACACCCATTAGGTTTTCTATATCATTTCTCAATTTGGAAGAAGCTGCCCTCTCACTGTGAGAATGCAGAATGTTATCATCAGTAAACTTGGCCCATGATTCTGGCACTGAGATCCTAAGAGAATTAAGCAAAATCAATGTTGAAGTAGTTCAGACAAGCTCCAGGCAATTATATGTTGTATTAATAAGGCACCTAGATAAAAGTTACAATTGATGTTAATTTGCATTTTAACATAATTAATCTCAAATTATTTAAATTTATTCAGAACTAGGATAGCTGAAATGAGACTAGAAATGAAGGGTGAGTAATAAACATAGGAGTTGGCATTGGAGAGCTCCTAGAAGCCAGCCCACGGTCAAGATACATATAGAAGAGAGAAATGAAGAGAAACCAAGCAAACAGTTATAGTTCAGGGTACACATATGCATTGAAAGCCTAAGAAATAAGGCAAAGAAGAAGGGGGGAAAACAAGCTGACATGGCTATGGGACCCATATGTACATGAGATCAGGGTCAGTTAAGGGTTCTGAACAAGTCTGAACTAATTTTTAGTTAGATTGTACATGTATAACCTATATCAGATTGCTTGCTGTCTTAGGGTAGGGGAAGGTAAGAGGAGAGGAATAATAATTTGGTACTCAAAATCTTATAACAATGAATGTTTAAAACTATCTTTATACGTAATTGGAAAAATAAAATACTATTGAGAAAAAATATTTAGTCAAAGAAAATACTATTTGCTCTGGAATGAGAAGACCTGGGCTCAAACCCTATCTCTGATGCTTACTATCACTGTGACCCAAAAGTCAGGTTACTTAATCTCTGTGGGTACCATTTTTCTCATCTGTAAAATAAGAATTAAGAATAAATAGCCTCTGAGTTTGCTTTGTCCAAAATACATGAGGTATACATAAAAATTAGGCCAAGGCCAGGTAATGGATTATAAAATAAGGAAGCAATTATGAGCCAAGAAAGTAAAAAAAAAATTCAAATTTTAAATAAGACAAGTTGGTAGTGATTAGGCAAGTATTTAGGAAATGGGGACATGGAAGTGCTGGAGATTAAAAGCAAAAGAACTAGGGAAAAATCAGGGAAACAATGAAAAAAAAAGACCTTTAAAATGAGGCAATTGGTGGCCTCAGATACTTAACACTTCCTAACTATGTGACCCTGGGTAAGTCACTTAACCCCAATTGCCTCAGAAAAAAATGAGGTAATTGGAAGTTTCAGGTTAAAAAAAAGTGTCAACACCAGGGCTCAAACAAACCAGAGATGGCAGGTAAAGAAAGAAGTGAGCTAGTTCTAAAGAAGATAATCAGTGGATTCAATCTGGCTAAAGTAGGAAGTGGAAAGTGTGGGGTCAGAGAAAAGGACAGATACAAAATTATAAGATAATTATTATTATTAATAGCATTAATAATAATAGCAACATAAAAATATGCATTCTAAATATATTTATATACTATATTTAATATGTTTACATATATTAAATATATTTATATGTATTATATATTTATATAAATATTTTATCATTTATAAGGCACTACACTTATTATGATTTCATTTTATCTGCACAACAATATTGGGAGTTACTATTATTATCCTTATATAATAGATGAGAAAACACTGCACAACCAGTAAGCATTTGAGGTTAAATTTGAACTGAGATCTTCCTAACTTTGGGTCCACTGCTCTCTATTCACTAGCAGATTGTTACATCATAACATTGGTTATTCTCCAAATAGTCTATATAATGTTATTCTCCAAACAGTCTATATAATAAACTTTCTTTGAAAAATTCTAACAATGATGATGAATGTACTAATTCAATTTAGAAATCATCATACTACAGGACTAATATTCTTATATTATGGTTTACATTAGTTGACATTAAATCTTTTATAAATCAGGTTTATGGAAAAATATATAAGACAGTATAATTTGACCATTTTATTGGGGATGGACATTATTCTATAAATTATTTGGCTATACCAATTTATGTTATTCCTAAAGACTATTAGCAATGGCCACATAAAATCCTTGCTTAATCATCAGGGATAATCACTTCAAAAACATATTTGACTTACGTGGCATCAAAATGTTCCACACCTCTATAATAACTAATACCATCTGAAGTATTTCGAAGGTGATGATTCTTATCATCAATCCGAAAGGCTGCTTGTTTATCACTGAGATCTTTCTCAAGCTCATGTTGGGCTGCTCTGTTAGCTCTGAAACAAAAGAGGAAAAACTTCAGGATTTATGTTAAAATTGATACAATTAAATGTGATTACAAAATTTTTATTTTAATGAAATTTTCTGTCACATGATTTTACTGCTCAAATGTAATTTACCTTTTAGCCAAAAATAGCCTTATTTGGAATGCAAATATTTACATACACATAATCTATTTATCCCCTACCAATCCTCCTCCAAGACATACTTCAGTAAAGTGTTAAAAGTAAAGAAGCATCTTCCCACAATTTGCCCTCTTCCAGAAGACTTAGTAATTAAAAACATAGTATTACGCATTCTTTTCCTTCTCCTTTCTTGTTTTGTTCTCTTTTTCTTACTGCTTGAATATGGTTCACTTCTTATCTCTTAATACTTCATTACTCCATTATCAAACTTAAATATTTACTTGCTTAAGAGAGGAGTTAAGGAATGTTCTATATATCACATATATCATATATGTGCTATGTGTAATACTACATATACTATATATATGCAATTTATGCTGTTATATATATTTATTTCTGCATATAGATTATAAACTTTTTACTGGCATGACCTTTTTCATTTTTGCCTTTATGTTCCTTATGCTTAATACAGTGTCTGGCTTATAATCAGAGCTTAATAATGATTGTTTATTTACTGAAGGATAGGTTGGATTTGGAAATACAGACAGGAAGGTGAAGAGCATCTCAGAGAAGGAATAGGCCATAACAGCTTAAACCTGTTAATATTCTGGTACAACAAGAATATTGGTCTGGCTACAACAAAGTATTCATGCTGGGGACTAGTCGGTTAGAGTGGATCAAAGGTAAAGAGAGCCTTGATTGCCAGATTAAATAGTTTAGATTTTACTATAAGCAACAGAGAAGAACTGGTGATTCCTGAACAAAGGAACAACCTCTTACAATTGCTGTTTTAAGGAAATTAGTCTGGAAGTGATATGTAAAACATGTTAAAGGGAAGGGGGAGAAACTAGTTCCTGTGGGAAAAGAAAGATGAAAGAGATATTTAAAGGGAAGTATCTAAATAAATTGTTATTAATTTTATAATAATAAGGCAAATTTCTATAGGATTTCAAAAATATCTTCACAAAAATTTTGTGAGGGGAAATTGTACAAGTTGATGGCTTCCTTATTTTATAGGTGAATAAATAAGGGGTAAGAGAGATCATGCCTAAGGTCATATAACTATAAAAATTAGCATCACATTCAGGTCTCAAACTCAAATCATCTGAATGAATTAGTGCTGTCCCTAAAATGCCACTCAACAGGGTAAGGATAGAAAATAACTTTCTTCAGTTTCAAATGCAGTTAAGCAGTCAATTTAATGTATTTTACATAAGCAGAAACTTTCAAATGGTTTCCAGGGTTTTTAAATTCAGAAAGATGAGGGGTGGGTTTTCAGGAGGAGGGAATAATGCATTTGCAAAAGAAATTCCTAGTTACCTTAAAGACTGGTTGCAGAAGAAAAGAGGTATAGGAGAAGCTAAAAATCAGACGCTGAAAATTTTCCCTTGAAGGGCTCATTCATGGGATAAAGCCAAATGATTGAAATGAAGAAAATGTAAAGGAGAGGGTTAAGGAGAGCATGTAAAGTTGTTTATCACTTGAATTTTCCTTTAATAAAGAAATATATTTCCTATAGTTGAGTATAAGTCTATTTTGAAGGAATTCTAGAGTTTATGTTTTCAGGTACCCCACATGAGTAACCCAGGAAATCCTGAACATTGAGAAACTTTTTTTTTGAAAAATTTTAACACTGATGATAAATGTACTCATTCAATTTAGAAATCATGAGAATGATTTAAACTCATATGGATCAATATTAGCAGGGATAACTAACATGTTAGGTGATATAATTAAGAGTCAAAGAAATATCTGATTCGAACTTTGGGCTAAATTTAATAGGAATAGTTGTTAAGTTTTACCATTATGTTAAGAAAAATTAACTTCACAAGTACAAGAGAGTGGACTATGAATAGTACTTCAACTGAAAAAGTGCTGAAGATTTTAGTATAATAAAAACTCAAAATAAACCAGAAAAAGAATATGAAACCTTAGGCTGCATTAAAGAAGCACAATACCTAGGATTAGGACATGACAATCCTTTTACACTTTTTCTGATCAGACCATATCTGAAGAACTGTGTTCATTTCACATTTTACAAAGAACACTGAATATTCAGAGAAGAATAATGGAGAAGGTGCAAAATAGCCTTAAAGACCTTGTCATATGAGGATCAATTGAAAGAACGGGGTAAGTTTAGTATGGAAAAGAGAAAATTTAAGGGATATGTGTTCAAATCAATTTTATTTTGTGGAAAAGGGATTAGATTTATTCTTCATCTGACAGGGTAGAACTAGAAACAACAGGTGGCAATTATAAAAGAGATATCAATGCAATATAAGGAAGAGCTTCCAAACAGATAAATCCAAAATTGAAATGTTCTGCTTCAATGAAAGTAGGAAGTAGGTTCTCTTCTAATAGTCTTGATTGGATGATTCAAATTTGTTTGAAAGCAACAGTCTATTTTCAATTATAATGGGCATATTAGCTTCTTGTAGAATTTTATTATATTTTTGTATTAAAGTTGAAGAGTGAGAAGATTATTTAAAAATATAGATCGCAAAAATCCACTAATAAAAGCAAAGGTAAAATTCTTTCTTACGCAAGTTGAGCAATAATCTTCTCCAGATGTAGCCTCATTCTTTCTTGACAACATTTAATAACATCAACTTCCTACTCAATTGAAAGAAAAACTTCATTAATGTCTTCTATTATCAATTTACATATTATTCAAAATCATTTAACAAAACATCAGCAACAAATAAGGAACAAATTTATTTCACCTTACCAACTAATTAAATACAAGTAGTTACAATGTCAAAAGTTAGGATCATAACCTCTTATTTTCATTTGTACATACTCTTCTGAAATAGGTCCGTTGGCCTGAAAAGAAACCATGGTAGAAGTCATATAATCCACAGGTATTCCCTTTTCTGAGTTCTGCTATTATGGCTGGAACTAAGTAGAAGGAGGAAATATTATCATACCTACAATTTCTAATAGCTAGAAGATGAAAATGATAGTTCTAAGTATAATTTAGTATTGCCATGTTATGCTGAGAATACATGTATAGCTAAAAGTTTAATTCTTAACATCTTCTTTTCCTTCATCCATATTTTTCTGGAATTGTTCACTTAGACCAAAAGAAAAAACAACAACAACCTTGTGTTTTCAGCAAAAGACATTGTTCTAAATTTTTCTGACATTGCTGGGTAGAGAAAGAATTGATAAAATAATGTGAACAAGAAAATGGAATTTCAACATTTAACCATGTTTGAATTAATGAGAAGGAAAATTTCCTCTTTCATTTCCACAGATAACTCCGAAAAAGAATCTAAGAGCAATAATGGGAGTCTTTTAAGGATGCTGATGTTAGGGTACCCATAATATTTAATAAGTAACACATATCAATATTACATTTCAATACATAATGGCTAATTTCAGGAAAATTCTCTATTCTCTCTATTCAATACTGAACTATAGGTATTGATTCCTTCCTCCTAGCTGTGATCCTTACAAGTACAGTTGTAATTTATAACCATATCATTTCATGTTACTTAGTTTATGATTGTCCAATTTTGATGTGCTTTGTGTATCCTACAGTATAACTTTTGCTTCTGCTAGTCTGTTTTTTTCTTGGATTATAGTGTGCGCATATTGAGAATTCCTGATTATCTTACAGAAATAATACTTTAATGAAGCTCTTGGAGTGAACACAATTTTTAAATAATATGAATATTAATAGTGATAGAAATTTAAGAAGAGAGAAGTTAGTAGAAATGGGAAAAGTTTAAACCCCAAATCTTGAGACAGGTATTTCTATTCTATTTTAAAAAAATACTTCTGTGCTACTTACTTGAATATAAAGAGGCTTAATTACCATGAAAGAACTGGTACTCTAAATTAGTGATGTTACCCTCTTTAGAAATTATTTTAGGTTGCACAATGAAGAGAACACTGAACTTAAAGAGTCAAGAACACTTGAAATCAAATGCAGCTTTAAACACTGTGTATCCTAGGGCAATTCACTGTATATTTCAGTTTCCTTATCTATAAAATGAACATAATAAAAATATTAACCTCCCATAATTTTGTGAGGATAAATGGACACATTTGCACACTTAAAGTGTTACATAATTGCTAACAGTTGTTATTGAGTTTTTTTTTTGTTATATCAATTTGGAAATCATTTGTAAATCTACAGAGCAGTAGCAATATGCATCCCTGCAGTATCTTAACTAAAGAATGATCTAAAGATTTCTTAAAGGTGAAAAGGAATGGTGGTGGTATTGAAATGTGAAAATAGAACAAGGATCTAATTATATGTTCTGTGACTAGGATGGACCATTTCCAAAAGGCTACTTATTAAATGCTTGCATTTGGTTAAGATAAGACAGAAAAAAAGGAAGATAATAGCTAATACTTATATGGGCAGATGAAATTGAGGTGGATCTATAATTTCATTAGTATAGGGAACTCCATTGAGAAAACCCCCTTCACTAATGCAGATTAATACCTGCTCTGCAATTTAGAGTTTGAAAGCAAGCATTTTAAACTTTGTTTTAAAAATATTTTAATGATTGCATTTCAATATAATTAGTTTTCTTGGTAATCTTATGCATTTTATTTTATGCATTTAAAAAGGTGGGTTTTTTTCCTTCACAATTATAGGATAAATTGTCTTTTCAGGATTGTCAAAGAGATTGACACAGAAAAAGGTTAAGAATTTGTTTTATAGAGTTGCAAGGTTAAATGAGGGTAAGACAGACAGTATGTATATGTCAGAAGTAGGCCTTCAATCTAGGTGGTCTTCATTTGAAAACTGTCTACACATTTTCAAAAATGCCTTCCTTATAACAGCCTTGAGAGATTGGATAAGGAAAACATTATTATCACCAAAACTCAAACTCACAACTTCTAACTACTTCTGAGAATATTGGAAGATTGTGTGGGGTTAATTTCTGGATTCTGTGCATGTAGAAGAATAGCAGTGAACGTTAACTGACCAGTAATAATGAAAAGTGCATTGCTAAGAAAGAAGGAAAGAAGCTTTCAGCACCTATTAAATTCTAGGTACCGTGGTAAGTCATTTGCAGATATTATCTCATTGGATCCTCATAATATTTGAGGCAACCAGAAGTTAAATGACTTGCTGGGAGCAAGAGAGTGAGAAAGAGAAAGAGAGAGAGCAAAAGAAAAGAGAGAAAGAGAATGATACAGAGACAGTAAGAGAGGGGAAGAGAGGGGGAGGGAGATACAGAGAAAAGACAAGATAAGATTAGATGAGAGGAGAACTATTCATATGTGCTAATACTGTGTCAAATAATATATGTGCTAATAATGTGTCTGATTTCACATGGCTTCTCCAGCAATAATCATTTTTCCTTTTTTGTCAACTTTGTCAATTAATGTGCATGAAGTAGAACCTCAGAGTTGCTTTTAATTTGAATTTCTTTAATTATTAATGGTGCAGAATAAATGGCTATTCATAGCTTGGATTTCTTTTTGAGAAGTACCTATTCATGTATTCAACAATTTATCAAATAGATAATTTTTTTCTATTTTTATACATTGGGATCTGTTCTTTGTATATCTTGGCATTAAGACCCTCATGGGTGGAACTTGTTCAAAAGAGTTTTTCCCCAGTTAACTGTTTCCTATTTGATTTTAGCTAAATTGGTTTTGTTTGTGCAATTTTTAAAAATTTTATGTAATCAGACTTATACATTTTATCTTCTGTTATTTTACTTATTATTTGGTCATGAACTCTTTCCCCATTCATAAATCCAAAAGGAAATTATCTTTCTTTTTCCTTTTATTTGTTATCTTTTATATCTCTCATCATGAATACATTTGGGGCTTATCTGGAGACAGAAGTCTAAACCTTTTTTCTGCCAGCCTACTTTGAAATTTTCCCATCATTTTTTTAAAAAGTGAGTTTTTACATCAGTAGCTTTAGTTTTAAATTTATTAAACACTAGTCCACTAAGTTAATTTCTTGGTATTATGTAACTAATTTATCCCACTGATCAACTTATTTAACCAATATAATTTTTTTAAATGAATCCTATTTTGTATTGTAGTTCAGGTCAAGTACTGCTGGGTCACCTTTCTTTTCACTATCCCCCCTGCTCCATTATTTCTCTTCAGATTCTTGAGCTTTGGCTCCTCTAGAATTCTTTTTTTTTTTTTTTTTTTTTAGATCTATAAAACAATTATTTGGTAAATTGCTTGATGCAGCACAAAATAAAAAAAAAAACAATTTAGGTAGTAATGTCATTTTAATTGTTCCAACTCTGCCTATCAATTAATTAATTAATTAATATTTATTCATAAAGTATTTTCTAGTTGTTTCTCAGTTATATAAACACTCTGTAGTTATTTTAAGTGGAATTACTCTTTCTGCTTCTTTTCTTTTGTAATAAACACAAATTTTGATTAAATTGTGTGGATTTATATATTTTGCAACTTTACCTAAGCCATTATTTCAACTAATTTGTAATTGATTCTCTATGTTTCTCTTAATAATGGTATTACCTATAAAAGGTGATACTCTAGTTTTCTCTTTCCCTAAGTTTATTCCCTCAATTTCTCTTTCTTGTCATTGCTATAACTAGCATTTTAAACATTATATTGAAGCAGTGGTGGTGATAATGGACATCCTTGCTAACCCTGATCTTAGTGGGAAGTCTTTTAATTTGTTCTCATTACATATAATGTTGGCTCTTGGTTGCTGTTGTTTTTTGTTAATTTATCTTGGTTTCAAAGGAGTACACTGGACTTCACAACTATTATAGTTTTCCTTTCTTCTCCCTACAACTTATATTGCTTTTACTTTAAGTATTTTGATACAATACTATTTGATCTTTACATATTAAGTATTGATATTAATTATCTATGGCCCAGTTTCTTAAATTGTGATTCATGCTCCCCATATAGGGTCTTATAAATGAATGTAGGGATTGTATAATTATGATTAGTTTTCAATAAATGTTTGATTGGTATACCTATTTTATATACCTATGTATTCAGGATCATGTAAAATTTTCTTGGATGAAAAAGGGTTAGCAAGTGATAAAAGATTAAGAAACCTTTATGGGACTTTTCAGTCAGTTAACTTTTCTGTTTAATCTTTTTTAAAATCAAAAGCTTAGTTTTGCATTGTCTTGTCTAAGATATTGATAATGCTGATCTTTTGAGTTCAGTAGAAGCAAAATAGATTTTTTTAGTCTAATTTTAATTGTGTGTAATATTTGCTTCAAATTTATTTTTTATTTTTTAAAAAAGTATTGCTGCATTCTGTTTCCTAGTTGATTCTGCTATCATTTTTTATATTATTGGAAATTCATATTCACCATTAGAATCCTTGTCTATGTCATATATCTTCATACTATTCTCATCCTTTCTTTTCTCTGCTTTTTCATTCTCTTTACAAAAAAGAGTAATGAGACAAAAGTATGGTATCTCTGTAATTGGTAAAGTATTCTTCTGCTCCCCATTGCTCTTCTAGATCCCAAATGGTGATCTTAAACTTTTTTCTTTCCTTCTGAAATTATTAATGATTAGTCACAGTATTAGTAGTTAGTAGATTAGATAGTAGATACTCAAATTAGTATTTGCTTTGCTTATGATGAGACTTTCTCCCTTTTTCATTCCCTCCTCTTTCTTTATGGAGTTAAATATGTTTCTACATTAAATTCTTCATATGTATGTATTTGTAGGTTCTATCCTATTTTGAATGGTTCAGATGAACCATAATAATAAATGAGCCCATAGCTTCCCTTCTCATTTTTCTTTGTATAATCTGCTACATGTATATTCTGATTATATGATATATATTGTCTCTTTCCTTCTTTTTTCCTCCAATTTATTAGAAAATAACATGAATACTCCCAGATCAAGATGACAGGAAAAGATAATGATAAATATTGGAAAGGGTGTGGGAAAATTGGAACATCAATGCATTGATGGTGGAGATTCTCCTCTGGAGAATAATTTGGAAATATGTCCAAAGGGCGATCAAACTGAGCATGCCCTTTGATCCAGCAATAGCTCTACTGGGTCTGTATCCCAAAGAGATCATAAAAAAGAGAAAGGAAACCACATATGCAAAAATGTTTGTAGCAGCCCTTTTTTGTAGTAGTAAGGAATTGGAAACTGAGTGGATGCTCCTCAACTGGGGAATGGCTGAATAAGCTATAGTAAGTATATGAATGTAATGGAATGTTATTGTTCCATAAGAAATGATGAACAGGCTGATTTCAGAAAACATGAACTGATGGTGAATGAAGTGAGCAGAACCTACATTGTACACAGTAACCACAAGATTATGTGATGATCAGCTGTGATAGACTTGACCCTTTTCAATAAGGAGTTAATTTAAGACAATTCCAATAGATTTATGGTGTAAAGAGCCATCTTCATCCAGAGAGAACTTAGGAGACTGAATGTAGACCAAATAGTATTTTCACCTCCTTTTTTTTTTTTTTTGGTTGTTGTTTGCTTGGTTTTTTTTTTCTTTTCTTACTTTTTTTCCCCTTTTGATCTGATTCTATTTTTTAGTCCCACATTCCCTCCAACATGTATCATTATTGTTTTCTATTATTTTGACCAAACTGAAAGATGAGGTGGTATCTCAGAGTTGTCTTAATATGCATTTCTCTAATCAATAATCGTTTGGAGCATTTTTTAATGACTATGAAATGTCTCTGATTTCTTCATCTGAAAATTGTCTGTTCATATCCTTTGACCATTTATCAATTGCAAAATGACATGTTTTATTATAAATTTGAATCACTTCTCTATTTTAGAAATGAGGCCTTTATCAGAAATACTGTCTGTAAAATTATTTCCCCAGCTTTCTGCTTTCCTTCTAATCTTGGCTTCCTTGGCTTTGTCTGTACAAAAAAATTTTTATTTGGTATAATCAAAATATCCATTTTGTATCTCAGAAGGTTCTCTATTTCTTCTTTGACCATAAATTCCTCCCTTCTCCACAGATCCAACAGGTAGACTATCCCTTGCTCTACTAATTGGCTTATAGTATCATCTTTTATGTTTAAATCATGAACCCATTTTGACTTTATCTTGGTATAAAGGATTAGGTCAATGCCTAATTTCTGCCATACAATTTTCCAATTTTCTAAGCAATTTTTGTCCAATAATGAGTTCTTATTCCAGAAACTGGAGTCTTTCCCCCCATGTTCTCTCCAACAATTACTTTAATTTCCTTTTCATTGGTGATAAGTTCACCCTTTTCATTTTTCATACTGGCAATCTGGTTTTCCCAACATATTTACTTTTCTAGATTTTTCTCATCTTCAGTATATTTAAATGTCAACGTTTATATTCAATTCTGGTCTTTTCACAATACATATTAAAAACCCTCTCTATTCCATTAAAGATCAATTATTTCTTTTCTAATTATAAGGGGTACATGTTGTTATGGAATTGTTTGGACCATGCTGGTTTCACACACACACACACACACACACACACACACACACACACACAAAGATCTTGCAAGGAGGCAAAAGTAGAAATCTCCTAGCACTTCCCTCTTTACATCCTTTTCCAAAGGAAACTTTTGTTTTCTTCCAAGAGGAGAAATAGGAGGTTGGGGCCAGAAGTTGGCAACTCTGCTTTCCTTGAGGTGGAGTGTTTCTGGAATTATTACTACCTGTTCCATTAAATATTATTAGTCTAGGGTTGAGAAGGAAGGTTTTGGTCTCAAACAGCAGCTTCTGATCATTATTTCTTGACAGGAAAAAGCATTTCAATCTCTGTATTGAAGGATACCAGTTCCACAATGAATACACACAGAATATAACAAATAAGCTTATTTATCCACACACATTAAAAACCCCCAGAAATTAGAGAAAGTATGCCTATATATTAGACAATGTAAATTGTATGAGTAAGATAATTTTGGAAGCGAAATAATTGGGCTCAACTAAGAGATAATCCCAGATCTCACCTAAGAGAAGTTCCTTAAAGTCTTAAAGCAAGCTAAGGATAGGGATCATCATAGAGAATGACAATTCTTCTTCATGTCAATTTCTTCTCAGAGTCTTTCTCTTCCTCTAATGATCACTGGGATTTGGAATAGTGCTTCTTCTTTCTCAAAGCTAGAAGCTACAAGACCCTAAATCTCTGTTCTTTTCCCTTCTCATTATGTCTGCCTGTCACACATGAAGGCATGAGGCACTGTACAAACAATTTTCACCAATGATGACAGAGTCCCATGATATATTGGCCCTTTGAGCCAAGAGTTTAATAATATATTCATTCTTTCATATTAACTTATGCTTTCTGTAATTTCTTTTTCAAAGATTTTTACAATGACAGCTCTTGAAAATATCAAATTCTTTTTAAATCACATAACATTTAAATAGTAAGTATTTTGTATATTATTTCATTTGATTCTTTTAACAACTCTGTGAAATAAATATTATTTTCTTCATCATAGGTGAGGAAATGAGGCTTTGGTGGGTAAAATGATTTGCCTATGGTAAAACAACAAAATGTCAGAGGCAGGATTCAAACTGAATTATTTCTGTCTCAAAGTCATTTTTCTCATCCACATGCTATTTCCCCTAACTTTTTCAACCTAAACAATTCCTTCATCCAATCATCATAGAACATGATCTTGAGCTTTTCACAATCCTCATTGTCTTCTTCTGAACATCTCTAGCTTCACCAATATCCTTCTTAATGCCATAGGACTCACCATTAAACATAATTTTCTGAAAACATCCAATGAGGGCAGAGTATTGAGTAAACTGATACTTCCTTATTCCTGGAAACTATGACTCCCTCAATGCAAGTTCAAATCTCATAAGCTTTTTTGGCTGTTACATAACACTAATAACTCATATTGAGTTTGCCATTCACTAAAATGCCCAGAATCCTTTTCAAATTGTTGCCAAGCAATGCCTTTCCTATTCTTTACTTACTAAGTTGATTTTTTTGAATGTAAGTGTCAGTGTTTACATTCATCTCTGTTGAATTCCATCTAATCAGATTCATTTCAATACTTTTGATCAGGGGATTTTTACCTTTAAGTGACTTGTACTGCTTTGGCAATCCATGAAGCTTCTGGGCCCCGTTTCAAAATAAAACATATAGGATAACAAAGGAATTGTATTAAAATAGAATTATCAAAATATTTTTTTAAAACTTGTTTTAGCATTTAAATTGTTTTTTGGATACTAGGTTTTAACTATTCCTTCTAGTTTGGTAACATCTACAAATTTGAAGACTATACCATTTCTTTCTTTTCTTTCTTTCCTTCCTTCCTTCCTTCCTTCCTTCCTTTTTTCCTTCCTCCCTCCCTCCCTCTCTTTCTTTCTTTCTTTTTGCTAAGGCAATTGGGGTTAAGTGACTTGCCCAGGGTCACACAGCTAGGAAATGTTAAGTTTCTGAGGCCAAATTGAATTTAGGTTCCCCTGACTTCAGGTCTGGTGCTCTATCCACTGCGCCACCTAGCTGTCACCATTTATTTCTTTATATGAATTATTGATGATAATGATAAATAGCATAGTGTCAAATGTATATCACGGTGTGTTACCTTGATACTAAACCATTAACTATTATTTTTTAAATCTGGCCACACAACCAGTCCTTAATTCATTTAATTGTATGTTTATCAATTCTATACCTCTCCATATTCTTGACAATAGTATGAGATATTTTATCAAATGCTTTGCTAATGTAGCCTTCTTTTCTGGGAAGGTTGCCAGTGAGATTCACTAGTGCCAAATGTATCTATGGCAACAGAGTAGACTTTTACCCAGAATACACAGCAACTGTGACATTTTGAACTTGGTATTGAGAACTGTGGGAATAAGAATGCAAAGAATCCATTTTGATAAAACCACACAAAGCAGCAAGGCAGACTGGGGTGGAGTTCAAGAAGGCAGACTGATACTTCTCTCCCAAGGTATTTTGTTTCTGCCTCCACGTTTGGTTGTTGTCACTGGTGATGGTTATCTGAACTGAGCTATTGGTCCAAAGAGATAGCCTAGAGTTGGTATGATAGGGATGACGAGATTGAGAGAAGTTACTGAGATACACACATACCCCAAAACCCCAACAATTTCCTTCCCTTCTGTCCTTTGTCCTCTGTCCCTGTAGGAAAGGCAACCCTCTATGAACTGCACAAATGATTCACTTCCTGCCTGCCTCCCCACATCCCAAGAGAAATTAAGGGAAAGAAGCCTATTCTATTCTCTACTGGCTACAAGACCCACCAGCTGGCATTCCAAACAGTTATTTCTCAATTGTTTACGCTTCTTTAATTTCTAATAAATTTATTCCTATTATGATAAAAGAAAAAAAAAAAGTAAACAACCTGCTGGTAACCAAATTCTGATTAGCTAATGTGCTTTTATTTTCTGGCACAGATGGAAGAGTTTTTGTCCTTAAAAAAAAAAAAAAGGAATATTCTTCAGTGGAAGGTGGTTTTGAATCATGAGAAGTGGGGGGGGGGGGGGGGGGGGGGGGGGGGGGGAGGTGGTTGGGGAATGAGAGGGAGAAGTAGAAGTGTATAAGTAATCATTATCATTCTAGATCCAAATTCAGAAATTCTGCTGAGCCACAGCATGGCTAATTCAGGTGAATCCCAGAGAAGTGAAATTGCTGGGGCTTTCTACTATTTTAGCCTAAGGCACTGGTGCAACAATGTTATTTGGGGACTAAGGCTGCTTGGCTATGAAACTGCTAATGCTGGCTAAAACTTTTGGCTTTGCTCTTAACAAAGGATTTCTGTTTACCCATGCCCTAGTTTATGAGGAGCCATTTAGTTTCCAATTTTTTGCTACAGCAAAATGTGCTGTTACATTTTTATGCATTTTGCCCTTTTCAAGTCTACTGGTAATATAGACCCAAGGACATACTTTTAAAATTTTCATTTTAATAATTATATTTAGTTTTCAAGTAACATTTTTTAAAAAAATTATATTTTCCCACGACGGCACCCCACGTCTCAATTGACATAGCTAAATCAAATCCGAACAAATCACTCAATATGTGGTTACATAGTCAGATAAAACGAGATTTTTGTTGGGACTTAAAAAGCAAAAGAGGTCAGAAGGTAAAGTGGAGGAAGGAGAATATTCTAGGAATGTAGGACAGAGAAAATGCTGAGTCAAGACATGGAGTATTTTGTTTGTAGAACAGCCAGGAAGCCAGCACTGCCAGATCAAAAAGTATTTGCCAGGAAATTAAGATGTAAGAAGACTGGAAAGGTAAGAGGGGGCTAGGTTACAAGGGCTTTGAATGCCAACTAGAATAGTTGATTCTTGATTCCTGTGGCAATAGGGAGCCACTAGAGTTTATTGAGGAGGTTGCTGGAGGATGCTAGAGGACTTTTTAGAAAATCACTTTAGGGGGCAGCTATAGGGTGCAATGGATAGAGTGCCAGCCCTGAAGTCAGGAGGACCTGAGTTCAAATCCAACCTCAGACACTTAATACTTCCTAGATGTGTGACCCTGGGCAAATCACTTAACCCCTAATGCCTCAGCAAAAAAAAAAAAAAAAAAAATCACTTTAGTAGCTAAATGGAGAATAGGTTTGAGGGGGGACAGACACAAGGCAAGCAGACCAACCAGCAGGCTATTACAAAAGTTCACATTTATGTGGGTTTTCTCTAGAGTGGTGGCAGTGCCAGAAGAGAGAATGTAGTGTATTTGAGAGAGATGCTGCAAAAATGAAACCGACAGGCCTTAACAACAGATTGAGGAGGTGGGGGTGGGGTGGGGAGGAAGACAGAGAGAGAGAGAGAGAGAGAGAGAGAGAGAAATTTCTCTGTAAAAGTTGGGTTAGTGTATAAAACTGCTTTAGTTCTCTTCATTTCACTCAGTATAAGTTAGGTCATAAAGATCTTCCCAGTTACCTCTGAAATTGTTCATTTCATCATTTCTTATGGCAATATTCTATTGCATCATTTATCACAGTTTAGCCATTTTTCAATATAATACTTTTTAGTTTCCAAATTTTGGTTACCATAAAAAAGCTGATATATTTTTGCATATATAGATTTCTATGCCCCCCCCCACACACATCTTTTTATTTCTTTGGGGTATAAACTTAATAGTAATTTAGTTGGATTACAGGGTTTATACAATTTGCTAATTTTGTGGGTATGGTTCCAAATTGCATTTCAGAATGACAAAAATGCATTAATGTGTGTTTTTGCACAGCTTGACAACATTTATGTTTTCCTCTTTTGTCATCTTTTCCACTCTGATATGTGAGAGATAGAATTTCAAAGCTGGTTTAATTGGCATTTCTCTAATTGTTAGTGATTTGGGACATTTTTCATATGGTTGGATTTCTTCCTTTATTGGGGAATGGATCTTATAAATTTGAATCAGCTCCTTATGTATATTGAAAATGAAATTTTTATTAAAGAAACTTGCTGCAAAAAACTCCTAGTTGCTTGTTTCTTTTCTAATTTTTATTGCATTAAATTTGTTTGCAAACAATTTAAAAATCATCAAAATTGTCCATTTTAACTTGGGACCTGCCTTACCTCTTTTTTGAACTCTTCTCCTACCATAGACCCAGAAGATAATTTCTTCCTTGTTCCTTTGGTTTATGATGTGATTTTAAAATATATTTAACTTATGCATGCGTTAATGAGCAAGACCAGGAGATGATTATATACTTCAACAACAATACTATATGATCATCAATTCTGATGGACGTGGCCCTCTTCAACAATGAGATGAACCAAATCAGTTCCAATAAAGTAGTAATGAATTGAACCAGCTACATCCAACGAAAGAACTTGGGGAAATGAATATGAACCACTACATAGAATTCCCATTCTCTCTATTTTTGTCTGCCTGCATTTTTTATTTCCGTCACAGGTTACTTGCACACTATTTCAAAGTCTGATTCTTTTTGTACAGCAAAATAGCTGTATGGACATGTATACATATATTGTATTTAACATATACTTTATTTTTTTATGTTAAACTTGGTAGAAATATATGTTAAATCTAATATATGCATACATATTTATACAATTATCTTGCTGTACAAGAAAAATCAAATTCAACCAGAAATAAATGAGAAAGAAAATAAAATGCTAGCAAACTTGTGAGCCACACTCAGTCCTCTCTCTGGGGATAGATGGCTCTCTTCTTCACAAGCCCATTGGAACTTGTTTAACATATACTTTAACATATTTAACATGTATTGGTCAACCTACCATCTGGGGGAGTGGGTAAGGGAAAGGAAGGGAAAAATTGGAACAAAAGGTTTTGCAGTTGTCAATGCTGAAAAATTACCCATGCATATATCTTGTAAATAAAAAGCTATAAAAAAGATCATTGTAATATATATTTATATATGCACATATTGAATTTAAGATATATTTTTACTATGTTCAACATATATTGGGTTATTTGCTATCTATAACATATAATTTGGTTATTTGGGAGAAGGGGTGAGGAAAAGAAGGGAAAATTGGAACACAAGGTTTTACAATGTTTAACACTGAAAAATTATCCATGCATATCTTTTGAAAATTAAAAAGCTTTAATTAAAAAAATAAAGTTCTTAAATAAAAACAAGTAAAAGGGATTATGATGATCAACTTTGAGAGACTTAACTTTTCTCAGCAATATAGTGATCTAAGACAATTCCAAAAGATTCATCATGGAATATACTATCCACATCCAGAGAAAGAACTATGGTGTCTGAAAGCAGATCAAAGCATAGTATTTTCACTTTTTTTTTTCTTTTTCATGGTCTTTTCCTTTTGTTCAGATTTTTCTTTCACAACATGACTAATGTGAAAATGTTTTCTGTGATTAACCTATATCAAATTGTTTGCTGTTTTGGAGAGGAGAAAAGGGTGAGAGTGAGGAAGAAAAAAATATTTGGAAATCAAAATCTTTTAAAAGTAAATGTTGAGGGACATATAGATGGTATAGTGGACAAAGCACCATCCCTGAAGTCAGGAGGACCTGAGTTCAAATTTGGCCTCAGACACTTAACATTTCCTAGCTGTGTCACTAGGCAAGCCACTTAACCTCAAATGCCCCAGTTAAAAACAAAAACAAAAAACAAAATCAAACCCATATGAATGTTGAAAACTATATATATATATATATATATATATATATATATAATTGAAAAAAATACTATTAAATGAGGGAAATAAGATTTTTGAAAAGAAATAAATGAAGGATTTGGCAGAATTTATTTTACATGTCCAAAAATCATGATAAGTGTTTGCAAAAAGAGCACCAGAAAATAAATATAGTTGGTGAATCAACATTGGCCACAGAGGAGGAAAAAAATTCTACAGATATTAAAAAAAAAAATAAAAACTCTAATCTTAACGAATGAATGAGAAAGAACTAGACAACTTAGTACAAAATATATATATTTGGCCTCAAGAGCATGCTATACCTTCACATCTTATCCAGTCATCTCTACCAGGCCATTTTGTTATGTGCCTCCTGCTACATTTATCATTCCCCTTGCTATTGTACCTCTCCTCTTGCTTTCCATCTCTTGTTCTGGATAAAGTAATCAAATCAATGTATGAATGTATGTATGCATAATGCATGTATATTCTGCATATGTATACATATGCATGTATTTATATATAAAGGCACAAACATTCCATTGTACATTTACATGCACATATATCTACATCAATGTAATACAGATGTGTATATATTGAAACATATTGGAATATATGTATATATATATGCATACCTGCATGTACATGCAGGTGATGTATATCCAAAAATATTCTCATACAGTCTTCTCCTATTAGATTGTCAGCTCTTTGAGAGCAGGAGCTATCTTTCTTTTTGAATTTGTATTCCCAGGGCTTAGTATACAAACTGGCATATAGCAAGTGCTTAATAAGTGCTCTTTTTCTATTCATTTATTCTATATGTAAGCACATTTATATTTTAGATAATGATTAGATCTTTTATTTATTTTCTGCTAAATAGGGCTAATCCTAGTTAACATAATAGAAATGACAATAGTAGACAGTTTGTCTTCTAATTGCCAACTTTTTCTGTGACTTCAATCCTTTTTCCTTCCCTCTCTAACAATGCTTAATCTTGTCACATTCATTTTCCCTTTTTATACTTGTTTTCTGTAAAGGTTATTAAAATTATATTCATACTGAAGATGTAAATGATCAATGAAATTTATTCTATTGTCTTTCTCAAGGATGTTTGCATTTCATAGAAGATAAATGCAAATAAATGAATTGCCAATAGTGGAATTGCAGTGGGAGACATAGCTTTAGGGTATGGCATTCTTCTCTCATACCCTGAAATCAAAGAATTTAGGCAAGAACACATATGAAAAATGTTATGTGATATTATTTTAAATAGATATGTATACTGAACTGCTATATGTATTTTGTTAAGTTAACAGTTTTTTAAATTAGTAGCTAAGTGCCTTATTGTGGTGGTGTCATTGATTGCCTAAAGTTTTAGATATCTGCTATGATGACATCATCTTTTATTGAAATAGCACTCTATTTTCCATAATAAATAATTCCACTAATATTTTCTTTTATTTGTTGGCTTAAAGGAGTAAACAAAACTTACCGTCAAGAGTTGTTTTTCCACATCATCATGAACAAGATCAATGCCCATTCTTTTCTCTCTATGAAATAAACATTCTTCGGCTACCTATAAATATAAAAGGAATCACTGAAGAATATTATTATCCATATGATAACTTTTATCTATATGATAAATGAATAATAATTTTTTTAACTTTTTTTTTTTTTTTTTGCTGAGGCAATTGAGGTTAAAAGTGACTTGCCCAGGGTCACACAGCTAAGAAGTGTTAAGTGTCTGAGGTCATATTTGAACTCAGGTGCTCCTGAGTTCAGGGCCAGTGCTCTATCCAGTGTGCTATCTAGCTGCCCCATTATTTTACTTTAATAATAATTTTTAAAATCTATTCCAATCTATAGGAATTGTAAAGATTAATTTTTAAAATTTTAATTATGTAAGTTCTGATCAATCTCTAATCAATTTGATGATCCCACATACACACACCACCCTACACTCCCCAGTTAACTTGGTGAGATTAGAAGGTATGGACCTTTATTAAAAAGGATACTTCTCATAGAGGTAGATATGAACCTTAGCTCCATGACTTCAAGATGATTGGTGTGTAAGAGCCAAGGAGGAAAAGCTCCAGCTAAAAGTACCCATCAAGGTAAGCTGAGGTGCCAGCTTTGCCTTTTGTATTCTATGTCCCTTGGACCTACAATAAAGTGAAGAAGAGGTGATTTCTTTTCTTTATGTTGAAAATGGCAACTAAAAGGAAAAGCTCACAGTTATCTGCTTGTGCTTTTTTATTTACGAGACCTAAGATAGGAGGTTCATAGACTGAATTCCTGGTTACTTTCTGCTTTCTGTTTCTTTTCTTTTTTTCTTTTTTTTTAGAAATGGATTACCTTCCCAGGAAGTAATCTTATGAGTATGAAAGGCCAGGAATTCTTGAATTGGTACTAATATTCCAATAAGAGATGTTCCCTGCTCCTAAACCACTTCTCAGATGAAAAAATAACTGTCAGCAGTATAATTCTGAACTAGAAAAGAATGAAAGACCATACCTGGATGACCAAAAGATCTAGACCTTGAGTGTTATGCTTAAGAGTAGAAAAGTGAAATAAATGTGCACATATGTACTTTAGTCATTTTTTGATGGAGCAGATAAATAGCTGTGCTATATCTGATAGATATATTGTATTCTGAATCTGGTATCTGTTAGGATACCTTGTTAAGCCTTTGGGGAAATACCATTGATATGAGCCATATTTATTTTAGAGATAAATTTTCCCTGTAGTTCTACTCCTTGGTGGGGACATAATAAATAAAACAGATGAAAGAAGCCTGATGCCACCTTTTTGCCATTAGGTTGTCTTTAGAATTAATCTGGTTTCTGAGCTCAAGACAGAACAGTTGTGGAAGAGCTATACCTCAGATTAGACAGAAAAAAGAAACTTTATTTTGGGGGGGAGTACAAAGTGCAATTAAACCATCTCTTTCACTACCACTGAACAATGTATGGCAATTCAGTGGATTAAATGAAATTATTTTCTGCACTTTGTAACTTGATGTGAAGCACAAAAAAACCCTTAATAAAAAATCTAAAGTGGAAAGTTGGGTGAATCCAGGTATAGCTGAAAACAGATTTATAGCTAATGATTATTTGAGAGAATTTGAGAACATTATTTGATATTTGATTTTTATCTTCTTTCTGAAGGAACAGAAAAATTAATGATTGTGTTTACCTGTAACAAAATTAATTTTTTTCCACATAAAAGTATCCAAGAAATTGTCATGTAGATATGGTTGATTAAATTTATGCAACAATGAGAAAATATAGATATAAATTAATTATATGTTAAAATAAATTTCCTCCGATAATGTCATGGAATAGGGAAAGGAAATATTTATTTAAAGTGCCTGGTGCATGTACCAGGTACTGTGCTGAGCACTTCAGAAATATCATCTCATTTGATCTTTACAACAACCTTAAGAGGAAGGTGCTATTATTATCCCATTTTGTAGTTGAAGAAACTGAGGCAAAGAGAGGTTTAGTGACTGTTCACAGGGTTACATAGCTAGTTAAATGTCTGAGGCTGGATTTGAACACAACCTCCAGGCCCATCCACTCTATACAAGAGGCATCATAGACTTAAGAGGCCTGCAGGCTTCACTGCATCTACCACACTCTGGGATTAAGATGTAATTAGGATATATTTAGCTAAATAAAAAATGCAACACCATACAGATAATATTGAATAATATTACATTTTAAGACGAAATACACAACCTCTAGCAATCTTTATGTAAAGATTAGGCACTCTGTTACTATATTGTACCACAAGTATTATATTGTAGCACCAAGCTGAATATGAGAACCAATAAGAACTGTTTAACACTGATGAAAAGTTAATAAAGGAAAATTTTGAACTAAATTAAAATAAAATATTGGTAATAAAGTAAAAAGGACATTTGGAATTTGCCCAAGTTCACAGAACAAGTATCAAGAGTAGTTTATCTAACTTTGGCAGTTTTGTGAAGTTTATGTAGAAAGATGAATTAGGTCAATGGTTCTCAATATGTGTCTGGGAGATTATACTAATTGTCTATAATAACAAACATTGATAATATATAGTATGTAATAATTTTTAAAAGACATCTATGTAAAAAATAAAAAACAGAAAAAAACATCTCCCCCCAAAAATTTGTGTACCAGCAAAAGCAACATTATTTTTTCATTAAATTCTGGCTTGTATTTGTGAGAGAGAAAACAATCTCCTTGAATTCTGACTTATATTTAAGATTTTTATCATCTGACAGTAAGCAATAATAAAGATCCTTAAGTTTTATATATATATATATGTATATATGCAGATATATACATATATATATATAATATGCAATCTGATCGATAACGAAGACACAGTTTTAAATTGCAGACTACAGAAAGACAGAGATGACTTGAGCAGAAGAGAAAGAATTGAATAATTAAGCCTGAGACCACTTACTGACTTTACCTCGATTTATTTCTATGGTTTTACCTCTACCTCAATTGTTCATTTTATGGGCGGATTTGATTATTTAATGTTTTATATTGTGCTAAACATGACATTAATACTATTGTATGTATATACATCTCATGTAGCAGATTATAATTTTCTTCAGTACACTATCAGAAAGGATTATGATAATTTTGTTTCGTTGTATGATGTAACAGTGAATCTTTTCTCTATACTCGCAGGCACATTTGAGTAATTCTTCTGTATCCTAATCTACAAAATTTACACTATGTAAAATGGATTAGATGATAGTCATTTTTAGTTATGGTAAATTATGATTAAGTGTATTATTTATGCTATCATTCCTTTACTTAAAGTATTTCAGTAGATACAAGAAGGTATCTACTGGATTGCAGTATGTAACATAGAATAAATTTCACCACAAGATATAATATTTACCTGAAGAGGTGCTTCTGTTTCAGCCACAGCTCTCTCCAGCTTTTTTTTAACATCTGTAAGAGCATTTGTTTCTCCAATCATCTCATCCAACTCACGAATGATTTCTGATTTCCAAAATCCTATGTCATTGACTCTTTCTCCTAAGTTTTTGGTGCTACCTGATTGGGTAGTTCTTGTTTGTTGATCTTTATCTTGAATCATCCGAGATGTATCTACTCTTAGTTTTTCTGCATTATGTCTGGAACTTTCAGACTCTTTGTAATTTGTTAGACTGGCTTTGTACCAATCATCTCGTGTATATTTTGTGAAAAGTCCTGCTCTATTAGAAACAAAGGGAAGCATCGTTTTCTCACCCAATCCCTCAGTTCCTCTGGATAATGTAGCTAAAGTTAAAGTAGGTGAGTGAGAAGTTCCTTTACAATATGTGCTTGGTCTCCCTGAAAGGCTCAAGCTATGAGTCAAGGCATAGTTAGGAAATCGATTCTTATAACTTGAAGCCATGGTACTGATGGCTGGTAGAAAATTGGGAGGTGTTGGGCTAGGTTGGGCATAAGTTGCCGTTAAGGTAGATCCTAAAAGCTCCATGCTGGGACAGTCGTTACTTAAGTCTGTCCTGTATAAACCAAAACAGAAAAAAGATCATTCAGTTCACAATAATCTACAGTTAAAAACTAACATGTTTATCTTTATAATGTATGGTAATTCCTATTATTATTATGGGGGTTATATAAAGCTAAATATAGGTTAGAAAAAGCAGTTTTCTTCCTGATTATTACCTCTACTTTGATCACATTTGTAACTAGATCCCAAATGTAAACTTGAATTCTAAGTACTCTCAATATGAAAATACCATTTACTCACCAATATAATTAGAAAAAATTCTATTGAATTAAACACAAATGTATCATATTTTTCTTTAAAGCACATGTAAATAATTTATTTTGTGGTCAATAATAATTGTGATTAGTTACTTCAATACAATGTCCAGTCCTATACTGTTGAAATGTGCTTAAACCAAAAGTCATTGCTGAATATATGAAACAAAAGTACTGTACTACTTTGTATTCTTCAGCTAATCCTCCCCTGAGTTGATGATCTCAAATACTTTCAATTTAATTTTTAAAATATTAATAACTCCCTAATATATGTAAGGCTCTATGACACACAAAAACAAAAATTTACAACAGTCCTTAATTTCAATGAAATTGCAGTACATCCTCTACTTAGACAAGTTTTGAACTGTGGCAAAGACTAAAAGTTGTCTCTATTAAACTGTTTAACTTTATTTCAGAAATTTAAGATTGAATACTTGGCTTTTAGACCAAAGATCACAAAATCTCATAGCCTGGGAAATAAGTCAGGAGCTACCTAGTTCATATCTATTTGAACAAGAACCCCATCTCCAAGAAGTAGACATCAGTCTTCATTTAAAGATTTTTTACAAAGGGAGCCTAATTCCACTTTTGGATGTTCCTAAGGGTTACAAAGTTTTCCCTGGAAAAGTCTACCTGTTTGTAACTTCTACCCATTTTCTCCACAGTCTGTCTTCTCAGATTAAGATTAAATATCCTCAATTTCCTCAATTGATGCTTGTGTTATGATCTTCAAGTTCTCTACCAATTTATTCTCTTCTACATGAATAGATGAAGTACTCAGAATTGAACATAGTATTCCAGATGAGGTCTGACCTGAGTAGAGAACAATAATTCCAAACCATGATCCTCTATCCCTACCTCCTCACAAGAACCTTGAACTCTGACTCTGAAAAACCTCATATCTAGTGATCCACCATCTGAAAAGAATATGCCATAAGTTACTCAGATGAAATTGTTAAAGGTGAAAGTATCTGGGAATGAATTAGAAGGTAGATCTTGACCTCTGCTTAAGACAGGATCCTTCTGACTCAATTTTCCAGTGGTGTTCTTTTGAATAAGAACCCACCTGATTATTCCTGAGTCTGGCTTAAAGTGGAATTGTTAAAATTAGAACAGTTATCTGAAGTAAAACTGAGTTAAGGATACTTTATCCCATAGTCTGTATGTGCTCTCAGGTCAAGACCTAAAGGATGCTATCATATCCCTGCTTTTTTTTCTCTAATGTAACGTTTTTATAATCAGGACAATTGGTCAGTAGAAGCCATGAGCACCATTCAAAAAAAATGTGGTCATTATATTCTAAGTGAGTGAGTATTGACCTTATCATCCATCTGTAGTTAGGTTTGTCTATTTTAACATCTCTGTTGTTGCTGATTTTTGTGGTGGGAGTTGAAAACATGTATAAACTTTGGTGTGAGAAGCTTTCAAATGAGGGTGGAATTGAATGAAGTGAACTATGAAAGCTGTCTCACAAGATGGAAACAGTGTTCTAAAGAGTGAATGATGGTCAGCTGTGCCTTAGGGACAGGTTTCTCTCTCCAGAAATCACATGGTTTACAAAGAGTGGAATCTTTTCTTTGTGAGACTAAGCTGGGGCCACCTTGGCATTGAAATTCCCAAATAAGGTAAATTAGTAATCCTAAAGATATGGTTAGGTTGAAAGTTTTCCTCATGTATGATTTAGAATGTGAGGTCATTTGTCCTGGCTAATCAGGGCAAAGATCCAGCCCATAAGGAATGTTAGTCAGGGCCCTATATAATTCTTGTCTGTTAACTGGGCTTTGCCTCTCCTTGTCTATCTGCTTATGTGGGGAAGGAGACACCCTTTCTCATGAGATTGTAATAAAATTCCTTTCTGCTTTTGCTTTGAGGAAAAAAAAAAACCCTCTCATCTAGTGTCTCTCTCTACCACTCTGCATTCCCCATCCCCTTAAAATTCTTAAAGGTGAGCTTTCACTTTATCTTCTACAGAATCTCTATTGGCTGATAATATGATATCTTACATGAAAAATCCTAGGGAATCAGCAAGGACACTAATTAAGAAAAATAGTATTTTAACTAAGTTTCAGGCTTCAAAATAAATGATCAAAAATCAAAAACATACACATATAATACAATGATACTAAAGGGAAAATTTTATTTAAAATCACTGTAAAATATATCAGTTATCTGTGAATCAATCTACCAAATCACACAATATACCTATATAGGCTTCATTACAAAATAATCCTCAAAGAATGAAGAACAATTAAAATAACTGGAAAATATTTAATGTCCCTGGTTGGGCTGTGGCAGAGTAATAATGACAATACTGGATCCTGTGCTGTCAATGATATAAACATTTAAGTGAAGCAACTCTCTCTACCAATGCATATCAATACTTTCTTTGCAATTTATAGTTTTAGATTAAGTGACTTGCTGAAGGGACATAATTAACAGTATCAGAGGTAGCACTTAAACCTGGATCTTCCTGGGTTTGGGATCAGCTCTCTATCCATTATGCCATATTATACCAAAATAAGTTGTCAGATATTAGAAAATAACTACCATATAGGAAAAGTGGGTCCTAATTCCAGCTATGACTTAGGAAAAATCACTTTTACTACTGTAAGTCAGTTACATCATGCAAAATGATTTCTACATGATTTCTAAAGGTCTCTGCCTTCAAGGAATTTATATTATATGCATTCTAATAAACAATAATTATAATAAAAAGTCACCTATAATCTTTACTAGCCCTAGGTCATCAATGGAAAGGTCTAGTTGTACATACAACCATAAAAGTATTTTTAACTCTCATTCTTTATAACAATTTTCCCACTGATTAAAAACCTATGGATTTGTACTTCCTTAAGAAGAAGATAAATACAGAAAAGCTAAGTCACTTGTTTAAAGTCCTATTATACAGCAATTGTTACTCCAAGGCCTTTCCTTAGTCCTCAGGCTGGTGGTGTAATGGATAGAGAACTGGTTCCTGGAGTCAGTACCTGACTTCAAATATGGCCTTAATCGCTTAGTAGCTTTGACTCTGAGATCAGTCACTTAAGTTCTGTCTACCTCTGTTTCCTCAACTATAAAATGGGTATAGTAATAGCACCATCCTCCCAGGGCTGTTGTGATAAAATGAGATATTTGTAAAGTATTTAATAAAACGCCTGGCATATAGAAGGTGTTTAATAAAAGCCAGTTTCCTTGCTTATTTTATCCTTAAGATGCTAGCATTCAAAGCTGCTCTATTATTTATTTGCATGCTAAATAAAAATGAAACGTATTGGCAGAAACCTTGCCCCTTCAGAAAATTATTTATTTGCTTAAAAGAAAAATATATATTAACTACTGCTAAACTATTTTTACAAGTTACAAAATTTAAAGATAAAAGAGATAGGTTTGACCTATGCTAATAAACAAATGTGGAAATCAGACTGTTACATTAAGAAAAGTTTTTACCTGAAATAACTGGATAGGTTATCTCAATATCTTAATTGTTATATAGTAGTGTAGCCCTTCTCTTTGCTTTAGTTGAGAATGAAATATACAAAGGCAGTATACTTGAAGTTTTACTGGAAAGGTCAAAATTTATAACATGTGTCCAAATCTACGTAAATAATTATTTAGGTATCTTTTGATCTATTAGGGGGCTGATGAGAAGTGTAGTTTTTCCCCAGACAGAAGAACTAAAGATCACAGAGGGCAGAAACCTGGAACCTGTTAGCTTAGATCTCCTTGGCAACCTGAATTCAATATAATCATGAGAAGTCTGGAGCCTAGTCTGGCTTGACACACTTGAAAGAGTACCCTTCTTGAACAGACTTCGCTTCCTCATGGGGAATCTGATTATTTCCTCTTCACTTTCTCCTTCCTCCTTTATCTTACCACTATTTGACAAATTGGGATTGTGAATCCTCATAGTTTCCTATTCTCTTATATCTTGCTTATTTGCTATCTGTAGTTTTATAATGGGTTTGTCTCGAGATAAATATAAGCTGATTTTTATTACCTTCTGAACAAGTGTTTACTATAAAATAAAAAGAATAAAGTATAATGGACAAAGAAATCAGAAGTGAAGGAAAATGTATTGGGAAATAACTAACAAAAGAAATAAAAACAATAAAATATTGGTGTTACATGCTTTTTTAAGTGATTAAGTGGTAGCAGGAATCCTGATATATGGTTTAGTGATCCCCATTTCTATTTGAGTTTGATATCAGTGCCTTAGACTAATAACATTAGATGTCACCTATACTAAAGTCCCATTTCTCTCGACTTTCTCTCTCTCTCTCTCTCTCTCTCTCTCTCTCTCTCTCTCTCTCTCTCTCTCTCTCTCTCTCTCTCTCTCTCTCTTTCTCCTTTCCTTCCCTTGCCTCTGCCTACCAGTTTAATGTATAAAACAAGAAATGTGTATTATATGAATAGCTTTGAGATACCATTTCAAAAGAAATTTTAAATGCATACAATACTTTGATCACCTCAGTAAAGATTAAAAAGAATATGTTCCTGTGATGTATTATATACAATTTAATTGTTAACCTCTCCCCTCTTGTATCTATAGAAAGTGTAATACAGGTTGAAAATTTTTTTCTACTTAAGGTCCACAGGAATTGGCTTCATTTAGTGAGAATGGTGAAAATAAATACATTCTTCATGTCTCCTCCTCCCCATTTCCCCTTCTTACCCATTCCTCTATAGAAAACACACATTCAGAATGCAATAAAAGCAAAATGGCTTATCTTTACCTAGAGATAAAAAGATACTTTAAAGGTACAGATAGAAAATAAACTTAAGTTGCAAAAAGGGGGGCAAGAAGAGGTAATTTATCTTTTCCTGTTTCAATCTTTCCTTCCCGTTAGAAAAGTAAACTTACTAGCAACACCAGCTGCCAATATGGGAAATTCAGAAGAGGAAAACAAATAGACATTACATCCCATCCCGATTTCTTTCTGTCATAAGCAATAGGGGGAAAGAAAAATAATACTGCTAGCTGCCTTTAAAAATATGCTGAGTTGGAGGCTAAAAAATGTCATTCTGTGATTTTCTCTCCTTGTTTCAAAAAATAACGAACAACCGGATAATCTCTTATTAAAATATCTTGTCCACAAATATAAATTTAAAGTTATAAGGAACAGAAAAAGCAATGGATTTAAACAGACTAAGGGACCTGGAATTGGCAGGAACAAGGACTATAGTAGTTTTTAGTTGGCAAAAGAAAGTGGAAAAATTGGCTGGGGGAGGGGAAGAAAGTATGTAGATTATCGGGAAATGTAGAGATTTTTACAGAACAAGAATATGAAGCAGCCAATGATGAAATAACGCTCAAGATTATATAGGCAATCAGTAGCAGAATTAAGTCCCAATTTGGAAAAATGACATGTATAGATAGATAACCAAACTTGGAGGAAAGAAGACCTGGATTCAAATCCCTTTCAAGCCTTCTTGGTTTTATGACTGGGCAAACCACTGAAATTCTCTCATGACTCAGTTTCTTCGTCTGCGAAATGAGAACAGTAGCCTAGATAGCCTCTGATATCTCTTCTAGTTCTAAAATCTGAGATCTGTGACTCTAGATCCAAGTATCTTTCCATTAAAATCGCGTCTGTTTTGTTTTTCGTGTATAAATCGGGCTCTGTCCAAGGCAGGGTCAGATCTGTGTGGGTTGGAATTGTGGGGGAAAGGAATGTACTGCCCTTAGCAATAGATTTGGGAGGAGAAAGAACTGCTCTACGGGGCCTCATAAGAGCTCCTTGTGATGTGATTCCCGATACTCTTTGCCCCAGGAAGATAAACATGGACGGTTTGAGGAAAACTGGTGTCATCTGGGGTCACTCACCTCTCAGCAGTTTCACCTCTAAGGTGTGACCAAGAAAAGGAACGAGACAGAGTCAACCACCCCCCTGTGCCGGGATTGTGGCTCCCTTACTCAGGGATGCCTCCCAGCTCCTTCAGCTTGAGATGAACCTACTTCGGCCAGTTTCCTACTTTGTGACATTAGGCTCTGTGGAGTATTCAACTGTCTCCCACGCGCAGCACTGGCGAGGAGCCGATTGGTCAAATGGGAAAGAAGGGTGGAGGGGGGCGGGGCGAAAACTCTGGACAACGAAATGGCAACAACTGTGGCAGTACAGGAAGCGCCCCCCTTCCCAATTGAGAAACTCATCTAAAAGTAATGAGTTAAATTAGGGTATAAATAGGGAGCTGAATTTAGTAGTTTCCTCGACCCAGCATTACTGCAAAACAATCTCTTTTGCTAGAAACTCTCATCTGAATGGATTTTATTGTATCTTCATAGTATCTCTTGTATCATTCTTATGCTCGCAACTCAACTATTTCCTTTGTTGAAGTCTTGTCACCTAGATTATTACAATACACTGCTCTCTACTCCAAACCCCTTCAGTCTCTTTCTCCCAGCTATTTTCCGTAACGCTGCCCAAATATCTTCCTAAAATATCATTTGATTACAATGTCACTTCCCTTCTCTAAGAACCTTGAACTGATTTCTATTGTATCTAGGACAAAACAGAACTAAAAGCCCTTCGGAATATAGCCATAGTCTACTTCCAACCAAAATATAATTTGTAGTTACTTAATTTTTCCAAGTGTAGCCTTCCATTTCCATTCTCCAAGCATTTAAAATAGAATGTTTCTTAATACCTGGAAAACATTTCTTCCTCTTCTATCTCTCTAAGAATGTTTAGTTTCTTTCAGGTACTACCTTCTGCAGGAATTCTTTCCCAGACCCTAAATGCTTAGTACTGTTTCCCTCTTCATAAAACAAAAGCCTCTAAAAAGAGAGTATCCATTCACTATACAATTTCACAAACAAATAAGGAATTAGAAACAAAGTAATGAATTGGATGCAAAACTTAAAAAAAATCTAGGGAGATAATAAATAAAAATCCATAATTAAACATAAAATTGATATTTAAAAATCAAAGAAAAGAAGGGAAAAACTCAAAAAACTAACATAAAATAGAAAGCTGAATTTTAGTGGAAAAACTGACAAAATGAAATATGCATTAAGATGATTTAAGAAGAGAAAAGAAAATCAAATGATCTATATCAAAATTGAAAACAACCCTCAATAAATGAAAAGAAAATTAAGGGAATTTAAAAAATGACTAGGTAATTTAATGTCAACAAAACTGACAACTCAACCACCTCAAATTAACAGAGCAAGAAAAAATGATTACATTGAATTTGTCAGGGGAATTAATAAACATAGGAACAAATTTATTTATTTTTCCAAGTACATGCAAAGTTAGTTTTCAACATTCATCTTTGCAAAACCTTGTATTTCAACTTTTTCTCTATCCCTTCCCTTCTTCCTATTTACCAAGACAGCATGCAATTCTTCATTAAACATGTGCAATTCTTCTAAATGTATTTCTATATTTGTCATTCTACACAAGAAAAATCAGAGCAAAAGGGAAAAAAACAAGTAAATAACTAAAAAGTGAAAATACTATGCTTTGATCTATATTCAGAATTCATTGTTCTCTCTTTGGATTCAGATGGCACTTTCCATCCCAAGTCTATTGGAATTGCCTTGAATCACCACATTGTTAAAAAAAGAGTCAAGTCTATCACAGTTGATCATTACATAATCTTGTTATTGTTTACAGTGTTCTTTTGGTTCTGCTCACTTCACTAAGCATCAACCTTTCCAGGTTTTTCTGAAATCAGCCTGCTCATAATTTCATATAAGATAATACTAAGGAATCAATTAAATAACTCATTTTTGAGGGGGGGAGTATTAATCAAGCTATAAAGGAAATTACAAAGGGGGAAAAATCAAACCAATTTCTGTCTATCTAAATGAATTCTGTGAAACATTCAAAGAACAATCAATTCTAATGTTACATAAGCTTCTGCAAAAAATTATAAAAGGAATCACAACAAATTCCTTCTGTAGTGTTCTTCTCTAAAATATAATTGTTCTCTGTGAGCAGGTTTCTTGGGGGGCTTCTGGAGGCAGCCTTAGTTTTAGTTCAGTGTAATAATCACCCCAAATGCAGCCAGAAGTTAAAGTCCAGTCCTTTATTGTCTCTTCCAAAATAACCCAGTTAGCTTTCTTAGATGCCTAATTCTCTCCTTGGTTCTGAGAGCTTTTGCCGCTTGTCCTTTGCCTCTGCCAACTTCAGCCTCTAGCTCCCTTCGAATCCAAAACCTCCAGCCAGCACAAAGGTGGAAAATGGAATGAATGTCTTGCATCCTCTAGTGGGCTCCTCCTCTAGTGGGCTCCTCCTCTAGTAGGCTCCTCCTGTAATGGGCTCCTCCTTTAGTGGGCTTGTCCTTCTGACTTGTGAATCTCCTGAACTTGTGACTCTTCTGACTGAATCCTGATTTGTGAATCTCCCGGAGACCCTACTGGGCTTGTCTTTTAGTGGGCTCCTCCTTATACAAACTTTCTTAAAGGTGTGAACTCTGATGTGTGAACCAATATGTGAACTCTCCCAAAGGTGTGATCTCCAAAAGTGTGAATCAAGTACATAAGCATTGTTTTCTATCAATTCCAGTGACTTAGCACCTTGTTTCTGGCCCATTTTCTAGGGAAAAAATGACTTTGTTATCTAAATGAGGAAAAGATAAAATGAAGACCCCCATTCCTAGTGAATATTTACCAAAAATTACTTAATAAAATCCATTAGTAGTAGTCATCACAATGGAGACAGAGTTAACCACAAAACATTCAACTTTTTCTACTATTTAGTTCCTTCTAGAAAGAAATAGAACTATCCAGCAGACCTTGCTAATATCCTCCTTGGGGAATGGTATGACTTATTTGGTTAATATTCTCCTTTCAGTCTTCTCTCTTAAGTAAAAAGCTGAAGATTTGATGGATCCCACCCCATGATAACAATTAGCTCACTTCTAGCCTGGGGACAATATAATGAGCCTTAGGTCCATATGATACTTGTCTCTAATATTGTATGAGGCTTGTTGTTTGTTGTCCTTTGTTTTTGAAGACTAATGATATCGCAAAATATCTTGACTCATGTGAACTGTATTTAAATGAGGCAGAGTTGAACAAAGTTGCCAGCTTCACTGTCCCTTTCACAGTCATGAAGTCAAACAAAAGTCTGATTGGTAATGGACCAGAATGTAGCAGATAATCTTAGCATTTTCAATGTCTGAACAATCTCTTAAGTGCTCCACAGCACCCACTTCACACCTGTTTTCTCAAAGACTGTGAATCTTCTTCAAAAGTACTAAGTATAAATCCGGTCTATCTTTTGTATTAAAGATCCTTATTACAAAAATACTAGCAAAGAATTTCTATCAGTGGTTCAGTTTGGTTCCATATTAGGAACAGAACATAATGTGGTCTATTGATCACATCAATTTCAAAACAAAAGTCTGAAAAAAAGTCAATGGCTATTTCATCCCCAAAATACTAGAAATCATAAGAATATATAGACCTTTTCTTAATATGATGCATGCTATCTACCTAAAAATGAGAGCTAACTTTATATTCAATGGTGATAAATGAGAGGTCTTTCTAATAAGATTGAGAGTGAAATAAGAATTTCATAATCACCAATGTAATTCAATCATAGATATGCTATATTTGCATATGCTATAACTGTAACAATAAGAAAAGAAAAAGTTATTGAAAGAATAAGAATGGGTGGAGAGGAAATGAAATGATCATTTTTAATAGATGTTATAATATTTAAGTTAGAGAAACCTAGAGATTAAACTAAAAACATTTGAGACAAAAAAGGAGCAGGATAGCTTACATAAGTCATTAGCTTTTCTGTTTATTACAGGAAGGAAAAAAAAACAGAAAAAGAAATTCCATTTAAAATAATTACAACTGGAAACTGAGTAGATACCCATCAGTTAGAGAATAGCTGAATAAGTTATGGTATATGAATGTTATGGAATATTATTGTTATATAAGAAACAATCAGCAGGATGATTTCAGAGAGGGCTGGAGAGACTTACATGAACCCATGCTAAGTGAAATGAGTAGAACCAGGAGATCATTGAATCAATTATTGAATCAATTCTGATGAACATGACTCTTTTCAACAATGAGATGATTCTGGTCAGTTCCAATGATCTTGTGATGAAGAAAGCCATGTACATCCAGAGAGGATTATGGGAATTGAGTATGAATCACAACATAACATTTTCACTCTTTTTGTTGGTGTTTATTTGTATTTTATTTTCTTTCTTATTTTTTTTCTCTTTTGGATTTGATCTTTCTTGTGCAACAAGATAATTGTATTAATATGTATGCATATATTGGATTTAACATATTTTTTTTACCATGTTTAACATATATTGGATTATTTGCCATCTAAGGGAAGGGGTGGGGGAAAGAGGGGGAATTGAAACACAAGGTTTTGTAAGAGTTAATGTTGAAAAATTATACATGCATATGTTTTCAAAGTAAAAAGCTTTAATAAAAATAATAAAATAAAATAATTACAAACTGTATAAAATATTTAAGATTCCAACTACCAAGATAGACATTGGAATTCTATTAATATAACTACAAAACAATTTTTTAAAACAGAAACAGAACACAATAATTATATAGAAATCAGTTGCACATAGCTGGTCTCTTCCTACACTATAAAATTACACTATCTAAATTTATTCACTAATAGTCAAGTGAGTCTTGAAGAAGAAGCTAGAAAAGACAAAAAGTTGAAGGAGGGGAAGTATTCCAGACATAGATGAGAAATAGTCTGTGTAAAGGAAGTCAGGAGCCAAAATCAGGAAATATCTTGTGGAAGAAACAGCAAGGTCATTGTGGCTGTATGGTAAAACATTCAGAGAGGGAGAAAGTATAACAAAACTAGAAATATAGGAAGGAACCAGGTTGTAAAAGACAAAAAAAAAAAAATAGAGGGTTTTATATTTGATCTTGGAAATAATAGGGAGCTATTGAACCTTCTTGGGCTAGGGAGCTCAGGTGGAGTAAACTGGTCAGAACTAGAATTTAGAAAAATCGCTTTTTTCTCTTTTTTTTATTATAGTTTTTTATTTACAAGATATGTGCATAAGTAATTTTTCAGCATTGACAGTTGCAAATCCCTTTGTTCCAATTTTTCCCCTCCTTCCCCCCACCCCTTCCCCGAGATGGCAGGTGGACCAATACATGTTAAATATGTTAAAGTGTAAGTTAAATATAATATATGTATACATGTCCAAACAGTTATTTTGCTGTATAAAAAGAGTCGAACTTTGAAATAGTGTACAGCATTAGCCTGTGAAGGAAATCAAAAATGCAGGCGGACAAAAATAGAGGGATTGAGAATTCTATGTAGTGGGTTCATAGTCATCTCCCAGAATTCTTTCGCTAGGTATAGCTGGTTCAGTTCATTACTGTTTTATTGGAACTGATTTGGTTCATCTCATTGTTGAAAAGGGCCATGTCCATCAGAATTGATCATCATATAGTATTCTTGTTGAAGTATATAATGATCCTTCTGGTCCTGCTCATTTCACTCAGCATCAGTTCATGTAAGTCTCTCCAGGCCTTTCTAAAATCATCCTGCTGGTCATTTCTTACTGAACAATAATATTCCATAATATTCATATACCACAATTTATTCAGCCATTTTCCAATTGGTGGGCATCCACTCAGTTTCCAATTTCTGGCTACTACAAAGGAAGGCTGCCAAAAACATTCTTGCACACACAGGTCCCTTTCCCTTCTTTAAGATCTCTTTGGGATATAAGCCCCGTAGTAACACTGCTGAGTCAAAGGGTATGCACAGTTTGATAGCTTTTTGAGCATAATTCCAAATTGCTCTCCAGAATGGCTCCATGTATTCATAATTCCACCAACAATGTATCAGTGTCCCAGTTTTCCCACATCCCCTCCAGCATTCTGCATTATCTTTCCTTATCATTCTAGCCAATCTGTGTATAGTGGTATCTCAGAGTTGTCTTAATTTGCATTTCTCTGATATTAACTTGGAGCATCTAGAAAAATCACTTTTGCATCTTAGATGTCAACTGAAGTAAACATTTTTGAACAAAAACTGCTAGGGAAATTAGGAAGAAGTCTGGAAGAAATTAGGTTTAGAGTACCATCACATACCACAAGTTTCAAATTGATGCATGACTCTTCTTCTGAAATCTATGATCTTTTAAGTTGTCACTTCACAACTTATCTTTGAGATAAACATGTTTTGCTTGTATGGAAATAATTTTTTTTCTTTTAATGTTACTACTTTTTGTTTTTCCTTCTTGGAGATGAGCCCTCACTGCTGTGTGTTTGGCTGTGTCAGGGGAGAGAAATCTTTATGCAAGATGTTAAGATCCTAGAATCAATAAGATTTGGTAAATGATTGTATATGAGAAAACAAAGAGAATGAGGCATTAAGAATAACCCTATGTAATTGACCAACTGTATATATTTTATATAATATATGTAATATTTATATAATATATGTAATATTTTCCTATGTGGGCAAGGTGGACAGCTTTGTTTTAAAGTTATTCTGGAAATGCATAAGGGCTCAGATTGGCTCAGAAATATTTGATTGCTATAGTACACATTTGTATAAAGGAGTGTTCTTTCTCTTCTTTCTTCTTCCTTCTTCTTTTTCCTTCTTCTTCTTCTTCTTCTTCTTCTTCTTCTTCTTCTTCTTCTTCTTCTTCTTCTTCTTCTTCATATAGTCTCAAAAGAGGATCTTGAAAAAGGTGATTGAAGAGAGAGGCAAGGCACAGGTTTTAAAATGATAAATTGGAATCCTAGAGTCAATCAGTTTTTATTTATTTATTCATTTGTTATTATTATGTTTATTTATTAAGCTTTAACTATATGCCAGGCACTGAATGTACCACTAGATCCACAGATATGTAGGAGAGCTGGCCCCTCAGGTAAATGAACTTCCATGGCATGTGTTACTAGAAAATAGATTCTCCTTTTTGAGATAATTTTCCCTTTCCTATTTTGAGTCTCCCTCAGCAATCTCCCAGTCTGCCAGTCTGACTTCAGTGTTGGAGACAAGAGAACCACCACAAGGTTGGTCAAAGATAAAATGTCTGTGGCTGACTTTGTCCTCAGTTTAAATACCCTATTACAATTACATCAATTGTAGAACTATTACATCACTATGCTAAGTACTAAGTATATGTAAACTAGATAACCATTGTCTCATCAATTCCACTGAGTTAACACCTTGTTTCAAGTATGCCTCTCCAAAGTTCTGCCCTCTACAATCCTTGGGTGGAATGCCAATAGAAATTTGTTGGAGGACATGACCAGGAATCTCATAGGAGGAACTATGTGTGAATTTGGTCTTCATTGTTAGAAGTGCTACACACATCAATGAAATAAGACTCGCATACTTTAGTGGAGTCTAAAATATGCCCTTCTCTTTGTATAGATGAGATAGAGTTTAAACTACCTTGGGTGATGAACTGGAAGAGAGGGTGTCTAATAGGATTGTTGAAGTAACTTTGGGTAGAAAGGAATTCCACATTACAGGAACTGACTTTCCTGAGAAAGGAGAAAGTTTGACCTAGAGGTTGATAGAGACAAAAAGGATTTAGACAGGGTGATAGTTGGAAGGGATCATAATGGAGAAGATTTGCTAAGTGCTAACAGCAGAGGTATCTAGAAATGTCACTGGGGAATCAGAAATATGTCAGCTTTTCGTTCTAGCTCAAAATATTGTCATAAATAAGAGGAAAAAGAAATTAGCATTGGAGAGGCTGTATCATCAGATACAGTATCATCCTGAGAAAGTTAGTTTTCTATGAGTACTAAGAAATAAAATGTAAAAGAAAGAGATCTACAATGAATGGGAGTTTGTAAATGATGGGAGTTTTTCTAAAGAGAGGAGAGAAGAAGGAATTAAAGAAAAAGGCAAATTTAGAAAACGAATGAGAACACACACACACACACACACACACACACACATATGTACATGTATATAAAACTGACCACAGAAAGATGACTTTAATGGATCACAGAGTGAGTAATTACTCACATCGCCCATATGTGAGAAATTTGGTTTTTGAAAGGACATAAAAACCTTTGTATTAAATAAAACATTAAATTAATGTGTGAAATATATAGAGTTCTGCTCCTTTTGTGTGTGGATTGGTTTTTCTGATTGGGGAGAAAGAGAAATGAAAAAAACATAAAGTCTGTGGGTGAAGAAATACACATTTCCCACTAAAATATGAGGAGATTCTTATAAGAAGAACCTAATAGAGAACAATCTCCTCAGATAAATAGATTAAGAGGTGCTCACAATCTAATGGGTTGGATTTCATGAGTTTTATAATTATAAAGGAAATATATGTCACTGGCCACCCATAGGCAAGTCATTAGATACAGAGAAAAAAAAACTAGCAAGTTCAGAAAAGTTAAGAACATAGAAGGAAAGGAGGTATAGAGATGCCAGTAGATGCTATCAGGTGACAGGAAAGGTTCATTGCTTGTCATCTGATAAGAAAAGTACTGTTTTGCAAATTGGTTATAAAAAAGACTAGGAGCCTGCTAGTGTAGAAAAAATGAGCTTTGTAGCTGTTTCAATTACTTTTTTTTTCCTTTCCTTTTCTTTTTTTTAAAAGTGTTTTTATTTTTTAATTTTTTTCATAATTATAACTTTTTATTGACAGAACCCATGCCTGGGTAATTTTTTACAACATTATCCCTTGTAGTCACTTCTGTTCCGACTTTTCCCCTCCCTCCCTCCATCCCTTCCCTTAGATGACAAGCAGTCTTAAATATGCCACAGTATATTTTAGATACAATATATGTGTGCAGAACCAAACACTTCTCTTGTTGCACAGGGAGAATTGGATTCAGAAGATAAAAATAACCCAGGAAGAAAAATAAAAATGCAAACAGTTTACATTCATTTCCCAGTGTTCTTTCTTTGGATGTAGCTGCTTCTGTCCATCACTGATCAATTGAAACTGAGTTAGATTTCTTTGTCGAAGAAATCCACTTCCATCAGAATACATCCTCATACAGTATTGTTGTTGAAGTGTATAATGATCTCCTGGTTCTGCTCATTTCACTTAGCATCAGTTCATGTAAGTCTCTTCAAGCCTCTCTGTATTCATCCTGCTGGTCATTTCTTACAGAACAATAATATTCCATAACATTCATATACCACAATTCACCCAACCATTCTCCAATTGATGGGCATCCACTCAGTTTTCAATTTCTAGCCACTACAAACAGGGCTGCCACAAACATTTTGGCATACACAGGTCCCTTTCTCTTCTTTAGTATCTCTTTGGGGTATAAGCCCAGTAATAGCACTGCTGGATCAAAGGGTATGCACAGTTTGATAACTTTTTGAGCATAGTTCCAAATCGCTCTCCACAATGGCTGGATGTATTCACAATTCCACCAACAGTGTATTAGTGCCCCTGTTTTTCCACATCCCTTCCAACATTCATCATTATCTTTCCCTATCATTCTAGCCAATCTGACAGGTGTGTAGTGGTATCCCAGAGTTGTCTTAATTTGCATTTCTCTGATTAATAATGACTTGGAGCATCTTTTCATATAGCTAGAAATAGTTTCAATTTCTTCATCTGAAATTGTCTGTTCATATCCTTTGACCATTTATCAATTGGAGAATGGCTTGATTTCTTATAAATTAGAGTCAATTCTCTCTATATTTTGGAAATGAGGCCTTTATCAGAACCTTTAATTATAAAAATGTTTTCTCAGTTTTCAATTACTTTAAAAAAAATATCATCTGTAAATTGAGAGAGGGCAGCTAGGTGGTATAGTAGATAGAGTGCCAGGCCTGGAGTCAGGAAAAGTTGAGTTCAAATCTAGACATTTACTAAGTGTATGACTATGGACAAGTCACTTATTTTTATCTCAGTTTCTTCATCTGGCAAACTATTCAAATATCTTTGTCAAAAACAAACAAACAAACAAACAAAAACAAATGGAATCATGAAGAGTTGAACATAACTAAATTATAAATAACAGTAAAAAAGCTTCTCAGAGATGTCTTTTTCCTGTTACCTTCTTCTTATTTGAGAAAAAAAATGAGAGGGAAGAAAAACTCTGCAGTAGTTTTGCTATTAGTTATATAGGCTGGATGCTGATTTAGGAGTTTACTGTGAGTTTGGTTTTGTAACAAGACATTAATTGCTAATATATAATTCAATTGAGAGAGGAGCAATCTGATTGTATATTGCCCACAGAGACAATTTGTGAAGTTTTGAAGTTCTTTGACTTGTTTGTTATTATATAATATGATAGCACTTGTTTAGGATGTTTTTAAGAGTAACTGTGAATAAAAATAACTTGTCATTGCTTTGTGAGTTAGAGAGTAGAGAAGGGGGAGATTTCTCTAGCATGAGAGGAATGAAGAACAAAAAAGGAGAAACTAGCAAAAAGTGGCTTAATGTGGGGACAGATTTTTCATGAGTAGACTAAAATGTTAACACCTATAGCCCAGAGTTTAAGTTGAGCTGAACTCAAGGATTTTCCTTACTCATGTATCTCTCTGTTAGGTTAGTGAGATTGTATTAGACAGACACATATATTGATAGGAAAGTTTAAGACCCAAAGTTAAAATATCCAAATATATGTGTACACTATGAGTTACTGAATATACAATACAATAAGCATTTATTAAATGTTTCCTATGTACCAGGAACTGTGCTTAGCAGTAAGAATGAAGATAAGAAAAGGAAAGATAATTTTTGCCTCAAGGAGCTAATGGAAAAAGACAATATACAAAAGCTAGCTAAAATGGAGGATGGGGGGGGGCGGAGATAAAGCATACTGTCATACCTGTTGAAGGCCTGCCTACACTCTCACCTGTCACTTCTCAAATAATTTTCCTAATGCTTAATGTGTTACTCAAGTCATCAAAAACTTATAAACCTTGTTCACTGCCTAGAGAACAACATATAAATTCCTTACTCTCCATATTGCAATTTTAGATCAATAAGTATTCATCAAGTACCTTCTATGGTAAGATATCATGCTAGATGCTGTGGATTCAAAGAGAAAAATAAACATATATTGTAATGTTCGGGCTAGCTTTCTGGAGGTCCTCCAGAAGGGCCTTGGTCTCAGAAAGGCAGGATAGACACCACGAGAATGGACAAGAATAGAGTCCAAAGTCTTTATTGTCTCTTACACAGTCTGTGTCTGTCATAGTCTGACCCAGTCTCCTCTAGCAGTCTGCCAGTCTGACTTTTGTCTGACTTCTGACTTCCTGTCTCCAATTCTTATATACCCTATTACAATTACATCATTACAGCATACTGAATATGTGTGAACTAGAGAACTATTACATTACCATACTAAGTATATGTAAACTAGATAATCAATGTCTTATCAATTCCTCTGAGTTAACACCTTGTTTCAAGTATACATCTTTCAAGTATACTTCTCTAGAGTTCTGACTCTATATGGCAGGGATCCTCAAATTATGACCCGCAGGCCAGATGCAGCCAGCTGAGGACGTTTATACGCTATGGCAAAATCAGACCGGAAGTGATGTTCAACCTAAACTCTCATCAGCAACACACACTTCTGGCACTGGGCTGAGGTGGCAGAGACAGAGGTGAGGCAATACCGAGGTGAGGTGAGTTCCCAGGCCGGGGTGTGTGGTGTGGGGAAGGGAGAGAGATGCAGAGAAGATGGAGAACTGATGGTCCACAGCCTTGTACAGTAATGGCAGCCATAACAATAGACAGGCATGGGGGATGTACAATGCATGCTGCACATGTCACAGCCACTCCAGGGGGAATTCACTGATGCAGTAAAGGTCAGAAGTGGGAGTGCGAAGAATGGGAAACAGTGTGGGAAACAGAGGCATCACAGCGTAGAGGCAGCTTGGAGGAAGTTGGGCATTGCAGTCTCTATGTCTCTGTGTGAGCAAAGTTATTGCAGGTATATTGTTTTTGTAGCACTGTGTGTGTGTATATATACATATATATGTATATATATATATTATATATAGGTATTTTACTAATAGCAATTTGGAATCCCTAGAAAATAATGATGTCAAGAAAAAGAAAAATTGACTCGGAGTGTAGGATATTCAAAGAACAGTGGACTTGCGATTATTTTTTCATGCAATACAAGGAAAGAGCTGTATATCTGATATACCAGACAGTATATTCTGTGTTCAAAGAATATAATTTGCATCAACACTAATATTGTTGATGCAACAGAGTTGCATCTTATGTTGAAACTCAACATAAAGATAAATATAATTGTTTGGTTGGAGAAGTGAGAAAAGATAAAATATTAAAACTGAAAAATACATTGACAACTCAGCAAAATACTTTTGTGAAGCAGAAGCAGCTAAATATTTCACCATGTGAGCAAGTTTTCAAGTTGCCAAGCTAATAGCACACACTGGCAGACCATTCATGGAGGGAGAATTTGTTAAAGAATGCCTTCTTTCTGTTGCCAAAGAGATGTGTCCAGAGAAGGCCGATTTATTTAATACAGTGAGTCTTTCAGGACCTACAATTACATGGAGGATTGAAGAAATGAGAGACAATCTGCATCAGCATTTGCAAAACTCCATAAAAAAAATTTCATATTTTTCTTTGGCACTTGACGAAAGCAATGATGTTCAAGATTCTGCACGACTTCTAATTTTTATTCATGGGACGACTGATTATTTTGAAATCATAGAAGAGCTTGCTGCACTGCAAAGCATCAAAGGAACAACTATAAGAGAGGATTTCTATGAAAAGGTTTGGAGCTGGACTGGGCTAAACTAGCCAGCATGACAACTGATGGTGCTCCTAGCATGGTGGGGTCTAAGAAAGGAGTAATTGCTCACATTAACCAAGAGATGGACAAACATAACCATTCTCATCCAATAGCCATATACTGCCTCATCCACCAACAAGTGCTGTGTAATAAATCAAATCACTGTAGTGGGACTCTGTTATGAAAATTGTGGTATCTTGTGTTAACTTCATTAGAGCTAATGCACTAAATCACAGACAATTTCAGGAATTTCTGTCTGAGCTAAATGTTGAGTATGAAGATATTCTATATCACACAGAAGTCCATTGGCTGCGTCAAGGGAGAGTTTTGAAATGTTTCTATGACTTACTTCCACAGAGTACAACTTTTCTGCTTTCAAAAAACAAAGAAGTACCAGAGCTCAATGATGCAGAATGGAAATGGCACCTTGCCTTTCTGACAGATGTAACAGAGCTACTCAACAATTTCAAAATGCAACTTCAAGGAAAGGGGAAGTTCATCTGTGATATGCAATCACATGTCAAAGCATTTGAAGTAAAATTAGACCTCCTCATCAAACAAGTGAAGGAGGAAAAGTTCTGCCATCTCCCCACAACTCAAAATCTGTTAGCGGAAAAATCGCTGATTGCATTCCCAAACAAAACATGTGTGGATTCACTGGAAAAATTGGAAAAGGAGTTCCAATTTAGATTTAAAGAGCTTCATCTCCATGAACAGGACATACAGCTTTTCCGTAACCCATTTTCTATCGACATTGAAAATGTGGATACAATTTACCAAATCGAACTGGCTGAACTACAGAATTGTGATTCTCTGAAAGATGCATTCAAGTCAAGCAGCCTTCATAATTTCTATGCCTCTCTCTCCTCTGAGACATATCCTCATCTCAGGAACCATGCACTCAAAATGGTAACCATCTTTGGCAGCACTTATGTCTGTGAACAGACTTTTTCTAGAATGAAGCATTTGAAATCTCCAACCAGATCAAGACTAAGGGATGCACACTTGCATCAGTTGTTACAACTAGCAGTGACAAATAAGGAACCAGACATTGACCATCTCATTAGCCAAAAGCAGACCCATAGTTCCCATTGAAATACTGGTAAGTTTGTTGATTTAACTTTACTTCATTTTAAATATTGTATTTGTTCCCATTTTGTTTCTTCACTTCAAAATAAGATATATGCAGCATGCATAGGAATTTGTTTATAGTTTTTGTTTTTACTATAGTCTGGCTCTCCAACAGTCTGAGGGACAGTGAACTGGCCCCCTGTGTAAAAAGTTTTGAGGATCCCTGCTCTACAGTACCTGGTGAAAGAGCATGATATTGGTAGAGTCAAAACCAAGCAAAGTAGTTAATAGAAGATGAAGAATTGTCTGAAAATTCTGAAACTTCTATAAAAGGAGGCTTGGGGAGTTTTCTGGTCTGCACTCTAGAATTAATGAATATATTTATATTGAATAGCTGTACAGTTGTAATTATTTTTGCTTTTGCCTCATCATTTCTTAAATATTTTATGTTTAAAAGCTAAAAGTGTAACAGTGATTGATTTTTAAAAATAAAATACCCAAATAGGGCTTATGATCCACAGAGGCAAGTATTTTGAATGTATCTACTTTACTCAAATCCAATAACGTTACCCCTAAAACTCAGAAAAAGTTTGAGTTGGAATGTGTTTTCTGGGAAACTCAGAATACCATTGTGGGAGTAGATTGGGATAAGTGAGCTTATCCCAAATAGCAAAAAGTTCAAGTCAATGATAGAATCATAGATTCAGAGCTGAGACTCCTATATTTTATTTTATTTAAGTTAAATACAATATATGTATACATGTCTATACAATTATTTTGCTGTACAAAAAGAATCAGACTTTGAAATAGTGTACAATTAGCCTGTGAAGGAAATCAAAAATGCAGGCGGACAAAAATAGAGAGATTGGGAATTCTATGTAGTGGTTCATAATCATCTCCCAGAGTTCTTTCGCTAGGTGTAGCTGGTTCAGTTCATTACTGCTCTATTGGAACTGATTTGGTTCATCTCATTGTTGAAGAGGGTCACATCCATCAGAATTGATCATCATATAGCATTGTTGTTGAAGTATATAATATCTCCTGGTCCTGCTCATTTCACTCAGCATAAGTTCATGTAAGTCACTCCAGGCCTTTCTGAAATCATCCTGCTGGTCATTTCTTACAGAACAATAATATTCCATAATATTCATATACCACAATTTATTCAGCCATTCTCCAATTGATGGGCATCCACTCAATTTCCAGTTTCTGGCCACTACAAAAAAAGGCTGCCACAAACATTCTTGCACATACAGATCCCTTTCCCTTCTTTATGATCTCTTTAGGATATAAGCCCAGTAGTAACACTGCTGGATCAAAGGGTATGCACAGTTTGATAGCTTTTTGAGCATAGTTCCAAATTGCTCTCCACAATGGCTGGATGTATTCACAATTCCATCAAAATGTATCAGTGTCCCAGTTTTCCCACATCTCCTCCAACATTCCATAATATCTTCCCCTGTCATTCTAGGCAGTCTCACAGGTGTGTAGTGGTATCTCAGAGTTGTCTTATTTTGCATTTCTCTGATTAATAATGACTTGGAGCATCTTTTCATATGGCTAGAAATAGTTTCAATTTCTTCATCTGAGAATTGTCTATTTATATCTTTTGACCATTTATCAATTGGAAAATGGCTTGATTTCTTATAAATTAGAGTCAATTCTCTATATATTTTGGAAATGAGGCTTTTATCAGAACCTTTAACTATAAAAATGTTTGCCCAGTTTATTGCTTCCCTTCTAATCTTATCTGCATTAGTTTTGTTTGTACAAAAACTTTTCAATTTGATATAATCAAAATTTTCTATTTTGTGATCAATAATGATCTTTACTTCTTCTTTGGTCATAAATTCCTTCCTCTTCTACAGGTCTGAGAGGTAAACTATCCTATGTTCTTCTAATTCTTTATGCCTCAGTTGTGAAACCATTTTGACCTTATCTTGGTGTAAGGTGTTAAATGTGGGTAGGACTCTTATATTTTAAAGTTGAATTTGAAGTTTAAAGTTGAAATTCAGAGAGGTGGAATGACTTGCCTAACTTTACATAGGTAGTAAATAACCAAGCCAATATTTAAACCCTGATTCTCTGAGTCCGTATTCTGTACTCTTTCTACTCTTAACACATTGCCTCCAAGGATTAGGATCACACTTCCCAGTATGAGAAGAATATGTCAAGCCCCTTTTGCACAAATTTCTCCATTTGTAAATAACTGTCCTAGATCAGTTTTTCAAAAAGTCAGATAATCACTTAGAATTATTAAAAACAAACTGAATTGTCACCTTTTGAAATAGGATTAGGTATTGCACCTTTGATTTCATAAGTATAGCATTTATCAGTTAAAGTCAGTACCTTTATATAAACAATTTTCTGATGAAGAAATTGAAACCATCATAATCATAGGAAAAAATACTCTAAATCACTATTGATTAGAGAAATGCAAATTAGAAAAAAAAAACTCTGGGGTATTATCTCATACCTCTCATATTGGCTAAGATGATAGGAAAAGATAATGATAAATGTTGGAGGGAATGTGGGAAAACTGAGACATTAATGCATTGTTAGTGAAGTTGTGAAATGATTCAAACATTCTGGAAAGCAATTTGAAACTATGTCCAAAGAGCTATAAAACTGTGCATACCCTTTGATCTAGCAGTGCCGTCACTTGTTCTGTATCCCAAAGAAACTGTAAAGAAGGGAAAAGGACCCACATGTGCAAAAAATGTTTGTAGCAACTCTTTTTGTGGTAGCAAAAAATTGGAAAATGAGGAGATCAATTGGGAAATGGCTGAATAAGTTGTGGCATATGAATTTAATGGAATATTATTGTTCTATAAAAAATTATAAACAAGCTGATTTTAGAAAGATCTGGAAAGATTTCCATGAACTGATGCTTGGTGAAACAAGCAGAATCAGGAAAACGTTGTACCAAGTAACAGCAAGAAAACTTGGTTCTCCTCAGGGGTTCAGTGATCCCAGGGATACTTTGGCTTAAACTTTAATAAACTTCGTATCTATCCCAATTTCAATGGTTTCAATACCATCTACTGTAACCAGAAAAAAAATTGTGGAGATTAACTGTAAATGAACACATGTTATGTTCACTCCTTTTAAATTTTTTTTTCTGTCTCGTGATTTTTCCCTTTTGTTCTGATTTTTCTCTTCCAACATGATTCATAAAAAATGTGTGTTAAAATACAGTTAATATATAAAATAATTTAAAAAATAAACTCAGTATCTTTCTGGAACTTCTTTCTTCAGAGAGTTGTCTTGAAGAGTTAACTTTCATCTTTGAGATGATTATCCAAGGTTATGCAAATAGATGTGTTATAATAGAACTTGAATTCATATCTATCTTTGAGGACAACTCTCTAATCTATACTTTGAAATAGTAATAAAAATTCCTCTAACTTGAATAAAGTAACATAAACCCAATAATGAACATTTTACAAGGAAGTATCATTTTGGAGAACTTGACTCTGATAATTTTGCAGGAGAAATTGCTAAAAATCATCTTCTACTTGGTCAGAGGATGGGTTAATGCTTAATGTTACAAATCAAGTTCTAATGGTTCTAGTAATTTTTTTAGACAATCAGAATCAATCCAATGATTCCCAGTGGGATATATTTATTAATTTATATACAGGTTTTCACATATAAGATATCTTACCTTGATTGAATTTAATGTGCTTTCCCCCAAAAGTTTGTAGATAAAGAAAGATGGTATTGGTTTTGCATTTCAAAAACACAAATCCTATAAATGGTGCCCAAGAGCTAGGAAACAGAAACTGATATCTTTTCCCAGATGCAGAACTTAATAAAAGAAACATTGACAGTTTTGATAGTGAATTAATAAAGAATCAATGCAATGTGGCATACGGAAAAATATAAGGGGATTTTTTTGTTCCAATTATAATTCACACATTCCAGCAAAGCCAGTGCTTGAGCTCAGGACCTTTATAGAATGGTCTTTGTCAAAATACTCCCATAGAAAATTTCAGACAGTGGGAGTTACTATAGAGGGCAGAGAATTGACTGTACATTCCTAGATATTTCTTTCTGTGGTTAAACTATGCCAGGAATTCATATTTATGGTTTTTGCAGAGAGGCATAAGAAAATGTCTTCTTGAAAAAAGGTATGATTTTCTAAGTATCTATCCACAAGGACTAGATATAGATACACAATAGGTAAATTGTGTTCTAGGAGTTCAATATTACTTTTTTCTTATAGGAACAATCACTTGGCACACCAAAATGGAGAAAAAAATTATTTCTTGAGTTGGATTTGGGTTTTGACTTGTGCCAACTGTTTTATACATACACACAGAGACACATACACATATGATACACATGTGTATATAAGCATATATGTCAAATATATAAAAATATATTTCTTCTAAATATAATTTATAAATATGCTTATATGTACATTATACATATATGTATTATAAAGATGAGGCATAAATATGTGCATATATATTTATATTTATCAATAGATACAGTTCTTGATCAAACTGGCCTACTACTATCCATAATGTGATTATAATTTTCTGACAGTCCTATGAAGAATATAGCCAGAATTGATCTTTACCTATAGACCCTAAAAAATGGATAAACATCAGAGATCCCACCAACAGAGACACTCAACCCTTGCCACCTTCCATTTCCTTTGATTTATGGAAGTTTTAGAAAGGTTATAACTATATTTTCAATAGGCATATTTCATTTTCATTTTTGAGATAACTCTTAAAGGGCTCAGATCAGACCATTATATAGTGTAATGGATAAAGAGGAAGGAATAGAGTCAGAAAAACCTGAATTTGAAACCTGCCTCAAAAACAGTTATATATCCCTGGGAAATTTAATTTCTGTCATTTCTTTCCACTTTTCTAAAATGGAGATAATAACACAGCTACCTGATAGGAATATTGTGATGATTAACTGGGATAACATATATAAAGTACTTTGCAAGACTGCTTACTAGCTAGGATGATGATGATAATGATAATGATGGCAATTCATAGTTTACATAGAAGTTTGAGATCTTTTTAGGTTGAATGAGCTCACAGTCCCTCCTCCTCCCATCTTTAAAATGAAACTGTGAGCAAGAGTTGCTTATAGAGTTAAGAAAGAGGCAGAGCCAAGATGGTGGAAAGGAAACACAATTCTTTCTGACCCTCTCCTATAACCCTCAGACTAATTAGCAAATCCAGGCTCTGAATTAGTTCTGGATTGGCAGAATCCATGAATATTGGGAGTGTAACAAATTACCAGCAGAAGATAATTTTGAAAATGACCAGAAAAGGTCTGTTTCAATCAGAATTGGAGGGAGGTGGGCCAAGTGCAAGCAGGCTGAGCACAGATGCTAGTGCTGAAAATGCAGAGCCAGAGCAGTGCAGACTCTGCACTGGTGGTACAAACTCCACGCTGAGGAGAAGCTACAGCAGTGTTGACAACTCTGCCCCGGTTTCAAGCCAGTAGATCAGCAGAGAAGTTATAAAACATCCAACACAAACACAAAAGGTAAATAGTGAACCCCAACAGGCCGTAATCTCATGGGACCTGGCCATGCCCACCCAGCACTGGGCGTGAGTCAGCACAGGCTCAGTGCAGTCACTGCTTACTTGTAGATGAAGCTTGGAAAACCACCCCTGCCCTAAAAGCAGACTTTAACTTTTTAAAAAATGAGTTATAAAAGCAAAGAGAACTTTCACTATAGACAGTTTTTGTGGTGAAAGAAACGCATAGATTTCAAACCCTAAGGAGACTAAAAGCACCTCTAGATAAAGCCCCAAAAGGTGATATAATCTGGTCCCCATCACACAACATTCTCCTCGAAGAAATTAAAAAGGATCTTAAAAGTCAGCTAGAAGAAAAATGGGGAAGGGAAATGAAAACTTTGCAAGAGGGTTTGGAAAAGGCATATATTAAAAGATAGATTTGATAAAAATGAAAAAAGAAAATAGCTCCCAGAAAAACAGAATTTATGAAACAGAAAAATAAAATAACTCCTTAAAAAACAATTTGTATTTAACATGTATAGGACTGCTTGCCATCTGGGGGAGGGGGGAAGGGAAAAGTCAGAACAGAAGTGAGTGCAAGGGAAAATGTTGTAAAAACTTACCCAGACATGGGTTCTGTCAATAAAAAGTGATAATTATTTAAAAAAAAAAAAACAGAATTTGTAAAATGGAAAAAAATTCCATAGAGAAAAACAACTCATTTAAAAATTCAATTGGACAAATACAAAAAGAAGTTTTAAAAAAGTAAATGTAGAGTTAAGAAAGACACTGATATCTTCTGTGATTCAGGCTACCTGTCTTACTATTCCACATACTGTATTTTCTTCCTTTACTCCCCAGCGATCATCTTACATGTTTCTTAGATTGTGCAGCACCAACATTGGAGAACACTGGAATAAAGGGATTGTTTAGGGTGGAGTGGAATTAATCTGAGACTTGACTTTAATGATTTTTTAAAATAAAATTTCTTAGCCAGAAGGCTATTCCTTAACTAATTAACTCTATCCATATTAGACTGCCCGTTGTTGATTCCCTAAATATAATTTGAACTTTCATACTTTTGTGCCTTTGTTCACATGGTTTTCTCCACCTGAAATTTCTTTAATATTATGTCTTATCTACTGAAATACTTTAAGATCCATCTTAAATACTTTTCTGTTCATGAAGCTGAAAAATAATCTTTCTTTTAAATCTCTATAAGATTTTGTTAATACAACTTATGGTAATTGTCATGTGTTTCCTTGTTCTTTTTGTGCATGTCTTATCTCTTATATTATGTTGTAAACTCCTCAAGGGTAAGGATCATGGGAATGCAGTACAGTGACTTAAACAGTAGATTTAATCTGTGAGAGGCTGGAGGAAAGGATTGGGAGAAAAGAAGAAGATAAGACAATTGTACATGTTGTCCAGTGATTTTGAGATGAAGAGCAAGGGAGAAAGAGGAAGCAAATAGTTTTGTAATTATTTCATTTATTGATGCAAATTATTTCCCTAGGAGTTTCATATAGTGCTAAATATGTGGATTAATGTAGTTGGTATAATAATTTTTATTATATTGATATGTCCTGGCTATGAACACTGAATATCTTCTCAATTATTTAATTTTTTTCTAAAAAACATGTTCCATACTCTTATTTTTAAGTTCTATGTGTATCTTGGTAGTTTATTTCCCAGAAATTTTATACATTTTGTAGTTATATTCATAGAATGTCTTCCTTATTTAAAAAAAAAATTGGACTGAATGTGTGATTTCTTTCATGTAGGAAATTCTCTGATAAGGAACTCTCTCAGTCATGCATATCAGTATACCTATTCTTCAATTTATAGTTTTAGATATTTTCCTGAAACGCTTAGGAGTTGTTTAGGGTCACATAGCCAGTATATGGTCTTTTTGACTCAAGTTCAGGTCTATGAACCTTTTAATAATTTTTATTTCATGTGGATTTATGCCATTAATTCCCTTAATATATATATATATATATATATTTAATTTCAAGCTCCAGGTTTTGGTGAAGAAAAAAAAATCCCTAATTTCTGTGATAGTTTATTTGAATATAAATCTTTACTATTAAAAATCAAAATTATATCAGGATTGTCTAAAGTCACTAATAGATTTGAAACCCTAATATACTTCTCTCTATATCCATTTAGCCTTCTCTGAGACTTAGTTTGAAAATCATCCATTTCCAAATATTTGAGAGTCTGTCTTGTTTAGTGAATTAGGATTATAGGATTTATTTAGGGCAGAAAGGAGATTTTTATATCACCTTATCCAAACTCCACATTTTATAGATAGGGAAACCAAGGCCTAGAGAAGATAAATGACTTATTCAAGGTCCTACAGATAACACATAACAGGCAGGATTTAAATCTATATAAATGTATTAACATTTCTACTTCCATATACTTCACATTTATCCCCTTTTCCCCACTCCTACAGCTATCACCTTAGCTAAGATTCTCATAACCTATCAACTAAATAGATCACCCTCTTGCCTCATTTCTCCTAAATGTCCAGTACATTGTGCAAACCGTTGCTAAACTAATTTACTTAAACATAGATCTAACCACGTGACTTCCCTACCCAATCATCTCCATTGGTTTCCTGTTCGAATCTTTACAAAGTGTTAAGTCATTAGAATTGATAGAGACAATAATTATCTAATTTGGCATGGTTCAGTATGATTGATCTGATCCTACAAGGAAATGTTATGGGCCAGAACTTGAAACAAGGTACTAAGTGGAATTGAGGAGACAATGTTTAAATCTAGTTTAGAATTGATTTAATCCTACAACAAATAATGGTTTCCCAGTGATATAATGATTGGTGTGTACTCAGTGTACAGCATATAAGCAAGAAGCTCTCAGAGCCAGTCACAGAAGCCCACTCTTGGAGGCAGAGACAGATTCATTCCATATTCCCCCTTTGTGCTGGCTGGAGACATTTGGAGGGAGCCAGGGGCTGAAGCTCAAGACTTTGAAAGACACAATAAAGGACTGGATTTTAATTCCTGGCTGCGTTTGAAGTGACTATTACTTTGAACTGAAACTAAGGCTGCCTCCAGAAACCTCTCCAAGAAACCTCCCAGAGAACAGTCATATTATACAAAAGAAGAGAATACCACATTTTGGTGCCCAAACGTGGGACTGACAGGACCCTGATCTCATATGCTGATTCCAGTGGAAACGTCTCCTCAACCCAGAAATTAGGGTGAGTACAACAAAGAAATGTTGTTAAAAGAGTTAAAGTAGAATTTCAGCTAAGATGGGACAGATGTTTAGAAAATAGCCTTCTGTTTCTGTTCAAGGAAAATGTTTAGAGAGCATTATCAAGGTTATTGAAAACCAAGGTTTGATTATAATTTTGGAACAGATCACTGAAGTTTTAGAAATTGTAACGTACATATGTTCTTGGTTCTCTATAGGAAAAGAATTGGATCTAAATGAGTGGAAATTAGTAGGAGAGAAACTAGGTGAATGCTACAATTCTAATCCAAACTCAATGGAGTGGAAATTAGTACTAGAGGATCTTTGTCAATTCTGCAATAAAAATGGACCTGATTCAATTTCCAAAGACACACTTAATACATATAATTTAATATAACTGGCTTTAGGAAATTATATAAGTGTTAGAATAAGGAAAAAGAAGAAAGAGCAGGAGAGGGAGGTGCCAACTAAACTAGGTGAAAAGGAGGAAGAATCAGATAAGAATGGAGTTAAGTACAAATTTGAGTCACAGCAGGAGAAATTAGATCATTCCACATCTCATGACCTTCCCCCCTCAATTAACTCTTCATGGGGGGAGGAAGGAGGAGGGGGAGAGGCAGAAACACAATCAGCATCTCCTATGAAGTAGAATATGACAAGATTAAAAAAGGCATTAATTAAGGCAAAAAATGAAGAAGATATATCTGATTTTATAAATGTATATCCTATGACTGAAGAGCTTAAGTCTTCAGGTCAAAAAGAGAGAAGATACACTCCTTTTAATTTGGAAAAAATTAAGGATTTGAAAAAGGGTTGCACTCTTTATGGGGCTACATCCTCTTATGTTAAAATGTTACTAGATAATTTGTCTTATGAAATCTTAACCCTGAATGATTGGAAATCCTTAGCTAGGACATGTTTAGAACCTGGATAAAATTTGTTGTGGCTTTCGGAGTTTTCATGAATTATGTAGGATTCAAGCCCAACGCAATAGACAAACAGGAGCTATTGTACAAATTGCTTTTGACCAACTAGCTGGTGAAGGTCAGTATGGAGAGAATTCAGAACAGATTTATGATCCTATACCAGTATTTGAGCAAATTTCTAAGGCTGCAATAAAAGGTTGGGGTTCCCTCCCAGGACAAAAAGATCGAGGGGAAGCCTTCACAAAAATAGAGCAAGGTCCCAATGAATCTTTTGCAGATTTCACAAAACGTCCCACAGGACGTTTGCAAACAGCTGTCTTAAGAACCATAGGAGATAATGCAGCTACAGAAATAATGACCAGACATCTGGCTAAGGAAAATGCCAATGAGGTTTGCAAAAGAATTATATGGGGACTAGACAAAGATGCTCCTTTAGAGGAGATCATAAGGGGCTGTGCCACAGTGGACACAAATGCTTATTATACCCAAACTATGATGAACATGGAAAGACAGGGTCCCTCTTGGCAAGGGACTTCTAGAGAAACTCGTAGATGTTTTCAGTGTGGAAAAGTTGGACATTTGAGAGCTCATTGTAGATATGGAGATAGAATGAGAAGACAGGGTGAGAAAAAACCCAAACCCCATGTCCAAAATGCAACTGAGGATTTCACTGGGCCTTTGAACGTAGATTGACTCAGGGAAATGAGAGGTGGGGCTCAGCTTCAAGGCCCCAGATGGGGCAAGATGGCAGCCGAGGTTACACCCAGAGAGTCCTTAGAAATTCAATATTAAGACATAATCAATCAGCCAAAAGGCAATCAGATGGAAGAAAGAGATTACACAATCAATCAGCCAAAAGGCAATCAGAGGGGAAAAAGGGATTGCAATTAGGAAAAACAGAGCTGTATGTATATCTCAGTAAAGACTATTGAGATATTCCCTGGAGAGGTGAAATCTGTTCCTTTCTGGCCTATGGATCCCTTGCCTCCAGGCACAGTAGGCTTGACCATTTCACCTCCTGAGAGTGCTTACAAAACAGTGTTCATCCATACACTGATGTGGGAAACTGGAGAATTTGTAGCTAATATCCCAGTCACTAACACAGGTAGACAACATGTGATTTATCAACCAAGAGAAAGTAGTAGCATCAGGCTTACTGTTACATACCCCTAATAGACAATCTGATGCTAGTTGCCCAGATTCTGACTTCAAGCAGCAGAGTCCAGGAATATTTTGGACTGCAGCTGTGACAGCTGTTTGACCTATGCTCACTATTTATGTGAATGGAATATCATTAGAAGGATTGGTAGACATAGGTGCAGAACATACAGTCATTAGAGGTGCCAGCTGGCCCAGTCACTGGACAAAGATTAAGGCAGACACCTACATGTCTGATGTAGGAGGATCAATAGCAGCAGAAGTTAGTGCTACCCCTATGAAATGGAGATTTGAAAATCCCTTTGTGGATGAAAAAACTCCCATCAATCTGTGGGGAAGAGACATTTTACAGCAGATAGGATTACAATTAAGTACTTGGGCTTTTTAGGCAGAGCTGCTGTTGAAGGCCTGCCAGCACTCTCACCAGTTCCTATTCTGTGTAAAACTCATACCAGTGTGGGTAGAACAGTGGCCCTTAGCTAGCAATAAAATTCTACTAAGGCCTCTTAGTAGATATAGTGCAAGAGCAACTTGACCAAGGACATTTACAATCTTCTCTAAGTCCTTGGAATTCCCCAGTATTTGTTATAAAAAAGAAATCTGGGAAATGGAGGATGTTGACTGATTTAAGAAAAGTAAATGAACAGATAGAAACTATGGGAACTCTTCAGTCTGGACTTCCATCTCCTACTCAGTTGCCTAGAGAATGGCTTCTTTGGGTTATAGACATTAAGGATTGTTTCTATTCTATCCCTCTAGATAAGGAGGATATGAAAAGATTTGCCTTTTCAGTGCCCAGCGTTAACTTAGCTGAGCCTTATAAAAGATATGAATGGACAGTTTTGCCATAGGGAATGAAAAATAGCCTTACTATGTGCCAAATGTATGTTGCTGCTGCTCTTACTCCAGTAAGAAAATCATTTCCAAAAGCAATATTGTTACATTATATGGATGATATTTTGGGGTGTGCACTTGAGGAATAAATGTTAGAAGCATGTCTACAAAAGACCATAGAAACACTAAGAAACTACAAACTACATATCGCTACAGAAAAAATTCAAAGGCATACTCCTTTTCAATATTTAGGATATGAAGTATACTACTTAAGGCACTTACAGTACAAAAACTTTCTTTAAGAACAGAGAAGTTAAACACCTTAAATAATTTCCAAAAATTAATAGGAGATATCCAATGGATGTGTCCAGTGTTAGGCTTAACTACCAATCAATTACAACCTCTATATGACATTTTATGAGGAGACACTGCTTTAAATTCACCACACCAGCTTACAAAAGAAGTGCAAGAGGCTTTGAGAGAAGTTGAACTGGCTTTATCCAATATGGTTGAAAGAATAACTCAAAAACCCTTGGAAATATCAGTTTTTGCTACAAAAGAGGCACCCACAGCAGTCATTCATCAAGGAGACAGTGTGATAGAGTGGGTGAACCTCCCAGCACAACCAGAACAAAGCCTTATTCCTTACCCAGTGCTTGTGGCTAGAATTTTATTAAAAGCCATTAAGTAAGCAGTACAATTATCTGGGATAAGACCTGATAAAATATACACATTTTATACCTAATGCACAAATTAATGTATGCTGTGAGACCATTCCAGAGTGGCAAATTTTATTGGCCATGGCTTCAAATTTTGCACATGCATCTCCATTAAAGATAACCAGACTATTACATAATTGGCAATGGATTTTTGAAGAAAAGGTTTCTAAAGTTCCTCTTAAAAGGACCAATTATCTTTACAGACACGTCCAGACAAAATACTTGTGCTGTATACTCTCATGATTTAACCATAAAGAGAGTAGTCAGAATTCCTTTTCAGTCCACTCAGCAGAATGAATTATATGCAATCATGCTAGCTCTTACTTATTATCAAGGAGATATAAATATAATATCTGATTCAGCCTATTCAGTAGGTGTGATACAAAGAATTGCCTCAGCCCAAATAAAATTTGCAGCTTCTAATATATATCAGCTCTTTAAGGAACTTCAAGAGCAAGTGAGTAACTATCCAGGTAAGATTTATATCTTGCATGTCCACTCACATAGTGGACTTCCAGATCCTATTTTTGATGGAAATTCAGAGGCAGATAGCCTTTTAAATATATTAGCCAATACGCCTTTATTTCAGGAAGCCCAGGAATCTCATTTTAAATACCATCAGGCTGCTCGAGCTTTGTGTTTACAATTTGGGATAACAAAAAAAGAAGCTAGGAGCATAATAAAAAGCTGTACAGCTTGCCTTCCTTTCCATGCTCCTAAGCTCCCTCCAGGAAAGAACCCTGATGGTTTGAGACCCAGTGAAATCTGGCAAATATATGTTTTGGTCGTCTGTCTTTTATCCACGTTGTGGTAGATACCTTTTCAGGATTTACTTTTGCAATACCAGCAGCCAAAGAGACAGCCCGAGTGGTCACTGAATTCCTCATCCAAGCATTTGCAATTATGGGTGTGCCACAAGAAATAAAAACAGATACTGGACCTGCATATACTTCTAAATATTTTGAAAATTTTTGTGCACAGTATAAGATTTTACACACCACTGGCATACCCTTTACTCCTCAAGTTCGGGCAATCATAGAAAGAAGAAACAGAGACATTAAGACACTCCTCCAAAAACAAAAGAAAGGGGGAGCCATGGGTAATCCTAGAGAACTTCTAAACTTAGTTCTCTATACCATTAATTTTTAAATTTTTGATAAAGATGCACTGGCTCTAGCAGACAGGTTTTTATAACCCACCAGAAGGGCAGTGTCCAGTGAGAGCAGCTCACTATCTTTAGATAATCGCCACGTGATATGGAGAGATCCAGAAAGTGGTGAATGGAAGGGATCAGACAGGTTAACTGCTTGGGGAAGAGGGTTTGCTTGTATTTCTACAGATGGAGAAGGAATCAGATGGGTGTCACTGAGCCATATTCACCTTGTCTATCAGAGAGAAACAGAAAAAGAGAAAAACCTCAGAACAAAGGAGAAGATCTAAGAAACATCTGACACTGAAAGAGCATAGCTGACAATGAGACTGTTAAAAGAACTTTAAAATCTTCAGGAATCATTGGATTCCCTAATATAAGATGAAACTGTTTCAAGAACTTGAAAACCAGCAGGAATCATTGGATTCCTTGAGATGAAAAAATGGTTGATGAGACTATTGTGGTACTTCAAAGCTTGCAGGAATTATTAGATTCCTGGCACATGAACTAATGGACAATGGATTCCTTTTGGACTATTTCTAGGACTTATGGACATGTGTAAATTCTCATGTTGATTCATGTTATTTGTTACATTACTACTAGCCTGTGTTATATTGCTATGTGCTTATGTAATTATATGTAATGCCTCCCATTTTGATGGATTTATGTATACCTGCTTCAAGTTAGCCCCTTTAGAAACCCGCTAATCTGATTTGATTTCCCATTTCCTTTGGTGTTTTCATCTCCCTTCCTGGGATGTCAGGGAGGGTGTGGACCACCTTCTTTTTATGGTGTTTTCACTTTTTTTTTGAGCAGTCAGAGAAGGCATGATCGCCTTCTTTTTGGGGTTTTTACCTCCTTGAGAAGTCAGGGAGGTAATGACCGCCTTATGTTCTAAATCAAAAGAAAGTGGGAGATGTTGTAATCCTTACAAAGTGTTGTCATTAGAATTGATAGTCAATAATTATCTAATTTAGCATAGTTCAGTATGATTGATCTGATCCTACAAGGAAATGTTATGGGCCAGAACCTGAAACAAGGTACTAAGTGGAATTGAGGAGACAATGTTTAAATCTAGTTTAGAATTGATTTAATCCTACAACAAATAATGGTTTCCCAGTGATATAATGATTGGTGTGTACTCAGTGTACAGCATATAAGCAAGAAGCTCTCAGGGCCAGACACGAAGCCCACTCATTCCATATTCCCCCTTTGTGCTGGCTGGAGACATTTGGAGGGAGCCAGGGGCTGAAGCTCAAGACTTTGAAAGACACAATAAAGGACTGGATTTTAACTCCTGGCTGCATTTGAAGTGATTATTACTTTGAACTGAAACTAAGGCTGCCTTCAGAAACCTCCCCAAGAAAACTGCTCCTAGAGAACCATCATATTATACAAAAGAAGAGAACATCACAGTTTCCTATTGCTACTATGATAAAAGATAAACTCCTCTTGTTAACCTTTCAAAGCCCTATGCAACCCATCCTCAATATATCTTTTCTGACTCTTCAGATATTAATCCTTTCCCTCTGGTTAGTGAGTCAGTAAAACTGGCCTTTTCTTTGTTCCTCACATATGATACTTGATCTTCTATACCTGTATACTGGCCATCCCACATGCGTAGAATACATTCCCTTCATATATCTACTTCAGAGTCCTTCTAAGACTTCTTCATATATCTTCTTCATATATCTACTTCAGAGTCCTTCTAAGACTAAGATTCAGGTAAAGTACTATGCTCTACATGAAGCATTTCCTAATTTTCACAAGAACTAGGCTTATCCTTTTCAAATTATCTTGTATTTCACTACTTTGTCTATATGTGTATTTATGAACTTTATATTTATTCTATTTATGTTTTATAGGTACTCATTTTTTTCTTATTATAATGCAATCTTCTTGTGAGTAGTAGGAATTGTTTTATTCCTTATATTTGTGCCTCACACATATTCCTGGTGCCTCACACATAGTATATCCTTAATAAGTATTTGTTGTTATTTATATGAAAAACACTCCATGCCTCTAAAAAGAAATGAAAATAAAATGCACATATTACTTCACTCAGACTGACAAAGATCATAATAATGAATGTTGGAAAATTATGGAAAGACAAACAGGTCTAATTATTCTGGGAAAAAATCTAGAATTGAGGGGAAAGTTGCTAAATTCACAATGCTAGCTCTTCCAAACCTTTTTTTTCTTTCCCAAATCTTTAATAGTCTCTTCTCCAATCCTCTTGTCACCTTGAAATATGATAACTTTTTCTCATATTTCACTGAAAAAGTGAGATTATTTTTCAATTACTCCCTGTTTTCCTTTCCTCCTCATCTCAAATCATTTAAATGCCTTCTTTATGATTTCTCCCTGGATATGTCTAATATAAGAAATGATCTTTCTCCTTGCAAAGGCAAACCCTTTTACATCTGCAAGTCATTTCATTCTATCCTATTTTTTTCTAGTAGATTACATTCTTTATCTTCCTTATTCTTTAATAATTGGTTGATTCTCTACTGCCTATAAACATGTCTATATCAACCTCACTTAATCCATCCACTACCTAGCATCCTTTATCCCCCTCCATTTCATAGCTAACCTCTTTGAGAAGAATATCCATAATCAGTGTCTCTATTTTCTTTCTTGTTCTTAACTCTGCATCTAGCTTTTAAATTCATCATTCACCTAAAATTGCTCTCTTCAAAGTTATAAAAACTATCAAGAGCAATATTATCTCTTAAGTTTCTCAGGTTTGCAACCTGAGTATTGTTCTCAATCCTTCATTAACTTCCATGCTCCAATATCCAATCTGTTGCCAAAGCTTGTAGATTTCACCTTTGTAATATCTTTTGAATAAGACCCCTTCTCTCTTTTGATGGTTAACCTGAGGTAGTGCAGGCTCTCATCACCTCACACAGACTATTACAATAGTCTGCTGGCGGGTCTGCCTGCTTCAAGTTTTTTTTTCCCTCCATTCTCCTTGAGCCTGAAGTGCTTTCTGAAACTAATATCCTCTCATCTCATCTCTCTACTTAAATATTCTGATTATCAAAGCCCAACATTACCTAGCACAGATTTTCTTTAATCTTTTTATACCCTACTCCTGTAATGACATTAGTCTCTTTGCTATTCTTTGAATGAGATATTCCATATTTTGGTTCTAGGTGTTGTTACTGGCTGTTTCCCATGCATGGAATTCTCCTTTTCCTTATCTCTGAATACTGGCTTAACTGGCTTTCTTCAAGTTTCTGCTAAAATCACATTTTCAACAGGAAGGTTTTCTCATTCTCTCTTAATTCTAGCACCTTCTCTCTCCTAATTATTTTCTGTATATCCTGTATTTAATTATACAGGGCATTTTTATTGTCTCCACATTATTAGAATGTGAAGTTCTTGAGGTCAGAAAATCTTCATCCTCTTTTTAAAAAAAATAGATTGGGGATTCCAGGAGTGAAAGACAATCTAGATGAGTAAAAACAAAAAACAGTAACATTAAGAGAAAGCATGATATTTACGAATTTGTACAAAACATCGATTTACAAAATAGGAGTGTAGAAACAACTTAAGTATCATGTCTCTTAGAAGAACAAAACAAATTTAAAAAAACTCTCAACACCGTAATGCAAGTAAAAATACAAGATACCTTCCCAAAACTTTAAAATACACAAAATAAAGTGCCAACCAAAAGAATACACATCATTAAAAATAAAAAAATAAAAATACCCAAAACCTTATTCTGAAAACTTCAAGACATATGATAAATTTAATAGTTCCAATGACAAATAACAACTTTGAAAGTGACCAGGAGAATGACCTCCAAACAAAAAGGAAACTAAATATGAATAAAACAAAAACATTCTATACCTCCTTTAGACAAGAGAAGGAAATGGAGCATTGTGTTTCAAAGAGCAAAGCTACTCAAGTTGCAACCCCAGGTGATATATCGTGCAAACTTGAGACTAATCATCAAAGCAAAAAGATGGATATTCAATAAGAGGTTATTTGAAGTATTCCCTCACACAAAAACAGACTTGAAAAAATTGTTTGATTTCTAAATACTTTAAAAATCAAAAGTCCAAGAAAGGTAAACAAATGCAGGGGAAATTATATATATATATATATATATATATATATACACAATCACCAAGAAAAAATAGGGGGGATAAAAGATACTATTAGGCTTAAACAAGAACAAAACAACAGAGGGACAACTAAGGGGTTTCTTTCTAAAAAAAATTACTTAAGGATATAAAGGCGAATGAAAGTGCAACTTAATGGAATCACAGGCCTGAAATATGAACTATAACTCATAACCACACAATCTACAGGAAAATCAATATTTGTTGGAGAATTAAATTGAAGAATGGTAGGTCACATAAAATTGCAGAGGAAAGAAGGAAGATAGTGGGGATGTGTGGTGTATCATAATCAAGTCACTGAAAAATATTAAATGAAAACATTTTTTCTGTAGTTTCTGTAGTATCTCAGTAAGAAGATGGTCTATAGACTACTGGGTGAGGTGGCACAGGGAGAGACTGAAAAAAGGAAAAGGAAGAAAGAAGCTTCAATTCATTAAAGGGAGCTGGTCCCATTGATGTGTAATCCCATAAGGAGATAAAAGTTTTCTATAAAGGAAGATGGGAATTATATAAAAGTTACAATTTCAAGGTTTTTGGTAGTTAAAAAATATCACCATCTCTGAAATAGTGCTTGTTTCTATAAATAGGATTCTCAAAAGAGGAATCAGAATTCCTAGAGAAAACTGACATTCAAAGGAGTATGGTCTCAGAGAAATTTTCATGACAAATGGGGAAAAAAATCATCATGGAAAAGACAGATATAATGAACTGCACAATTGGAGACATGTAAATTTTAATGGCATAATACTAGTATCTTCTCTATCTTTGCAAGAACAGATAATTTTGAATGGAACAGAACAGGAAAAACAAATAGTGAGCATATTAAAAGGCAATTACAGAAAATGTTGAAAAGGAGGAACTAAAAGTTGGTATTTTTAAATGCTCTAATTTCACGAGGAATACAGAGACTAAAGAAGAATCATTAATCAAATAATAAAAGATTAAAATACACATAAAGGGAAGAAAACTAGGGAAATATTCATTTTAGAAAACAGTTCAGAGAATAAAAATAAGTTTAAGGGAGAGAAAGATTTTACTTTAATGCATAATTGAGAAAATGAAACTTAATTATTAATTTATAATTATAATTATTAATAATATTAATTATTAATTGAGAAAGGAACTATGAAAAGGGAAAAATAAATCTCCTGATCCTGATGGTTTTGAGAGGGTATCAAACATTTTAGTATTTTTGCCAAGAAAACCCTGTGATATAGTCCAACACAACTGACCAACTCAATAACAATAGATACTATGTACCAGATATTGTGTAAAAAGCTAGGTATTAAAAAAAAAAAAAAAGATAAAAGCATTCACTCTTCTTGAATAGAAAATATCAAATATATATTTTTTAAATTATGTTACCCACTTACAAAATTTGGGGGATTATACATGTAAATTCTTTTTTTTTTTTTTTTACATATTTTCTTATGAATCATGTTAGGAAAGAAATTTTAGACCAAAAGGGAAAAACCATGAGAGAAAAAGAAAAATAGAAGAAAAAAGTGATCACATGTGTTGATTTACACTCAATCTCTAGTTTTCTCTCTAGATGTTAGTGTTAGTGTTAGTGTTTTCCATTCAAAGTTTATGGATTGTCTTGGATCACTGAAACACTGAGAAGAATTGAGTCTATTATAGTTGATCATTGCGCAATCTTGCTGTTACAGTGTTTTCCTGGTTCTGCTTGTTATGCTGAGCATCAGTTCATGTAAATCTTTTCAGGATTTTCTAAAATCAAACAATTTATCATTTTTATAGAATAATAATATTCCATTAAAATCATATATTATAACTTATTCAGCCATTCCACAATTGATGGATATTTACTCCAATTCTTTCTAGTTCTTTGTCATCACAAAAAGAGCTACTACAAACATTTTTGCACATGTGGGCCCTTTTACTGCTTTTATGATTTTTTATGATTTAGTAGTGGCACTGCTGGATCAAAGGTTATGCACAGTTTTATAGCCTTTTGGGCATAGCTCCAAATTGCTCTCCAGAATAGTTGGATCACTTAAAAACTGCACAAACAATGCATTAGTGTCCCAACCTTCTCACTAGAGGATTTCAGTACCAGCCCAAACAAATCCTGATCATGGGGGAGGAATAAAGGAGCAGAACTCACAAGGAGAGTCCTACAGGTCTGTTTATTCAAAATTTTCTCAGCCTTATATACCCCCAATACACATATTACTATTAGCTCACTACATGTGCTAAGTATAGGATACTGAACATGTGGGACCACATAAACAACTTGCTATTGTGTGCAGATGTTTCCTTGCCACTTAGTAAAACTCTGCTTTAATTATAACACAGAATGTTCTCAGGAAGGCCAAGATGCCCCTAAAGGGAATGGAAAGCCAAACCAGACACTGTCAGCAAGGTTCCTTACTGGACTAAAGGGTCTTATACCTCACCCAGGGTTCCTCACTATATGTGGTTCTCTACATATTATCCCATTTACCCACATCCCCTCCAACATTTATCATTATCTTTTCCTGTCATCTTAGTCAATCTGAGATGTGTGAGGTAGTATCTTTTAATTTGAATTTCTCTAATCAATAGTGATTTAGAGAATGTTTTCACATGACTATAGATGGCTTTAATTTCTTCATCTAAAAATTGTCTGTTCATGTTCTTTGACCATTTACCAATTAGGAAATGATTTGTATTCTAATAAATTTGATTCAGTTCTTTATATATTTAAGAAATGAGGCCTTTATCAGAAAGACTAACTATAAAAAATTTTCTCCAGCTTTCTGCTTCCCTTCTAATCTTGGCTGTGTTGGCTTTGTGCAAAAACTTTTTAATTTAATGTAATCAACATTTTGCATTTCATAATGTTCTCTAGTTCTTCTTTGGTCATAAATTCCTCCTTTCTCCAAAGATCTATTATGTAAATTATTCTATGTTCTTCTAATTTCCTTATAATACCACCTTTTATGCCTAAATTGTGTGATCTATTTTGACCTTATTTTGGAATGGGGTATGAGATGTAGATCTATGCTGAATTTCTGACATATTATTTCCCAGTTTCCCCAGCAATTTTTTGTGAAATAGAGAGTTCTTATCTCAAAAGCTGGAGTTTTAGGGTTTATAAAACAATAGATTATTATAGTCATTGACTATTATGTCATGTGTATCTAACCTATTTCACTGATCCATCACTATTATTTAGTCAGTACTATATGTTTTTGATGACTGCTACTTTATAATAGAGTTTTAGATCTGGTACTGCTAGGCCCACCATCCTTTCTAATTTTTTTTTTCATTAATTCTCCTGATATGCTTGACCTTTTCTTCTTCCAGATGAATCTTGTTAAGATTTTGCTAGCTCTATAAAATGATTTTTATTTTACTGAATAGACATTTTATATTAGGTTGGCTTACCTATGATATTTTTATCTTGGATTTTTTTCTAATTGTTTAGATCTGGCTTTATTTGTGTGAAAAGTGGTTTGTAATTGTATTCATATAATTCCTGGGTTTGTTCTATTTATTTTCTCAACAGTTATTTTAAAATGGAATTTCTCTATTTTTTACTGTTGGGTTTCATTAGAAAGAGAAATGTTGATGATTTATTTGGATTTATTTTATATCCTGCAATTTTGCTAAAGCTGTTAATTATTTCAAGTAGGTTTTTGGATGATTCTCTAGAATTGTCTAAGAAAACCATCATATCATCTGCAAAGAATGTTAGCTTTATCTTCTCATTGTCCACTTAATTCCTTCAATGTCTTTTTCTTTTTTTAGTGCTAAAAACCAACATTTCTAGTACAATTTTGAATAATAGTAATGATAATGTCATCTTTGTTTCATCCCCCGATCATACTGGGAATACATATAGTTTCTTCCCATTACAAATAATCCTTATTGATGGTTTTAAACAGATGCTGCTTATCACTTTAAGGAAAATACCATTTATTTCCATGCTTGCTAGTGTTTTCAATAGGAATGTATGCTATATTTTTTCAAAAGCTTTTTTTGCATCTATTGAGATTATCATATGATTTCTGTTAGATTTGTTATTGATATGGTTAATCATGCTGATAGTTTTCCTGATACTGAAGCAGCCCTGCATTCCTGGTATAAATCCCAGTTGGGCATATTGTATTATTTGGCTGATAAATTGTTGTAATCTCTTAGCTAATATTTTAATTTAAATTTTGCATTTATTTCATTAGGGAGATTGGTCTATAATTTTTTTTCTCAGTTTTGGCTTTTCCTGGTTTAGGTACCAGTACCATATTTATGCCAAGAAGGAATTTGGTAAGACTCCTCCTTTACCTATTTTTCCAAATAGTTTACATAGTATTGGAATTAGTTGTTTTTTAAATGCTTGATAGAAGTCACTTGTAAATCCATTTGGCCCTGGAGATTTTTTTCTTAGGGAGTTCATTGATGGCTTGTTGAATTTCTTTTTCTAAAATGGGACTATTTAAATAATTTATCTCCTTTCCTGTTTATCTGGACAGCTTATATTTTTGTAAATATTCATCCACTTCAATTAGACTATTGAATTTGTTGGCATTCAGTTGAACAAAATAGCTCCTAATTATTGTTTTAATTTCTTCTTCATTGGTGGTAAATTTTCATTTTTGATGCTGGAAATTTGTTTTTTTTTCTTCCCTCTTTTAAATCAAATTAACCAAAGGTTTATCTATTTTATTTGTTTTTCATAAAACCAACTCTTAGTTTTATTAGTAAAATTGTTTTCTTAGTTTCAATCTCTCATTTGAGTTTCAGAATTTTAAATTTAGTATTCAATTAGGATTTTAAAATATGCCATATACTCATACAGATACACACACATAAACACATACACATCCATAACCCCCCCACACACATGTACATTCATACACATAGACCACTCACATATACACGTACATATCTATAAGCACATGGACACACACACACACACACATATATATATATAACCTGCATACATATCTACATATACTCAAATACATACACACACACACACACACACACATGCATTTGTGTATGCAAACATGCATCTAAAACATGCATGGCTGACATACAATGTAAAGTTCTCTTTTGATTGAATTTTTAAGTTTGACTTTGTCTAAGATCAATGATTAATAGCCATATTTTTTTCCTAATAAATTCTATTCCTGATCCTTGTTATAGTGTTTGTGTATATCTCTTCTTTCCTATTCCTGATAACTCTTCTACTTTAATATTCTGTTCCTTAATTTGCCTTACTATTACTTAACCTCCCTCTAATCATGGACCCCTCCCTTATCTTCTTCCCCCATTCTTTACTTCCCCCTTCAGCTCATCCCTTGCCCCCTAATTTCTTTATAAAGTTTGGAGATGCTATATACTTTTCCTGGTTTATAGGTAGTATTGTCTGTTTAACCCATTCCCAACATGAGTAGGTTTTCAGAACTACAAGCCCTGTTCCTCTCTCTAATGCCTATGTGTTTATTTTTCCTCTGCACTTCATTTTTATAACCTGATTACTATTTTTTTTTATCTTTTTTTCTAGGTAGTTTCATTTCAGAATCAAATCATACTCAATTCTGCTCCAGTTTTTCTTTTGAGCTGCTCAATTGTTGATATCAGCTTTAAAGATATTATATACATTTCCATGTAAAACAAAGGAAAAAAAAACAATTTGTCTACATTAAGTTTTTTCTTTATATTGATCTTTGATATTAGCTTCTATATGTTAAAATTTTCTACTGTTTGGGTTTGACTGAAAGAAAATCCTAAAAATCTACAATTTCATTGAATATACATTTTTTATTGAATATTATCAAAAATTTTGATATTTTGATATGATATTTTTGGTCACAGGCCTAGTTCCTTTGATTGCCACTATGATAGAAGGACCTGCAGTCTTTTGTCATGGCTGCTGTTAAGTCCTGTACAAATCCAATTTCAGCTCCAGTGTATTTGAATTTTTTTTTTCTTGTTTTTTTTTTTTTTTTTTTTTTTTTTGCAGAATTTTCTCTTTGATCTGGGAGTTTCAAAATCTGGCAATAATATTCCTGTTTTTTTCCACAAAGGATCTCTTTGAGGTGGTGATTGGTAGATTAAAGAATCTTTCTACTTGCCCCTCCTGTTCTACTACTCCAGGACAACTTTCTCAAGTTTTCCTAAGAGGACCCCTTTTCACTTCCAAGTCTTCTTTTTCTTTTTCACCAGTCTATGTTTGCCCTAAAGTGCAAATTTGTTCTGTTTGTGGGACAAATCAAGAGTTTTTTAAATTTATTGATCTATTCCACCATCTTCCCAGAATACTTCCACCAATTATATTTTTTTACAGAATTTTTGTCAATTTCTTTTTTGTCCTTCCTTTTCCAAGCTGTTGAATCGCTCTTGCATACCTCTAGTTTCTTTTCCCAATTTTTCTTATACCTCTCTTATTTGCCTTTAAAAATCCTATATTAATGTTTCCAAGAAATCATTTTGGACATGAGACTAATTCAAATCACCCTGTGATATTTCCCATGTAAATTTTTGTTCTCTTCTGAGTTGTTGTTTTGGTCTTCCTTGTCATCATAGTGGCTTTCTGTTTCTTGTCATTTTCTTTCTTTCTTTTTCTTATTTTGTGACTCTTAAGGTTGAGGTCTGCTTCTGAGGTACAGGGACTGTCCCAAACTTACTGTGTGGTTCTGAACATTGGCTTTGAGCATAGGATCCCCTTGTGTTTGATGTCTTGCTCACAGCAGAAGGTAGCCCTACCTGCTTTCTCTAGGCAACAGACTAGTTTCCTTGGCTAGCAATTTCCCTTCTAAGCTGGAACTAGAGGCTGCCCCGTTGGTCTGCTCTACTACTGAGCCAGGACAGAGAATATCAGTTGCTGATCTGTGTTTAAGATCCTCTGAGTGGCTTTCCCAGACACTGTCTGATTTATGCTGAACACACTTTTGCCCCATTGAAACTAACTTTTCTTTATGTTCTTCTAATCTATCATGAGCTTGAGAGTAGTTTCATTCCATCAGATTCTGTTCAGAGTTTCATATCGTTTCATATGGTTTTTGAGGGAAGCTGAGAAAGCTCAAGTAGCTTCCTGGCTTCACTCCACCATCTTGGTTGCATGATTTTTTCCCCTGAATATGATATTCTAGAAGGAAAAGGAGCTAGGATTCCAATCAAGAATAACCTACTCACCAAAATTAATCCTCCTCAGGGGAAAAAGTAGATATTTAATGAAATAGAAGACTTTCAAGCATTCCTGATGAAAAGACCAGAGTTAAACAGAAAAATTGACATTCAAACAGAAGACACAAGAGAAGTATAAAAAGGTAAACATGAAAGAGTAATCATAAGGGACTCAAAAATAAATACATTCCCTATATGGGAAGGTGATACATGTAATTCCTAAGAACTTTATCATTATTAGAGCAATTAGTAGCAGTTTACATAGACAAATTACCATGAGTTAATTTGGTTTGGATTATTTTTTTAGTGGAGTCAGAAGAAGAGATGCACTGGGAGATGGGGGAAAAGAGAAGTAAAATGGGGAAAATTATTTCACATAAAAGAGGTATGGAAGGAAGAGCTTTTACAGTAGAGGGGAAAGGGAAATGGGAAAGGCGGCATACATTGATTAAATCTCACTCAAAAATTTGGCTCAAGACAGAATACACACACATGTGCATGTGTACATGCACATACACACACACTCAGCTGGTTATAGCAATCTATTTTATCCAACATGGAAACAAGAGGAAAATGGGATAAAAGAAAAAGGAATGTGAATAAAAGTGAGGGCAAATTAAAGGAGACAGTGATTAGAAGCAAAATAGACTTTTGAGGAGACAGGATCAAAAGAGAGAGAGAAAAAGAAAAACAGAAGCAAATAGGATAGAGGGAAATATATAGTTAGTAATGATAATTTTAAATGTGAAAAGTATGAGCTCACTCATAAAATGGAAGCCGATCACAGAATGGATTAGAAACAAGAATCCAACAATATGTCATTTACAAGAGACATACCTGAACCAGAAACACAAATACACAAACAGAATTAAAATAAGACTTTGAAGCAGAATCTTTTGTGCTTCAGCTGAAGTTTAAAAAAAAAAAGCAGAAGCAGTGATCATGACTTCACTAAAGCAAAAGCAAAAACAGATCTAATTAAAAGAGATAATCAGGAAAATCATATTTTAATAAAAGGTATCATAGACAATGAGATAATATTAAACATTTTATAGCAAGTTTCTTTGATAAAGGCCTCTTTTCCCAAATATGTAGGAAACTAAGTCAAATTTATAAAAAAAAAAAAAGCACTTTCTCATTTGATAAATTGTCGAGAGATATGAATAAGCAGTTTTTAAAAAGACATCAAAGCTATAGTCATGAAAATCACTTTTAATTAGAGAAATGCAAATTAAAACAACTCTGACGCACTATCTCATATTTATCAGAAATGCCAAAAACTAAGAATGAGGAAAAATAAGTACACCTAGTGAGTTGTTAGAGGAGCAATTTGAAACTATGCTCAAAGAATTATAATATTGCATATACCTTTTGACCCATCAGTACCACTACTAGGTTTATATCCTAAAAAAGATCAAAGCAAAAATAAAAGGACATACTTGAGCAAAAATATTTATAGCAACACTTTGGTGGCAAAGAAATGGATTTGAAGGGATATCCATTAATTTGGGAATGGTTAAACAAGTTGTGATATATGATTGTGATAGAGTACAATTGTGCTATAAGAAATGATGAAGGGGATAGTTTCTGAAAAAAAATGGGGAGACCTGTATGAGTTTGATGCAAAGGGAAATGTGTAGAATAAGAGATCATTGTACACAGTGTTAACAATATTGCAATGATACTGTGAAAGACTTAGCTATTCTTAGCAGTACAATGATCCAAGATGATTCCAAAGGACTCATAAGGAAAAATGCTATGGATTTTCAGAGGAAAAAAACTGATGAACTTTTAGTGCACATTGAAGTATAGCTTTCTCACCTTATTTTTCTTGCTTTTTTCTGATATGACTAATAGGAAAAGGTTAACTTATCTTATTAGTGGATAAACCAGAAGCAGGGACAGGAGAGAGAGAGAATTTGAAACTCTAGAGTAATAAAAAACAATTATCTCAATGGAAATATTTTTTAATGGAAAGGAAGGTGGCCTAATAATTGAAATTTTTTAAATACTTTAAAAAATAATGGTAAAAGTTAACTGGGGAAAAATATTAAAGAAAACAATACAAAAAAGAATGTTAAAAGTAAATTTAAAATGAAAAATGCAGGAAACAAAATCCTGTATCAGACAAATCCAAAAATGATGTGATTCAATCTTTACCCTGTGCTATCAAGATGTGCATACCTTATTTTTTCACCAGTCATCTAGACTTGATTACAATTTCAAAGTCATATCCATTTTCTCTTGATTTTGATATCTTTATTGTGCATGATGTCATACAAGTATTCACAGGTTTTACTAAAACTGTTCTTTTCATAATTTCTTACAGTACAATAGTATTTCATTATATTCCTATACTATAACTTATTCATTCTGCAACTGACGCCCATTCCTTAGTTTCCAGTTCTTTCTTACTAGAAGAAGGAAAAAAAAGAATTCCTACAAGTATATTTAAACATTTGAGTCTTTTCCCTTTTTCTTTGATATCTTTGAGATGAGGGTCTACAACAGGATGATTTCAGAAGGGCCTGGAGAGACTTACACGAACTGATGCTGAGTGAAATGAGCAGGACCAGGAGATCATTATATACTTCAACAACAATACTATATGATGACCAGTTCTGATGGACCTGGCCATCCTCAGCAAGGAGATCAACCAAATCATTTCCAATGGAGCAATAATGAACTGAACCAGCTACGCCCAGAGAAAGAACTCTGGGTGATGACTAAAAACCATTACATTGAACTCCCAATCCCTATATTTATGCCCACCTGTATTTTTGATTTCCTTCACAAGCTAATTGTACAATATTTCAGAGTCTGATTCTTTTTGTACAGCAAAATAACGGTTTGGTCATGTATACTTATTGTGTATCTAATTTATATTTTAATATATTTAACATCTACTGGTCATCCTGCCATCTGGGGGAGGGGTTGGGGGTAAGAGGTGAAAAATTGGAACAAGAGGTTTGGCAATTGTTAATGCTGTAAAGTTACCCATGCATATAACCTGTAAATAAAAGGCTATTAAATAATAAATAAATAAAGAGATGAGGGTCTAGTAGTAATATCAGACAGAATTCAGTTTAATAAAATATTGAGCATACTTCCCATGTGTACCAAAAGTGCCTATTTTCCCCAAATCCCTCAAACATTTAAAATTTTCCTTTTTTATCACCTTTGCCAGTCTGATGAGTGTGAAATAGAAATTGAACTGCTTTAATTTACATTTTTGCAATGAATAGTGATTTGAAGCACTTCTTTTTTCATTTACAACTTACATTGCTTTCTTTGGAAATGACCTAATCATATTGAATAGCTATTATTCTTATAAATTTAAACAAATTACTTTGGAGCTTAGAGATGATACCTTTATCAGAAAAATCTGCTGGAAAGATTTACATATGTGAGATATTGATTTATATATAAATTTTGTCCCATTGCTTTCCAATTTTCTTGGTTTTTGTCAAAATTATTTATCCCAGTAGCCAGAGTCTTAAGTTTAATAAACTCTATATTATTGCATTTATTGACTTTTATATATTGTGTACCTAATGTGGTCTACCTGATTGATCTTTCTATTTCTTATTAAGTACTAAAAAACTTTAATCATAATTATTGCTTTGTAACATAACTTGAAATGCGGTTTTATCAGGCCACCTTCCTTTCCATTAAAAAATATTTCCATTGAGATAATTGTTTTTTATTACTCTAGATTAGTTTTGACATTTTTTCTAGTTCTATGGTTCTTAAAAATGATTTGGTTGGTTGATTAGTACGGCAGAAAGTTAATTTAGTTAATAGGTATTTTGTAATTAGATTCAGATATGTGTCTTGATAGGTAGACTCTCAAGTATTTTATACTTTCTGTAGTTATTTTACTTTTTAAATAGTATTTTATTTAATAAAATATATGCAAACATAGTTTTCAACATTTATTTTTGTAAAACTTTGTGTTTTAAATTGTTCTCTCTCCTTCCCTTACCTTCTTTTTCCTCCCCAAGACAGCAAGTAATTTGATATAAGTTAAATTTGTACAATCCTTTTAAACATATTTTCATATTTGTCATGTTGTGCAAGAAAAATCAGATGAAAAAGGGGGGAAGGGGAAAGAAAGAAAACAAAGGATGAAAATACTATGTCTCAATCCTTATTCAGTCTCCATAGTTTTTTCTCTGGTGGTGAATGGCATTTTCCATCCAAGTCTATTGAAATTGCTTTGAATCTCCTCATTGTTGAAAAGAGTCAAGTCCATCACAATTGATCATCACACAATTTTGCTGTTATTGTATACAATGTTCTTCTGATTTTTTTTCACTTCAGGCTTTTCTGAAATCAGCCTGCTCATCATTTTTTATAGAACAATAATATTCCATTACTTTCACATACCATAACTTATTCAGCCATTCCCCAAGTCAATATCTAGCTTCTTGCCATGTTGTTATTTTAAATGAAATTTCTACTATCTATTCCTATTATGTTTTATTGGTAATATGCTGAAATGCTGGTGATTTATGGGGATTTATTTTATTATTTTTTTATTATTTTATTAATTTTTTCAATTATTTTTAGCTGGCCTTCTAGGACATCATTATATCATTTCAGAAAAGCAGTATTTCTGTTTCTTCTTTGTTTATGCTTACTCTCTTAATGGAAAAATAGTAGTGATGAGAAGGATTCTGGGAAGATGGCAAAGTAGGTTAGTAAATTTCAAACTCTCCATATTTCCCCCCCTAAACAGAACAAATTTGTGCCTCAGGGTGAGCATAGTCTGGTGAACCCAAGAAGACCCCAGGCCCAGAATTAATCAATGTGAAGTACAAACATCTCCAGGTTAGTTCCATAGAAACAGCAAGTAAGGATCCCTGAAGCTAGATGTGTTTGACTGGAGATGCAGCAGAATCAAGAAATTTCACCTTACAGATTGCATGATTAGTCAGGGGTCTGAGTCCAAGAAGACTGATGAACCTTACCAGACCCAGCTGTGATGCAGAGATGCAGCCCTGGGCAAGAAGGTGAGTGCAGAGGCAGCGGGGCAAAGATGTGGCTGGCTGTGGGCACTAGTAGGAGAGTGGAGCTTTTAGTTTGGTTTTGTTCCAGGTCAGAGGAGAAAAATGAGTAAAGCTAGAGTCAACATTGCCCTATCCCACAATTAGAGCAGCTTACACCAATACTTCACATTAAAAAAAAAAAAAAAAATTAACCAGTCCTAAAGAAGAAAGGACTCAACCATAAAATCTTTCTATGGGAATAGGGAAGACCGGGGTTTATCTTCAGAGGAGGACACTGAAGTAATATAAGCTTCTTCCACATCAAAGTGTAATATTAAATGGCTCTTCACCCATAGATAATTTATAGAAATTTATAAAAAGTAATTTAAAAATCAAATGAGAGCTATTGAGGAAAAATAAATAAAATAAATAAAAACTATTCAAGAAAAATAAGATTATGAAAAAAAGGAGATAGAGTCTTAAAAACAGAAATAATTCTTGAAAATTGGAATTAGGTAAGAGGAAGTCAGCAAAGCTATAAGAAACCAAGAAATGACAAAATAAAAATAAAGAATGAAAAAATAGAACAGAGCGTTGAAATATGTAAGAAAAACAACAAAACTGAAGAGCATATAAAGAAAAGAAAATATAGGAATAGTTGGGCTACCTGAAAGCTGTGACCAAAAAAAGAACACAATAATGTGTTCTTGACACAATCATGCAAGAAATTAATCAAAGAAAATTATCCTAGAGTGATAAACTGATGGAAAAAGTAGAAATAAGAGAAAAATCTACCAGTCACTACCTCAAAGAGTGGAAAACATATGGAAATATTATTGCATAATTTTAAAACCTCCAGATCAAAGAGAAAAATTTTCAAGAAACAAGAAAAAAAACAATCTAAATAGGCAGGAGCTACAATTAGAATTCTTATCAGCAGTGTGACTTATGTGACTTATCAGCAGTCACAATAAAAGACTGCAGGGCCTGGAATCCTATCTAGTGACAATCAAACTACTTGTGGTCAAAAAATACCTTATCTAGAAAAATTATCTATAATAGTCAATGGACAATCAGTGAACTTGCAGATTTTCAGAACTTTCAACCAAATCCAACTCAATAGGAAATTTAAAATATTAGAGCCAATATCAAAAATTAATGTCAAATAACAGCACAGACAAATTGATTGTTTTTTATATGGAAATGTATACCATATGCTTAAGACTGACATTAATAATTTGGTAGTTCAAAAGAGTTTGGGGCAAAGCTGAGTATGATCTGACTCCACAAAGCAAAACTCTCTAGGGAAAGGTAAAAATAGTAATTGTTATACAAATGAAATGCATAGGAAGAACAGTCATTAGAAGGGGGAGAAGGGCTAATAGTTCTCAAACACATTGGGAATGGGTTAAATAGGCAAAACTACATATATACCATGAAAGGTATAGCAACCTCCAAAATCTATAAAGAAGTAAGAGGGGACAAAGAGGAGGGGAGGAATAGGATAAGATGGAATATGGAAGGATGTTTGGATTTATGGCAGTGAGACAAGGTAGGTAGATTAATGAGCAAAGATAAAAGAAAAGTGGGGTATGGAAGGGTCTGTAGATTAATGGGAAAGGAATAAAAAACGGTAAAGGGTAATGTTGGTGCTTTTTCTTCTTTAACTATAATATAATAATAAGATGGTTCTCTCTGGGAGAGAGGTTTCTCAAGGAGGTTTTCTGGAGGCAGCCTTAGTTTCAGTTACAAGTAAATAATCACCCCAAATCGCAGTAAGCTGATAAAAGTTCAGATCTTTTATTGTGTCCTTCAATATAGCCCGGTTAGCTCAGAGGCCTATCTCTCTGCTTGATTCTAAAATCTCTTGCAGCTTTGTCCTTGGCTTCTGCCTCTGCTTTCTTCAGCCTCCAGCCAACACCAAGGTGGAAGATGCAATGAATCTCTCTTGCCTCAAAGAGAGGGCTTGTGGGCTTTCTCCCAAAGTGCTCCTCTCTGACCCCAGTCAATGTTCTGGAGTAATTCTCTGAAGTGGCTCACTAGAGCTGTATTTATGCTGAGTGTAAAAGGCTGACTCCGCCTTCTGGAGGCAGGGATTAAGGGAGGTATGAATTCAGATATCTCTTTCTAAACCCTGATCTCCCAAACATGTGAACTCCAATGAGTACTTAAATATTTCTTGCTTCTATGAGCTCTCTAAAGGTGTGAATACAAGCATCGTTTCTATCAGTTGTACTTAGTACCTTGTTTCAAGTTCTGGCCCAAAATATCTCCTTCTAAGATCAAATCAATCATATTGAATCATGCTAAATTAGATAATTATAGTCTCTATCAACTCCAATGACTTAACAGTTTGTAAAGATTCCAACAGGGTAATATAAGATAAAGTGGGGGTACAGAAGGGTGTTTAGATTAATTGAGTGGGATAAGGTGTGTAGATTAATGGGAATGGGATAAAGAGGGAAGGAAAAGATGGGAGAAAAGATAAGGGAGGGATCCATGGGTGGGGGGAGATTAAGTAATTATAAGGCAAGCTAAGGAACAGTAGAAGAGTTAGCAAGGATAAGAAATAAGAGATATACAGAAACACTATAACAAAGATCAGGAGTAGAATTTACTAAAAGAAAAAAAAAGTTGGGCTAATATAATAATAATAATCTTAACTAAGTCAAACTTAAAGATGCAATCAGAAAAATCTGTGTTATGTGTCAGCCTCAGTTTTTTTATTTGTAAATTGATGAGACTAGATGAATGTTAAGCTCCAATTCAGTTTTAAGACTAGGATCTTAAGATAACAAGAGGAAGAAAGAGATTAAAAACTGACAAGATAAAGGAAATAAGATTGTTGGAGCCAGGTGGTAGAATACAGTAGAATATAAGTTAAGGCATTAGCCTTTATGAGGTATATTTGGAAAATGATGATAAGAAGTTTTGAGACATAGAGAAAATAAGGACAGTCATGACAGATGGTGTCAGTCTTTTCTATATAGAATAAGTATGTATATATATATGCATATTATGTATATATATATATATATATATATGTATGTCTGAGTATATGTGGGCATGCATGTATGCAAGTCTATGCATGTGTGTATACAGACATATATATATGTGTGTGTGCGTCTTTGAGCGGGTGTGAATGTATATGTGTATGTATATATAAATATATCTGTGTTTAACTGTTACCTACCTGCTTGAGAGAGATGGAGGAAGCGAATGAAAGGGGAAAAAAAGAATAAAAATTTTCTTAGCAGAGAACAAAAGAATAGTCCTGCAAGGAAGCAAAGTGAAGATGGACACCCATGAATATAATTTCTTCTATTGTTATATATGCTTTCTTAAAATGGAAATTTATTTTTATATATGTCGAATCTTCTTTCATATTCTGCTGGGCACATGACAATGTTTTGTTTTGATTTTTATTTTTCTGTTCTTTCTTTTTTCTATTCTGTTTTTTCTTATTTTATATTTAGTTCAATAAAAAGAAAAAAATTAAAAAGAGGAAGAAAAATAGTAGTGGTGATAATGGACATCCTTGATTTACCTTGACCTTAATGGAAAAGCGTATAATTTATCCTTATTAGATATAATACTGGCTCTTGGTGTTAGATAGATACCACTTATATTAGAGATAGGTCCATTCAGTCTTTCATTTTCTAGTGTTTTAAAAAAGATGGATGGAGACAGGATGGAGACAGTTATGGGACACAGTGGATAAAGTGCTGGTCTTCTAATCAGGAAGATCTAAGTTCAAATACACCCTCAAACATTTGACCCTTACTAGCTGTGTGACCCTCAGGAAGTCACTTAATCTTCATTTTCTCGTTATTGTTGATTAGTTCTATGGTCAATATCAATATTTCAAAATCTTCAAGTTCAGTGCAAGGTTGAGGTAAATTTTATTTTGTAACAAATACTGGAATAAGAGCAGAGGCAAGGCAAACAGCAAAGACTGTAATATCAGCAGGAAATTGCCGAGTTTGTCCAGTGTACATGCTTCTGGGATAGTGTTAGGGAGAGATTTACTGAGTGAGCATGTTAGGGATTAGATTTCTTCACTATTAATTAATTTGTAATGTTAATTCAAAACTTTGTTAAGTTTCTTGGTTTGTTTGCATAGCATAATTATTCTACCTCTGGTGAATAATTATTTTTATTTTTTTCAGAGTTAAAGAAGACTGGAGAAAATGTCCAGTCCTTCTATATTGTTGTCTACAGACCTGAAAGTCCTGCTGCTTATACTTGAGGGAGATGGAGGGGAGAATGAAAAGGGAAAAAAAAAATAAACATTTTCTTAGCAGAACAAAAGAATAACGCTACAAGGAAGCAAAGTAAAGATGTATACGCATGAATATAATTTATTTGTCTCCTGAATTAAAATGTAAACTCATGAATAGAATTGTTTTGTTTTCTGTATTTGTATCTCTTAGTCCTCAATTATAAACAATTAGTAATTGATCATTGCTTTATACTATGCCTTGATTGGTTGATTAACCTGATTCAAATCCTAACTTTGTCATTACCAGTGTAAAATTAGGAAAATCATTTAATAATTCTGGGCCTCAGTTTTTCCATTTGTAAAGTAACAAGATTAGACAAATGTTAAAGTCTCATTAAGTTTTAGGGCTAGGATTTATGATACCAAGAGGAATGGAAGAGATTAAAAACTGACAAGAGATAGGAAATATGATTGTTGGAGTCAGGTGAGAGAATACAGTAGGATACAAGTTAAGGAATTAGCCTTTATGAGGTATATTTGGAAAACGATGACAAGAAGTTTTGAGAAATAGAGGGGAATAGTAAGGACATTCATACCAGATGGTCTCAGTTCTTTTATTTGTAGAATAAGACTAGGTTCTGTTTCAAAATTTAGAACATGCATTTAAGTAGCTTATAGCTGTCATTTTTACAGTGCTTTAAGATTTGAAAAGTATTATAAAATATTCTCTCATGAAAGCTTAGCTGGATACTATTTTGCCCATTTTACAGATAAGGAAACTGAAGCAGGTTTATGACTCACTCAGAACCCCACAAGGACTAAGTATCTGAGGCCATATTTGAATTCAGGTCATTCATATTCCAAACTAGCATTCTTTCATTCTGAATATTCTGAATAGTCATTACATGGAATAAGATAGTGAAAGTAGAACAGAAAAAAAGTATTAAAGAACTAACTGAAGTAATATACCACTTTGTGCTGATACCTTTAGGGAATCCCCTAAAATGATATGTGTAAGTATATGTGTATCTATCTTCTGTGATGTAACTGTGACAATTCCCAGACCATCATCTTATATTTTCAACTTTTTCAATTATTTCCCAATTTCTCACAATTATTTCTCTACTTCCTACTCTGTAAGTACATCATAGGGACCTTAGTCTGTTTATACCAGAAAGAGGAAAAGAGGTCCCTTATAGAAGTGCCTTATTTTTTTGGACACCAAAGGAAAAAAAAGGATTCAGTGTTCAATTTGTTGTTCCATCTCCTAGTCTGATATTAAATTTTACTGCCCAGAGTAAAGCCCTGTGAATTAAAAAAAATAAAAAAAGATTTTAGCACTTAAAGGATTTTTTTCCTTTATTTATTTATTTTTATTTTTTTTTTAAAGGATTTTCTGAAAGAGTTTTCTGAAAGGGTCAATTAATGCATTTGCACCCTTGCACCGAAATTGATTTCTTAGAAATTAGCAGAGCTACTTCCCAGCTCCATTATGCTGTTTTTATTCTAGGCAGGTTGTTGCTCTTCAGAGATCACAAGAAGCTTCCCTGGGCTTCTGTCCAAATTCCTCTTCCTTGTAGCTAAGTAGTACAGCTTAGTATCCATCAATTTCCACTGAGAACAGAATCTTTAAAATGAGTACAGCTAGTAGTTGGCTTATGAAAAATTAAAGAGAAAAATCTATCTGTAGATGCATTGTCCATATACCAAGATGTTATCTGAATTGTTTCTTCTGATAATGGAAATTGGGTGAGTGAAGTCATATACACTTACTTGTTCTACTTTCCATTGTTAACTATGTTAGAAACGATTCTAGAATTAGTTAGAACTAATCAAACCTTCCTTTTCTCCCAAGCAATCTTAATATATGGAAACTGAAACCCAAAGAGAAAGTAACTTGCCCAAGATATTATAGATGGAAGATCTGGGGCTCTACTCTAGATCTCTATACTCCTTTTCCAAGTGTTTTGACAAAATAACTCTTTTCATTTCAATATGCTACTAAATGACAAATACTGCACCTTCATGAGTTAAGTCACCTCTTTGAAAAAAGGCAACAAAATGTAGCAACCCACTGAGGTATGTATTTTGCAGAAAATGTACAAGAGGGAAAATATCTCCATAATGAAAGTGTGGGCAGTAGCAGCCATTGTCACAGCCTATGCTAAACAGAAGACTTTTTATACAGCCACCAGTTTTCGGTGTTTTTAGCTGATAATATGAGTTGCCAGCATGACATATATTCTTTGAGGTTGCTGAATGTGGGTGACAGTGACAAACCTCCAGGGAAGAATGCTCCAGACAGAACCAATGTCCTGAGTAGTGGGTGGAGCTCTCCCCAGTGCTGGATATATACAAAGAGGCATGTGTCTGGCAAGTAATCAAATATGAGCTTTCTAGGACCCTTGGAGCTGGGTGATTATATGGACTTTTCAACAGATTCCCTTCTATTTTATTCCACCAAAAACAGTTCTAGAAAGCCTCCTGATTTTTCATCATTCCCACTCCCTAGATTTCCAGGGAAATAGGCTGGAACTGTATATTATATAAGCTTTAAAAATTGAAGAAGCATTAAAAGTAATTTATTCCAGTCTTTTCATTTTGTCCAATGAATGAGAATACTAAGAGTTAAACGAGGAAAATGATTTACTTAAAGCCATGAAAGTAATGAAAAAAAGATTTGGGATTTGAATCCATTTCTCCTGTATCCAAATATATAGGCCTTTTTCTATATGGCTTCCCTCACTTACATTTTGTGACTGTGAATTGTTTAACAACAGCTTCCTAGTTATTCCTTGATTTTTGAAGGCACTTTTATAATTAATTAAATCTACTCTTCATATAGGAAAGGCCAGCCAAGTGGTACAATGGATAAAGCACTGGGTTTCAACTTGAGTTCAATTCTGGCCTCTAACCCTTACTAACTGTGTGACCCTGAACAAGTCCTGTTTGCCTCAATTTCCCCATTTGTAAAATGAGCTGGAGAAGGAAATGGCAAACCAATTCCAGCATCTTTGCCAAGAAAATCCCAAATGAAGTCACAATGACTCTTACACAACTGGAAAAAATGACTAAACAACATATAGGAAAGCCAAATCTTCTAGTGGCCCACTGATTTTTTAAAGATCATTCAAAACCTAAGTTCATGACCCATGCTTATTTTGTTGCCAATTACTGTCAAAGCAGACAGAAAGTTCAGAGAGGTGAATAAGTAAAATCCATATATTCACATGAGTTGTCTCACAGGTGACTCATAGGAAAGCAATGATACCCTGGACTCTTTCCTACCCTTCTCCAAGGAAAATTTTGATTCTTTCCTAGAGGAGAGGAGGAAAATCTGTTTTTCTCTGATGAAGTGGAATTATATTTATTTGCCCCCTCCCCCATATTGCTGATCCAGGAAAATGATTTTTTTTTAAATTCATGCTATTGAACTGATGCTCAGTGAAGTAAATAGAACCAAGAGAACATTGTACATAATAGCAACAAGATTATGTGATGAACAAATGTGATGGAATTAGCACTTTTCAACAATAAGATGATTCAAGACTTCCAACAGACCTGTGATGAAAAGTGCTATGTGCATCCAAAGAGAGAGCTATGGACACTGAATGTATTTTCACCTTTTTGTCATTATTGTTTGTTTGTTTGCTTTTTTCTTTCTCATGTTTTTTCACTTTTGATCTGATTTTTCTTGCACAGCATGATGAATATGAAAATACATTTGCACATGTTTATATCAGATTGCTTGCTGTTTTGGGGAGGGAGAGAGGGAGAAAAAATTGGCATCTAGACATACAAAATTTCCCCTAAGAACTACTTTGGCTGCATCCTATAAATTTTGGTATGTTGTTTCATCATTGTCATTCCCTTGGATGAAATTATCAATTATTTGTATGATTTGTTGTTTCATTTACTCATTCTTTAGGATTAGATTACTTAATTTCCAATTGGTTTTTAGTCTATCTTTCCCTGGCCCTTTATTGAATGTAATTTTTATTGCATCATGATCTGAAAAGGATGCATTCACTACTTCTGTCTTTCTGCATAAGATTGTGAGATTTAAAAGCCCTAATATGTGGTAAAAAATATCTCTCTAAAACTCTTTCACAAACTTCACCCCCCCATTTATGATCATTCTCTCTACCAATATGTAATCATGCTTAGATAGCAACACATTATGACCTGTTTAAAACCAATTATATCTTCATATGTGAAATCCCATTACAGTGAATTTCAAGATATTATTAATATCATTTGTTGTACTAAAATTGTATCTTTTATAATTTTGTTTAGAATAAACAGGGCATTACCTAGTAATATATGTTATGGGATGGGGGGAGGCCAGGGTTTTATAATGGTTAAGAAGACTCAAAATACCTTATATTGGCATAAGTTTGTTTATTGGTATCCATGAGTTACTATCCATTCATAATTTGGGGACATTAGTATTTAAACAGCAATTTTAAGAAACAACTCTTTATTTTCAAAATAAATTTGCCCACTCTCACTATATTAACCCCTCAGTAGCTCAAATACAATGGAACATTTAACTTAGTGCCAAATCTTTTCCACAGAACTACCAGTAGATACTGATAGTTTAGATATTTATATGATTTCTTTTAATGGTATATCCCTCTAAAATATTCCTCTGAATATGCTGATTGTGAAAAAATATGTTCTTCCTGCTTAAGTAAGTCATAGAGAGTTTTTATGTAGTGATGTAGAAATCCTCCCTCCTCCCCCCCCCCAATTCGATTCAGAATAGTTCTCTGAAGTTTGGGTAATTTACTAAAGCATATTCAGGTTAATAGACCATATAGACACAAAATAAGACTGAATGTTTTACAATTTATCTTGATATTCCAAACCTGTCTATTTAGTTCCTTGGTTAGGAATATTGGATTTGGATCTGCATGATACTTCAATATTGACAATAATGTTTTAACATTTCAGAAAAAAAATCAGTCTGCAAACATGAATTTCCCAAGGATGCTGTCATAAGTATGTCTGAGAGTATAGTGAAAAGCTGAGAAGAAGAAGTTAAAGAGAAAATATTTGGAGGAGGTGACAAGATGGAAATGTCTAGCCAAAATCTCCTTTTATAGCTGAGAAAGCTGAAGTTCAGAGAGATGAAATTATTTGCCCAAGATCATATGTATTGTGTAGCCAGAATGAAAATCCAGCTCTTTTAGTTCCAAATCCAGAACTCTTTCCACTGTCTCATCTGCTCAGTATGCTTGTTTCACATCACCTACTATTCATAAAAATATTTTGAACTTCTTAGACAACAAACTAAAGGAATCACTACTATCCAAAGCTTTATACTTCCAATCATAGCTTCAACATTAGGAGGTTATATAAGTACAGATTCATTTTTATCTAAAATGTGCAATATGTATAGGGTACCTGGTTTTGGAATTGTGAGCTTAAGTTTTATTCTTCTTGATTAACTGAGAAGACATCACTATGCTCACATTTCAGCCAACAACTCATTCAGGAGCTAAATAAAGCTTCCCAGTAGCATGATATAACCTTCCCACAGAGAGTCTTAACCATTCTAAGAATTCAGAAGACTAACAATACTGAGAGCTTGTTTTCTAACCCATAAGACTCGCTGTAACTGAAACATTGACATTTGGGTTGTTCTGTACTTCTCTGGAAAAGTCTAGTGGAAGCTTTCAGGATGGATCCTCTCTTTATTTGTATGTGTCATGGCTAAGAAGAATAATGTTCTCACAGCTGCTGGGATAATGTGTGTGTGTGTGTGTGTGTGTGTGTGTGTGTGTTTGTAGACACTTTTTTTTTTAACCAAGAGTCTTGTCATTTCAGGCCTGCAACCCCTCTAGTCCCTTCCTTTTCACTCTTGCAAATGGATTAATAGTTAACTTTAATAAACAGAAAGGAAAAGACAAACAGCAAGGGTTTTATTTACCACAACAATGATAAACCACATCCTCTCCATTCACCTCCACAAAGAAATACAGCTATAGCACCTCCAAGAGCTAATTGAAAAAACAATTGATGGTAATGCTTCTTCACTTTCTTCATCTGAAAAAAAAATCTGAATAATTCTTGCACAGAGTAGCTATGAGGGAAGCACTTTGTAAACCTTAAAGTGGATGTAAATATGAATTATTGTTAGAGTTGTGAAAAATGAAATTCAAAGCAAGGCACTCTGACTTACCTAAATATTCATACATTCATAAACTTTTAGAGACTTTTAATTTCAAGTCTTTTGATTTCAATCTTAATGTGAAGATATTCCTTCTTCCCATCCTCTGTTAATGGGAAAACACTTCTTCCTCAGGGTTGTGTTTCTTCCTCTTGACAGTCCTCTCAGTTATATAGTCCTCTCAATTGCTCTCAATTATATAGAGAGCAAAAAGTGTAATATCATACACAAAGGCTTGATGAAATACAGAAGGGACGGCTCAGAATACCAGATGGCAACTCACTTAAAGAAAATATTCCTCACTCAAACATCTTGTTCTCAGAATCTCTATTGCAGGCACAAATTTACTTTCTCTTTCTTCTTATGTTTCAGGAAAAGTATCAGGAAAATTAACAGTTGTCTTGTTATCATACAATAAAGTATCTGGTTTAGCAAGAGGCAAAATGATAAAATCTGATACAGACTTTTAAAATTCCTCAACCTCTTTTGCCTCTTTGCATTATTTCTCTTCCAACGTAGAAATGATCCCTCTGTTCTTGAATCATTCAAGCAACTTAGTTGCTTTCTAACTTGTATTATAGTCATTTGTGCAAACCCTTTCACTATTAGATAATAAACTTCTTAATTTCAATTTTGAGTAATTTATGAATTTAAACTCTTTTTATTCATATGACTTTAAATCTGTATGTACAAGATCTGAGATTTATTGTTTATATTACATATATTGTTTACTGTCCCATCTTCCAATTGTCTGATGAATATCTCTACCTGGATGTCTCTTTAATACCTCAAATTCAGCAAAGATAAAATTGAATTAATTATCTTTTCCCCAGAACTGAATTTTATTTCCAGCTTCTTTTTTTTTCTATCAGTGGCACCTAGCCACCCAGTCATCTGGGTTCAAAACTCTTCCTTTTCCCCTCATTTTTATAGGTAATCAATTGCAAAATCTGTTTTTTTTTTCTCTTGGCAATATATTTCATATATATATTTTAAGTGCTCATCTCAGATAGATTATTATAAAACTTTCTTAGTTAATAGATGTTAGGATTCTTACAAGGTCCAAAGTCAGTGGAATTGATGAGATAATAATTCTCTAATTGACATGTATTTAGTACTTACTATAATTCCACAAGATTCACACCTTTAAGAGAGCATATATAAGGAGGAACTCTCAGGGCCAAAGAAGAGAAGCCCAGCTGAAGCTCTGAGCCTCAGCCAGGATTCAGTCAAGGAGATTCACCAGCCAGAGAAGGCAGCTTAAGCTCTCGGAACCAAGGAGAGAGATAGGCCTCTAAGAAAGCTAACTGGGCCCAAGGAAGAAGACAAGACTTGGAAAAAAAAATACAGGATTTGGACTTTAATACCTGACTGCATTCGAGGTGATTACTTTGAACTGAAACTAAGGCTGCCTCCAGAAGTCCCCCAAGAAACCTGCTCACTACGTTGGGTGCCAAAATGTAATATTCTTCTCTAAAATATAATGTTTTCTGGGATCAGGTTTCTTGAGGGACTTCTGGAGGCAGCTTTAGTTTCAATTCTGAGTAATCACCCCAAATGCAGCCAGGTATTAAAGTCTAAATCCTTTATTATCTCTTTCCAAGTCTTATCTCCTTCATTTGGGACTTGGCTAGTTTTTCTTAGAGGCCTTCTGTAGCCTTGGTTCTGAGAGCTTAAGCTGGCTTCTCTGGCTTGTGAATCTCCTTGACTGAATTCTGGTTGAGGCTCTAAGCTTCTAGTGGACTTCTGTTTTCTAGTGGGTTTGTCCTTTAGTGGGCTTGTCCTTTAGTGGGCTTGTCCTTCCTGGCCCTGAGACCTCCTCCTTATATACCCCCACACTGAGTATATACCAATCATTATATCATTAGGAAACCATTATTTGTTGTAGGACTAAATCAATGCTAAACTAGATTTAAACATTGTCTCCTCAATTCCACTTAGTACCTTGTTTCAAGTTCTGGCCCATAACATCTCCTTGTAGGATCAGATCAACCATGCTAAATTAGATAATTATTGTCTCTATCAATTCCAGTGACTTAGAACCTTGTAAGAATTCTAACAAGTCTCCATGCTTTTAGCCTTCCTCATCTCTAATCTTCCATTCATAAAGTAACCAAAATAATCTTTCTAATGACTTTGGTAAAGATGCTGAAAAATCATAATAAGCCTAGTTTCCCTAAGAAATCTCAGGATTATACTTAAAAGGGAGCTAGATAAAGCAGTGACCAATAAAACCAAAGGAAACATCCTCTAGCTCAGGACCACACAAGAATATGGTGAAAAGGTTGCTATTGTGTTACAAGGCCCTGAGGTCAGTAAAATCTCCAGTAAATGGGGCCTGAATTGATAAAGAACTTTGCTTTTCATAGCTATAAGAAAGGACAAACACAGTCATTAGTAAGATCAAGGACACAAGGCTATTCCCCTGTCATTGATTGTAGGACTCCAGGCTTTCCAAGAGCTTTGAAACCACTGTTATATTGGATAACATATTGGAGTCACATCAGGGGAAAGAGTCAGTTTCGGGTAGGAGGACTCTCCCAAAATACAAAACTAGATCAGTACCCTGAAAGCATATAGGAGAGGTGAGAGAGAAAGGTATTCCAGTTGGTCTGAAGTTTGAATGTTCTACAATATTCCCTGGCAACCCTAAAGTGCCAGGGAAATATATAGGTGAATCAGAGGTTCCCAAGGACTATCCCAAAGGCAGGAAAACAGCAGAATCAATGGTATTGGGGTGAGTCTGGAAGGGATTAGAGAATGATTATGCAAGGAAATGGAAATTGAGGCTGAGGCCAGCATTTTACACTGAATTTTGAAGAGAAGGAGAAAAGCGCCAGGGATTGAGGCAAAGGCCCTGACTTGGTTCCAGTTGTAGATCTAGGTCACTAAGGATAATGTTTTAGAAGAAGGCAGGGAGGGAATGATCAAAAGAAAACTCCCCCATGAGGAACTACAACAGACAAGCAGAAAAGGCATCCAGACTACAGAGAAGATAGAACCAAAGATGGAAAATACTCCAAACAACTTGCCCAAGAATGAGGTAGCACAAAGTCTGAATCCAGAAAGTGAAACTAGAGATATGAGTAAAAATATGAAAACTCTGAATACAAAGAAGAAATACTATGGGTAAAAAGGCCAAAAAGTAAACACAAAGGAAAGTAATTCTACTTGTGGAATAAAGCATCAGGAAAAAAAATTAATTGCCACAAAAATTCCAAAAATTTATGAAATAAATAAAGAAAAAAAGAAAAGTAAAATTAAAATTATTGAGGAAAAAAAATAGAAACAGAATAAATAGGTTATTAGGGCAGTTAAGTGACACATTAGATAGAGTGCTGGGCCTGGAGTCAGGAAAACATCTTTTCCTTTAGTTCAAATGTGGCCTCCAACACTTACTAGTTGTATGATCCTGGGCAAGGCACTTAAGGCTGTTGCCTCTATTTCCTCATCTGTAAAATGAGGTGGAGAAGAAAATGGCAAATCAGTCAAGTGCCAAGAACACTCTAAATGAGGTCAGTAAAAGTTGGACACATACAACTGAAATGATTAAAGAACAATAAAAGATAGCTTAATAAATCATCTGAGAACAGGTCAAGGAAAGAGCATTTTAAAATCATTAAGATGCCAAAAATTCTTTTTTTTTAACCAATTTATTTTTTGTTGTTGTTGTTTAAAATTTAAATAGAAAAAGGATTCTGGAAAGATGGTGGAGTAGGATGATAAATTTCAAGCTCTCCAGATTTCCTCCATAAACAGAACAAATTTGCATCTCAGGGCAAACACAGACTGGTGAAAAATCAAGAAGACTTGATACAGAACTGGGGTTCTCCTGATACAACTCAAGGAGATTTGAAGAAAAATCTTAGACAGGGGATTAAAATAGCTGAAGGGCAAATGCCTCTGGACTAGCTTTACAGAAATATCAAGTGGGGACCCCTTGGGTTAGCTAGCTGTGCTAGACTCTCACCTCCTGGACTGTTTGTGGAGCTGGAATCTGAGTACTGGAGGATTGAATGAACCTCTACTGATAAGGATCATCAGGCCCAGCGGTGCTACTGAGACCAAGAAGGAACCAGCATCTAGTGAGTGCAGAAACAGTGGGGCAGGTATGCTGCTAGCTATGGGCACTTGCAGGAGGGTAGAGTTCTTGGTTTGGGATTCCTAATCAGAGGAGAGAGCTGAAGGGAAACTTGAAGCACCATCCCCCCACTCCATGATTAGAGATGCTTACACTAACACCTCTTATTTAAAAAAATGAATTGACAAAGAAGAAAAACCTCAACATAGAAACATATTATGAGAAGAGAAGACCTAGGAGGAGAACACTTAAAAAGCTTCTAGCAATGTGAGTAATGTGAAATGGCTCTCCCCTCCCCCCAAAGAGAGAATTTATAGAACTCAAAAAATCATTTAAAAATCAAATGAGAAAAACTGAGGAAAAAAAAATAAAATAAAAACCATCCAAGAAAAACAAGATTATGAAAGAAAAGTTAATCAATTAGAAAAGGAGGTATAGAGTCTCAAAGATAAAAATAACTCTTTGAAAACTCTTGAAAAGAATTAGGTAAGGGGAAGCCAATGAAGCTATAACAGACCAAGAAATAACAAAACAAATTATAAAGAATGAGAAAACAGAACATAATGTGAAACATAAGAAAAATAACAGATTTGGAGAACAGATCGAGAAGAAAAAATGTAAGAATAATTGGACTGCCAGAAAGTTGTGATCAAAAAGAAAACCTTGACACAATAAGGCAGGAAATAATCCAAGAAAATTGTTTTAGAGTAATAGAACATGAGGGCAAAGGAGAAATAGAAAAAAAAATTCATCAATCACCACCTCAAAGAAATCCTCTGCAGAAAACACACAAGAATATTATTGCCCAAAGAGAAAATTTTGCAAGTAACAAGAAAAAAAGCCAATTCAAATATGCTGGAGCTGCAATTAGAATTGTACAAGACTTAGCAGCCACAGTGAAAAACCACAGGTCCTAAAATCATATCTAGTGGCAATCAAAGGAACTAGACCTGTGGCCAAAAATATCATATCCAGCAAAATTATCTATGATATTGAAGAAGAACAAAGTGGATATTCAATGAACTTGCAGATTTTCAGGACTTTCTATCAACCAAACCTGAGCTTAACAGAAAATTTAACATATAAGAGCCAATATCAAAGATCATTTTTAAGGAACTCAACATGGACAAATTGTTTATGTTCCTTTTTACATGGAAAATGTATACTATATCTTTAAAATTTATATCAACAGTAGAATAGCTCAAATGAAAGACTGGCAGAATCAAAAGGGTGCAAGAGGACTCTTAGTTCTGAAAGCCTACTCACATTATGAATGGGTTCAATAGACAACTATAATATCTATATATTCTATATATACCATGAAGGGTATAGTACCCTCCAAAATCAATAAAGAAATAAGGGAGGAGGGATGGGAAAGCAAAGATGAGAGAAGAAGACAAGAGAGGGATCCTTAGAGAGATTAAGTAATAAAGCAAATTATGGAGCAGAATTTAATTAAAAACTCAGCAGAGATAGGAAAGACATGTGTATATATGTGGGGGTGTTGTGTGTATTTATGTATGTGTATTTATCTACATATGTATACATAAATATATCTTTTCCTAACTATACCTTGCTTGGGGGTGGTAGTGGGAATGAAAGGGGAGGGAAAGAATACAATAAATAAGGTGCACAGCAGAAAACCAAAGAACAATTTACAAGGAGATTAAGGGAAAAAAATGGATATTCATGAATATAGTTTCCTCTACTAACACACACACACACACACACACACACACACACACACATATGCTTTCTTAATCTAGTAATTTGTTTTTATATATTTTGAATTCTCCATGATGATATTCTGGGCACATAAAAATGTTCTTTTTTGTTTCATTTTGTTTTGTATTCCTTTTCATTTTTTCTTTTTTTTTTTCAAATAAAATAAATTTAACAAAAAAAAAAGAAAATTCTCAAAAAAATTAAATTTAAATAGAAAATAAGAGGAAAATTAAATAGAAAAAGGAAAAAGGAAAAAAGTTATCAACTGCACAGCTGAATATATAAGAGAATTCAAAATATGTAACAATGAATTTCCATTTCAAGAAAATATATATAATAATAAAACACATTGTATTCAGAACTATCCATTTTTTTCTTTACTTTCTTGTAGGTTTTCTTTTTTTTCTCTTTTAAAAATTTTTTTATTTAATCTTTTCCCCACCTTTTTCCCCCTGAAGCAGGTTACAGTTAAGCATGGATACATTTATGTTTATTTATACATATATATATGTGTGTGTGTGTGTGTAATATGTATGTATGTACACAAAAATATGTGTATGTATACACATACATATGTATAAACACTCACACATATATTTGCATGTTTGTTTCCTAGCTTGCCTCTCTATTATTTAATTTCCCCCTCCCTCCACTTTTACCCTCCCTTTGCTTCCCTTTCCCATTAATATTCATATTCTATTCCACTTCCTTTAATTTACACATCCTTCTGTACCCCCACTTTATCCTTTTCCCTCCACCTCTTATTTCCTTATAGATTTTGGGGGGGCACTATACCCATCTTGATGTGTGTGTGTGTGTGTGTGTGTGTGTATGTGTATGTATGTGTGAATGGTATACAGACTCAACAACCACATACCTCAAATTTAGTAAATGAGCTGTGACTATCTGATCAGGAGACATTCTCTAGGACAGCGGCCTAAATTTTAAGACTTAAACAAAAGTAGATTATTGTGACTGATTCTCACTACAGCAGAAGAGTTATCAGAAAGAAGGAAGTTCTGAAACTTGTTTTTACCTGAACTTTAAATTCATGGGAGAAGCAGTATTTGGGGAATCTAGAAAGACTAGTAGGAATTGTCTTAAACATGTATGAAAATAACAATAAAATACAATCTCTTTGAGGACAAGGAATATCTTTTTATCCCAACACCTGGCACATTTATTATTTTAAATCCTATTCCTGCTTCTATCAGTTCAAGAAAATTTCAATTGAAAAAATGTTTGGTTATTTCAATTGTGCCTGATTCTTTGTGATCCCATTCCAGAATTTCTTGGCAAAAATGCTGGAGTGACTTACCATTTCCTCCTCCAGTTCATTTTTCAGATGAAAAAACTGAGGCAAAAAGGGTTAAATAGCTTGCAGATTCACATAGCTAGGAAGTATCCGAGATCAGATTTAAACTCAGGAAGATATTCATCTTCTGACACCTAATTGCATATTACACACACATACATATATGTGATGACCGCGTATTTTAAAATCAGCCAGAGTTAGGAATTCAGGTTAAGGGAAAATCTTCGATCTTTATTCTTTGTGGAGGTGAAGGGGGATCACGATAGCAATGTGAGCAGCCACAACAGGAACCCGCCAGCCGTCTCTCTCCACCTCTCTTCCTGCCCCTCTGCCTCCACCCACCAAAATCGTCCCTAAGTTATTTCCTATACAACACATCAGGACTTACACAAAAAGTGGGTGGGAGCCATTCTTTCTCCAAGCATATATATTAATAGAGTATGGTCCAATTACCATTTAGCCCCACGTGCTTGGGACCTCAGTGCATCAACTCGAGCTTCAGCCCATTACACATATATACATGCAAATATACACACATACATACACAAATATGTACATATACATATATATATACACATACATATACACACTTTTTATTCAGTGAGTTATCTGCAAAAATTCCACTCAAGTATAACCTGCAGCAAATTATTTTGTTATACATTTTTCATTAATATTATTCTTAGTTTCGTTGGATATAATATTATCAGCCACAACCCTAATTCTTTTGATTGTCAATATATACTATTCCAGGACCTGCAGTCTTTTATTGTAGCACTAATAGGCCTCCAGCATATTTGAATTGTTTTGGCAGCAATGGTGGTAGTGGTGGGGGTGGCTTATAAATTTTTTTCTTTGATCTAAGGTTTTCAAAATTTAGCAATGATGTTCCTATATGTTTTGCTTATAACATCTCTTTTAGGTGGTGATCGGTAGATTTTTCCCTATTTTTACTTTCTCCCCTTATTCCATCACTTCAGAACAATTTTCTTTGCCTAGTTCTTGTATTATTATATCAAAGTTCTTTTTTTAGTCATAACTTTCAGGTAGTCCAATCATTCATGTTTTCCCTTCTTGATCTGTTCTCTAGATCTGTTATTTTTCTTATGAGATGTCTCACATTATCTTCCTTTTTTTTCATTCTTTATATGTTGTTTTGTTATTTCTTAATCTCTTACAACTTCCTCATTTTCCCTTGACCAATTCTAATTTTCAAAGAGTAATTTTCTTCCTTAAGACTTTGGATCTCCTTTTCTAGTTGGTTGACTTTTTTTTCATAATCTTTTTGTTTTTCTTGACTTGTTCTTTTTTTTTTTAAGTTTTTCCTCAATCTTTCTCAATTGATTTTTAAAGTCTTTTTTGAGTTCTATAAATTCTTTTTGGGCAGATAACCATTTAACATTACTCTTTGGCATAGCAGAGAAGAAAAGGATTTATGACCAAAGATAGTATTACAGCATATAAAATATATAGTTGTGATTATATTAAATTATATTAATTTAAGAAGGTTTTTTTGCACAAACAAAACCAATATAGGTAAGATCAAAAGAGCTGCAGAAAACTGGAGAAAAATTTTTATAGCAAGTCTCACTGATAAAGGTCTCATTTCTCAACTATATAGAGAACCGAGTCAAATGATAAAAATAGATAATAGATAATATTATAGACAAATTTTGGTCAATAGGTAAATCGTCAAAAGATATGAACAGGCAGTTTGCAGACAAAAACCCAAAGTTATCTATAATCATATGAAAAAATGCTCTAAATTGCTATAGATTAGAGAGATGAATTTAAAACAATTTTGAGTACTACCTTACAACTATCAACTTGGTAATATGACAAAAAGGAAAATAAAAAATATTGAAGAATATGTGAGGGGGAATTGGGACCCTAAAGGCACTGTTTGGTGAAGCTGTAAACTGATCCAACCATTCTGGAGAACAATTTGGAACTTTGTCCAAAGAACTAAAAAACTGAGCATACCCTTACTACTATTACCCATACTACTATAGGAAGAAGAAAGAGGAAGGGAAAGTAGAGAAACATTTTCATTTTACATAGTTTCACACAAAGATATGAGTTCAAAGACATCACCAATTGCTGAAATGGTCCTATATCAGAAATGGATATAGGTTTTTTTAAATAAGTGTGTGGATATTTTTGTCTACCACATAGCTGCATAGGATCTTTCCATGTTACCTGCAGCTGAATATTCTCATATAGATCATCTTCCTCTTTTAGAATGTGAGCTTTTTAAAAACAGAGATAATCTTATTTTTCTATTTTTATCCCCAGGGCTTACCACAGAGCTTTCCACATAATGACTGCTAAATAAATGGGTTTTTTTTCCATTCATTATTCATTGTTACTTGTCTATGTATGAAGTTTCCCCCTCTGATTGTAAGAAGTTAGTAGATACTCAGAATATAATTCATGAATGTTTCATGAATTACTGAAACTATATTGAAATCACATTACCTATAAGGATACCTAACTCATACTTTCTTAGGCTGATTTTTCATTCTGTGTGATCCTTGCCTATGCCTTTCCAGCTCTCATTAATTAGAATGAGAACTCTTTCAGGATCCATTTCATTCCTGAGGGAATAATGACATTTTGTTGCCAGAAAATAAGCAAATACTCTGAATGATGGTTCATGGGTCTTACTGACTCATAATGTATTTTTTGGTTACAAAATACTAAATTTTTGTTATCCTACTTTAATTCCTTGGAACTAGATTGCCTATCAATTTGGGAAACTGATACTACAACAGAAGGTTATGATTCTGGACTAGAACAAATTGTTTCTATTCTCTAGCTCTATTCCCTCCTCCCACACACAACTCGGCTACCATACTCAGGCCATATTGATATTGATTTGGGATTAAAGTCAATTCTGTGATTATAAAAGTACAGGAATAGGCTTGAAAGAGGAGTCTAAGATATTTTTGAGGAATCAGATCTTGCTTATTGGGATGTCAAAGTAAACTGAAGCTGTCTAGCTTGAGAAATATAATCAACCATGGACAAAACCCATGGCAAAGGACAGAATGACAATTGTACAAAGGCAGCCTGTTCACCCTCAAAAACTATGAATATTCTGTTTAGAAATAAGCAGAGGTAGAAAAATGTCTAAATATCTATTTCTGCTTCCTACACTTCACCCACTACAAACATTGACATCATACCAGGCTCCTACTGAGCCAATGCTCTTTCTAAGATTTAAGAGGACTCTGTGACTCTCCAGCCACCTACAGGGAAAAGTTTAAAATAGCATCTTTTTGGCTAGAGTGAGTTATACTCCTTATTCTACTTGCACAAAGAAAAAAGGCAATATTAACTCATACTCATATTAGTTTTGAAGGTTTACAAAGCATTTTCACTAGCAACCCTGAAAGGAAAATAGTGAAAGTATTTTGGGGGTAGAGGTCTGAATGTGTGGTTTCATCATTGTAGAGAAATCTGGTAAAGAAACTGTTTCTACCTACATAGATGTACAATTATTCTGCAACTATTTATCTTTGAATAGAGCATGGTCCGCAGAAAGATTAGGGACTTGCCCTAGAGTCAGCATCAGTATGTATCAGTGGACTTTAACCTAAGTCATCCTGAGGGTGAGGCTTATCTATCTACATTATATTGTACCATTTTACAGACTTTTCCTCAAGTTATGATGTCAAACTTCTGAAGTTAAATTTCCCCAATAAATCTGCCTATGACCCATGACATCTTTGCAGAATAGCTTTTGGGTTAGCCTATCACAGCACTCTGCCTTGTGGTGTCTTTCTCTTTTTTATAGCTAACTCTTTTTAGGGTACTAAACTCTATGGATTTACCCTGCCAGTCAATGGTGTACTCATGGAGTATATTTCAGTTCTCCTGGACTAATTGTAAGTTCCACTAGGAAGCTTGTCTTTTTCCATTGTTAATTGTTAAAATCCCTTTCTATACGTCTCTTAAATCTATTTTTATTTGCCATTCCTGGTGTCTATTTTACCTCTTCATTTCTTCTGTAATCTCTTCTCATAAATCCTACCCTTTACCCAAAAGAAAGGCCATTGTGAATTCATCATATGACTGAACCCAATATTTGGTGCCAATTGCTTTCTTCAATCTCATCAATAATTATACAAAAATCAATATACTATACAAATCCTTTGATCTAGCAGTGCCACTACTGGGTCTGTATCCCAAAGAGATCATAAAAAAGGAAAAAGGACCCACATATGCAAGAATGTTTGAAGCAACTCTTTTTGTGTTGGCAAGGATTGGAAACTGAGCAGATGCCCATCAGTTAGAAATGACATGGAATATTACTGTTGTATCAGAAATGATAAACAGGTTAATTTAGAAAAGCCTGGAAAGACTTACCTGAACTGATGCAGAATGAAGTGAGCAGAACCAATAGAACATTGTACACAGCAACAACACAATTTTCAACGATTCAAGAAAATTCTAATAGACTTAGGATGGAAAATGCTAATCACATCCAGAGAAAACCATGGAGATTAAATGTAGACAGAAATATAGTATTTTCACCTTTTTTTTTAATCTTAAATTTTCCATTTCTTCTATCTATAAGATCTTACTGAAACCTGACATTTTACTGATGATACAGCCTTTGTGATTACTCTTTCCAGTGTTGGCTGTACCTTCATTCATTCTCCTTGATCCCCAGTTGAGGAAGGAGGTTTAGAATATTCCTGGCTCCTATTTCCACTTTTCTATCTTCCAATATCACCTCTTAGTATTTGCTCCTCCTTTGGGATCTATGCAATTCATCTCTACTATTCAATCAAAATCCTAATAAGCATCTACAAATCTCCAAATTACTTCTGTTCCTTCCTTAATTAGTTCAATACATGGTTCACAATTTTCAACTCCTCCTCAACTCCTACCCTCATATTAGTGGACTTCAAAATATGTATTGAGTCTCTCTTAAAAACCCTAATCTTTCAATTTCTCAGCCTACTCCCTTCCCATGATCTACTCCTCCAATCCATCTCAGATGTACACAAAGATGATCATACCTCTAAACTTACCATCACTCACAAATGCACTACCTATAATAATTTAATTCCAGAATCTCTTTATTTCACCATAATGTATAGGATTTCCAACTCCCCCTCTCTCTTCTTTTTACCCAATCCTACACAGCCTGACCTCTAGTTGTCTCATAGGTCATCTTCTCTGCCCTAGCCATAACTTCCTCTTTTCCCCATCTTTTTTGAAAAATTTTATCTATTTTTAACATTTTAAACAACATTTTCAGTTCCAAATACTCTCCCACTCTCCACTTCCTTGCCCACATGCTAAGCAATCAAGCAATATGATCTCAGTTATGCATGTGATGTCATGCAAAACATATTTCCATATAAGCCACTGTAGAGGGCCAGAACTCTGGACAAGTATACTTGAAACAAGGATACTTACAACAAGGTGTTAACTCGGTGGAATAGATGAGATGATGGTTCTCTAGTATACTTAAATACTTAGTACTTAGTGTGGTGATGTAATGGTTCTCTAGTTCACACATACATAGTGTGCTGTAATGATGTAATCATACCAAGGTATTTAAAGGCTGAGAGGACTAGAAATGAGAAATTCATTTTTTGACCATCCTCCTGGTGGTTCCCCTACTCCTGCACTCCTCCACTAAGATCAAGGCTGGTCCTCAGATGCTTCAAAAAGGTAGCCTGGACATTAAAAGCCATACTATAAAACAAATAAATAAAAGCAAGAAAAATAAAGAAAGTGAAAAAGTATGATTCAGTCAGTACTTGGATTTCATCAGTTCTCCTTCTGGAAGTGGATAATTCCATTGAAATTATCTTGGATCACTGAATTGATTAAAATAGCTAAGTCTTTTACAATTGATAATTGTTATAAATAATATTGCTGTTACTATGAACAATGAATGTTCTCTGGGTTCTGCTCACTTCACTTAATATCAGTTCATATAGTTTTATCATAAAAGGAATTGGATAGTACTCTTTACCTATTTTTTCAGAAAGTTCATATGATATTGGAATTCATTATTTATTAAAAGTTTTGTAATATTCACCGATGAATCCATCTTGGTCCTAGGGACTTTTTCTTAGTAAGCTCATTAATGGTTTGTTTAATTTATTTGTCTAAGACAGATTGATTTAAGTGGTCCATTTCTTCTTTTCTTGATCTGGGTAACTTATATTTTTTGTAAATATCTATACATTTCCCTGACATTGTTAGTTTTACCAGCATGTAAATGGGCAAAATAATTCCAATTGCTTTTATTTGATCTTCACTGATGGTGCACTCATAATTTTCATTTTTGAAAATAATAATGATTTTTCTTTCTTTTTAAAACCAAATTAACCAATTTTAACATATTTTATTTTTTTCACCCAGTTTTATTTGTTAATTCATTTTTAACTTTGAATTTTATTAGTATTTCATTTTATTTTCAGGATTTTTATTTTTCATTTAACTGGGAATTCTTAATTTTTTTTTTAGTTGAATGCCCAATTCATTGATCTGGTCATTCTCTCTTTTATCAATGAACACATTTAGAGATATAAAATTTCCCTTAAGCATTGCTTTGGCTGCATTCCACATGTTGGCATATTTTCTCATTGTTCTGATTATCTCTAATGAAATGGATTATTTTTAGCAATTGTTCTTTGATCCACTTATTCTTTGGGTTAGATTATTTTGTGTCCAACTAATTTTCACTCTGTGCTCCCAAGCCTCTTATTTGAATGTAATTTTTATTTCATTATTGCCCCCCAAAAAGGTGCATTTCATATTTCCACTGCTAACTGTTGGCTTTTTTTTTTTAATTTTAGCTAAAGCATAATAGATTCTGCTCCAAAGTTTTATTTTAACTCTGTATGTTTTTCTCTTTCAAATGTATTTCTTGTAAATGATATATTGTTCTATTTTGGTTTCTAATCCATTTTGCTATCCACTTCTGTTAAATGGATGAGTTCATTCTATTCACATTTATAGTTATTATTGTTAATATTGTACTTCCCTTTATGGGACAGATAGGTGGCATAGTGGATAAAGTGCTGGACCTGGAGCTACGAAGACTCATTTCCTTAAATTCAAATCTAGTCTCAGACACTCACTAGCTATGTGACCCTGAGCAAGTCAGTTACCACTGTTTGCCTCAGTTTCTTCATCTGTAAAATGAGTTGGAGAAGGAAGTATCTTTGGCAAGAAAAACTCACATTTTCTTATCCTCTTCCCTTTCTACTTTCCTAGTAGGAATACTAGATTTCTACATTCAACTGTGTGTGTATGGGTATATGTATGTTTGTGTATGTGTAACATATAATTTCCTTCTTTGAACCAGTTCAGATGAAAGTGAGGTTTAAGCATTGTCTACTCCCCTTCTCCCACCTCTGAAGTGAAAAAGCTCTTCTTTGTGCACCTATTTTATGTGAGATAATTTCTCCAATTCTTTTCTTTTTCCTCTTCTCCCCTGTGCCTCCCTCTTTCTTATCCATCCATTTGACATTTTGGAAATCATTTCAACATAAACCCATGCCCTCTGTTGACTTCTTCTAATTGTCCTAATAATGGTAAAAATTTAGAAGGTACATATATTCATCTTCCCATATAGAAATATAAACAATTGAATCTTATTGAGTCTCTTATGATTTCTCTTTCATGTTTACTTTTTTTTGCTTTTCAGACATGTATTTCAATATGAGATTTTCTGTTCAGCTCTAGTTTTTTCATTAGGGATACTTGGAAGTCCTCTCTTTCATTAATTATTTATTTTCCCTCTGAAGGATTATACTAATTTTTGCCAGGTAAGTTGTTATTTGTTATAATTCTAACTCCTTTGTCTTTCAAAATTTCATATCCTAAGCCACAAATTTAAAGACATATCTACTTCAAATGTTCACATGGAGTATTTGAGTCCTCCATTCTTGTATTGATCTTATCAGCCAGTCAAACACACTGCACTTTGACCCCAACAATGTAATGTCACTTTGTTGCTCTTTGAACAATTATTACAAGCTTCCAGGCCATATTCTGTTTCATTAATATGGAAATGGTCAAATTTTGTGTGATTCTGACTCTAGTTTCACAACATTTGAATGATTTCTTTCTTGTTGCTCGTAGTTCTTGATCTGGGAGTTTTCATTTGAGGATCATTTCTGGAAGATGGATTCTTCTAATTTCTTTTTATCCTCTTATTCCAAGATATCAGGGCAATTTGCTTTGGAATTTCTTAGGATATGTTTTCTAGGTCTTCTATTATGGCTTAAAGGTAGTCCAATAATTCCTAAATTATATTTTCCAGGTCAGTAATTTTTTTAATGAGATATCTACATTTTCTTCTATTTTTTTCATTCTTTCAATTTTTTTAAATTGGAGTGGTAGGGATATCACATGAAGTCATTAATTTCTACTTGTTCAATTCTAATTTTTAAGGAATTATTTTCTTCATTTGACCATTTTTTCCATTTGACCAATTCTGCTTTTTAAGTAATTGTTATTCATCAGTCAAGTTTTCTACCTTTTTTTTTTTTTTTTAATCATTTGTTCAGTTCTGGTTTTTAAGAATTGCTTTTCTTCAATGAGATTTTGTACCTCTTTTACTATTTGACCAATTCTGTCTTTAACATTTTTACTTTCCTCAGTGTTTGTTTTTGCTCCTCTTTTAGAATTATCTTTTCGTAATTTTGTTGTATTACTCTCATTCCTTTTTCCAGTTTTTTTCTATTGGTCTTATTCTTTTTTCTCAGATGAGATCAAGAATACTATGGCTGTTGCTGCTGCTCCCACTGCTATCAGTACTGTTGTTATTTTAGTCAACATTATCACTATACTGATGATTTCTGGAAAAAAAATAAGTTGACTTGATTTATGCAGTAAAAATCATAACACCAAATTTTTCCACCTATTGTCTAAATATTTATACTTCCCTTCTTACTTTATTCATGTGAAAATCATACCTCCTAGAAGTTTCATTGATATTCCTGGATTGTGGAAAACTCTTAACATCTGAAACAAAGGCTTATGAAGTGATGGTTACCTGGTTCTCTCTCTTTGGTAGCTGGTAAAAAAACTCTGAGATATTCCAACCAAAGAGTCAAAAAATGTGCACCAAGAAGAGTGATTTTTTAAAAGTTTCTTATGAGAAATGTTTCTTCAGGAAAAAAAATTCTCCCTTGCCTCTACTATCTAATTTCCCCGCTCTAATGCTAATTCCTATCCAAAATTCACAAGCAGAATGGGAAAAAAAAAACAAACAGAAAAATCCTTCTCCCAATACCTTTTGACTTCATTGTCTTCATTATCTCATCCCCAAATCCCATTTTTTAAATTTACTCTTTCTCATTAAAGAGCCTCTGCAAGTCTAAAAGTATAGTCAAATCAATAATATACAAGTATAATAAAAACATTGTTGTTGAATAGCGTCTATCATTCTCTCCACTGACTCCATTTGCCATATTTATAAATGGTAGCATGCTGGTAAATGTTTAATAACTGACTCAGAAAATGCATGGCACATTTTAAAGTTTAATATGTATTACTATTTTCTACAAATGTCACTTTTAAAAATCTAGACAAGCAACAAAACAAAAAATCTATTTCTGATTTGTACTATTTGCCAATTTCAAAGCTGTAAATGCTCATCCAATTTTCTGAGTCAGTAGGAGTTGGTTCCAATATATCACTGGATAAGTTTTTAGACCAAAACACATTTTTCTAATCATTATTTCCTTTATATATTGTCTACTTTATTAAAGAATGTAAATTCCTAAAACAACAAAGAATATCTTTGCTTTTAACTCTGTACATTAGCACTTAGCATAGCTTTTGTACCTAGTATGTATAATGAATGTTTTTCATTCATTCACCTGCCTTTAGTTCTCCCTAAACCTTCTACTCCCTAAAATTCAAAGACAGTCATTATTAAAGAATCATTTAAACTATGAGTTTTTAGTCTGGGTTTTTTTTACTATTAAAACTATTTTAAAATAATTGGTTTCCTTTGTAACCTCATATACCTTATTATATGCATGGTCTGAAGAGGCCATAGGCTTTTGTAGATTACCAAAACTATTTATAACACAAAAAAAGGTCAAGAATTATCTATTTCATTGTCTAAATGTCTGAATTCAAAGAAATAATTAATTTTCTCATTAGCCTTTGGAATAATCATTGATTTTGTTTGTTTACTTATAATTGCTAATTAACACAATTTAATCCTAAACACAAGTATACTTCACATACACCACTGTTAGGATTCTTACAAGGTGCTAAGTAAGTGGAATTGAGGAGACAGTGGTTAAATCTAGTTTAGCACTGATTTAATCCTACAACAAATAATGGTTTCCTAGTGATATAATGATATATTCAGTGTGGAACATATAAGGAAGAGCTTTCAGGGCCAGAAAAGGACAAGCCCATTAGAAGCTTTCTGAGGCTGAGATAGATTCATTCCATTGTCCACCTTTGTTGCACAAACCTTTGGAAGTTGAGGAGATTCAGAAGCCAGAGAAGGTAGTTGGGAAGAATTAAGGAAGACAAGAGAACTGGTGGCAGGCTGTCCTGTGGAAAACACTGAAACCAAGATCCAGAGGCCTCTAAGAAAACTAACTGAACCCCAAGTGAAGGAGATAAGACTTTGAAGGAGGATTTGGACTTTAACTCCTGGCTGCATTTGGGGTGATTACACTGAACTGAAACAAAGGCTGCTCCCAGAAGCCCCCCAAAAAACTTGCTCCCAGAGAACTTTACAATTTAGAGAAGAATATTACACACTACTTTTTTAAAAACTTGACTTCTGAGTCATGTGGATGTAAACTGTGTCCCCTTTGGGGATAATTCCTGACTCTCAAACCTTAGGAGGGGCACATCTTTCCCAGACAAATTTCATTCAATTGGAAATCTCTGCCTGGGGCATAGTCAACATCTTCTATTGAGTGGCTCAAACTGCTACCCAGCCCTCAGGCCAAGACTCACCCAATTTAACTAAGGGTTTGTTAACTCACCCTCACAAAATCATTCTAATAGGATTCTTTGCAAGCTGTCTTCTTAGTGCAAATAAATTCCCTTTTGCCACAGACTTCAGGTTTGTGAATTCTTTTGCAAAAAATCTGCAACATCAACCAGATGGGATCTCTTACTCTCAATTCTTGCACCTCATCATTTGGTGATCCTATATGGGGATCCCCAAGAGTCTGGCTGAGGTAAGCTTTTTTGGTTGGTTGTCTATTCTATATCCAGGACACTCCAGGAAAATTTGGATTGTTGGAAGCTCAAAACTCAGCAGAATTCTCTGTCTCTGCATGCTCAGATGGAAATTCCTGAATTCTGACAAAAAGTTCCCTTAATCAGAGATCGTTTTGTCATCTCTCTCTCCCTAAGCGCTATAGAATTGGGGAAATCTAAGGCTTGTGGCAAAATGTGACAATCCACCTCTGTCCCTAAGGATTCTCCCTTAGGATGTCTCTTAAAAAAGAGAGACAAATTCAGTTTGAAAGATCTCAAAGGAAGTCATTTACTTTTGTAATGCTGCCTGGTCTCAATATATCTTGGAGAAACAGGAAAAATGGCCATTAATAGCTCAATAAACTACAGCACTATCCAGAAGGTTAATTTATTTTGCCTAAGGCAAGACTAGTGGACTGAAGTTCCCCATGTCTAAGTCTTTATGGCCTTGTCTCAAGATCCTAAATTGAGACAACACTGTAGAATGCTTCTGGTAAGATTTACTACAGGGGAACTGAAGGTAGATAATGACCTAAATGACCCCCTCCTTTTCACTTCTTTAGGGGTACAAGACCCTTCTCCTGTTCCCCAATGCAGTCCTTATCAGAAGGCTTGCAAATCCCTTCCAAAACCACTCCCTTATCAAAGACAGGCCTTTGGTCTCCTCATACAAGGAGTGGAAATCCCCCCCTTTCTCCTCAGGAGCCTGATTCAGCCACATCTTCTACTCAGGAGTAGATCCAGCCACCCCTTTTAACCTCTGCCCCCTGAGAGAAATAATAGATTCTTAGGTAAGGACACTAGTACAAATGCCTTTCTCAATGTCAAATCTTTCCCAAATTAAGGAAATTAAGGAAAGACTGGGTTGGTGCTCTAAGGACCTCACAAAGTATATTGAGGGGTTTAAAGCCATTGTCCTCCAATCTGATCCTTCATGGGGAGATGTTAATATCATTATCTCCTCCTTTTGTACTATAGAGGAGAAAAAGAGAATCTGGATCTTGCCCAAAAATTTGGGGATGACATGGCTGCATTCTCCTTTTCTGGTAGATATCCCTTAAGGGCTGTTGCTGTGCCTGTCTCAGACCCCAGGTGGAACTACCAGGAGTGGGGTAATGATAGAGAAAAAGAGGATCACCTCTTAACCTGCCTCACTGAAGGCATGAAGAGGGGAATTAAGAAGCAGGTTAATTATGACAGACTTAAGTAAATCATCTAAGTAGCTGAGGAAAATCCTGCCCTCTTTCAAGGCTACCTTATAGAGGCTCTAAGAAAATACATTTGATGTGGGAAAGACTCCTTTCTTTGTGACTCCCACCCCCCCTTAGTTAATGTAATTATCCTTTAACTCACAAATCCTGGTCCCTTTGTATTCTAATAGAAGATCCTGGGCCTGTCCCAGCCCTACCCGATCTGAGCCAACTTTGGGGCTAGACCCAAAAGCCCCTCAAGCTAAATCTCCCATTATAAAAGGGATAAGCTGGGACACCCTTTTGGCAGAGGTCCCAACCATGCTAGCCATGTGAGGACCTTCTGTCCATTGGACCCTCTATCCAGTGCCCTTCTTACCTCTACCTTCACCTATACTTTAACCTTGCTTTGAAATCCAGTAATAAACCTCTTTTATCAATCTAGCTTTCGGGCCAATAAATGCCTTTATTGAGGACTTACGCTGCTACTAGACCTCATTTACCACCATATCCTTGTGTCGAATCCAGGGGGGTTGCAGGGCAGCTCTGTCTGACTCCCTGTACCCCAAACCTCCACTAGACCTCAACTAAACCCTAATTTAATTTAGGTACCCCATATCTAGACCTCAACACATTAATCTGGACCCCACTTCTCCAGAGGGGACCACTTTCCTAAGCATGCATTTTATTAACCAATCTGCCCCAATTATACAGAGGAAGCTGCAGAGTTAGCCTTGGGCCCCCAAATTCCCCAAGCCCAGCTGTTAGCAACAGCTTTAGGAGTTTTTAACAACAGGGACAGAGCTGCAGCAGAGGAGGAAGACTGAAGGGTCAGAACAAGAAATAAAAAACAGGCCCACATCTTGGCTGCTGCTATTTTCAGGAGACACAGGTGTTCATGCTTCCGGTGTAATGGACAGGGCCACTGGGCATGCAACTGTCCTTGGAAACCTCTCCCTCTCCCTCTCCCTCCATCCACCCTTACCCTGAATGCAGCAAGGAGGGGCGCTGGAAAAGGGATTGCCCAGAGAAGAATAGAACCACCATCTCAAGCCTCGCCCTCTGGTTTCCTTAGGACCAGGAGTGGGGTCTGGGATTTGGACAGGCCCCTCTTTATTCCATCATAACCACTGAATAAGGGTTACTTTGGATATGGCATGTAAGGCCACTGAATTTCTTTTTGATACAGGGCCTCTCTTTCAGTTTTGCTCTGACCCTGTGGTCCCACTTGACCCTCCCCCACCCCAATAGGATAATGGATTGAAGGGAAACTTAAGAACTATTTCAAGACTTTTCCTTTGTCTTGCCAGTTTGGTGACCTCTTGTTTAAAGACTTTTTTTTTTTTAAGTATTCCCTCCTGTCCTGCTCTCTTATTAGGGAAGGACTTAATGGTGAAATTGGGGACCCAATTTTCTCTTCTCAGACCTCCAGATGGTTTTTTTGTGCTGCTCTCAAAGCCTTCCCATATTCCCTCTGAAATCTGGGAGAAAATAGATTCTTCTGTCTGGGATCAAGGGATTCCCGGGAGGGTGACACATGCTACTCCAACCTTAGTTAAGTTGTGGGACCCCATTAAACATCAATACCCAATAAAGCCAGAGACTAGGGAGGAGTTACAACCTTTGAATGAGAAATTTCTTAAGTATGAACTTCTGGTTCCCCTTGAGTATCCCTGCAACACTCCAGTTCTTTCTGTTAGAAAACCGAATGAGAAGTTTCACATGGTGTAGGACCTCAGGGCAATTAATGAAGCAGTCATTCCAGTTCACCCCATTGTGCCTAAAGATTCTTACTCAGATCCCAGGAAACACAGCATAGTTAGACCTTAGACTTAAAGATGCTTTCTTTTGTATACCTTTGCATAAAGACTCACAATGTCTCTTTGCTTTTGAATGGGTAAAGCCAGGGGTACATTCCCACCAACAAACTTGGACAGTTCTGCCCCAAGGCTTCCAAGATAGCCCACACATATTTGGACAGGCACTGGCTAAAGATTTAAGGGAATTGGAACTGCTCAACAGCAGTCTCATCCAGTATGTGGATATTTTAATCTGCAGTCCCAACAGAGAGGAGTCCCTAAATGCAGCCATGAAAACCCTAAATTTTATAGCCTCGATGAGCTAGAAGGTCTCCTTAACCATTGCCTGCCAGTCTGTCAACTATTTGAACCACTTCTCACTTTCTAACAGAGGAAAGGAAACAGACCATTTTAGGTCTTCTAGGCCTTGTCTCAAAGAAACAGCAATGCACTTTCCAGGGCATGGCTGGTTTCTGTAAGAATTTGGATTCCTAATTTTGGGATTATTGCCAAGCCTCTCTATGATTCTATTCAAGGCTCTGATAATCTTCCCCTTGAATGGGGGGACCTGATCAAGCCAAGGGACATGGATTTGCAGTTAAAGCTGCTGCTTATTCACCCCTGACTGTGAAATTGTCTGCTCTTCTTTCTCTCACTATAATCTCCCTCCTAATTTTTACCCGATAAATTTCTTTAATCCTTTCCAGTTTTTGATTCATTTAGCCCTCATAAACCCCTTAGTTTTCTTAGGGCCGGGGGTTTCAATGTTTCCCAAACTCACCTTCTCATCTTTGGGTAGCCAAATACCTATACCATTTGGGCCCCTTCCCAAATGAACTCCATTATCCCCCCACTTTAATTGCCTGAGATTTGCCCTCCAGGCCAAACTTCTCTTTCCCTTAGCCTGAAGATATAACCCACTCTCCTGGCCTACTTTTCCCTCTTTTAGTTCACATTCCCTCCCTCCTAACCTCCCAAAAATAAACTTATACCCTTTCCCCAAAAGAGTCCAAAAAAACCCATCCCAACCCAAATTTAACTTGAGGGAAAATGTTAAAGTTTTGGGGAAATTTAGCCCTCCAAAATTCCCTTCTGGTTACCCACAAAAATAGTTTCCAAAAACACAGAAAATTTGAATTAAAAAATTAGAATTTTAAGTTCAAGTAAAAATTCAAAAGGCTAACTTGACCTTCCAATGGACCCCCATTGGACTCCATGTTTACTTTTAAAATAGGAGGCAGGCTTAAAAAAAATTTTGAAAAAAAAATTTATTTATTTATTTTTTCTTTGGATTATTATAATTTCTTTTTCCCAATCTCAATATTTATATTTTCTTTAAAAAGAATTTTTTTAACCATATGAAAAAAGCCCCAATATTTTTACCATTAATTTAACCCCCAAATTATCCAATTAGGACAAAAACTTAAAACTGATACAAGGGTTTTTAAAACAACTTTCCATTAATTTTTTTAAATAATATAATTTTTTTACTTTCCCTTTATTTAAACTATCCCCATTTAAATTAATTATAAAATATTACAAAAACCCAAAAAACCCCCAGAAAATTTATACCTCTTTTTCCCATTATTATTTTTGTTTCCCTTTTTGGTTAAATTAAAAAGTTTAAAAAATTTATTGGAATTAAAATTAGGATTTAATTTTTTATGCTTTTTTTAAAAACTTTGGAATGGTTAAACCCATTTAAACCCTTGGTTTTCCAAGGTAGTTCTATTTTTAAATAAAAAATTTTGGGAAAAAAAATTAATTTTATAAAATTTTTAATTAACCAAAAAAATTTCCTGAAAAAAAAATTTAAAAACAAAATTTTATATTTTCCCTAACCCTCTACAGGACGGACATTTGGAAGGAAAAAAAATTCAATTTGGAAAAAGTTTTTAAAAGGCCCCCATTTTATCAGATTAAAACAAGTCTTTTAGAATTTCCGTAATCAAAAAATTTAACCCTTTCTTAAAAAAACACCAAAATTTTTTTAAAAATTTATTCCCTTTGTTTTAGGGGGAATTAAATTTATTTAATGTACTGTGTATTCAACAAATAAAAAACCTGCTCTCCAACGCCCAAAATTTAATTAAAATTTAATTAGCATAGGCTTAAAATAACAACCTAGAATCCCAAACATTTTCAAAAAAATTCTTCCAGCTCTGGCTATATTCCGAAGGAAAATATCAAATTTGGGGTCAATTTATACTTTTCCCAAAACCCCACCCAATTATATTTAGCCCTATAGGACTTCCTGCAAGATTTAAAACCTTTTAGAAAAAAAAAAAACCCTTAACCCATTATACTTTTTTAAATAACTTTATTTTGCCATTCTTTCCCCAAAAAAAATCAAAATTTTTTTCCCAAAAGTTAATTTTTTAATAGTAGAAGGTTAAAAACAATCTAACCCTAAATTATCGACACCTTTTGGGAAGTTTTCCAGTTTCCCCCACAACCCATTTTTGAACAAATATTCTTAAAAATACCCTAATCAATCCCACCTATGGGTAGTATTTTAAGGACCCTTTTCGAAGAACTTAAAACGAAAAATAAAATAATCCAATAAAAAACTTGAATTTATATAACTTTTAAAAAACTTTTACCAATAAATTTCCCCTACATGGGTAACATTTTGCTTTCCAAAAACCCCGATCTTTTATACCAACTGAAACCAAAAGCAACCATTTACAAGTTGGGTATTTCCCCTTTTCTCCCAAAAAAACTTAAAAATTTAATAAAATTCCAATTTAAAAAAATTCTCCTAATCAAACAAAGGGACCTAATTTCCAAAAACTTAAAAAATAAAAAATAAACAAAAAATCCCCAAAAACCTGAAAAAGGACTTTCCCATTTCCCAAAACAAACCCCTCAATTACTTTAAACATTTACAAATAATTACTGGGTGAAAAAAACTAGCCGGGAAACCATTAAATTTCAAATTTCCCAAAAAGGACTTTTATTAAATTTAAACCTTCCCTTCTATAAAACCAATAACCAAAACTTAAATTAAAATAAAGCCACCAACCCCAAATAATTTAAAAAACCAAAAAACCAAAATTTTATTTGGGCTTAACCCAAAACCAAATACATATAAAGAAACATCCTATTAAACCCTTTTGAATCACAAAACCCCCAAAACAATAAAAAATAAATTTTTCCAGAAAAACTAACCTTTCCCTGATACCCAAATTAAATTCCCATTTTTATTAAAAAGAAACCCCAACCCCTTCTTTTTTAAAAAAGGGAATTTATTACCCAAAAAACTTTAAAAAGCCCAGGTTTGGGGATATTTTGGGCAAATAAAACCAAAATAAAACTAATTTTTTTAAAACAAAAATAAAATTACCCAATTAACCCAAAACGTGCTAAAAAAATTTTAAAAAATGGGACAAAACCGTTTTTTTGGGGGGGCCCCCCCCTTTTAAAGGGGGCGATTTTGAAATTAATGGCACTTGGGAAAGGCCCAAAAGGGAATAGGCCCTACAAAGGGTAATTTTGGTAAATTTTCCTTTTAAAATTCTAAAAAGAAAAATGGCCTTTCCAATTTTAAATTTTTCCGATTTGGAAAGGAAAAATTTTGCCCCCAAATTTTGTTTTTGGAGGGCAGAAGGAGAAGGAACCCCCATAAAGGGAGGGAGGGAAGGGGCGGGGGGGAGGAAGGAAATTGGTGGTTCGAGGGAAACTGAAAAGGGTTGGCTGGGTTTTTGTTTGGCTTGCCCCGGTCAAAAAGCTAGCCTTTTGAAACTTAAAAAAAGGCCTGCACAAACCAATTTTGGGCTTTTTTTAAAATCACCGATTTTCTTCCCACCTTCCGAATTTTTCCCCCTTTTTTTCTTACACCCAAGAATAAAGGAAACCTGAATAAAATTTTTTCCTTAACAAATTCTGTCTTCGCTGATTTTAAATAAAAATTTTTGGGCCCATAAAATAAGCAAGGGCCGTGACCCCAAACTTGTGGGATTTAGACAAATAAAGAACTAATAAAAACCAAAACAAATTTTTTTTTAAAATGCAAATGTGCAAAGGATTATACGACCCCCTAAGGATCGAGAGCATGGCCACAGGGAAAAATGCCTTTATACCAGACCAGATGCAGATTTTAAGATCCCAACAGGAGACAGGGTCCCTTGGAAGGGCTTCAGAGATGTAAATTTTAGGTTGGGTACATCTGAAACAATGGTATAGAGGTAGAAAACAGGGGGAGAAAAACCCTTTCCCATTCCAAATGCAAAAACAGAGGGTTTTCCATTGGGCCTTCAAATTAGCGGTTCAGGAAAAGGGATGAGGGGCCCCCCCACCCCCCGGAAAACATTGGGGCAGTGGCAGCCAATGGGACCCAAGAGGCCTTAGAGGCCAAAAAAAATCCAATCAGCGAACCAGTGGGGAAAATTCCCAATCAATCAGCCAGGAAGAATTTGGGAGAAAGGGATTAAATTAAAATAAGTTGAAACGGACAACTGGATCTGGAGAGGGAAATTTGTTCCTTCCGCCTATGGATCCCCCGGGACATAGGGTGACCATTTTATCCAGTACCGTAAAAACAGCCATACATACTGTGGGAAACTGAATTAATATTATAGTCACCAATACAGACAAGTTATTACACCCAGAGAAATGTACTAAGGTTACCAAAAAGAACCCTTAATAAGCAGCCGGTGAAGCCCCACTTTTGATTCCAGACCAAAATAGAATATGGGAACCATAACAATAATATGAAAGCAATAAAATGGTTTTCCAGAAGGATTTAGACACTGGTAGAGGAGGTCATAATGCCGTGCCCAGCACTGGCCAAAGATTAAAGAGACCCCAGTCCCAAATGGTAAAGGCCCTGGGGTTAGGCTGCCCTTTGGTGGTTTGAAAACAAGTTTTTATTTTATATTGAAAAAAATCCCCATCAATCTTTGGGGGAAGAGAGTTTTTACAGCCCTTATAAAAAATTTGGTTTTAAGAGGGTGCGGGGGCCGCCAAATTTCCCCTTGTTCCCACCAATGGGAAAAGATACACCCAATAAGCAGGGCCCTAGAAAGATAAAACTGTTATGATATAGTACGGAACAGTTGACTGGCCCCAAATCCCTTCCCAGCCTGGTTTCTATTTTTTGGTGAAAAAAATTAAAAAATGGAGGATGTTAAGATTTAAAAAAGTAACAATAAACAGGAACTCTTTTCACCGGATTCCATTTCCCACCTCCAAAACCCTTTGGGTCAAGAATTAGATTGTTTTTCCCACCCTATAAGAGGATATGAAAAGTTTTTTTTCATGAGTGTTAACATTTGAGCCTTAAAAGAATTGAATGGAAAGCCTAAGAAAAACAGCCCTACATGTTCAAATGATTTGGCTGTTTGCTCCTAAGAAAAAGATTTTAAAAAAAGTTTTTACTTTATGTGACATTTGGGGAGTGAACCAGGAAAAAAATGTTAAGGCATGTCTCAAAAGCCATAAAAAACTGGAATTAAAATTATAATAGAAAAAAAATTAAAACAGCCCTTTTAATATTTTAAGAAGTTACCCAATCTTAAGTTCAAAAATCCCTTAAAAAGAAAAACAAAAATTGAATGAAATTTTAGAAAGATAAGATACCAATGGATGCGAATTTGTTGCTTGAACCTTCAAGTTAAAAGTTTATCATTTTAAGGGGAGAAGTTTTTTTTCACCCAGCTTAAAAAAAGGCTGAGGCTTTAGGTGAATGGTTTTTCCAAGGTGAAAAAAAAAAAAACCCCTTGGAGATTTTTAGTTTTGCCCAAAAAAGGACCAAGATCCTTTCATAAGGAACAGGGGTAGAGGGTTGAACTTCCCGCAAACCAGATCAAAACACTTACCCAGTGCTTGTTTTAATTTTATTAAAACCATAAGCAAAGTTCAAATCTAAAGACGAAAGCCTTTTAACCAATTAAAAAATTTTGTTGTGGAGAATCCCAGGTGGCAAATTTTATTAGCCATGGCCCCAAATTTTTAAGGGTCCCCTTAAATAAAAGATCAATTTGAAAAAATTTTATTTTGGGAAAATTAAATAAAAAACATTACCTTGAACATAAAGGAGTGTAGAAACCTTTTCAGTCCACTCACAGGGGAATTTCCATATTCAGCCTTACTTTTATCCAAAATAATAAATATCAGGGCCATTCAGTGGTTTTGGGTCCAAACCCACAGCCCAAATAAAATTTCAGCTCTAAAATTAGTCTTTTTAAAAAACTTCAAGAGCAATAAAAATATGTCTTAAAATTCCATTCTCATAGTGGACTCCAGGTCCCTAAGATGGAATCGGCGATCCTTCTAACCTATTAAAATTTCCAAGAAGCTAAATTATTCATTCTAAATTCATAGGTGTTTGGTTTACGTTTTACAATTTGGAATAACAAAGAAATAGGAGCAATAAAAAGCCTTAGGTTGTTCCTTTATTACATGCCTCCAGGGAAAACCCTTTTTTGAGCCCAATGAAATCTCAAAATGGTTACCCTTTTTTTTGGTCGCTTCTTTCACCAGTGTGGAGCCCTTTAGGGTTACTTTGAATAAAAAAGAGAAGCCCGAGGGTACTAATTCCCTTCCAAGCTTTGCCTAAGGGTGTGAAAAAAAAACAGAAATGGATTAAACATTTTTAAATTTTTTGTGCCATATAGTTTTAACACCCGGGAACCTTTAATCCAAGCAGGGAAAAGGGAGAAGCGAGTATTTGAATCCCAAAACAAAGAAAAGGGGCCACAGGAACCCAGAGAAATTCTAAATATTTTTACCTTTAACTTTTTGATTTTTTACAAAACACGGGCACTTTTAAACCCAGAAGGCTAGTGGGAGAGACATTTTTAGAAATCCCAGGGAGGGAGCCAGAAATGGGAATTTAAAACCAAAGGCTAACTGTTTTTGGGGAAAGGGGTTTGCGTATTCTACATGGGAAGGTCAGTGGGTGCCAAGAGCACCCTTTGTATCGCAGGGGGAGGACCGAAAAAAGGAAAGACCCAAGAAATACGTTTGGGGTTTTTGGTTTCACCAGAAAGACGTGGGTTATGGGTTTAACCTGGAACAAAATTGGGGGACCAAAACCCTCAGGAATCATTGACTGCATAGGATTTGAAAACCCTCAGGAATCATTGGATTCTCTGAGAAAGGTAAGACTGTTACAACATTAAAATTGCTGAACATTGGATTCCCCTAAACATAAAAAAATTTTTCAGGACTTCAAAACTAGGGGAAATGGGATTCCCCTGACAGGCAATGGACAAAGAGGTTTTGGACTATCTCTAGGCTGCTGAAGAAGGTTATGTGTGACTGTTGTTTATTACCCACCTTCTGGACTTTTTGATCTTTTCCAACACCATGTTGATTTAATTTTTGTATTCCCATTGTGTGTCAAATTTTGTTACACCACATCGGCCTGTGACTGAGGGAGAGGGTCATCCCAAAGCCTCCACAAAGGCTTGTGTAAACCTCCCATGCTGATGGGGTTTGTGCATAATAAGACCCTTCAGCCCAGAAACCCAGAACCCCCATTTTTTGGTGCCATTCCCTTCCTGAGGCAAGGGTACTCCCTTTGGCTTTCCCGCCTTTCGGAAGTCAGGAGGCTGGATACCTCCCGGGCCCCTCCTTCCCTGAGAAGTTAGGAGGCTGTGACCCTCCCTTTCCTCTGACCTCCCTGAGGAGTCAGGTGGCAGACCACCGGTTTAAAATAAAAGAAAGGGGAAATGTAATGGCTGAGGTTTGAGGATGCACCGAGGTCCCGGACTAGGGATAGTAATCTTATTTAAATATACATGATTGATAAAGAATTCCCTGCCCACCTCAGTGCAAGTCCTGATGTTTGTAAGGAAAACTTTTGGGTGGAGGGAGGAAGAGGGAGGAAGACAAGTGGGGAGATTGGGCGGGTCAGACCGAGCTGCTGTGTGGCTGCGGGTTGAGCTGCTTTTACCAGCGCAATTCACGCCGACTTTCCACCCCGACCTTTCCACTGAGAATAAAGACTGAATTTTCCCAACCTGAATTCCTGTCTTGTGCTGATCTTTAAAATAAGATCTTAAACAATCCTCTGGGATTTTATACTGAGTTCAGCTATTAAGGAAAATGAAGAAGCATCTGATTTGGACCTAATAGACGATTTAGCTTTTAAATTAGAATCAGTGAACAATTAAGACCAATGGTCCTTTCTTATTCATTTTAGAATAATATGCATCCTCAGACCTTGATTTAAAATTTTAAAGAATAAAAAAAAGGGAGGTGGATTTGCTGTGGGTGCCTAAAATAAATATTAGAAAGATGGTTCATGGAATGGTTATTTGTTCAATGGACTTTTTGGGTTTTCTCACATTTCCTTAAATATTACAGCAAGGAATAGAATTGCGGACCATGCTAAATGGAAAGGCAGAAAGCCTGTAAAGGGTTAAAGGACTTACCATTTTAAGGGGAGTGTTCTGAAAGCCCCGACAACTCTGAATCATAACATATTTGAAGGAATTGCAAATTAGCCTTTACTAACACAGATGTTGCTTGTGAATTGGGAATGAAATAAATCAGAGGCAAGTGGAAAGAGGAGAGAGGTCAGAAATCAACTGCCTCGTGCCCGTTTATCATCCTTGCCTGAAAGGATTCTCGTTAGAGCCCCAGCAGCCACTAGCAGGTTGCCCCAAACCATGCCCCCCCTTTCCTTTTCCATCTCTTCCCTTCTTTCCCACCCCCCCATTTTCCCCTTTTTCCCTTCCCTTTCCTTTTGCCTTGCCTGCCTTCCAGACCCCCCCACTGTGGATGGGATCATCTCTTCTTGCTTTAGGCTCTAGGGCCTATGTTCTCACTTTAGGGGTTTCCCATCATAACCCAAAAGGCCCCAAGCCCCCTCTTTACATGCAGGATACAGAGGGAGTGAGGGGTTTTCCATGGAACCTGTGGCAAGAGCAATGACGCAATTTTGCTTGTTCTTCATCCAACTTCCTGTATCTTCTGTCAAGCTGGATAACCTGATTTGAGTCCATGGGCTTGTAATGGAAGGAAAACCAATACGGAATTAGAAAGTGAATGAGAATGGACAAGATCTTGCCAGAAAATACTAACTGGAGTAGACTAGAATGAATTGTTAGATCTTTGGGTTGCAAAACACATAAAATCAAGGTTCCATGCTCAAAAGTTATAAAACGATTTTGATCCTTTGAATCACATGTTTCTACTGGGATTTATCCCAAAAAGATCTTAAAAGAGGGAAAGAGATCACATGTGCAAAACTGTTTGGCAGCCCTTTATAGTGGCAAGAAACTGAAACTGAGGGATGCATATCAAATTGGAGAATGGCTGAATAAATTATGGGGAATGTATGGAATACTATTCTGAAGAAACGACCAGCAGGCTGATTTAGAGAGGCCTGGAAACCCTTACAAACCTATGCTAAGTGAGATGAGCAGAACCAGGAGATCATTGTACCCAGCAACAACAGGACTATGTGCCAATCAATTCTGGTGGATGTGGTTCTCTTCAACATTGAGATGATTCAAACCAGTTCCAAGTGTGCAGTGATGAAGAGAACCATTTCCATTCAGAGAACACAAAGTGTGTTCCAAACAACCCTCTCTTTGTTATTGTTGCATTGTGTTTTCTTTTGCCGTTTTTCTTTTTCTTCCTTCTTGATCTGATTTTCTTGTCCCAAGATAACTGTATAAAATGATAATTGATTAGATGTATTTCAACATATTTAAATGTATTGACTACCCCAGCTAGGGGGAAGAAAAGAGGGAAATTTTTGCAAATTGGTTCGAAGGGCAATGTTGGAAAACCCTTCCCATAAAGCGGAGGGAGATAGCAGACTGGATCAAAAGTCAAAACCCTACAATATGTTGTTTATAGGAAACACATTTTAAACAGAGAGATACATACAGATTAAAGGAAAAAGGCTGGAGCAGAATCTACTATGCTTCAGGTGAAATCAAAAAAGCAGGGAAAGCCATCCTTATCTCATCAAGCAAAAGCAAAAATTGATCTAATTAAAAGAAATAAGGAAGGACGCTATATCTTGTGAAAGGGTACATAAGAATGGCAATATCAATATTAAATAATTATCCCCCAACTTCCTAAAGGAGAAAGAGATTGGAAGAAAGAGACAGCAAAAACTATTAGTGGGAGATCTCTTTGCACTCAGAATTAGATAAACAAACCCATAACAAATAAGAAAGAAATTAAAGAGGTAAATAGAATATTGGGAAAAAATTAGGGATGATCTTTGGAGAAAAGAATTGCAGAAAGGAGTATTTTTCCAGCAGTTCTGGAACCCACAAAAATTGACAATATTATGACATAAAGAGTCAGAATTAAAATGCAGGAAGGCAGAAATAGTGAATGTTTTCAAACTACAAATAAAAATTGCATTCAAAAATAAAATTAGTTCAACAAACATTCAACAAAAAAAAATTAAAAATAGACCAAAAGTAATTGGAAACTAAATAATTATCTTTAAAGAATGATTGGGTGAAACAGCAAATTTGACACAATTAATAATTTCACTAAGATAATGATAAGATGAAACATCATACCAAAATTTGTGGATGCAGCCAAAGCGGTAATAAGGGGAAATTGATATCCTTAGAGGTTACTTAATTAGAGAAAGAGAAGATCAATGAATTGGCTTAACCCTAAAAACTAGAAAGACCAAATTAAAACCCCCCAATCAATTACTAAACTTGAAATTTAAAATTAAAAGGAGAAATTAAAATATTGAAAGAAAAAATTATTGAACTAATAAATAAACTAAGAATTAGTTTTTATGAAAAACCAATTTTGGGAAATCTGATCAGAAAAGGGAGAGGAAAATCAAATTATGTCTTAAAATGAAAAAGGAGAACTTTCCACCAATGAAGAGAAAATTAAAGAAATAATAAGGATTTTGCCCAACTTTATGCCAATAAATTTGATAACCTAAGGAAAATGGATGACTACCTCCAAAAAGAGGCTTCCCAGATTAAAGAGGAGGAAGTAATTGCTTAAATAGTCCCATTTGAAAAAGAAATAGAACAAGCTATTAATCAACTCCCTAAAAAAAAACCCCAGGACCAGATGGATTTACATATGAATTCACCAAACATTTAAAAACAATTAGACCCAATGCTATATAAACTATTTGAAAAAATAGGGAAAGAAGGACCATAAACTCTTTATGACACAGACATGGTACTGATACCTTAAACTAGGTAGGTTGAAAACAGAGAAAGAAAAATTATAGACCAACCCCTAATGAATTGATGCAAAATCTTAAATAAGATATTAGCAAAAGATACAGAAAATCACCCCAGGATAATACACCATGATCAGGTAGGATTTATATAGGAATGGGACTGGTTCAAATTAGGAAAAATCAGTATAATTGGCCGTTTAATAACCAAATTAACAAAAACCATATGATCATCTCAATAGATGAGAAAAGATTTGATAAAAACCCAATCCATTCCTCTTAAAACACTTGAGAGATAGGAATAAATGGCTTTTCCTTAAAATAACAGTAGCATCTATTTAAAACCAGCAGGCATCATATGTAATGGGGACAAACAAACCATTCCCAAAGATTAGGTGTGAACAAAGTTGCCCACTATCACCACTATTCAATATTGTATTAGAAATGCTAGCTTTGGCAATAATAGTTGAGACAGAGATGAAAGCAATTAGAGTAGGCAACGAGGAAACCAAATTATCACTCTTTGCTAATGATATGATGGTATAATATCCTAGTCACCAATACAGGCAGACAATGTGTGACTTATCACCCAGGAGAAATAGTAGCATCAGGTTTACTCATACAGAACCTTACAGCCGGGAAGTCACCCGATTTGACCGCACAAAATCCAGCAATTTATGACAGCAGCTGTAAACTGACCGACCATGCTCACAATCTTATAAATGGCCTCCATTGGAAGGATTGGAGACACTTGCAGATCGGACGGCTGAGGGCCAGCTGGCCCAGCCCGGCAAAGATTGCAGACACCTACAGCGGTGGAGGATCAATAGCAGCGAAAAACCCCCATGAGATGGGACTTTAGCAAAAACAAGAGTTTTTACCCTTTGTAGTTAAAAACTCCATCAATCTGGGGAAGAGCATTTTACAGCAAAGTTAAAAAATGAGATTCGGTTTTTTTTGCCGTTGAAGGCCTGCCAAACTTTCAGTTCATCCAATGGAAAACTGATACACCAGTGTGGATAGAGCGTGGCCCTTAAGAAAGATAAAAAGGCCTATTAGAATAGACAGAACATTTCCAAGGACACTTAAAACCTTCTAAGTCCTTGGAATTCCCATGTTTGTTTGGAAAAAGAAACTAAAATGGAGAGAAGGAAAGAAAAGTGAATGAAAGAGGAAACTATAACCTTCAGCCTGGACTCCATCTCCTACCGCCGGAAGGCCCCTTTTGGGTCATAGATATTAAGGATTGTTTCTATTCTATCCCCTGGATAAGAGGTTGAAAAGATTTTTTTCAGGCCCGTGTTAACTTAGCTGGCCTTTATAAAAGATATGTATACTTTTCAAGGAATGAAAACACCCTACTTGTTCAAATTATAAGGGGAAAGGCCCCAAAAGTTTGCTTTACATTCATGGATGACATATTGGGTGCAATGGGAAAAATTTAGAGGATCCCAAAAGACCATAGAAACACTTTAAGGAATTAAAAATTATACATGAAAAAAATTAAAGACATGCTCCTTTTCAGTATTTAATAGGAAGTATACCCTAAGGTGCTTAAGTTCAAAAAACTCTCCTTAAGAAAGAAAAGCAAACAATTGAATGATTTTCAGAAATTGAAAGAATCCAATGATGCGACCAGTGTTAGGTTTTACCACGTTACAACCGTTATAGGACATTTTAGGGAGGTGCTTTTAAATTCACCACGCCAGCTTAAAAGGGCTCGGCTTTGAGAGGTTGAACTGGCTTTATCCAATGTTTGAAAGAGTCACTCAAGAACCCTTGAGATAAAGTTTGGCCACAAAGAGGCACCCACAGCAGTCCTTACAAGGAGACAGGTGATATGGGAACCTCCCGGGCACAACCAAAACAAAGCTTTTACACCCCTACCCAGGCTTTGTTTGAATTTTATTAAAGGCCACTGAGAGTACAATTATCTGGAAAACCTGATAAGATATTTAAATTTTATAAATACACAAATTAATGGTTTGAAGACATCCAGAGTGGAAATTTTATTAGATTAAATTTTTACATGGGTCTCCATTAAAGATAATAGACTTTACATAAATTCATGGACCTTGAAGAAAAGTTTCAAAGTTCCCTCTTCAAGGACCAACTATCTTCAATATCCAAACATAAATTTGGCTGTGTACCTCAGATCTAACTATAAAGAGAGTAGTCAGAACTCCTTTTCAGTCCATTCAGCAGAAGAAGTAAGCATCATTCTAGCCTTACTTATTATCCAGGAGACATAAAAATAATATCTGATTTTATTGTGGGTGGTAAAAGAATTGCCCAGCCCAAATAAAAATTTGCAGCCCTAAAAACAGCCTTTAAGAAACTTCCAAAAGGGGAAAAGCCATCCAGGTAAGATCTATATATTAATGTCCATTCTCAAGTGGACTTCCAGGTCCCATATTTGATGGCAATAAAGGCAGATAGCCTCTAATTATGTTTCACCTTTGCCAAGAAGTCAGGAACTATTCAAAAATATCAGGCTGCCGAGCTTTTTTAAATTTGAATAACAAGAGGAAAGCTAGGAAATAAAGCCTGTACAGCTTGCCTTCCTTTCCACGCTCCTACACGCCCCAGGAAGAACCCTTGTGGTTTGAGACCCAATGAAACCAAATGGATGTGACCCATTATAAATCTTTTTGGTCATCTGTCTTCATCCATGGGTTTGGTAGACACCTTTTCGGACACTTTGCAAGCCAGCAAAAAGAGACAGCCGAAAAAATTTTTAAACACCATTTGGGTGCCCAACAAAAAAACAGACAATGGTCCTGTTATAAAACATTTTACATTTTGCACAGTATAAGATTTTACACACCACGGGCATACCTTTTAACCCCAAGGACAGGCCAGTGGAGAGGAGAACAAGATAAAACCCCTCCAAAAAACAAAAAGAAAGGGGACCATAACCCTAGAGAATTCTAAACAGCCTTTATATATTAATTTTATTTTGAAAAGATGCCTGGCTGGCAGGTTTAAACCCACCGGAAGGTCAGTGTCCAGTGAGCAGCCCACATCTTTAGAAATCGCAGGTGATGGAGAACCCAGAAATGGGAAAGGACCAGATAGTAACTGCTTTGGGGGAGGGTTTTTGTACTCCGGAGAGAAGGAACGATGGGTGCCAACGAGCCATATTCCCCTTTGTCCACGAGAGACGGAGAGACCCCTTAAAGGGAGAAGACCCAAGAAATATTGGTGGTACTGTTGTGATTGTGTCACCATTGAAAGAGGGGCATTATGGGTTTGACCATGGAATCAAAGATTGGTGGACTTAAAACCCCAATCAATGGATTTTCTGAGCCATAGGATTGAAACCCTTTAGGAATCATTGATTTTAGAAATGATAAGACTTTAAACACTTAAAATCTGTGAACTTGATTCTAACACATAAAAGACTTTGCAGGACTTCAAAACTAGGGGATCATTGATTCTGGACATGGAAACAATGGCTGATTGGTTTTGGAATTCTTCGGAAAGGGTTGTTTGACTTTGCTACCCACCTTCAGGATTTTGGTGATCTTTTCCAAAATGTTGATTTATATTGTTTGCTATTCCGCTACTGGGTAAAGTTTGTTAACCACACGAGCCTGACTGACTGAGGGGGGGCATCCCAATTCTGGGGTTGCTATGTGCTTGTGTAATTCCCGCTGATGGGTTTGTGCAATTAAGACCCTTCAGCCCAGAAACCCACCAGAAATCCCCCACTTTTGTTTTTACTCCCTTCCTGAGATGTCAGGTAGGGGCGGATCATCTCCTTTTAGTGCTTTCACCGCCTTTTCTGAGAAGTCAGGAGGCTGTGATCACCTCCTTTCGGTGCCACCTCCTTCTGAGAAGTTGGGAGGCTGTGATCACCTCCCCTTTGGGGTTTGACCTCCTGAGGAGTCAGGGGATGGCATGACCACTGGTGTTCTAAAATAAAAGAAAGGGAAATGGGGTGAGGTTTGGGATGCGAGGTCCCCAAACATGAGGCTAGAATAATTGGTTTCCATTAATATACATGATTGATAAAGAATGGTCCCCCACTTCCGTGCAAGTCCTGGTGTTTGTAGAAATGACGATTTTGGTGGGGTGGAGGCAGAGAGAGAGACAGGAAGAGAAGTGGGAGAGATTGGGTTTCCCCGAGACTCCGAGGCGGGTTTGGGGCTGCTGGTCGGGGCCCTTGACCTACGACACATTGTTATCACGATTCTCTTCCACCCATCTTTCTTACTGAGAAAAAGATGACGATTTTCCCCAACCTGAATTCCTGTCTCGGATTTTTAAAATACACGATTTACACCACCAACCACAAGACTTAAACCCCCATATAAAGAGAAGGCAGGAAAAGCAAAAACCCAAAATTAATAAAAGGACAATATAAAAAAGCATCTTTCCATATTAGTTTTTGTATGGACTTAACATAGGGCGAAAACCATTGTTGTAATTCAACTAAAAACAATGACCAATCTACATAAAACCCACCCCTTTAAAATTATTAGCCACTCATTCATTGATCTCCTGTCCATCTAAATTCTGCTTGATGAAACTTTTAGGTCTCTATTAGGAGTATTAATTATTCAAACCTCCAGGCCTTTTCCAGCAATACACTACACCTTTACATCACGCTTTCTCCTTCATAGCCCACATCTGCCGGGATGTTAACCATGGCTGACTTCTCCGTAACCTTCACGCTAATGGGGCTTCAATATTTTTCATATGCCTTTTTCTACATGTAGGTCGAGGGATCTACTAACAGATCCTATCTTTACAAAGAAACATGAAACATCAGCGTAATCCTACTTCTCACTGTCATAGCAACAGCATTTGTAGGATAGATTTTTGACAGATATCATTCCTGATGCCAAATTACTCCAACCTACATCTGCTATCCCCATATCGGCACCAATTTTAGCAGAATGAATTGAGGAGGCTTTGAGTAGACAAAAACCTCCACGGTTTTTTGCCTTCCACTTCATCCACCCTTCATCATCACAGCACTAGCCATTGTTCATCTACTTTCCCTCCATGAAACAGGTTTCCAACCCTCAGGAGTCAACCGACTGAAAACCTTCACCCCTATTAACCACCCCGCCTTAGGCCTAATATACTACACCCCATGCCCTTCTATTTATTCTCACCAGACTTACCGGAGACCCAACAACCTCACCAGAAATCCACTAAACAACCCCACCAACCAAATGATATTTCCTATTTGAACGCAACCCATGCTTCCATCCCCTTTGGGGCGGAATTTTGCTTTTACTAGATCTATCCTAATCCTCCTAATCATCCCCCATTCCACACAGCCAACCAATGAAGCATGATATTTCCAGTATCCCAAACCATTCTGAATCCACTGTAACACACTTACCTGAATCCCCAACCGAAACAACCATTCATCATTATCGGCCAAAGCCTCGGCCCCCATTAATTCTGTCCTAATGCCCCTTACCATTTGAAACTATATATTAAAACCTAAATGAAGAGTCCAAGTAATTTAACCAAATTACTGGCCTTGTAAGTCAGCTATGAAGGTAAAACCCCTTCCTAGGACCCATCAGGAAGAAGGCATTACGCCCCACCATCAACGCCCAAAGCCGATATTCTATTTAAACTACTTCCTGCATCAAAAATTTTATTTCTTTTTAATCACAAAATTCAATTTATATACTATCTCAGTATTAAATTTTTTGCAAAATTTTTTCATTATAATTACAATTCACGTAAAATATGTATATAAAGTTTTACATACATATTAATGTAATTAGAAATATTTATGTATGTAGAGCATACATTTATAGTCCTCTATCATATAATAATATACATATTAGGTAAATTACTAAATACATTAATATAATATATTGCTAAAAATTAATAAATACATGCATATCTTTAACTAATATAACTCATAATAGTACATAATACATATTATGTATATATTACATAAGACATAATATGTTGGCGTACATAGACATTGCATCCATAAATAAAGATCAACAAAGCTAACTCCTCTAGCAGATCATTACCTTTAGGAATACCTTTATCCTCTACTCACAAGAGATCAGCAACCTGCCATCTGAAGATACATGAGCCTTCAGAGCAAGCCCATAATCTGCAGATGAACCTTATTCCCTCTGACTGGCTACTGGTTGCTACTTCAGGCCCATTCGTTCCTAATTCAGCTCAATCATGCTTTTTGTAGAGGCATTTGTGATGGTAACGATGCTGTTTGGCCTCATATCGCGGCATCTCCAGTGATTGCTACGGCATTAGGTAGTTTTTAATTTGGGGGTGGTTTATCAACAGGACCTGGGGGACGCCATTAAAAGTGCAGACTTACATAACAAGACCAACAACATTTCAACTGGACATCAACCGAGAATGAACATCAGAAACGCGCTTATTTCCAAAATGGTGTTATTCAACGAATGATGATTAGACATGATATTAACCAAAAACAACAATAACATATGGTGTTTAGATATTAAGCCAAGTATTAATAATCAATTATATTAAAGATATAATTAATCAATGATCGATAGACATATTATTATTATATTACTAAAACCTCACTAGACATGCGTTTATATTCCACACACACACACAATATGTAACCCATCGACTAGACGAACGTACTAAGGGTGCATTTGTGTGAGTGTGGGTGCAAGTGTATGTGTGTATGTGTGTATATATGTGTGTATGTATGTATGTATGTGTATGTGTGTATGTGTGTGTATGTATGTGTGTATGAGGGTGTCCGTGCGTGTATGTGTGTATGTGTGTGTCCGTACGTATTTAGGTGAGAAGCAAAGACAATATTTATAATAGTTTCTTACCACTAAGCCCCCCTACCCCCCTTACTAAATTTTATTGCTTCTGTCAAACCCCAAAATCAGATGATAGACCTTTAGTATGGTAATTAAATACCTCGAAGAAATAGGTACTAAAACACATGCAAGCAACAGCTAAGTCTAACTTAAACCCACAAACAGCCACTCACTGTTAAACTACTATAACTATTATAGGATATTATAGGATGTTATAGGATATTATAGGATGTTATAGGATATTATAGGATGTTATAGGATGTATAATATAAACAATATTATAAATATTGTTTGTCTTTGCTTCTTGCCTAAACATGCACGGACATACACATACACACATACACACATCCACGCACGGACACACACATACACACATCCACATACATACACACATACACACACCTTTCCTAGACAACACCCTTCCCAAGATAAGTAATCTCCTTATAATAAGTAATAAGTCCACTGAAATAATGTCTGGCTAGAAAGTGCATGGCCCGGAACCTAGAGATTGGTAGATTCTTCAAGAGAATTCATATTCTTTACTTGAATATCTGGATGGTTATGTTTGCTAACTGTTCCACAAGTCTCATTTGAGTGGGACCCAAAACAAGATACAATTCTGGAAGATTTAAAGCAGCGTTTCTTAACCTGGAGTCCACAAATTTGTGTATGTACACATATACACATTTGTGCATGTACATATACACACATTTTATACACACACATACACACACACACACAGAGAGACATATGCTGCTACTGTTGCTGAGGAGAGTTAGAAGAAAGATTATACCACTTTTGAAAACAAGCTGGCTAAAGCCTAGACAGTGGAGTAACAGGAAGCAGCACAAGAGCTTTCACCCCATCTCTTCACCAAAATTTCTCCAAACACACCATGAAAAAAGATCAGACTGAATCATATTGGGAAAATTTAATACAAAGTTAAAGTGAGCCATTTTTATAGTCCATGTTGGCATAGTTACATAGAGAGGTCTGTGGACACTGAAATAATGTCTGGCTAGAAAGTGCATGGCCCGGAACATTTTGTTGTTCAGGGAAAACTATATATTAGAGCAAAAGGAGGAAATAGTTCCATACTGGGACACCCCTAGGATCCACATTGATACACCAAAATGGGAACACACCAAGATGGGAACACACCAAAGTGTGAACTGATAATTTTGCCATGACTCAGTTTGGGACACAGGTGCAGGTATAGAATAATGAGACCTTTCCTCATGCCCCATCCTCACCCTATTAGTGGAGAGCAGGTTGAGAAGCAAGTAATAGCTTTATGGCTCAGAATCCAAGACAAAGGAAGTCTCTTTTATAGCTTTTAGTACAGTTAAAATCCTACAATGGAATCACCAAGACAGAAATGCAAGCCTAAAGGATATGTTTTGTCACTGAATTCAGCTGGTTGTTAGTGGCTTGCTATACATATTTCTAACAAGTATTTTGGTTTTATTTCAGTCTCAGGGAGAGGGATGATTGAAGATTAAGTGGAAAAAGTGGTAGATTTTGTTGGCTGATTGAATATATATGTATAATTTATTTTTTTTAAAAAAAGTTGTCTATCTATTACTGAATTCTGGATGCTATGATGCCAGATGATACAATCAACTTTCATCCAAAGTTGCCCATATATCCAAGGTAATGAAAGATGGCCCCTCTAATAAGATGGTTAGAACATAAGGGGCTTTTGTCATTAACTGGAAATGGCATATTCAAAATTGAAGTCATCCACTTCCCTTGGGTATTAGTACATTCAGTAAAACCTTCACAAAAAGGTTGTGATAGCTTTAAAACTAGTCTCAACATTCTGCCTTCTTTTCTATTTTACTACATCTTCAGCTCTTCAATCTTCTTATCCCCCATTTAACCACAAGTTGCCAAATCTTTTCAATCCTACCCCCAACATCTCTAATTTCTGCCCCCTTTTCTCTATTTGCATGGCAGTCTTTCTACCTCAGGCCTTTAGATTAGGTTAAGGAACTCTCATTTATAAGGACTTTTCTTTTGACTGATATGTGAAAGAATCTTGAGGAATGAGTTAGATAAGATCTTTGTCATGATTCCTAGAAAGTAGGAATTTAGATTGTTTTGAAAACAGTCTGAAAAAGTGGTCTGGGACCTGGAAAAAAACAAAACTGGGCAATAAAAAAATTTCTCCTTTGGGTTTAAGATCAATGGAGGAATTTTTATTGATGTCCCTCACTAGACACAGTCATTTCTGAAGCTTTCCAGTATTCACTATGATGGACCATATTTCCTCTACTAATAACCAGATTTTTAAAAATGATTGAAATCAATTAGGAGAAAGGCAGAGGTTTAAGAGTAGGTCCAATGACAATCTGACATGATGATCATGTTGCAATTTTGTGATCCCACTAATAGGCAGCTATTTTTACCTTCTGTTGATCTTTATGCCAATTGGGGTGCATGTCAATAACATGACTCTGAATATTTCCCCAGCTGGCAAATTGGTCCTCTTGATCAAGGGATCTTTCTCTTCTAATTAGAAACTTTGTCATGTCCCTAAATGTCCAGGATTGACTGTTCTATCCCCTAGAAACCATGTCTGTGAGGATTCAGTATCACTATAGGAAAAGGAAGTGCATTCCAGTCAAATATTTTCTTGGACCTAGTTGCAAAGAAGACTTATCTGATAAAGTCAGACTAATTTTTGGCACAGCTATGTTTGACCCTCTTCTCTGGCTTTCCTTATTTCTTCTCCAGAGCAAAATTTACCTGGGCCTTGAGGTGCCTGCTCACTCAGGGAGATCCATGTCCTTATACAATGCCTTTTAAAAATGGGTGGGGGGACAAAGTAGTGGCATTGAGAAATACCTCACTTTCTAATGGATGGGGACAGGTCCAATTATTTCTGCACAAATATAGTGACTATCAATTTGTCTGGAAAAAGGGGATTCCTTAGTCAAGTTGGTGGTGGTCATGAATTCCTGCATAAAAGTGAGAGAAGAGTCCTTATTTAGGTCTGTTGAAATAGGTATACTCTTATCAGAATCCTCCCAAAAAAGCAAATATATATCATTCTTCTGATGAGGTTCTAAGGAGGGTAAAATTTTGATTAATGGACCAGCAACACCGAATATGTGGTTATATATAGCACAAATCTTAGTAGTTGGGGAATACGAAGAGTCTGGCATAGATCTAGAAAAGGAGAAAAGAGCTAAATTTAAAATATAGCAAAAGCAAAATAAGCAATAAACGAAAAATTAATGAAAGAGAAAACCAGAAATATCATGCTTTACTTCCCTTTCAAAGAACTAAGTACCATATTTCAATGATATTGTCTTTGCATCATCACTGACACTGCCTGGAATAAACTGAATGAAGACATTTTGGCTTGCCTATGTAATAAATGGAAGCCTTGAAAGACAAGAGTTTCTGGCTAATAAGCAATTAATTAGGTTGGCCACAATTTGGGGGTTAGCAGTTGGTCTTGGTAACTAAAGATACCAAGGGAGACCCTGAAACACCTTAAGTCTTTTCTGAAAAGTGAATTTCCCTGATAAATGAAAATCAATTTTAATTTAATGAGGTAGGCTATTTTTTCAACTCTAAATATTCATATTTGTGTCTGAGTCCAAGCTCATATTGGTCTGATAAGCTTCAGTTGAACACATTGTACTTTAACTCCAACCTCGTGATTGTCATTTTGTTCCTTTTTGAGAATGAAGGACAACCACTAATTAAGACAGGCTAAAAGTTAGCATTTCCTGCTGAGAATATGACTTAATCATGAGGCATCTGAGCAAGGGGAAGTTATCTGCATTTGGACTTCTCTAGCTATTTTTCGTCTTCATGATCTGAGTTGCCCTAAACTCTATTGAAGGAGGAGCAGCAGCAAGGATAGGGTACCTCTTCAAGCAAAGGTTTGCCAGACTGGATTCTGTTTATACTATAAAAAGAAATTAATTCTCCCAGTTGAAAGGGGTAGAACCAAATATCACTCATGTCATGCCCTTTAGAGACTGATTGACCTTTTCAAGAAATGGATTTTAATAGGACTAAAAGGGAAAATGCTCATCAAAATCAGTTAATACATTAATCTTTCTTATACTACAGATGAACTTAACCTGGGATGAGAAATAGTGACTATTCATAAGTATTAGAGTTGACAGCTCTGAAGTTCCTTTTATTTCATCATACTTTATATCAGAAGACCATCTAGGAGCTGCTAAGTATTAGTGTCACCAACAACATATTAGATCATTGAGATTTGGTTCTTAGTCTATGAAAAAATATGAAATTTTTGGATTTTGTTCTCTTCCATATTTGGTCACTTTTTTGAAAGGTCATTTTTTTTAAATTTTGCTTTTGCTGTATTGTTTTTCTCATGTTTTTAATCTACGTTAGCCTATGCCAGGCTCCTCCTATTCCCGAGATTATATAGTTGTCTAGTATGCTAGTCTCAAAAGCATATAAATTGGGGAAAGATCTCTTAAAGAACTTCATTTAGGACCTTTCTAATAAGTGGTGGGTTGTGATAAGATCAATATCAACCAGAGTATGGCAGCATTTGTCTGAAAGGAAAACAGAATTCTACATCTTCAGGACTCTTCCAAAACTTGAGGCAACATTGTGGCTACATGGTGGATTAAGACCAGACCCTCAGTTTGTTAACACTTTGTGAGAAATCTTCCCTTCACTTCTGGCACCTTCTGTTTCTATTCTATTCATCCTGTTTTCTACCAAGTTAACTTCCTGAGGAATAGTAGGGGTTCCTGGAAATGAATCTAAACTGGGGATCTTAGCAACCTCTGTGAACCATATCAGAAGCAGAATATAGTTGTTTTGAGGCTCTCCTAATATTACTATTCAATGATAGCTGAGCTATGGGAATGGCAGAGATATAAAAGGAGGAGGAGGAGAATTTCTGAATAATAAGATTGGCACATTCTACTGTTATCACAGTAATTTGTATTGGAATAAGAGCACAGCAGTTTTAGCTAAGGATGGGTTCTGGTGATTTTTCAGATGTATGGTGTTTCTGGTTTTTCTTGTGTTATATATGATCCTTGAGAAAGTGTGTTATGAATTCTCTGGCACAGAGAACACCAAAGGCTTTGATGGTAATGAATCTAGTGTCACAAGCAGGATTCTTGACATCATCTAACTTGTATTATAGGGTATATCTGTGAAATAAAGTCACAGGTCTCTGGGACGCAGATGTTGACACTTAATATTCTATATTCTATCCATTCCAGTCCAAGGGCAGAAAGCGCCCAAAGAATGTTAAGAATTGGAAAGGTCTTTTGAGGTCATCTAGTATAAACCCTACCTGAAGGATGAATCTTCTCTATAGAATATCTGATAAGCATAACCATAGTTTGAATACTCTTAACAATCTACTACTGTTACTACCAGTAACAATTACTCCATAATTACTCTATCCTGTTTCTTTTTCCTTCAAATATTTTGTTTTTCCAAGTACATGTAAAGATAGTTTTCAACATTCATTTTTGTAAAACTTTGTATTCTAAATTGTTCTCTTCCCTCCTTAAACATGCAATTTTTCTAAATATTTCCATATTCATCATGCTGCCCAAGAAAGGGAAAAAAATCACGAAAAAAGGTAAAAATGCTATGCTTTGATCTACATTGGGAAAACCAAATTACCAGTATCAAAAATAAAAAGGAATGAAAAGGAAATTAAAGCAATAATTAGGAACTATTTTGCCCAATTGTATGCCAATAAATCTGACAAACTAAGTGAAATAGATGAATATTTACAAAAATATAGATTGCCCATATTAACAGAAGAGGAAATAAAGTACTTAAAAAGCTATGGCTTTTTATTTTTCCAAATATATGCACATATGGTTTTCAACATTCACCTTTGCAAGACCTAACAGGGCATTGTTGTGTTACAATTACAAAAGTGCCTTCCAATCTTACAGCCAAGGATATCTTCTAATGTTTGAGGGTAATGGGAGAAAAGTTATGAGAAGGGGGAACAAACAAAAGGGCTTTTAGAAATATTAAGTTCTGGCTTCAAACCCTGTCTCTGTCATTTAATAACTATGTGATCTGAGCAAATTCATTTAACTCTTTGGAAAGTTTGTTTCCTTATCTGTAAAATGGAGATAATATTTTTGTACATTGGATTATAGGATCAAATAAGATAGGATCTGAAAAAACTTGAAGACTTTAAGGTACAATATTTATTCTATTTGTCAAGTGCTATTAATAACACTTCACATATGTATAGTATATTTTTATTTTCTAAAGTACTTCAATACCTATTTTTTCATTTTATTTTCAATATATCTGAGATAAACGTAATAGTCATAAATCCTTATTTTACAGATATGGAAACTAAGGTAAGACATGGTCAAATACATGTCCAAGACCACCCAATAAGCCAGTCACAAACATTCAATTCTATTTAAAGGGTTTAGAACTGGAAGGAACCTTAGTGGTCAGTTATCTAGTCCCAAGTTTCTCTTTTACAAATGAACAATGAAATTCAGAGAAAGTTCAAAAGTTATTTAAGATTATGTAAATTGAATTTAAGCCCAGATCATCTGACATAAAATCAAAATTGCTTTCATTAATTCTTAGTAAGGTCCTTCTACTGCCTTATACTTGGTAGTTGACAGCCCTGAAAAGGGATCAGCAAGTTCTCACAACAAAGACACGAGTTCTCCCTGAACACCCCCATCCTGTCCACCTTTGGTGTCCATCTATCACCTAAGTCTCATCTGTCACTCCACCTATACAGTGGCCATGTTCCAGTAAATTATCTCAGCAGACAGGTTAAACCAGGTTGAGGATAAGTGATGGGCTTCAAACTCATTGGTGAATTAGGGAGTTGTCTACCTCAAGCATGTGAAGACTTGCCCCAGTAGAAAGGTCAGATAAGAAAAATTTGTTCCAAAGGTCATGAAGGTAGTTGAAAGCAAGCACTCTGGAATCCTTAGAGGTTTAGACATTAAAGATGCGAAAGCTATCCATTGCATCCCAGGTCATCCACTATATATCCCAGGCCATTGTCAGTCATCTTTGACTTTTGTCCTACAACTGGACTTTGAAGATTCAGGAAGAGTGAGGCTAACAACTTTTTGTGCAACTCTTGCCTCTCAAATCCATAAGTCAAGACATTATCCTGTGATTGTCATTGGTCCTTTTTGAAAATGAAGGATGAACAATAATTTAGTAATTGAGAATAGTTAAAAACAAATCAGGCTTACAAACAAAAAACCATCATGGAGATTAGGTGAAAACTACTACTATCCCTTAAATTAGAATGCGGAAAACTATTTCAGTACTAAATAGTGAATTCCATGTGAGAGGAGCCACATCTTATTTAATTTTTGCATATTCCTTAGAAACTAATACACAATAAATGCTTAACAAATATTGAAGTTGAAATTGACATTGTAGTTTGTCTTGTAAGGTGTTCTCTCATATATGGAATACTAATGCTAAATATGAGGGAACTCTTAAGATTGTAATATTCTTTTTAAATCTATGAGGAGTTAACATTGACTAATTAATCAGTTCTACTATTCCATCTCTTTTGTTATTTTAATTTTCTAATTAGATAAAGAGTTTCCAACACTCATTTTTGTTAAGATTTTGAGTTCTAATTTTTTTCCCTCCTTCCTTTACCATTCTCTCTCTCCAAGACAAGCAATCTGATATAGGTTATGCATATACAATCATTTTAAACATATTTCCATATCAGTCATGCTGGGAAGAAAAATCAGAACAAAGAGAAAAACCATGAGAAAGAAAAAAAGAAAAAAGGTGAAAATAGTACACTTAAATTCAAATTCAGTCTCCATAATTCTTTCTCTGGATGAAAATGGCATTTTCCATCCTAAGCTACTGGAATTGTCTCGAATCACTTGATTGCTGAGAAGAGTTAAGTTGGTCATCATATAATGCTGTGTTACTATGATGTTCTCCTGGTTCTACTCAAAAACAGTTCATGTAAGTCATTCCAGGCTTTTCTAAAATCTGCCTGGTCATCATTTCTTATAGAACAATAGTATTTCTTAACATTCATACTACAATTTATTCAACCATTCACTAACGGATAAACATGCATTCAATTTCCAGTTCTTTGCCACCACAGAAAGAGCAATATAAACATTTTTGCATGTGGATCCTTTCCCCCTCTTTTATAATCTTTAGAATACAGACCCAGTAGTGGCACTGCTACATCAAAAGATATGCAGAGTTTTGGGCATAGTTCCAAATTGTTCTATTTAAGATCAGTTCAGAACTCCAACAATGCATTTGTGTCCCAGTTTTCCTATATGCCCTCCAACATTATCTTTTTCTGTCACCATACTAAATCTGATAGATGTGAGTTGAGACCTCAGTCTTAATTTGCATTTCTCTAATCAATGTAATTTAGAAAGAATTTTTTAATGTGACTAGATTTTCTTCATCTAAAAATTGTCTGTTGATATCCTTTGGCCATTTATTAATTGGGGAATGATTTGATTCTTATAAAGTTGAGTCAGTTCTGTTTTAGAAATGAGACCCTTACCAGAAACACTAGCGTAAAAAATTGTTTCTCAGCTCTCCTTCTAATCTTGTCTGCACTGGTTTTGTTTGTGCAAAACCTTTTTAATTTAATGTAATCAAAATTATCCATTTTTCATTTCATAATGCTCTTTGTTTCTTGTTTGGTCATAAATTCCTCCCTTCTCCAAATATCTGATGCTTAAACTATCCCTTTGTTCTCCTAATTTACTTATAGCATCACCTTTTATGTCTAAACCATGAACCCATTTCTATCTTATCTTGATACAGAGTGTGAGTTGTGTTGGCCTAGTTTCTGTCATACTATTTTCCAGGTTTCCCAGCATTTTTTTCAAATAGTGATTTCTTATTCCAGAACCTGGAGTTTTGGGGTTTATCAAACAGTAGATTACAATAGTCATTGACTATTTATTCCATCTCATTAGAGAGCATCAGAGTTATACTTTGAAAAAATACACAGGGGGAAAATCTTTTCTTACTAGAAGCTAAACTCTCCCACTACTTCCAAGTCTTCCTGTAGCTTTCAAATCACAAATCAAAGACCTGGTCATGAATCATGAGTAATCTAGCAATCAGGGGAATACATATTTAGTTAGACTTCCTTAGGCTAGGCTACATGAAAATGGTCAGTAGTTTCCTATAACTGAAGTGGGCCAGCATCTTCAAGTTGAACACAAAATTCTTAGCTGTTTAGATTGGAGGAGTGGAGGAAAGAGATATAATATACCATGCCCACATAACCTTGGTGTGTAAATTCTTATCTAAGTTATCTCTTTCACAATTGTTCTAACAGAGTATTGGCATCGAATTGCCAGTCTAACCTTCACATAAGCACTCCAGCGCAAAAAGAATTACAGAAAATGAGAGAAATTGAAGAGAGAACTTAAAAGCAGTATTAAGCTGGTAGGGGTGGCCTACAGAAAACATGATGTCTAATGAACATTTGTTTTTCTCTCCGTGTCATCTGGCAGGGCACCATACACGAAAATGCGCATCATAGGTTTTTGGGAATAAATGAGTTTGTTGCAAGCGTCAGTGGGATCTCCTCTTGAAGCTGTCTGGGGAATTGCACCATTCACATGTAAATCAGGCAGCGGAGCTGCCAATGGGGAGTGGCTTTCCAGAACTGATGTTGTGGGATGCTCCTTATAAGAAGCATCAGCAGAAAAGTTGGCAGGCTTTCTTGAAAGGTAGATGAATCCTGGTTGAATGTTGTGGTTTGATTCTCCTCTGTCTTCCTGACTGAAGTTGTAGTATTCTGACTGTTTCAGTCTTTCTTGCTCAATAAGTCTGTTGACACTTGGGGATGTATAAGTGACATAAGCTGGCCATGATGCATGCTGGTTAATCAGGTTGAGTGGAAGACCAATGTTAGCCGAAGATCTGATATGGTTATCTGAAGGCAGACAGTAATCAAGATAACTTTAGATTAATACACTCTCAAAGTTCTTGCTATATTTGGGGTACATTTTATTCCCAATTTTAAATCTTCCTTTTTCATTCTAAGTAATGACAAAACTACCAACATTTATTCAATAGGAGAGTACATAGAATAAATATTAGGAGTTACTGCTATTATTGATAAAATAACAAAAGAAAATTCTGCAAGTCAGAATTAACATGTTGTAGGGAAAAAATGTTAGATCTTCCCTACAACATGTTAATTCTGACTTAAAAATTGATGCCCTGACACTTATTTTAGGTGTTCAAACTTGTATGGGCCTAGTTTTCCTCATTTTCATACCATTCCTTAGATCTTAAGAGACTATCAATTCATAATTTACAAATGAACAAAGTGAGGTTCTGAGAAGGAAAGTGACTTGTCTAAAATCGCACAATTAACTGTAGAGCCATAGTAAAACTTAATTCTCCTGATTCATAGACCAATAGACCAACTACAACATTACATTGCTTCCATTAGAACCTGTAAGAAAAATGTTCAAATTGTCCACGCATATGCTTTGAAAAATAAAAAGCTTTAATAAAAAAATTAAGACACAACAAAGAAAAATGTTCAGTGCTATAAATATTTAATATGCTCATAGTAAAACTAATGGAGATAATTGGGAATATTACTTATGGAAAGAGTTTAAATTAATGTAAGATATCTTATTTATAATGTGTTTTAAAAAAACTCAGTTTTACTGAAATAAATAGGAATTAACCTCAGAGTTCATTATACCTAACACATTAGACTTTCCATGTCTATAGGAGAATCTTATAGCATTCATTTATATTTCTTCAAAAGATTATAAACTAATTTCATTGGCAATTTCCCTAGAATAAGGAAGAAGAATTAGCAGGTAAGATAACACTAAATTCCCTTTCTATTTTGTAAATGGTTGGTTAGATTAGAAAATTTCCAAATTTTTAAAAACGCTTTTCTCCTTAGAAATATTAGTATTTTCAAGATTAACAAATAGAATGTTTAATCAGAGTTAAAGCAAATGTCAGAGACAATTCTGCCATTCAGGTCAGGCTTTCCTTCTTGATATTCTATTAAATGGAGGAAATATGCTTCTCCAAGAGAACAAAAAGTTAGAAAATTATTGAATTATGTTGCATACTAAGATGTATGTACCTAAAAGTTTGCAGAAGGGAATAAGGATAGAAACCATGTATTTTTCTTTCCTTAATTGAAAGACACTATCTGAAGTTTTTCATTCAACTATGAGCAAAATCAATTATCAATGAATTGAATTGAACAATTTTCTTATAGTTCTGTCCCTGAATAAAACTGTAAGAGCATTGGAATGAGAAGTCAGGAGTCAGAAATTGGTGGAAGATAGGTTCTAGTCTTAGTTCTGGCACTTAAATATAACAATAGTTCTGATAGGTATTTGGGACAATCATCATTATTCCCATTTTATAAGTGAAGTAAATATTAGCATTAACCAATATTACAAAAAGAGGATAATATTTGGTGTGCTTATTTCACAGGGAAACAATGGTAATTGATATTTATTGTAGTGTTTTTTGAACTTATGCTTTGGATTTCCACAAAAGCTCTGTGAGGCTAACAACAGCACATTATTTTACTATTTTACATATACAATAACATATAACTTCATAAAGGCTGTATCTTATTAATGATTATACCAGGAAGTCTCAAAGGAGGAAACTGAACTCAGATACATTTAATTCCTTACTCCAAAGTCCAGCACTTTTTCCTTTATCTTTCTCCATCATCATATTTTCTGATAGATGAAACTTATATGAGAATCAAAAGATGAGATTTTTCTATAGCAAAACTGTGGTGTTTATAATCTCAAATCCTAGCATCTTAAAGAACTACAAAATAGAATAGACTTCTTTTAGAATTGTAGGTGTTGGGTAGCTAAATATCTGTATTGTAAACTTTTCATGTCTGCAGAGGATTACTACATACATGGAGAAAATATAATCTTCAATGTAAATGGATATATATATATATATATATATATATATATATATAATAATATTTAGGATCTAGAACTAGAAGAGTCTTTAGAGACCATTTAGTCAAACTCATTTTACAAATGAGGAAAAACTCAGTATTACTTAAATATTTCAAAAAATCTGTGATTTTCATTGGTTGGGCTATTTCCTACTCTCAATCACATTAATGGATAGTTTTCATGTGTTGATATGGCAAAAGAAGGAAGGAAGGGAGGAAAGAAGGAAGAAAATAAAATGCTGGTAGCTAACCTTTTATTGATTCATAAATTAGATAACCTGAATTTTCATCCTAGCTCTGCCACATGATAAATATATGAACTTGAATAGAAATTAGACATCAAGATCTCTTAAGGTTCTGAAATTCTATGTTATTATGGTGAGCCTCTTGAACTTAATTAGGAAGGAATTTAGACAAGATTTCATCACTAAATTCATACTAAAAATCTCCCTAAAATTAGTTGATACTGTTAACACTTGGAGAGACCCAGATCAATTTATACCATGATGAGAGAGAGAAGAATCTTTATTTAAAAGATAATGTAATGAGATATTTAATAGTAAAGCATTTACTACAGTAAAACATACACACAGTGTATTCTGTTCAGTAATGTTCAACTTGAGATCAATGGCCATTTTCTAGTTACTTAAAGGTGTCATTCATATACCTACTCCAAATCTGATTGCCTGATTTGACAGAAACTCACCCATAGGAGCCAAAGTTTTTCTGCGTGGATTCTCTGGATCTGTGCGCATCGAAGTAGAGATGGGTGGACCAAATAGTCAATGAGTTCACTTTTCTATGTATAGTTTTTGAAGAGCTCTGTACAAGTGGCAGAGACTTCTACTTCTGGGTTCCCTGCCAGTCAGGGGGCAGTGTAAAATCACTTCAGGAAGTCAGAGCAACAAGTCAACATGGGTAGCTCTGAATTTGCTTTAATGTACAATGATGATCTGGGGAAAAAGAGGGGGAGATGATGAAATTTCCATATTTGTATAGGACAACAATTCTCATCAACTAATATTCACTGAGCACCTTCCTAGAAGGACCAAACCATATTAGTATAGACAGGATCATGAAAAATAAATACAAAAAGGAAATTGTGGCTAAAATGAACTAAAGATTTTTCTTAAAGAATCAAGCAATCACAAAAAGGAATAGGTAATACTATTTTATAAAACACTTTCATATCAGCATATCCAGTGCAATGTAAGTAAAAAATTTCCTATGTGCTAAAATCTGTTGCATAGGATGAAGAATGAAAAACAATAAAGAATTTGATAAAATGGCCTAAACATTAGTAAATGTTGGTAATGAGGAAAGATGGTGAAAAGTATATTGGTAAATATGTAAAAAAAATCAATAATCCCAAAGAAAAAGGTAAAAAATAGAAATGAAAGTAGTTTAGAATTACCAGATCTTACATTTTTACCATGGAATAATCATTAAAAAAAAATGTGTGATGCATTAAAGAGCCAGATAGTTAATGGGAAAAAAATAAATTAAGTAAAACTCAGATGTAATCAAACTTAGCAGGCTGGTGCTCCTCTTTAATGAGAACTTCTGGAAAAACTGGAAAGCAGGTTGGCAGAAATTAAGATTTAAACAAGAACATAATAGAAAGGTATAGATGGGTGGCTGGGATAGAAATCTAACCTCTTTCATTTGTGTTCAGTAACCCACAGCAGAAATTCCCTATACAAATACAGAGTAGCAGTTCATCTGCAAACTTACTGGCTTTGAGATCTACCTGAAGCACTGAAATGTTAAGTGACTTGCTCCAAACTGGTCCAACATTTTGGAAAGCAATTTAGGATTATGCTCTAAAAGTTCCGACCCAACGATACTGGTACTGTCATCTCTACTTCAAAGAGAAAATGAAAAAGTATATAAGAATATGTGTATAACATTTTTATGATAAAAAGAACTGGAACTGGAAGAGGTACCCATTAATTGAAGTATGGCTGAGAAAATTATATATGTATATGAATGTAATGAAATACATTGTACTCTTAAGAAATAATGAAGGGGGGGATGGGTTCAGAGAAAACTGAGCAGATTTATATGAATTATAAAAGCAGAGCCAGGAAAACAATTTCTACAATAACCACAAGATTGTAGAGATAAACAAGGCTTAGGAAATCTGATTAACAAGACTTAGGAAATATGATTAACAATGACCATCACAATTGTTCATATAGAGATAGAGATGATAGAAATGCAAACTATGTATGTGCATGTTATTAGGCAACACTAGAAATGCAGACAATTTGTGTGTGCATATTTTTAGACAACAAACAGAAAACTACTACAGGTGTTATTGGGAATTTTAAATTTTCTTTTATTAATATGGGGACTCAGGGTCATTCTTCCAGTAAATTTTGGCTACCTAAATTTTAATCTGTTTTAATAGTAACCTCACATGGACCAAAGAAGAACTAGAGATCATTGATATAATTTTCAAATTGAAAAGCTTTTGTACAAACAAAACTAATGCAGACAAGATTAGAAGGGAAACAATAAACTGGGAAAACATTTTTACAGTCAAAAGTTCTGATAAAGGCTTCATTTCCAAAATATATAGAGAATTGACTAATTTATAAGAATCAAGCCATTTTCCAATTGATAAATGGTCAAAGGATATGAACAATTTTCAGATGAAGAAATTGAAAGTCCTTATTAATCAGAGAAATGCAAATTAAGACAACTCTGAGATACCACTACACACTTTGGCTAGGATGACAGGAAAAGATAATGCTGAATGTTGGAGGGAATGTGGGAAAACTGGGACACTGATACATTGTTGGTGGAACTGTGAATACATTCAGTCATTCTGGAAAGCAATTTGGAACTATGCCCAAAAAGTTATCAAACTGTGCATACCCTTTGATCCAGCAGTGTTACTACTTGGGCTTATTTCCCAAAGAGATCTTAAAGGGACCTGTATGTGCAAAAATGTTTGTGGCAGCCCTCTTTATAGTGGCCCCAAAATGGAAATTGAATGGATGTCCATCAATTGGAGAATGGCTGAATAAATTGTGGTATATGAATGTTATAGAATATTATTGTTCTGTAAGAAATGATCAGCAGATTCCAGAAAGGCCTAGAGAAACTTACATGAACTGATGCTGAATGAAATGAACAGGACCCCCGGAGATCATTTTATACTTCAACAATAATACTATATGATGATCAATTCTGATGGACGTGGTCCTCTTCAACAATGAGGTGAACCAAATCAGTTCCATTTGTTCAATAATGAATAGAACCAGCTACACCCAGTGAAAAAACTCTGGGAAATGAGTATGAACCACTACATAACATTTCCAATCCCTTTTTGTCCACTTGCATTTTTTATTTCCTTCTCAGGTTAATTTTACATTATTTCAAAGTCTGATTCTCCTTGTGCAGCAAAATAACTATGGATATGTATACATATATTGTATTTAACATATATTTTAACATATTTAAGATGTATTGGTCTATCTGCCATCTGGGGGAGAGAATGGGGGGAAGGAATAGAAAAGTTGGAACAGAAGGTTTTGCAAGGGTAAGTGCTGAAAAATTACCCATGCATATATCTTGTAAATAAAAAGCTATAATAAAAAATAAAAATAAATAAAAATTTAAAGTAAAAAATATTAATAAGGTAAAGCTTCTAGGGGAAATATAGCAATAATTTAAGGTCCCCTAACCTTAGAGTGCTATTGTTCTAACAATCTGTCAATGATTGTAAAAGTCTTCTGGTTTAGGAATATAATATTTCTTACCTTAGCCTTTAGGGAAGACATATTAGTGATCCCGAGATCCTCTGACCTTAAAGTGCTATTGTTCTAACAATCTGTCTATTAATGATTCCAAAGTCTTCTGGTCTTAGAATAGTCTTACAAACATTACTGACTGACAGACAATGTTGGTCAATGATAACCAAGTTCCTGACACAATAGTGAATACACCACCCCCTCAGACCTACCTGAAAGCCATAAAATTAGCATTTAAGTAGCATGAATCTCTGATCTAACTATCCTATAAATCTATCTTCCTGATCTTGGTTCTTTGCTAAATTCTTTTGGAATTCAGCCTGCTTCAATTGGCATTACAATTACAATAAACTTTGCCCCTTGACTTGAAAATGAGTTCAAGCCTGCAAATTCTTTTGAAACATCTTGTGATACTGATCTGCAACTCCCACCCTTTTGGAGTTCCTTTTGAACTTCAACATTTGGTGGCCTGGGATAGGGAGAGTCTAGTCTCCCCTAGCTTGATTTCCTCCTTGTCAAGGTAAGCCCCCCCCCCCCCATCAATTTTTTTCTCCCTCAAGCAACTGGAAGGAGGCTTACCTGGGTCATCGTGAGCTCCATTGCTCAGCACATTTTCCTTGATTGGGGGCCACCCAGAGTTGGAAATTCTTGTGATTTTTGGACAAATTCCTAAGGAACTTTGCCACATTTTTACCTTCTCTAGGACACCAGAGCAGACGAAATATAATGGCTTTTGACAAAGAAATTAGATGGCTTTTGACAAAAATGGGACAAGTCCTCTTTTATGTCATTTTTGTCTGTGTCTGCATCTCTTTGCAGAATGTCTGTAAGTTCTATGAATTAGATTGTTACCTGGAAAGATTTAAAATCTTTCCAAAAACAACAATAACAACCAAAAACTTGTATGCTGTATTTGAATTCTGAGAAGGTTTCTTAACATCCTTGATTCTCATCTTAAGAAGGGGGAAAAAAACTAATTTCTTCTTGTGGACCTCAGCTCTGGCCAAGCTGGGAGCTACAGAAATAAAATTAGCTAATTAAAATTAAAATAACATCTTAGCAGATTCTTAAAGTTTTGAGAGCAATCATTAAAATGTTTGGCAATTAAGAAAAATTCCTGAAATATTGGGGATAATTCCATTATCTGAATGGAATAAAGGAAAAAAAAAAAAGAAAAAAAACAAACTAGGTAAATAGCAACTTTTTCCTAACCCTTCCTTGACTCTTATTTTGTCCAGAGTTCCCCTCTGTTTCTTTGTGAAAGCATCCCAGTAGATATAAAGAGACCATTCTCTACCTCTACTCTCTGGAGTCCTGAGTGTTATATCTCAGTTGTGGGGATTGCTAACAAGATCAATGTAGCCCAAGTTATTCTATCTGCTAACTTTTCTCATCTCAGATCAGATTAAAGAAAAAGAATGCTAAAGTACTGTAGGGAAACTCAAATTCTCCCTCACTTGTAGAAATAGGGAAAGCAGCAACAGCCACCTTGCCCAAATACCTCCCCAACACAGCTTGGGGGAAGAATGAGGATGGAGTTGGGGTCAAGCTTCATGGTCAGCATTCCCCAAATCCTGGCATCTGAAACTACCATCAAAGGGAGATCCTGGCACCAGTCACCTCAGCAAGTTCTGTCCAGCAACTGCCTGAGAATAATCCGAGTGCACCTGGTACCACCCAGCAAGCCAGTGTGAGGTGAGAATAGCTTCTGCATTTGGTAAGTCCACCATTCTCTGTTTCAGCTGGGGATACGTATCAGCTATGTAAGTTATGGCAAATTATTTTATCTCTGCCCACTTTTCAATTTGTAAAGAGAAATAGTAATAGTTGTTGTGAAGATCACATGATTGTAAAAGTGCTTAACATAAAACAAATGGTATATGAATGTTGATTGCTCAATCAATTGCTTCATATTTGATAACTTTATGGGTTTTTTAAAGATGTGACCAACATACAATATATGTCAATGTTGAGATAAATGATTTCTGTGTGTGTAAAATAATTTGGAAAGCAACTAAATTAAGGCCTCCCCAGGACTAGAAGGATAGTGCATAGAGGAAAGAGAAACAATCTTTCTTCACTCTTCCCTCTTTCCCTGACTGCACACAGGGGTACATGTACAAAGGAGTGAGAAGGAGAGAAAAAAATAAATTTAGTTCAGTGAAATTTATTATTTGAGATATGATAGAATAGTAAAAGCATTTTAAAAGATGCTCTAATTAAAGCCCACTAAAGGGATATGTAAATTGTAACCTATTTGCACTGACTGTTAACAGAAGATTTAAGAGTGTGGGAACTTTAGGAAAACAGAAAAGCAGTTTACTACTAGTTTAAAAACTCTCAACAATAACCAAAATGCTTTTGAGTTATTTGAAGTCATGTTTCTTAGAGCCCTGTCAGTAAAAACTGGAACCTTAACTCTTTTCCTGGCTCACAAAAGAAAAAGTATGAATGGGAAAATAACCAAATGGCAATTCAGTTTGTCTAGAACATTTAATTATAATTTAAGAAATCTCATTAACTAAAGTTAAGTCAATTTAAATCTCTCCTGTCTCAATTTTAAGGAATTGGTTTTTCCCCCTATTTAAGGGAAGACAATTTGACTATTAGGAAAATTCTAAAACTGTTAAAGTTATTTGGAGTTATTATCATCATTTGGTAATTGGTATTTACTGTGTGCGGAACATGAGGGATGAGGTAAAAGCCCTATCAGTTCACCTCCAAGTATGAGGTGTGCAAAACTTTTCCTCCCCACTTCAGACAAACAGGATGTACCTCATGGAAACACTAAAAATGGTTGAGGTGGGCAACAGCAACAAGCCCAGCCCCTTCCCTGGGGTCTCTGTCAACCCCCCTCCTTAATTTGTAAACTTGCCAGTTTTCTTGAAATCATCAGGGTTTTAAACAAGGTCATCAGCCTTGAAAAAATGAGCTTGTTTAGGATGTTTAGTTTCTAAACAAATGTGTTTGCTAATAATCAGTAACTTGTTTAATGATTAATCCTTTACACCAGGAAAAGTTTAAAAATATAAGACATGATAAACAAAATCTATGTATGTAAGTCTGGTATACTTTTAAAAATAATGTATCTAGCCCCAAGCTGCAATTAGTAGAATTTTTTATGAGAAATAAAATCTCTTGGGATTGGTGACTGATATTCTTTTGAGTTTTGAATTTGCCTGATCATTAAGCCAGTAATACAGCAATCCAGAGAAATGCCATAAGTTACTCAGAGGAATGCCTTCCTGAACTGTCATAGGTGGAAGTCAAGGGTTGGGAGGACAACCTTAGCCTCTGCTTAAGGTGGGATCCTTTTGACTCAATTTCCCAATTCTGTTTCTTTGTTTCCCACTTGATTATTCCTGAGTCTGGCTATAATTGTGAAATTGTTATTTCATTATTATCAAACATTGCTAAGAATGCTTTATCCTGTCATATATGTGATCTCAAGCTGATGTGTGAAGGACCTGTTTTGACACTATTATAATCATGTCCTTGGGCTTTTCAACTTACAGCAAATTTCTATAATCAGAGCAAATGATCAGTAGAAGCCATGAGCCCAATACAAGTATCACAAGGAACACAATGATTTTTTTACTTTAGATCTTAAAGATGCTTTCTTTTGCATACCATTGCATAAAGACTCAATTTCTTTTTGCCTTTCAAAGGACAAATCCCAGGGGAATGTCATCCCCACTTCTATTTGTTCTACCTAAATATCATCAGCTAATTGATTCTGAAACTAAGCAAACCCCCTGAATGCTGCTGCTGCCATCTTCAAGTTGTGTGCCTCCCCTACTCAGTTTGGACCCCACTAGACAGAGACAGCTCTACCTCCCTTATCAACATGAAGCACCTCCAGAAGATGAGATCTTCATCCCTTTGTCCCCAAATGAATTTGAAGGTCAAACTGCTTGAGAGGGGGAAAATGATAGGGTGTAGTTTCTAGGAGAAATATAGCAATAATTTTAAGGTCCCCTGACTTTAAAGTGCTAAATTCTAACAAATCTGTCAATAATTCTAAAATCTTCTGGCTTTAGAGTGATCCCAAGATCCCCTGACCTTAGAGTGTTGTTATTCTAACAATCAGTCTTGTCAATGATTGTAAGAGTTTTCTAGCCAGGAATATATTTCTTCCCTTAAGACTCTAGAGAAGATATGAAGACTCTAGAGAAGACATGTTAGTGATCCTGAGATCCTCTGACATTAGAATGCTATTGTTCTGACAATCTGTCAATGATTCTAAAGTCTTCTGGCCCTAGAATAATCCTACCAACATCATCTGTCACCCCCTCAAACCTACCTGAAAGCCATAAAATTAGCAAATAAGTAATTTACTAGCAAATTAGCAAACAGGTCTAACTGTCCTATTTTCTCTCTACTTGCTAAATTCTTTTAGAACTTAGCCTACTTCAAATGGCATTACAATTACAATAAAATTATCCCCTTGACTTGGAAATGGATTCAAACCTGCAGATTCTTTTGAGACATCTTGAGACACTGGTCTGCAATCACCAACCTTTTGGAGTCCTTTATGAACCTCAACAAGATTGCAATATGTAAATTAATTATTTCTCTATTATCTGATGTAATTTTGGCCATAAGAAACCTTGTTAAGAGTCTTAATCAGGATTCAGATTTTCTCTGGGATCTAAACCTGTGCTTGAGCATAATAATAAAACCTAGGTTTTTACCTCTGCAATTTTTATGTTATGGCAAATATCCATATGGCAGCAGTTATTGTGTGAACTTAGGAGATAATTTTCCTATAACATTGAAGAAATATAAATATGATATTGGGGGCAATCTATTGGAGAAAATGAGAGGGGATAGAATTTGGGTTCCTATAGAGAGGTTAGAATTAGTAAAAGAAAAAAGTTATCTTTACTTCAGAGACCGAAGTAGAGGAGGAAATGGTAGATATGATATTTTGAGTAAAGAGGAGGGCTTGATAAGGAGAAAAGAAGAAAGAAGAAAGGAGAAAGGAGATAAGGAGAAAAGAAGAAATGAACATTGCATGTGATTGATTTACATTGTTCTCCTTATTTCTTTTTCTGGATACAAATGGCATTTTCTATCCATAGTCTATTGGATTGCTCTGGATTAACTATTGAAAAGAACCAAGTCTTTCCTAGGTGATCATCACACATTCTTGCTGTTGCTATGGACAATGTATTTCTGGTTCTGTTTGTTTTGTTCAGCATCAGGTTCATGTTTCTATGCCTTTCTAAAATCAGTTTATTCATCATTTTTTGTAGAATAATAATATTCCATTACCTTCATATACAACAACTTGTTCAGTTATTCCCCAATTTATAGGCATCTACTCATTTTCCAATTCTTTGCCACCACAAAAAAAAAGCTGCTACAAACATTTTTGCACATTTTTGAGTCCTTTTCCCTCTATGATTTCTTTGGGATACAGATCCAGTAATGGCACTGCTGGGCATAGCTCCAAATTGCTCTCCAGAATGGCTGGATCATTTCACAACTCTACCAACAATGCATTACTGTTCTAGTTTTCTCATATCCCCTCCAACATTTATCATTATATTTTCCTATCAACTTAGCCAATCTGAGAGGTGTGAGTTGTGAGATGGTACTACAGAGTTGTTTTAATTTGCACTTCTTTAATCAACAATGATTTAGAGCATTTTTTCATATAACTATAGATGGCTTTAATTTCATCAACTGAAAATTGTTCATATCCTTTGATCATTTATTAACTAGGGAATGAGTCTACAAATTCTTTTGAGATACCTCATGATACCAGCCCCAAACCCCAATATGTTTTGGGGTCAAATCCTTGGTTCCCCAACATTTGGTGGACTGTATGGGGGGAGTCCTGAAACTCCAATATATTTTTTGGCGTTCAGTGCTTCTGCATCTCCATAATTATTATCAAAATCTAAGCAAAAGATACCATCCACCAGCTTTTCAAAGACACTTGGAACCAGACAATGCTTCAAAAAATAAACATTTTAAATGAAGTATGCTGTAAATCAACAACCAATGCAAACAGGAGAAGACTGAACCCCAGAAATAGCACTTCTACCACCTAGAATTTCTGTGCTAGAGATGCCCATGGCACTCAGATACCACCATCCAGTTCAGATTCTTTACAAGTTCATATGTTTAAGTTTTCATGACTAAATTCTATGAGCAAGCAGTCTAAGATTGATGCCAATATCTCCTCTTCATTTTTTTTCTAAACTCTCTATAATTAGACTTCTCACCTTATTATTCAATCTTTTTTTTCAATATTTTTTTAATTGACAGAACATATGCATAGGTAATTTTTCAACATTGTACCTTGTACTCATTTCCTGAAACAATCTTTAATTATAAAATCTAATGGACTTTCCCCATCTTCATTATTCTTGACCTCTCTGTGGCTTTTGACACTGTTCTCCTTGATAAATCATTACCTGTCTTTTAGGTATCTCAAACTCATTATGCCAAAACAGAAATTACCTTGTTCTGAAAAATCCCTTCTCCTCTTCCAAACTTCCTTTTAACTGCTGAACATCACTCCCTAACTCTCACACCGCATATGCAATCTATTGACAAATCTTGTCATTTCTACCTTCATAATATCTCATTCTTTTCTTCTTCACTCTTCACTTACACAACCACCATCCTAGTTCAGAATCTTATCACCCTTGGCCTGTCTGCCTCACCTCTCTACATTTCATGTGGAAATGAGGCTTGGAGGTGAGGGGTGGAGAGGAGAGAGCAAGAGAGAGTCTGTGAATAGAGGTTGGCAGGCTGAGGGGTTTAAAAAATGAAATGAAAAATATCTTCCTAAATAGTGATATATCAGTGAGGAAAGAAAACAAGGTTATAACAACTTTCTGACATTATAAGGATGCTCCCTTCCAAGGACAATAAACCAAAGCCATCAGTTTCTCCTTAGAAAATCTTGAATTAACTGAGGAAAGCTATTAAAGTTCCCTGAGATTTTATACCTCATACCATCACAGAAAATTGTCAAAGATGATAAAAAATAGAAATAGTCAACGTTGGAAGAGTTTGCAATATGCTAATATGACCTTAAGTGGGGCTATATATAAGTCAGCTCAACTATTCTGGAAAGCAATTTAAAATTATGAAAATAAAGGGCATTAAAATTTTCATACTCTCAAGAGATTCCACTATTGGGCATATTCTTCAAGGAGATCATTAAATAAAAATAATACACCAGCATATTTATAGCAGTACTGTTTTTGTGTCCTCCAAAATTGAATAAAAGTAGATACTTATATAGAAAGGACATTGTGTTACATGAATGAATTTTGTTCTATCTGAAAAAAATGAGCATGATAAATATAGGAAAACATGAAAAGACTTATATGAAGTGAGGAAAAGTAAAGCAGAGCCAGGAAAATTCTCTCTGTATCTGCCATTGTTTCTCTGTCTCCCTCCCTTTGTCTTTTATTTATGTAAACATGTGATATGTTTATTTACCTATATAAATATAATTTATGAAGGAGATAGACTACAACAATGTAAATAAAAGAATAAGAACTGTACAACAATTAAAAATGAATGCTACATGATAAATGTAGAAATATTTTTAAAAGAACTGCACATATTTAACCTATATTGGATTATTTGCTATCTAGGGAAGAGGAAGGGGAGGAAATTTGAAACATAAGATTTTACAAGGGTGAATGTTGAAAACTATCTTTTCTATCTTTTCATGTATTTTGAAAAACAAAAAGCTATTTTAAAAAACTAAAAAGTTTAAGCCACCATTTGTAGTATTGTTTCTGCTAGTTTCCAGGTAAATTAACAGAACATATTTTAATAAAACAAAAATTTCTTGTGAATTGTTCTTTGTTATAAATTTTGAGTTTATCTGATGTCCATAATTTAATTGGGTACTGAGTTTAAATTTTATTTTACTTCTTTAAAGTTTGATATTCATTCAAATTTTCCTGTATTTCTGGATAGAAACAGTATCTATTATGTGTTTCAGGAAAAATAAAGTAATTCAAGTATTTTACCTTTTAAAAAATGAATGCTATGGAATTGTCAACAAACTTGGTCCCACCTAAAAAAATGAGAGTACACCTTCTGTTATTTTCCAGAAGTGAAGGATCATGGTTGTTGGACATCGCATAAAATGTTCGATTTTTCCAATGTGTCAATCATTTTTGCCTAATTTTTTTTCTTCTTGCTATTTTCTAAAATTTTTCAGAAGGTATGGCTCTCTGGGAAGTGAGGCAGGAAGAATACAAGAAAAAAATGCAGGAAAAGTAAAAGATATCAATTTAAAAAACATTTTTAAAAATAAATTAAGTGAGCAAAGGAAAAGAAAGAATATAAATTTAAGTTAAATGAAAAATTTCTCAAAAAATGTTCTTCCCATTTTACTTTTTTCAAATGTGTATACATGCCATCTCCTCTAACATGATATAAGCTCCTTTAATTTATGGACCATTTCATTTTTGTCTTTGGAGCTCCACTCTGAATCAGCTAGAGGATAAAAGAATGTACAAGAGAGAGAAGCAGCCAATGGGACACAGCAAGAATAAGATGTTTTAGGGTAAAATGGTGAAATGGGCAGTTTTAATGACTGCAAGTCAGTGTGAAGACACTAAATTCTTATAGACTGGAGGGACTTGGGAAGGTGGGGGGAGGAGTTCAAGAAATCAGGTAATAGAAAGCAATGTTGCCTTCTTCAAATTGTCTCCTTACCCATTGTCCTTTCTTACAAACCAAAGAAGCTATCAATGAAGCCCCACCTTCTTCAGTGTTAATGTCTTCTCAGATTCTCCAGGTTTCACTCCTGCCTGACACTTTGAAGACTTTTATACTATACCTCAGCATCCCTGTTACTCTAGAAGATACTTCGATATTTTTGGTATTCTCATCCTGCATCCGCTTCCCTTGTGACCCCTTTCTTCTAATTGAGGAATTCCTACTGTAACTTCTATTTTGAGGAAATGCCCAAATCAGACTATGTGTAGAATACATGCCATCTTTGCCAAAAGAATTTAAGTGCCTTGAGTTTATCACTCCTACACTCCCTGAAATCTTCAGACAATCATACTCCATTATCCTTCCCCCTTCTCCACCTTCATCCCAATTTTCAGCTTTTTATGTATTGTCTTCCTCCATTACAATGTAGCTCTCCTTGTGGATAGGAACTGCCTTTCTGTTTCTATTTATATTCTCCATGCCTAGCAAATGCTCAATAATACTTTATGACTATGGAGTTTATAGCCACTGAAAATTCCAGATCATTTTGTTATCTTCCCCCATTTTCTGAATGAGGTCAAAATTTCATCTTATTAGATTTGTTCTATCATTCTGTCCTAATGAAATCATTTGGATCTGTATGTTGTTATCTGACTTGTTTTTTATCCTTTTCTGCTTTTTAGCATCTTCGCATTTGCTAAACACAGTTGCTAAACACAGTTGCCAAACACAACTTCATTTAAGATATTGAAGCAAGTTGGATTGAGGACAGATTTTGACTCATTTGGCTGTTACTCTTATTGTCCACCTAGATAGTAAAAGAAAGAAATGCCTTCCAAAAATCTAGGTGAACTCTGTTTATGGTATTCCTTTACTTTATCAGTCTTATAATCGAGATAAAATAAGGAAAAGGGTTAGGCTGGAATGATCTAGTTTTGTTGAAGTCATGATAGCTTGTTTCCCTTTCTAATAGTATGATCATTCTTTTAATACAAACTTTTACAATTTACTAAGAACTTATGACAACTGACCTGTAATTAGCAAATTCTACTGTTTTGTTTTGAATACATTTTTACTCATCTGTGGCACCTATCCCTCATTTTCTCCCTACCCCAGCAACAGTACTCTCTTTTCCTTGTTCCTCTTCCCAACATACCTTTAAAATAAATACCTATTGATATTATTATAATTCATCTGAACTGAATTCAATTGAATAATGATGATAAAGAATTTGCATTAACATAATTCTTTCATGGCTACAGAGACAGATCAATCTAAATTTTATAACTATTGCAGTTTCTTCTTTGTCATTTGCTAAGTAATTACTATTATCTTCTCACAACATATTTTTTCTCTTCCTCTTCCAATAATTATCTAGTATCTTTTGATTATGTTTCTTCTGGTTTCTGAATTTTCTCATATGAATTGAATTAGGATTAGAATTTAAGAATATTTCAAATATAAGCTGTGCCAATTGACAGTGCAAACAAAGAAAATATGGTGAGATGAAAATTTTTATTTCAAAGCAAAATTTTATCCACTTGTAATTATTTTATTTAGATGGCATTTGTAAAGATGGGAGAAATAAATTATTATTTCTTTCCTTATAATTATTCAGGAATTGGATTTTGCAGGTTTTTGTCAACACTTTTGTAACAAACAGGTGGGGTTTTTTGCAAATGTTGTGCCATAAGTACTCTGACTGAAGAAGCATCTGTGTTCTTTAAACCTTGATTATCATAACTTCAGATTTGCCATGTGAACAACCTCCAACAAGCTCCTCACTTATCTCTTGTATGTATTCTCAATGGTTAATGTTTAAATTGCAAACTTTTAAATATTTCTTTCAATTGTTGATAAGGATCATATCTAGAAAGGATTGTAGAAAACATGCATAATGTGTCATTCTCATGCTTGGTACTTTCATTGAGATGTTGAATTATTTCAGTCACGTCTGATTCTCTTGGCAAAGATATTGAAGTGATTTGCCATTTCCTTTTTCCACTAACACATCTTTTTATTAGGTCAAAAACATTGACCTATTTATTCTTCTTGTAAAATAGGAAGTATTTGGCTGTTTCTTGGGTTGTTCTTTGCTGGAATCTGAATATCTAGTTGGAGGGTACTTGGTTCTCTTATACTGAAATGAAGTCAGGGTCATTATTAACTCCTTTGTACATTTGAAAACCAGAGTTTCATGCAAGGAGCCTTCATCTTCCTGAGTTCAAATCTGGCCTCAAATACTAGCTGTGTGATTTTGGACCAGTCTATTTAACCCTGTTTGCCTCAGTGCCTTTATAAAATGAGTTGGAGAGGAAAATTGCAAACTACTCCAGCAGATACTGGCAAAACTTGCCAAGAAAATCCCAAATGAAATAAAAAAAGTTGAACATGACTGAAACAATTGAACAAAACACAATTAAAATCCTAGACAAAACTTTTCCTAAGATAGATTTTGCTTTCTTTCAGTTTTCAGATCAAAGCAAAAATAGCTCATTATCTTTAGGAATAGGAATCAATTAGATGGCATGGTTTCATTGAATGAAAGACATCCATATACTTTAATGCCACAAGTAACACTGAAGACCAACATGCTTTTCTAATTAATCTACTATAATAAGTTGCTTAGCATTGTTTATTACTCACTGGTCCTTATCATTTGTACATTTCTAAATGTTTCTAAGCATTGGCTCACTAAATAAAAATCAAAGAAAAGCAGAGCTTTTCTTAATGACAGTTTGTAATTATATAGTATAAAAAGCTGGACCAGTGTGAGCTTGAAAAATCTTTGAATAATGAGAACTTCACTGTTCATTTTCTTTAGATTATCAGCAGGGAAGGAATTTCATTAATGGAGACTCATCTCCATTACTGGACTCAGATGAGGAATGTTCTTTTTCTATTTCACACATTTTGACTATCATTTACATCAGTGGTGTCAAACTTAAACAGAAAAAGTATGTAGATCCATACATAAGAATCCCTGCTTACATATTGATTTAGTTTTAAAATATAGTGTTATCTATATTCTGTTAAAATATTTCCCAATTACTTTTAAATCTGATTAGCTCCATTTTCAGAACTTATTTGACATCTCTGCTTTACACATTTTATTCACTATCTTAAAGTTAATCATTAAATTAATTAGATGGGATATGTCTTATGGGTTCTAAAAATCTGTTTTATCAGAGAACATCTAGGATGCAAACAAAACTAGATCATAATAACCAAATTAAAAATTCTGATCATCAGAAAAATTGTGGAAACTACATGCAAAGATAACATTTTATCTTTGTAAAAGATAAAAACCAAAAGCAAAAAACTTTTCCAGTAAGCTTTTCTAGTCAGTTTCATTTAATGCCTACTATGCACCAAGTACTAGTAAGCCTTGGGGATATCAAGAATAGCAAAAGGCAGATTCCAAGCAATGGAAGGTTTAATTAAGATCTCTTCCTAGATTGAACTGGAGATATATTTCTCCTAAGATCGGCTTTGTTTTGTTCTCAGCTCTTCTGAGCTACCCTGAAACTAACCTCAGTTCAGTTAAAAATGGTTTCATGTCTTTACTTTGGGAAATTAAGTTCCTTTTTTCTGTTCTCTTTTAATTTTATTTTCACTTCTCCTTTTAAGCAAAATGGTCTATATCTGAAAGAGTCTTGTCTTTAGACACAGATCCCTGGAGACATCCAATAAATATTTTATTATTATTATAGCCTTTTATTGACAGAACATATGCATAGGTGATTTTTCAACATTGCTTGCAAACACTTCTGTTCCAACTTTTCCCTTCCTTCCTTCCACCCCCTCCCCTAGATGGTAAGCAGTCTCATACATGTTCAGCATGTTAAAGTATATCTTAAATACAATATATGTGTACATATTTATACAATTCTCTTGTTGCACAAGAAAAATTGGATTTAGAAAGGTAAAAGTAACCTGGAAAGAAAAACAAAAATGTAAGCAGCCCACGCTCATTTCCCACTGTTCTTTCACTGGGTGTAGCAGGTTCTGTTCATCACTGATCAATTGGAACGGAAGACATCCAATAAATTCTTAACTGCAAATTGATTCTCAACCACTTTTTGAAATTGTCCAAAAGCTCCAAATTGCTCATACTATATTACTTATCATTTAATCCATACTTCCATCTTTTTTTTCTTGTAAGAATAACACAAAAGACTTTATAAAATGATTTCCTAAATGTAGCCTTGAATATACTTCCACAGAAAGAAATACAATGTTACTTTTCTAACCTCAAAAAGGAAAAACAGTGCTCAAATAGTCTCAAAAATTAATTTTTTGAGTCACTGGCCAGTGTATA